>NW_028241592.1:0-600000 GCF_964263255.1 Lissotriton vulgaris
CTCACTTGAACTCCTATCCAGGGTACCTTTACACTCAGCTCTATGTCAATGAATCTTCTGTCTATCTCTAGGATTCTCCTTCAATGCCCTGTGAAGGTTGGCTGAGGCCATCCTACAAGAGGGGTTGAACCATTTAGCTCCTTGGTTAGCAGGTCTAAAAGGCTTCATAAGGAGATCACTAATGGCTAGCCGCAGGTGGGCAAAACATTTGGCTTCACCCCGCGAATCGGACAAAGAGGTTAGACAATTAAATAGGCTTTTAAGGTGGTTAGCACACAGGCTGTTCCTTACTGCTCCCATATCAGAATCCCACCAGACCAGGCGAATCCCTGTGACTTCACTGCTTGGAATGACTTGGGATTCACCTCACTTTTCTATCCCCCCGGGGAAGTTCAAATCCCAGCCACAGGGGGTTGTGGTCACTCTGTGCTATAATGATAGGCCCAGGTCACAAAAGATAAAATCAATGACTCGTATTCCCCCCTAACAAATGTAGCATTTGACAGATAGGTGGGGTCAAAAGAATCACAAGAGTTAATGAGATTAAAGATGTAAACAATATTTAAAAGAGCCTTGGCTTTCTGGTCAACCTACTGAAATACACTCCTCACACATACTTTATCAAAGATGCCTCGTAAATTGTCCTGGGGCATGTGAACAAACTTAATGTTATTATGACTATGGAAATACAATACAGGACTTGCACTAGACAAAGGGAAATGTTATATGGGTGAATATGTTGAACGATTAAAATTTGGGACTGATATTGATTGGACAGGTAATTAATAGGGGAAAGGTTACACCTTGTCTAGTGCAATTTCTACATCATGTTAAATTGCACATATCCCAATGATGTGTAATGGATATGTTTTTAATTTGACTATTTTCGAAATTGATTTAAATACACCTGTATGGTGACTTTTTATTGATATTCTTTTTGGTGCACATCCATTTTTTTGAAGGCAGGTTGCACAGAATGTATCCATACAATGTGATCATACAGGTGTATTTCTTTATATTTCTTAAACGCCAATATTATAGACATATGCATTGCATATTGTTATGCTATTGCTTGTAAGGGAGATTTAAAGATGCATGAGTCCAGTGCAAATGTTAATAGACACGTCAAAAGATAACAGGTAAAGACAGGGCTTACCGTTGATTTCATCCAATACGGTGCTGATTTTGTTCGTCATCAAGCAGCAGCATCAGTGGCAGGACATGGTAGATCGGATCCATGGTGGGAAGGGATGTATGAAAGTGAATATTGGTGAGTTTCTACCTTACATCCTTTCCAAACTGCAAACTCAGGTGTGGAGGTTTTACTACCACAGTCACATTGGCGGGAAGGCACATCGTGATTGCCTAATCTGCCATCGTGGGTGAAGCTACCTGGCAGAGTCAGCAGCACTCTGACAGTCTTTGGTCCCTCAAACCACCAGCATCTAAATAGAGTGGGTGGGCTGCCAAGTCAATGGACAGGAAGTGGACAGGAAGACCACCAACAAAGTGGCAGCGGGACCCTATCTAAATCAGGTCCTCAGCCCTGGAAAGTGCACATGAAAATCCCTTGAGTCTTATCAATATCTTTTTCATTCTCTTCAGAGGTGACCAGTAGCTGTGGGACCTCCTCCCATAACCTGAGGGCCTCCGCATAATCCTTTCGCCTTGAATTCAGGCCCTCCTTAACAGAAAATGTATTGTGCTGTTAATAAAGACCATTACAATAAGCAAAAACTGCAATAAGATAAAAAAAATTGCATATAAAAATAAACAAAAAATCATCATCATTTAGGGGCAGATTTACAAGCCACTTTTTGTGACGCAGCAGCATAAAAATACAACCCATTTACAAAATGACACATCTAAGGAGATGCGTCACATTGTAAAGCCCTTCATCACATTATACCTGCGTCAGGTATAATGTATGCAGGGTGGCCATTGCAGCACAAAAAAACCTCGTAGAAGTGATGCAGTGAAATCTACAAGATTTCACTGCGCCACTTCTAGGACGCCACTGCGTCAAATTCTTACACCTGCTTGAAGCAGGCGTAAGGAGTGACGCAGTGTAATGAGGATAGGCCTCCCCTGCATTCCTGGAGTTGCGTTGTGCTTGCAACACAACTCCAGAAATGGGTGACTTTTGTGTCAACAGATGCTTCAGTATTTCTTACACATCTGTCAATCCTTGCGCCATGGTGCACCATATTGTAAATACGGCGCATCCATAGTGGCTCAAGGGTTTCTAATGGTGGCGAAGGGAAAATGACGCATCTATACAGATGCGTCACTTCCTTGTAAATCTACCCCTTAGTTTCTAGTTGTCTAAATAAACAACTCATAGATGTGGCAAGTACTGACTAAAAAAGAAATTGCTCGTATTTGAGAGTCTCATTACTCAACACATGATTGCACAATATAAATGTCTCTAAAAAGAAAGAGGACCAGGTAGATTCCTTGTAAGGTAAATCATTGAGTGCCTCTTTTTACTGTACTCCTTTTACAACCCTTAGGAATCTAGTGTTAATAACAATGGCTTAGAAAATTTATTATATGCAATGTATGATCAAAGTTGTTAAATTTATGGTTCAAGGTTTTATAGCTAGATGAACCATCTGAGCTCACTACATTAAGAATTTCAATGCAATACAGAACAAATACTATTAAACTGTTTGTTAAAGTGCTAATTGCAATGGTAGGCCTTAATGCTCTTATACACGTAAAACATGCTTGATGTATGACAAAGGTTGAAACCAAAGTGCAGTGTTTTTATGTGAACCTTTGGATGATCATTTGGGACCCATAAAACAATTAGGCTCCTTCTTAGACTGCCTCTTGAAAAGTTACAAAGTACGGCATAAAGTGTCAAGTGCTTGTGTACACCAGAAAATTGACATTTATATGGCATGTCATATGATGTCCTGTAATGCATTTTTAAATTCCTCTTTCCAGTTTAATGAATTCACCTTTGACAATGTAATATTTTCCTTAATTACTTTGTTGAATCTCTCCAGTGCTCCATTGGTTTCAGAATGATTAATCACACATTTTTGTGCACAATCCCAAAAACATTCAAGAATACCTCAATTCATTTTGACACAAATTGTGGCTAATTGTCAAAGAGAAGTGAAACTGGAAAATTATAACTTGAAAATTTCACTTGAAAACTTAATGACAGAATTGGTATTTACATCTTGTAAACATGTGACTTTAACCGAACTTGAGTATAGATCCATCATCACAATCAAGAATGGAGTACCGTGTTCACCCCTTAATGGACCTAGAATGTCAATAGCAACCTCCTGCCAGGGATGTTCTGGTAGTCTCCTACAAACCGTGGGCATTTGATGGTTTGTTAAGATTTTATCGCAAACTTTACACTCCACACAATTATACACCTCTTGTTCAATGCTCAAATCCGTTCCTGGCCATTAGATGTTTGTTCTTAATCTGTCATTAGTTATTCATAATTTCTAAGTAACCCTGAGGTGCTTCCGTTATTAATTTCTTTCATAAACTCAAAGGAGGTACTAATGTTGGTCACCTCAAAAGTAATTCTTTTTCAATGGTTAATTCATCTTTAATGGTGAGTCATACCTTTATCAAACCCTTGTTTTCTAATGCTAACATTATGTGCATATATACTTAACTCTTCATCCTTGTTCAACTCCTCCTTCCAGACATTCTCTGTTAAAGCACCCAAGATTATCTCACACACGTTAATAACTTCTTCATCGAATTCATATAATTGAACTTCATCTTTTTGTACATCTACTAACCTGGATAAGAAGTCAGCAAAAACTTTATTTACCCCAGAACATGTTCTACTTCAAATTCAAAATGTTTCAAACCAATCACCCATATCCTGATTCTTGATGATATAAAGTTCAATCCCTTCTACTGGAAATCCTCCTTAAGTGGCTTATAATCCATGCATACTTTGAATGCCTTTCCACACACACATAATTCCTAAACTTTTTTAAATCCCAGAAAATAGCCAAAACTTCCTTCTCAATTACAGAATACTTTGATTCTGCCCTACATAAACATCTTGAGACACAAGAGATCAAACATTCCCTACCCTCTGTTTTTTGTCTCAAAATTACCTCAAGACCTGTTCCACTTGCATCAGTGACAATGTATGTTTCTTTACCTGGAATATATGCCTGTAGATTGGGTGCTTTTCTCAAAGCTCCCTTTAAATTTACAAAGTCGTGTTGGCACTTCCTAGACCTCAAAAACTCTTTGTTCCTTACCAACCGACTTCTTAAATGTACAGACTTATCTGCCACTTTTTCAACTAATTTACCAACATTCTGACATTTCAAGAAAAGGTACAATTTCCTCCTTTGATGTTGGTTCTGTTACAGTTACTATGGTGTCCAGCAACTCATATTTTGGCACCACACCATCTCCAGAGGTCAAGTGACCAAAATAGTTGACCTCTTTTGCTAAAAACCTATTTTTGCATCAAATCAGCATCCAGTAGTCTTTGTAAAACCTGTCTTACCCTGGCATAATGTTCAGACATGTTGCACCCATAAATCAACAAATCATTCTGGTAACATTTCACTCCCTCTGCTCCTTTTAATACTGAAGCCATAACCCTCTGGAAGACAGATAGTGCTGAAAGCAAACCAAAGGCAAGCATCTAAGTGTGAAAGCACCCATGGGAGTGGTGAATGAAGTCAGTTCCTGAGATGTTTCAGTTACCTTCATCTGGTGATATACTGAGTTAAGACCGAGGGTCGTAAAGTACTTTGCACCTGACAGGGTTGACATGATTTCATCAATATTAGGGAATGGAAATCTCTCAAATATGACTTCCCTGTTAAATTCTCTCAAATCAATACACAGCCTTATATCTCTATTCCTTTTTTAGCCAAGGCTATGGGTACTAAGCACTCTGTTGCTTCAACCGGTAATATTATCTTCTGCTCAATCAACTTGTACAATTCTTTTTTCACCGAATCCTTAATTGCCACTGGAATGCAACTTACTTTGGATGCTACATGTAAAGCCCCTTTTAAGTCTTTTCTGATGTTTATAACCCTTTACACATCCTAATCCTTCCCTAAAAAGGTGCAAAAATTCAGAAGCAAAATCTATTGAACTTGATTCTACCTCTTGAATTCGTACCAGGGGTTCAGCATTTGGGTTGAGTGTAACACCTAATAAGCGTTGATGATGCCATCCAATTAATTCATCACCTTTCTTAGAGACAAACATTTTCCCAAGTACAAATCTATCCTTCAGTTCAATATATGCCTCAAAATAAACATACATATTTATATATTGACCCCCATCCGCATCTGCTTTATGTCCATGGCAGGTAATTTATTCTTCCCCTCAAACCCATGAGTGTATGTTTTCTTTGAAATTATATTCAAGTGAGAACACAAATCAAATTTCATGTTTACCTTAACTCCATCAATCTTCACATCTCTGCTAGGCTGTTCTCCTCTTGAATCTCCAATATAATTCAAATCCCCTCTAGACTGTTCTTCCCATGAATCTCCTATTTGGAAAACTATTTTAAAGGTGGCTGTCTTTCTGTCCTTACTCTGATCCATCCTTGTTTTCCCCTTCAGCACTTACTAAAAGGACCTTTCTTACCACAGTTATGACATGTTACATCCGATGTTGGGAAAATTCTTGAATTTGCCCTATGTCCACTCCTTCCACACAGAAAACACTCACTACCAAACTTCACTCGATCTTTTTTTGTGTGATCATTATCTTTCATGCCCAACTTACTTTTCACCTCATACATGATTTCTTCTACTTTGTCAGTATGTACTGTTTCTTTGTTTTACTCCACTTTTAATTCAGATACACATTTCATTATGTGCTCAACTCTTTTTGCAACCAAAATGACGTCTTCTAACTGGGGTTCTTCTTTGAGCCAAAGTTCCTTCCTGATTTTATCACAACTAAATCTAAGTACCAACTAATCTTTTTTCCACTCCTCTATATATTGCCCCAAAACGTGCACATAGACAATAGTTTTTTAAGACTTGTCACAAACTCCTCCACATTTTTATCTTTACCCAGGTCTCTCAACCTAAAATGGTACCTCTCAAGAAAGGTGATCACTCTAGGTAAGGAGTGCTGATCAAGTTTAAGAATACATGCCTCATACTTATTTAATTCATCCTGTTCAACTTCATTTAATTCTGGTAAATTTTCCAGAACCACCTAGCCTTCTCCCCCCAGACAATGCATCAACAGTGAACATCTCCTTTCTGTGCTAAGTCATTCTACACAACTTAGCATAATGCCCAAACATGCTTTTCCATTTGCTCCATTTTACTGTCGGTTCCCCAGGGCTACTCAAGATAAAAGGTGACAGATTTACATTCTGCATTTTGTTTGACCTGAAAACTAATTTTATATACAGTGCCAAATGTACTTCTCAGGTAGGAAAAATAAAATTGAACAAAAGTGAATGAGTGCCAAAACCAGACTTTCAAAAGTTAGACCGTGTTAAAGATATGTTTGAAAGTCAGACTTGAAGTGTCATGGTCTTGAATATAAGGTGTGCTTGACACTGTGCCTGAAATACAATCTGCCAATTTCCTTTACCTGCTGATTGCTTACATTTATACCCTGCTGCACTTGTGCTGCATTTTCACATGTATTTGATACCATAGAAAAAAAGTGTAACTTTTTTGTTAAGATTATGCTTGGTGACAAATTTGCTGCCAAGGTTGAAATATCGAAGAAGGTGTGCCTTTCACTGTGACAGTCAAAGAGCTGAATTACACTAGCACACCTAAGCTAATGTACTGATGAAGGTGTGCCTGTCACCATGACAAGCAAAGCGCTGTATCACTCTAGTGCTCACTGCCAAATGTTTATACCTCTGTTGTAGATCACAACTTAATATGCTTCCAAAATGGGTGCCTGGAACTGTGACAGACAACGCTCCCGAAATGCACAAGATGATGAGATGAGGCACTCCCGATGGCTGTTATCCCAAACAACTAAAATGGCTGTGCATTACCTAAAATTGCTAGTTTTCCAATTGCCTAAAATGACAGCATGACGCACGCAGAGATAGAGCACACCATGATAACAATCAGGGCTGTTTCTACCAGCAATCTCCTTTGCCAGCACATAGCCCTATGTCATGGTACTTTAATATTGAAGGCCTCTCAATCATCTGATCCAGAGGGACACCTAATCAGGGATCAATACTCGATAACATCACATACAAATGGCCCATACACATTCACCCAAATCCCTGATGCGCTTGGGGTCAAGTTTTAATGGCGTTAAAATGTGTTTTCTTCACTGGTTCATGTTTAACATTTCTAAATATATAACTAAACCTGTGTATCAACTCTCTTACCTCTGGTCGATGACCAATTGGTTGAGTAGTTGATGGTAATAATAGTACTATCTATCTAACTATCTAGATAGCTAAATAATCACAGTCTCTCAGTAAGATTAATAAAGTTTATCTCAAATAAAATGTGAATAATAAATGCTCATTGCATATGGCTCCCATTGCAAACAATGAAATTCACAAGAGGGAGAGAAAAACATAATTGAAATGCAAACACTGTCATACTCATTATCAAATATATGATATGCACATGAAGGAGTGTATACATTAAGAGACATACGTTTCAGCAAAATATTATGAAACGTATACATATGACAGAGGGGATCGATGAAGAGACATAAGTTTCAGAGACAAAAAAACATTTGCAAATGATTATGCAGAGTACGAGTCAGAAGGATAATACTAACCCAAGGATCAGTGAAATACCACCTTCCTGGCATAGCAGGTAGTGGGAGTCCCTTGAAATAGAGTCAAGGAACAAAGACATCAGAACCCAGGAATGGGACTTGGACAGTTAGGCCTCTCTTCAAACCGACATACAGCGACGCATCACCCGTCTCTGCTCACTTCTCTTCTACTGATTATCTTGTGTGCTGAACCACACCCCCAAAAGGCACCCCTGTTATACTCTAAAGTTCTACATGTCTGTTCCACATCAGTTGAAACAATTCATAACATTTGACTTCTTATTGGTTGATTTCAGAGGTGGTCTGTCACACCATCATGATTTCGTTCAGGATTACTGTAGTTCCGTAGTTTGAGGGTCTGTGGTTCGGTGGTTCGGAACCCGTTCAATAAAGGTCGCCAGAAATAGACGATTTTGGTATCAGCGGACTGCAAATCACGAGTGCGGTATGTACGAGTGTTTTTGCATTAATCGATCAATGAGAACACTGTCTATTTAGGGATTTTGTTTGAACCTTCGGGTTCCATTTTGTGTGGGCAGCCATTTTGGGTGGTTGCCCTCACATAGGCCGATGACTGCGGCCGAACGAGTCCTTGAGACACGTACACCTTAGCTGACTTCTGAATGACCTGGCCGAACTGACTCCCTTGCCCGAGGCCGACTTCGCTGAGCTAGTTCCTTGTTAAGCAGCTGGTCAGATAAAGATCAAAGAGCAGTTTATGGTACACTGCACCCACCTTTCTATCTTGTTTACAATTTGTTTCTGCTCCTTCCTTTACGACATGATTACTGATTTGGGTTGAGGTTTTATGATGGGTTTGTCCGGCCTGATCAAACAAGAAATTGGAATGTGCTTGGTCATTTCTGGTGGGCTTGACAACGGAAAAGGGGATTGTCGTCATGCGCTACTTTTGAAATGTCACATTGTCATTGGCCAGTTTGTGTGTAACCAATGCTAGTTTGGAATGTTGCCTGAGGCCTGATTTTTGGCATAAAAGACCATGTTCCGCTCATTGAAATTGTGCAGTCTCTAGTGACCCACCTGTGTGTGCTTCGTAGACCTCTGTTCCTGGTTGCAGCCAATAAATTCTGGTCTTTGACGTCATCAAGAAGCGTCCCCTGTCTCTGTTTGCCGAGGCAGGGGAACTCGAAGGCATCGGGCATTTTCCCTGACGCCGCTAGGTTCTAAAACCTGGTCCTTCAGTTGGCGCCCCACGTGGTGTGACTTCAGCGGTACCGGTCCAAGACCGAAGATCGTGGAGAGCTTCGTGTGAAAATTCGGGAGGAAGGCCAACCACTTCATCAACCCATGTATGCCGTCGTGGTCCGAAAGTCTTTGCTGCAAGGTTCCCCGCCTTCCGACGGCTACGAAGGACTGCTGCCCTGACTGTCGCCCTGTCTTGGAGCCTTAGACGTTTGTAGAGCGAGACAATTGACGGGTCTTCTGGTGACGCCATCGACATTTCAGTTAAGTATGAGTGGAGCGTCTCCCAGTCCTTAGTTAGTTTTGGTATCCTTTAGTGGATCGCTTTGATTTGGTACCTGCAGGCCCCAAAGCCAAGGGACTCGTGTATTCACAAGACTATCGTTTTCAGATTTCCCTTGTAGTTTGAAGCTAGACTAGTGAGCGAAGATGCCTGGTCTTAGCAGACTTGGAAAGATATTTGGTTGTGGTTGTTCTAAGGATTCCCGGTTAGAGGATTCGTGTCCGGTTCCTCCAATTGGAACTCCTACATATGATCTCTATGTGAAGCATGGTGTGGGTCCGATTAGTTACAATGATATCTGGGTAAAATACACGAAGAATGACGGGGTCCTACAGTGGCCCCGTTATGGTAGCTTCGAAACTGAGCTTTTAGATAATCTCGAAGTGAAACTGTTCAAGAAGAAAGCCCGGCCGGCAATGTTTGACTCTTTCCGCATATGGCGCAAGGAAGCCAAACAGAAAGAAATTAAATTAGCGAAGAAGAATAAACGAGAACGAGGTTTGTCAATGGTGCAAGCTGCTATAGCGTATAGGGATAATGAGGAAGAGCAAGAGAGCGAACAGATGCTAAGAGTTAGGAAGTTAGCGGTAGATAAGTGCTACCCAGTTTTGCTGCCTAAAGAGCAGGAAGAAAAGAAAGATCTTGCGAAAGATCCTTTAATGTCACATCTATTGAGTTTGCCACCCCCTTATGCACAGAATGCTATGGCACCGCCACTACCAGTTGTATTTCCACAACCTCCGGTTGTAGTGCCACCTGCGATTCCTCCACAGCCAGCTCCTCTTCCGTTGGCTACTGTTCCTTTGGCGCAGCCTCCTCAGGGGCGGCCAACTTTGCTTCCTTCTTCGTCTGCTACTCCTACGCCTACCTATAATACTCCGTCTGTTCCGACTTTGGATTCTTCTACTATTGTTCCGTCTTCTCTTATTCTTTCACCTTCTCCTTCTGCTAGACAGAGAATGACTGCTACTTTTTCTGGTTTCCTTTCTCCTTTGTTGCGTCAGGAGTACATCTTACGTTGGGTGAGAGAGTGATCTCTCCGATGTACATATCGAAAGATAGACTTCCACCTGAATTGTCTTCTTTACCTGATTCATTATGGGCTATTGGTCCGAACGATGTAGGTCTTTTGGAGATTCCTCCATATGATGTGACACTAAAGGAGAATGCTAAGTTACCGCGCATTCCACAGTACCGTATCTCGAGTGATGATGAGAGAGCACTTTTAGCGATTATTTATGATCTGATCGAAAAGGGTGTGATTGAGTAAACGAGAGGAAACGTGTGCAATAGTCCCGTTTTGCCTGTTTTGAAGAGAACTGATTCTTCACAACCTCCTGTATATAGGTTTGTGATCGATCTTCGCACAGTTTCCTGTTGTACCTGATATTACTACTTTGTTGACACTTATTCCGGCTACAGCCACATGGTTTTCGGTGATTGACTTGAAGAATGCTTTCTTCAGTATCCCGATTGCCATGGAAAGTAGAGATATCTTTGGATTCTGTTTAGGAGGACGAAGTTTCCGCTTTAAGCGCTCTCCTCAAGCCTATTGCGAGAGTCCATCGAGCTATAGCCAAGCTTTGAAAACACAACTTGATTTGCTGGTTTTACCTGATGGTGCTGCCCTTATTCAATATGTTGACGATTTGCTAATCGCCGCTGACAATGAGGAGATTTGTAGAGAAGCCACGTTGTCGCTGTTACGCCACTTGTCTGATTTTCATCACAAAGTTTCTCTCTCCAAGTGCAATATTGTCGACAAGAAGTAACCTACTTAGGTCACCTCTTATCGAAGGAGGGAAGGAAACCGACCCCAGAAAGAATTCAAGCTATTGCGAAAATGAGTGTTCCTACAACACAGAGAGAAGTACGTGCTTTTTTGGGTATTACGTCGTACTGTAGACAGTGGATCCCTAATTTTTCTTTGCTAGCGAAGCCCTTGATAGCTCTTACTGTTAAGGATACTCCAAATCCTATTTCTTGGACTGACGATTGTCAGAAGAGCTTTTCCGAATTACGCATTGCGTTGTGTTCGGCTCCTGTGTTGGGTACTCCCGACTACAGTAAGCCTTTCACATTGTATGTTCACAAGAGAGAGGAATGTGCATTGTCAGTCTTGACTCAGCAGTTTGGCGATAAGCAACGCCCATGTGCGTACTTTTCGTCGACTTTGGATCCGGTAGCGAGAGCGTTGCCGAGTTGCTTGAGAGCAACAGCAGCAGAGGCTGTTTCAATTCGACAGTCTGCTGGTTTGGTTATGGACAATACGTTAGTGGTAATGGTTCCACATGCAGTGGATACCTTGTTGAACAGTACCAAGACACAGCACTTAACTAGTGCTCGTTGTCAGGTTACGAGTTGACCTTGTTAGCGAGTCATGTGCACATTAAGAGATGCAACACATTGAATCCAGCCACATTGTTGCCGATTTCAGTTGAGACAAAAGATGATATTGAAGAACAACATGACTGCTTTCTGAGAACTGAAGAAGAAACGAAAGGGAGAATAGACCTTAGGGATACTCCTCTTCCAGAGTGTGATGGTACTTTGTGGGTTGATGGTTCGTGTTTTAAGCTGCCGAATGGTGATACGACTGCGGCATATGCTGTTACGACTTTGCATACGATTGTTGAGGCTGCACGTATCCCACATAATTCAGCGCAGGCAGCAGAGTTGATTGCATTAACAAGAGCATGTGTGTTGGCGAAAGGTAAACGAGTGAATGTGTATACTGACAGCCAATATGCGTTTGGTGTGGCTCATAGCTTTGGACGTTTGTGGCGTGAACGTGGGTTTTTGACTTCGCATGGAACAAAGATCCAGCATGGGCAATTGGTGAATGAACTCATTGAATCACTTACTTTGCCGTTACAAGTAGCGATTGTGAAATGCAGTGCCCATAAGAAAGTTACGGATGATGTTGGTCGCGGGAATGCGTTTGCGGATGAAGTTGCGAAAGAAACTGCGAGAAATGTGATGAGCCGAATGTATGTTGCAGGTCCGGCGAGATGGGTTCCAGAGAAGAGTATGTGTGAAGATACGATTGAGATTGTGAAATCCATCCAAGCTGAAGCTACAGAGAAAGAGTTGAATGAATGGAGAGAAAGTAAGGGTAGATTGGACTCGAATGGTTGCTGGACTGATTTGTCCGAGCATCAAAGATGGTTTTTGCCTGACGCGTATGTGCTTCCAGTTGTTACAATGGCTCATGGGATGGCACATATCAGCGTGAAAGGGATTTGTAAGTTGTTGGCTCCGGTTTGGCAGAATGCGGGAATTCCAAAATGTGCAGAGAATTTGGTTAAGAACTGTATGGTGTGTTTGATGTACAATCCTGGTAAGGGAACTCCCACACCAGCTAGTCATTTTGCTCCTCCAACGTATCCGTTCGAGGCTTCGCAGCTAGATTTCATCCACATGGAGAGGTGCAACAACCTGAAATATGTTTTAGTGGTTGTTTGCTCCTTTTCTAGATGGGTGGAAGCTTATCCCCTGAAGGACAATACTGCCTTGTCCACAGCGAAAGCCCTTATAAAAGAGTTTTTCCCTAGATTCGGCTTGCCGAGAATTATCTGGATTGACAATGGGAGTGAATTTGTGGGTCAAGTAATGAAGAGAGTATGCGAGGGATTAGGAATCCAGCAGAAGTTTCATGCTGCAAATCACCCCCAATCAGCTGGTTTAGTCGAGTGCTATAACGGCACTCTTAAGTTAAGGTTAGCTAAAATCCAAGCGAGCACTGGTTTACAGTGGCCAGATGCTTTGCCTTTAGCGCTCCTGTCCACAAGAAGGACTGTGCATTCGCGAATGGGTTTGAGTCCATATGAGGTTGTGTTTAGTCACCCGGCGAATATTTGGGGCGTACCAAGACCAACAAAGTTTAGCGACCTCGAGTATCCTGTGTTGCTTGATTACTTGCACGAACTGACGGCTAAACTGCGTGTTTTTCACCAACAGGTGCATGAAAGTCTGCCACGAGCTTCTGAAGATCCAGGCCACGCTATTGAACCTGGATCGTGGGTCCTTGTTAAGAACTTTCAGCGGAGCAAGAATGAGCAGCCCCGCTGGACAGGACCACACCTGGTCCTCCTGTCTACACGTTCTGCAGTTCGAGTGCAAGGCAAGAAACACTGGATCCACGGCGTACATTGCAAGTGGGTACCATTGCTCTTACTGTGCGACCAGTGGGTCCAGGAGGGACTCCCAGACTCTGAAGCAGACACTGTGCCACGATGTTTGCCATTCAGCGATGCCCGTCTGATTGGTACAAACTCTGAGAAAGAAAGTGACGATATTTTGCAAGAAGCTGTGCCTCCTTTGAATCGATTGAACACTACTGAGCCTGAACTCTTGTTTCGAGATCAAAGATTGCCAGGAAAAGATCGCTATAATTTGCGAACAAGAGTCGTGGGACTAATAAAGAATACATGAAGTTTTTATGATTTTTCTGTTTGCAGGTTACCTCTCCACCGAGGATCTACTCATTTTTGTTTTTCGAACCGCCATCCAGGTTCAGCTGTAGGGTCGCGGTGCCAAGTCTTTGGAGTGCAAGCCTGAGACACTAGGTTGAAGGTTCTGGTTGGCCTAAGGGAGTTGCCCTGGGCTGACAGAGGCAATCCTTAGCATAGAACACCCTACCATCGCGAGCAGCATATTTAGTTAGGATGGATTTCTTCGAGTTGGAGAGACCTGTAAGGACAATGAACTTTAAGAATAAGATATGCAAGTTAATCACAAAGAAAAGATTTTTAATACCATGTTTGTTTTTGCTATTGAGTTTAATGACATTCATAATTGGTTATGGGACATTCTCTTTTAAAGTGATGTTTATTCCTACTGTGCAACCTATACCTCCACCTACTATTTCTTCTCATTCTTTTCATCCTTTGCCTGAACATGAGGTAGTTAGACGGCTGGAATTTGCCAACAATTCCTTTATTCAACTTTTGCACCAACACCAGTTAGTGATGAACACGACAAATTGTTGGATTTGTGGTCTAATGCCCCATACGACCGATAAAGGTATTCCGTACTTGGTTTTGCCTTTTAGTTTAAATGGTTCTATTTGGGCTTACAGAACAATGTTTATCTATGCCCATAGTGTCTATCCCCTACGTTCACCGAAAGACAACCCGAAGAATAGTGCTGTCGCAAGAGGCATAGTCGACATGGTTAAAGGGACTAATGCCGTTGAGACTATTCTGAAAGATGAGAAGCAACCATATAGTGGTTGGGACGTTACTGGATATGGAGTTAGTCTGAGTGTTAACCAGCGAGCGAAAAGTTCTCCCCCGATTTGGATAGTGCCCCATCAGGGTCCCTATTGTCTGCAGGGTAATGGCAAGAATCCGAGAGCTCAGCTAGGGAAGAGCGTTTGTACTGACACCTACGTATTTATGTCCCCGTCTTCCCCAGCATTTCTAGCCGCTAAGGGTACTTATTTTGTTTGATACGACAAAGCATGTACATGGTTGCCCCCTGACTTTTCGGGCACATGTTTTATTTCCTTCCTGTTGCCTCCCATTTTTACAGCTGCGGCAGATTACCATAAGACGAGAGTTGCCAGAGGTGTTTTCAGTTGGAAGATTTCTTTAAGGGTTTTCTGCCATTCTGGGGACTGATGGCTAACAGCAGGAGTATTCGCCAGTTGACGAGAGTGGTTGAGTCCACCATAGTCGAAACTGCTGGTGCCCCTAGTAACTTGGCTGCTGAGATCCAGTCGGATAGACTTATGACACTTCAGAATAGGGTTGCCCTTGATGTCATACTAGCAGACAGAGGTGGAGTATGTAAACTGATTCAATCAAGCTGCTGCGTTTTCATTCCAGACAACGCCCCTTCAGTCTTCCAGGCCATTTCCAAGCTACATAAGATCTCCGATTCTGTCCATTTGGATAAAGGAGATTGGTCATTGATGGGATGGTTATGGGGATTGATATACACTTGGGGATGGAAGATTCTGATGGTCATTGGAATGGTCTTAGCTATCCTTTTCCTGTTCTATCTCTGTGTACAGTGTGCTCCTGTTATTTGTGTCCTCTGTGCTACTTTGTGTGCAAGGAGACCTGTCCAGAGAGAGGTACTAAGTACGAGGATAATGCTCCAGCAACATATCGATGATCTGATGAATATAGATCCAGATTCAGACTGACATGAGTTTGGGTTTGTTGCCTATGTAAGGGCAAAAGGAGGGATCTGTAGTTCCGTTGTTTGAGGGTCTGTGGTTCGGTGGTTCCGAACCCGTTCAATAAAGGTCGTCAGAAATAGACGATTTTGGTATCAGCGGACCGCAAATCACGAATGCGGTATGTACGAGTGTTTTCTTTTTTTTTTTTTTTAAATAATTTTTTTATTGTTAGCAGGCTGACGAAGAGAACAAAAAACAGATCCAAAAAAAGGTAGTGATCATACATAAAACACAATACATATATATAATGATTATCATACAGAACGTATACAAAATCAGGTCAATCCGGCGGATGAAAGCAAAAAAGGGGAAAATAAGGGGAAAAAATAGAGAAAAAGACAAGAAAGAAATAAGGGCAGAGACAATAGAAAAAGAGCAATTTCTCGTTAACAGTCTCAAAAAGCAATAGTAATTATCCAATATCAGATATCAAAGTCTTTCATAAGTATAACGTCAACGTTCAATAAAAGTTCCCCAATTTTTTTCATATTTTTTCATTGCCTTTATGCCCCTAATGTTTGCTAAAGCAAGCTCCATTGAGTGTATTTCAATTACCAATGCCCACCAATCCCAGACCTTTGGTGTTTCTGGACTAATCCAGGCTCTTGCCAGAGTTAGTTTAGCACAAGATATCAGTATTGTAATCAGAGCAGCATGTGGGAGTGGAGCTGGATAGATGTCTAATAAGACAGACGTGGCCGTAGGCGTGGGCATCTGAATCTGCTTGATATTCAAAACTTTTTCAATATCGCACCAGAAAGTTTTCAAATTCGGGCATGAGAACAACATATGTACCAGATCTGCTGCTTCAGTAGAGCATTTAGGGCATTTAGTACGATCGCTATAGGTATTGTTGGGGGACCGTTTAGAGATTCTTTCGGGGGTGTAGTATAGCATACATGTTGTTCTAAATTGTTGAAGTCTTAAACTGGATGATCGTACTCGTTTATTGATATTCGTAAGGGAGCTTATTATCTGTTTAGAAGTTATATTTGATCCCAATATTCTACTCCATTTGTCGGCAAGCTTACTGCAATCATTAGATTTAATAGCAATAAGGGTTCTATATGCCTCACTTATAACAGATTTATTTTTTAATGAGTGTAGGCAAATCCAGATGTCACATTCAGAGACTTCCAAGACTTGTTTTTTGTTAATCAGATAATCATGTATCTGTAAAAATTTGTAACTCATATTTTCAGATAGATTGTATAATTGTTTAAGAGTATTGAAATCCATAAGGCCCTGTGTATTATATAGGTCCCCTAGGGTAGTAATGCTTAATCTGGACCATCCACGGACAGTGTTATCGTTGAAAATATTTGGGAGCCCAGGATTTCCCCATAGCGGCAATTTTTAGTGGAAAAAGTTGGTATTGCAAAAAGAGAGGATATTGCCCCATATCTTTGTTACATCTCTGGCTGTCTTAAATTGAACTCTTTTGTAATAATTAGGATCATTAGTTCTAAATAAAAATAGATTTGAATCAGATTTTAGCATAAAGTGATGGAAAAATAAAGCCCTTCCTTCATTGAGTAGGGAGCGTAAGCGGTTGATGAAAGCAGACCAAAAATATAATTTGAAATCAGGAAAATTAAGCCCACCTTCGTGTGTGTCATTTTTCATAAGATTTAGTGATCTTCTCGCTTTTTTATACCCCCATATAAAACTGCTAAATATTCCATCCAGTTTCTTAAAAAACTGGTTGCTTAACGCTAATGGTATAGATCGAAATAGATATACATATTTGGGTAGTACCTTCATTTTTATTAGGTTAATTCTACCAATTATATTTAGTGGTAGTCTGTGCCATTTTTTTAATAGTAAGCTAGTGGATTTAAATAATTCATTATAATTTATTTTGTTGATATCTTGTACTTTAGCTGTTATTCTTACCCCAAGGTAAGTGGCTATTTTGCATATCTCAGGCACTATCACAGGTGGGATATAGTTGACTATTATTTGCGTTTTTTGTAGATTTAATTTATAGCCCGCTACCTTGCCATATTTCTCTGCTTCTAAAATTATTCCTTTTTGGGCCTCTACAACATCTTCTGTATAAACCGCTATGTCATCAGCGTATGCTGTTATTTTTAGTTCTTGGAGTCCTGATTTAAAAGGTATGATCTGAATTTGAGATTGAAGGGCTAATAAAAAAGGTTCCAAAGAAAGTGCAAATAAAAGGGGTGAAAGAGGGCAGCCCTGTCGGGTTCCTCGTAGAATCAAGAAGTCTGAAGATGCCAGCCCCCCATAGCTAGTAAAAGCAGTTGGTTTGTCATATAATGCTTGAATACATCTCAGAAATTCCCCCCAAACCCTAGTTTAGACAGTACGCACCAGAGAAAATCCCACCCCACTCGGTCGAAAGCTTTTTCAGCATCTAATAAGATCATACCGAGTGGGGTGGCTTCCGTCTCTGCGACGTCGAATGCTGTTATGGCCGTATTGACATGTATGGTAGTGTCTCTCCCAGTGATGAAGCCATGTTGCTGTGGGTGGGTAATCATGGGCATGATAGGAGCCAATCTTAATGCTAGAATTTTGGCAAAGATTTTCGCATCTGTATTTATCAACGAAATAGGGCGATAAGACCCTCTTTCTTCTTTCGGTTTGTCCTTCTTCAAACAAAAATACTATTTTAGCCCTATTCCAAGATTGTGGTGTTTTTCCTTCAAGGCCTACAGATTGAATTACTTTCAGCAAGGGTTGTTCAAGCTCTTTTGAGCATATTTTATATATTTCTAATGGTATGGTGTCTTCCCCTGCTGCTTTTCCTGAGGGCAATGAAGCAATAGCTTGGTGTAATTCTATTATTGTTATCTTATCAGACAGCGAGTCTATCTCTGGAATATTTTGAGTATCTATGGTGTAATTTTCAATATATTTCTGTATGTCATCTATGCTAGGGGTCGTTTCTGGGGTGTATAAGTTTCTGTAATAGTCAGCGAATTGTTCTAAAATATCTTGGGGTTTAGTGTAAATTTTGTTCCCTCTCCCCCGTATATTTGTGATTGTGGCGTTTGCTCTGTCTTCAGCAGTTTTATAGGCCAAGATTTTCCCAATTTTGTCCCCACCTTCATATTGAGTTATTTTAAATTTATGTAAACTATTTATACTTTTTTTGATAAATTTAGACTTTGCTTCATTTTTAAGTGATGCAAGTTTGAGTCCTATTTCTATGCTCGTTGGAGAGTTAGACTGAAGAGCTGATGACAATAGTTCCTCTTGGGTAGTTATTTTTGACATCAGAGTATCATTATTTTTTTTAATTCTATGTTTTGTCTAATCACATAAGTTTGAGTGAAGCCTCTAATGCTAGCCTTACAAGCATCCCATACTATCGCTGGTGATGCTGAATTTGAGTTTATAGTTATAAATTCTGTAAGGTGTAGTTTTAACTGTGTAATATAGTCTATATCTGATATTAAGCGTCTTGGAAAAGAAAAAGGCCTAGGCGTGGTTCTAATGTTTGTTGTTTTAAATGATAAGATTATAGCGTTGTGGTCAGAAGAAATGCGTGGGCATAGGATCATAGAGCTTGTTTTCAATAGGTTGTCGCTTATAAATGCCATGTCAAGCCTTGAGCATAGTTTATGGGGTGCAGAGTAGTAGGTATATCCTGGCTTGCTTGCATGTAGATTTCGCCAAACATCTTTTAGATTATGTATACGACATATGTCAAGTATAGAAGCCCTGGTCTTATGCATTCTTTGATATCCCCCAGATCTAGTTGTATCTATTCTATAATCCATGATGCAGTTAAAATCACCCATAATAATAAGTTCTCCAGTCCAATCTAATAGTTTGATGTTCAATTCATCAAAGATAGTAGGATCATCTATATTGCATCCATAGACCACGCATAAAACATATTTAGCGCTCTCAAAATGTATCTGAGCAATAGCCCATCTACCATTTTTGTCGCAAGATGTTTGTATTATCTCAGCCTTAAATCGTTTATCTTTAAGTATAGCAACTCCTCTGACAGATTGTCCATAGGTTGAGCTGATGATGACATCGTATCCTAATTGATTAAGAAGTTTTTTATCCTTCCCTGCGATATGTGTTTCAGATAGAAGAGCAACATGAGGATTATGCACTTTTAGTTCTTCTTTTATCAGAATTCGTTTGTTCTTGCTATTTAGCCCAGCAACATTCCAGGCTAAGCATTTTATTTCATACATCTATAAAGCAGTTAAAGTAAAAGAAAAAAAGGAAAAGAAAGGTAAAGAGAAAAGGCAAAATTAAAACTTTGCATTCGAAGCTTATCTTATGTTGATCAAAATATTGTCCATAATAGTCACTTGTCCTCATGTATTGTGTTCTGCGAGTGCATTTAATGTACAAAAAAATTTCAATATCACTGTTTAAGTCCACCTCCTCAGCCTGCAAACGATTTTCTTTATTTTTATCTTCCCCCCCTCGACCCCCCAGAGTGAGGAGAACACCCTCCCACCACCCCCCTCCCCCCTAGTTCTCTCCCCAGCCGAGGGACAGCCATCCCTCAGCATCTGCTGCCGCTGGATGGGCAGCTGGCTGGCAGGTCAGCACCGGAGCCCCCTACCCTCTCTTCACTTAAACAGTCCATAAGTCCAATGAAAAGAAGATACGTTTGATATTAGTCTAGTGCATTATGATGCGCATAACCTAAATGAAAATTGAAGAGTTGGACAATTGAAGCTAGATTTGCTTATACATAAATTCTTAATAGAAAATAAGACGTTTTTTTTAAACAGTGTCTCAGTTTATGTTAGTTCTTAGTTTTTAGTATTAGTCTTGCTTGAGCCAGCAGTAATGTCAGCTAAGTACGCTTCTGCTTCCTTTATATCCGTGAAGAAATAGGTACGGCCCCCTTTTATTACCTTTAGAGGTGCTGGTTCTTGAAGAAAGGCTTGGCCGCCACTGGATTTAATTGGATCTATCAATTTGCCCAGCAGCCACCGTCTGTACATAATTTCCTTACTGAGATTGGAACGAACAAATATTGAGATCTCACCAATGATTACCGGGGTGTTAGGGCGGGCTCTCTGCCAAATAGCCTGGCGAAGTAAGAAATTGCCGAAAAAAACAAGAAGGGACGTGGAAATTGGCCCCCTCTGTTTCTCTGTATTAGAGGAAGACGGTGTGCTCTCTGAATTTGTGAGTCCCAGTCCCAGTCCGCTAGGTCAGGGAAAGCTTTCTGAAACAGCCCCACTAAGTAGGCCCTCGGATCAGATCCTTCTGTCCCCTCCGGTATGCCGAAGAGTCTTAGATTTGAGCGTCTCTGTCGGTTCTCCAAATCTTCAACTTTTTGTTGTAAGGTCGCAAGCTGTGTTTCATGTTTGTCGGATGAGGATGTTGTTTTGGCACTTGTTTCTTCCAGATCGGCTACTCTTTGCTGTAGTTCCACAATATCTTGTGAGACTCCTCCAAACTTTCCAGTCAGTTCTTGTAGGGCTAATTGAACCTTATTATTATCTTCTCTCAGCTGTAGATAGTGTTCCTGAGCCTCAGCCCGTTGATTGCCTAATAGTTGCAGTATTATATCCAGTGGGGAGGCATCGGTTGATTCTCGTCTAGAATTTGATTCCTCTTCAGGAAAAGTTGTATGGCTATTATTCTCCAAAATATTGTGAGGAGATGAGAGTTCATAAGAGGAATCCACAAGAGAGGTAGGAAGAATAGCATTCGTTGTAGTAGTTGTATCTGTTGTGGCCAAGAAAAGTATTTGCGATTCATCCTCTATTACTGGCGTATCTATGGTAAAATCGTGCGACTCATGCAGCATTAATGATGATGGCATTTGTTCAGAAAGATTATCTAATGACGTGCTAGGTGGCGTATTGAATAAGTTAGGTAGGGTAGTTGAGGGGCCGATTTCCCCATTGTTAGTATCACTAGTATTTCTTTGTGTAATTTTGTTAGACAATAGTTCTGTTGGGCTTGCCCCTGATAGTCTTTGTGTCATGTTTTTTACTAGACCTTTTGCCACAATCCATCTTCTTAGCGGGCTTTTGTCCTGCAGAGCTTTTATCGAGATCTGGCTATTATTGGTAATAGGTCTATTTATCAGTAAGCCAGATTTGACACTTTTTTTTGCCTTAGATTTGTTTTTTTGTTTGCGTCTTTTCTTTGTTTTTATTTTTGTAGCTATACCGGTATTATTCTCCTTCTCCCCTATCTCGTCTTCTGTTTCTGCGTCGCAATTTTCAAAAGAGCCTTGTTCAGTGGAATCCGTCAACTCTATTGCCAAATCTGCCGCTAGCCCGCCATCAGCTGATTCCGTTATAGGAGCCATAGCCATAGTTCCTAAATATGTGTTAATTGTTAAGCCTGTTATATCAATATTCACCCCATCAGAGGTATTTTGGACATCCGTACACGGGTTAAAGGCTGGTTTGCTTAATGTTTCTATTTCTGTTGCTATTGTCATATCAGTGTCCTGGACCCCATTTAAGGTAGTTAGTTCCCCATTCATTACTGTCCGAGGTACATTTATCAGATCTCCCCCGTCTGCCCTTTCTTTTGTCATTACATTATCTTTAGCAGTGGTTTTAACAGATGTCTGCCCCGTTTGCCCAATCTTTTTCATGCTCTCCATTAAAGGAGTATTAGGCTTTTTCTGTACCTGCTTTATGGTGTTGCCGCTTTCCTGTCGTTGTCCTCCCATCAAGTCTGAGACCTCAGTCGTCTCCGCGGATTCAGCAAAGGCGGCAAGTTTTGTTTTTTTCTTTTTCTCTCCTTCCTTGTTGGCAGTTGGGGCATTTGGGGCGATTGACGCAGTTGAGGCAGCAAGGACGGGCACCCCCCGCAGAGTATTTTCTGACATGCCCGGAGTCTGTAAGATCGGAGGAACCGCTGGCGTCGCTGCTGCTGTGACTGTAATCAGGTTTGGCAAGTTTGGCTGGGTTAGCGGTACCTGCACGGGCGGGGGAGGAGGAGGCGCCGAGTTGCCCGCTGTGTTTTTGCTGTTCCTCGTAACTCTGGGAGGATTCTTCGGTGACATTCTTCCTCGCCTCCAGAGATTCGATGCCTGCCGATTCAGGCGTGCAAGTCCCGATAAGCTGAGCCCAGATTCATTGAGCAGACCATAGATCGTCTGCCGAAGAAACTCAGCCGTGGCGGTGAGATAGAACATCAATGCAGGGTTGCTGTCACTGATTTTTCCGACGCTGTTCCCTCACGGTAGTATCAGCTTCTCTTCTGTTTTTATTCCGCTTTTCTTTTCGACGTGGTTATCGCATCTCACAAGTCTCCCTGTGAAGAGTGAGGAGAGAGACTCCGGGTGAGCTGCTGGCGTCGATCCTCACTCCGCCATCTTGGATCATGTACAAGTGTTTTCACATTAATCCATCAATGAGAACACTGTGTATTTAGGGATTTAGTTTGAACCTTCGGGTTCCATTTTGTGTGCGGTAGCCATTTTGGGTGGTTGGCATACATTTAATACATGTAACTTTTTCATTATTTTTCTCATATGTCTCTCAGCTACGTCCATGGGAGAAGTCTTGAGCCCAATGACCAGTCTCATCCTTTTGGTAGACTTTTGCTGTTCTTCTGCAGTGCTCCTCATTTCTTTATATTTGTCGGAATATTCATGCACTCTTCAGCCCCCATCTATCATGTTAACTTTAGGGAAATACAGGCCAATTCAGCTTACTATGGCGAATGAAACATAAGCATTCGTTAATTGCATGAAAATGCACTTTTCACAATTTACCACCCACCTTTGCACTATACCATATTAGTGTTTTTCCAAGCAAAACTTTAAGAAAAAGCGGCATTATTTATTATTTTAAAGCAAGATGCAGAAAAAATGCGAAATGCAGCCTAGTCGTGCATCATTTCTTTTTTCTTTCGAAGTGCAATGTAAATATGGCTTAATACTTTCATGCATTATTTCACATAATTTATTTCACGCATGCACAATGCAGTTTCCCATGTGTTTCTTGTTATTTTGTATGTTTGTTTACACTGCACACAGTTAGTATGTTTTATGGGGGAGTTAATCCGAGCAGGTTTCTTTTTGTGAAAGCCCTACTCCATCACATCCAAACCCCTGAAATGTGGCTGACCTCCCCCTCCAAACTGTGCCTTCGCTGAGTTCCCCCTCCGAGTGCCGAAGACCCAGCAAGCTTTTCCTTTCCACCGCAGCGCTCCTGCTCTAGCAGCACAGCTCAACCTCACCACTGTTAATAAGTGACCATTTTATGAGACTTTCTCTTCAATAAGAATACTGGGTCAAGGAGCCTTCACTCCCCAAAACTTTTAAAACATCCCGTTGATCGTTGCAAATGTAATGAGAAGCTAATACACTCAAACTAAAGTGACGCGACGCATTGTTTTTTTATAAGGTGAAAGAGTAATTAATGGAGGCACCTCACCATACGGAGAAAAACTGCCAAAGCAACTGACAAGTTGTCTCTGATCCCCTTCCACACTCTGAGTCCCATATTCTATATTACACCATAACACTGTATTGTACATTAGAGACTGCATATACACTATACGTGGTTTCTACCCCTGCTACATCCACCCCGTAAACTTTAAGGAAATCATATGCTGTTAAGTTATTTTCACTGTTATAATATTTGGAACAAGATGTTCTTTATTCAGTACATGAGTGCCTCGATGTCTTAAGTGTTATCAAAGTTTTACAGATTTAATTGAAACAGATTCATGTGGTCTAGGAGTTACAGCTGCTGTCTTTGGATCCTGGTAACCAAGAGGCAAATCAATTAATCTTCCTGTGCCTTAAATTATTACTGCACAGTGCTCCATTTGTTCAAAGCTAGGTTTGTGGTATATAAAAACCAATACATGCATATTTGCACACACACCCATTCAGTATACACAACAGAGGTGCTGCTTCCATCACCATCATAATCTTATCTTATCTTAAAGGGATTTTCTATAGGGCTCTGTCACCATAAGTTTCCTGGCGCTGATTGGGTGCTGAGAGGTGTGGAGGAGGAGAATTAGCCAGACTGTGTGAATAGACTGGTCTTCAGGATTTTTCTGAATTCCAGAAGGGAGTTGGAAGATTTAAGTGAAAGGGACAGCGGGTTCCAGAATTTGGGAGCCAAATGAGCAAATCTGCAGCCACCAATTTCTTTTAGCTTAATTGGGGGTGCAGCTAAGAGTTGACGATGAGAGGACCGTAAGTTGCGTGCTGGACAGTAGGGAGTGATTAAGGATTTAAGGATTTAAGGAATCATAATGCAGTAATTGCACAAGTAGCCACAATGCATTAACCCTAATTCACAGAATAGATACTGCAGTTATTAAGGCTACCTTTTTCTTAACTGTTTACTCTGTTGGTTCCTGGCATAATGCTGAGGATCATGGGGGCTGCAAAAGAAAGTGCACAGGAATTTTGTGGACTACAAGAAGGAGGTGTATGTTCCTGTCAGTGCTATCTCTGCATCTTCTCTGTGTCGGAGATGAAGAGAAAGCAGCTGGCGACAGACTGGTTCTGCTCAACCCTGTGGTGGGGTTCCTGCTGTAGTTTGGTAGGTGCAAAAAAGACAAAATGTGCCTGACTCCCTACTATTTCCGAGCTTTTACACTTTTTGCTCTTAAGCCAAACACATTTCTTTATTTTTGTACCTGTATTTTATTTGTACTTTTTTTCTTGAAATTAATTTCTATTTTCTCATAAAGTTTTTTTAGGAAGTGAAAAGGAAAAAATAGTGCATAATTTACATATATTATAAAAACATTTACCTTCATTTACATTCACATTCAACCTGTTATACATACTCCATCACAGTTCATACAGCTATATACAAATACCATAGAAAACCAATTGTGACTTAAAGTGCACCTTATACAATGCATGAATCAATAACATAGATTTTTAAAGCAAATATCTATGTAACTGTAAGAGCATATAGTCATTCAACATATAATTCATAAGTATAGGAAAAAAATCCTGTGTTCTTCTATGCTCTTTTGCAAAAAAGTACAAATAAAATACAGGTACAAACATAAAGAAATGTGTTTGGCTTAAGAGCAAAAAGTGTAAAAGCTTGGAAATAGTAGGGAGTCAGGCACATTTTGTCTTTTTTGCATTTACGTAGGCCTGCCTGGCTCTTGTTCCTTTGGCCAAACTCCTCTTATTAGAAAGGTAGTTTGATAGGTGGCAGGATCAACAGCAGGGGAACTGTTAGGGTGGGTATTCAGCAAGGGAGCTGTGAAGGCATGGTAACAGCGCTTCACCCCAGGTCACAGGCGGGACCTAGGAGGGCCGCTTCAGTGCTCTGGGCATGCTGCCTTGAGTGAGGGCTGCTAATGCCACTCCCCACTGCAAGTTCATCCCCCTGTCGCTCTCACCTACGGATCCAATTGGGGCCCCACTTTGCTTTTGGTGGCCAACTGCTCGACGAGCGGGTAGTGTGTGAAGGGGGTCGGTGGTTGTGGCAGCAGTGGCAGCGTCAGTGAGAGCAGCAGTGGCAGAGCTCAGGTGACAAGATTTCTTAAGATTTAGCATGGAGTGGCTCTCAAATGTAGCTGGCGCCACTCACTTTCTGGACTGTTGCACCTCACTGCTCCCCGCACCAAGCTCCGTATCTCCATATCTCCAGGGCCTGCAGTCAGCACTCCTGCAGCAGGCCTGCAGGTTCGCTCCTCCTCCTCATGCGAGCAACTACCTGTGATGTCACTTGAACAGAGCTGTGCTCGAAAATCATCAATGAACAGACCATCCTGGCCACCTTAGGGTGAAGGAGTGTTGGGAGGCACCCTTTCCTACAGGAACAAAGGGCCTGGTTACTCCAGATTGGAGCTTCTGGGATCTGCTCCTCCCTCCCTAATTCACTGGCTAAGTTCTGGATAACTCCTGGCATGTTGACTTTGAGGCACCATGAAAGGGAAGAGGGTGAGATGTATCGAAACACATGGCAAAGAGGGAGATAAGGGCCCATTACCATGATTGCAAAGGGGCAGAACAGGACAATGGAAATGAGCAGGACACAGGCAGGTAGGAGTAAGCTTATTGAGGCAGAACTGGAAATTAAATTGGTAAAGTGGATAAAGGGAATGGCAAAAGGATCACATTTTAATCTCCATGCGGGTCACACAGGGGCACATGTGCTAGCTGTTTTCCTGTGTACTGGAGGTAACAACCAGAGCATCACTTCAGTCACCATGCTCAGATCAGAAAAGGTTTAACCAAAACAAATGGTTCTGTCGGGTATTACAATTTTCTTTTAAAGTTCAAGAGACAATTTACTTGTAACCGTATCGAATATATTTAAAGAAAGGAAAATATAGCACACACCGGTGTTAGGTTTAAATCATGTATTTGAGGTTATATCAAATATTAAAGGCTGTAGAAATATACATATTTAATTGCACAAAAAGGAAATCAAGTGACTGTGGTGATATTTGGTGATAGGTGATACGACAAAACACTATGTACAAGACAAAAAATGAAGGTGCAGTAAACAAGGAAAGAGAATTTTTGTTTGTCTTTATAATTTCTGTACATAGGACCCAGGTTCCATTTAATGGTTGCACTGTAAACATGCGGTACATCACCACCAAAAAGGGGTGGTGATGGACGGAGCATCTGAACCAATCAAACACCACCCCCTTTTGTACCGCACTGTAAACATGGGCACTGTGTTGACATATAATATGCGTCTACGTTTTGACCCAATTCCACAATTTGTAATACGTCTAGGTCAGGGGGTCTCCAAACCGGTCCTGGAGGGCCGGATCCATGCCAGACTTTTTGGATATCCCCATTGAGATACATGTAGTAATTGTAAAAATCTGGCATGGATCCGGCCCTCCAGGACCGGTTTGGAGACCCCTGGTCTAGGTGGTCTTCTTCAGGACAGGGCGGGTGGAGGTATGTATTCTGTAGGTTGAATTAGAAAATTAAGTCAGGTGTGTGTCAAAATTAGAACAATAGTGAATTGTTCTAAGTAGAGCTGGGCTTACCAAGACACAGATTGCTTTAAAGTCTCTGCGATGGGGATCTCATTCAATTAGTGGTCCGTGCGTATCAGTCACAGGTAGCCTAAAGGGTTAATAATCATTAGATCAGTTTCTAAGTGAAGGCTAAAGACTTAACTCTGAAGGAGAGTAATTCATATTTATACTATTCTCCATAAATTTCTTTAAAGACTTCAGACTTCAGACTTCGAACATAGCTTTCCCCTTCTGGGGAGCTCTTGTTGAGCGATCACCGCTATTCTCCCCTGTTGTTCAGCAAACTGGCACTACCATCCCCACTATAGTGCAGAGTCTAATCTGTGAGCCTGAGTTAAAAACAACAATGTTGTTTGCTGATTCTGTTTTGATCTGCTTATATATCCATTATATATCTAGATGAGAGGAAGATTGGAAAATGTGCATGTCCCATGTGGTTCCTCCAAGTCCACCAAGCCCTGTTCGGCCAGAGGTAGCGCCTACTGAACCATGGGCCTGGTCAATAAGTGTGTGTGCATAGCTGACCTTGATCATTTAGAGATATTGGTCTTTTCTACAATTGTTAAACCTCTTCCTATTTCTCTTACTCTCTGTCTCTCCCTTTTTACATCGCTTGCTGTGCCTCTCACTCTTTCTCTCTCATAATGCCACTGTATGGTTTTCATTCTCAGGGATGTTTTGTAATGCACTTCTGTTTATCAGCATATTTTTAGAGGGCACTATGCATGCTTACATACATAGAATAACATCCTTGCAATTGCTAATGAACTGATATAGCAAATCAATGTTGATGATATACCCACTCCCATGAACTTTTCAATAGTGGCCGACAAAGCTGTCATACAAGGTACTGACGCAACAAGGAAATTCCTTGTTGAATCAAAAGAAGCAAGCACCTCCTGCTACAGTGGTGCATTTGGGCTGTGATTGTGGATCATTCAACTCGTGTTGTATGTGGAGCTTTTGATGTTGCTGTAATCTGTAATCACTTAACTGCACAAAAATCTACTGAATCACTAGCCTGAAAGCAAATGTGTTAACGCTTAACCTTGTTTTCAAATTCATGCATAGTGTGGTCAATTGGTTTATAATTGTTTGCAGTTTTTGGAAGTCTTTCTTAGGTGATCTGGCAAACACTATATTGCAATTGTCTAGTCTTTGCAGCATAAGAATCTTGTTAAAGACTGGTAAAGACTGCTTTAAGTAGACTTTGAGGTATATGACCTCTCCAGTGACATGAACAGACGGTAGGTCTTGAACCAGTATTGTGAGGATGGGCTTAAGGGCAGCAATATCAAGGAGATCATTATGTTGTATTCTTTGGTGGTTGGAATCCCTTTGATACTTTTCTCAATGAATGTAATGGCAATAGGGAAATAGGTTTTGATGACCCATTTTTTGGTTTTGATGTATGGTGTCATGGTAGTATGGGTGAATTCAGGAACATGGGCTTTCCAGGAGCCTGGCAGGAATGTGATCATGTGAGGACCAAATGAGCTAAAGGTTTATTTAGAGTAAATGTACACTTCTTCCCCAAGAACATTAATATTTCTCAGAGCATCAGAATCCAAATGACACATTGGTACAGTTAGAATACTAGATTGACCAGTGACAAAAATAAAGGGTTAACACGTGCTATAAAGGTCGCCAGTGCCAAGAAAGATGATGAGTTGCCATCCAACATCCCCTATGACGTAGCCTTAATCAGTCTTTAAGAAGGGTGACCCTGCAAAACTCCACCTTTGAGAGGCACTGTGTGCATATACTATCAGTGATCCAACCGTGGAGGACAAGACCATCCCGACAGTCATCAAGGACATTTTTAATCAATGCAATGAAGAAAACAGATGAAGGGTTTCTATTATTCGAAGCCATGAGCAGTAGGACAACCTCAATCTATAGTTGGAAGTGCAATTTCCAGACAGAATTTCTAAATCATTCTAGGAATACAGTAGTATATACATCCAGGAACCACAGTGTGGGTCATTAAGTCTTCATGGGAAATTACACAAGAGAGCAGAGTGCCACAGACTCCTCAGTGTCCAGATGCCTGCTCCTTGGTGGCAGGTAGCTGGATCTCTTACAAGTGTTTTGGCAGCAAGAGTTGTAGGGCTTTTGATAGGAAGCTCGTATTGCTTTTTGCCTTGTTCACAGAGGGATCAAGTTCCTCTTGCCCTCTGAAGTATGACTGATTCTTTTTGGGAAGAGACACATTTGGAACAGACCAGTACTTTAACAATCCCACAGTCCTGGCATCTCATATTTCTTTTGGTGGCAGGTGTTGCCTGGTTTAGTTCGTGCTTAATCTGCTTTTTCTATGAGAAGGCTCTGTCCAACCTGTCTATGGCCCCTACACTATGCTGTATCTGCTTTCCTTCCGCTCTACTTTTTCTGTGCCCCTCTGTTCCCTCTTCACCCATCTGCTGTATCTCATTTCCCTGTCTGCTGATCTCTGGGCTCCCTCTGCTGTGCTTTCTCTGCCCTCCATGCTTCCCTTTCTCTGATGCCTTCTCCTATGCTAACTATGGCTCTCCTCAGTGGTGCTAGCTATGCCTACTGCTGTAATTCGGCTGTTCCCCTCTTTTTCTGCTACCTCCCTATACCCATGTGCTCTCTCTTGATGATCACGTTTTGGATTAAGAGTCAGCACAATGCTCTGCTGCCTTTTGGATGTGTTTCTCTACAGAAATAACACATACATCATGGGTCAAGGTCAAACCTATGGCAATTGTAAATGCTTGTTATATTTGTGCTAGTGTTTTATTTACAGTACAATTTTTTGCAGTCGCAAAAGGGAAATCGGGCCGTTTGCAACCGCAAAAAAGAGTCCTTTCATGTACAAACGCTATTTTGCGAGTCGGTGACTCACAGAATAGAGTTTGTGACTCTCGCTATTAGGAAGAGCGATTCACAATGGGATGTGCCATTGTTTTGCAGCTGCAAAACACTCACAGTTTACCACCTACTTTAAGTAGGTGGTAAGACACTTGTAAACGGGAAGAGGTCCCCTGGAGACCCCTTCCCCTTTGTGAATGGACCACTGCCTGCCTTTTAAAAAATATAACAGAAACGTTTTCTTTTTCTTTTTTAAATGCATCCCGTTTTCCTGTAAGGAAAATGGGCTGCATTAAAAAAACTGTTTTATTTAGAAAGCAGCAAAAGAAACAAGTGATGGACGGAATGCTGAACAATGCAAACATTCAACCCCAGTCACAAAGATCTGGGTTTCATCCATCGTTCTTTTGGCCACCACGCCACCCCAGTTTGGACCCAGCTATATGCAATCGGCTTTGACCTTATGCCTCATGAGAACAGTCCAGCCCGAACTGCCAAGCCAGGTCCTCCCTGGACCGGAAACAAGCATCCCATTGGGTCCAGGGTCAAGACTGATTTGCATATGGCTGGGTCCAAACTGGAATGGCATGGTGAACAAAAAAGCTATGGATTTGGGCCCAGATCTCTGTACTGGGGTGAATGTATAACATTGTTCTGCATTCTGTCCATCAATTATTCTTTTTGAATCTGTCACCCCAAGTGGGGCGGGTATGCCCAGACGTGGGTCCTGTGCTCTCCATGCTACTGGAATCAAGCTATCCTGGCTGATGAGGGCTGAAAGCCCGAAACCGGTCCTAGGATGCTTGTTTCCAGTCCAGGAAGGACCTGGTCTGACAGGTTGGGCTGGACTGCTCCTATTGGGTGCAGGGTCAAGACTGATTTGCATATGGCTGGGTCCAAACTGGAATGGCATGGTGAGCAAAAAAACAATGGATTTAGGCCCAGATTTCTGTACTGTGGTGATTTTATGACATTGTTATGCATTCTGTCCATCAATTGTTCTTTTTGTATTTGTCACCCGGAGTGGGACGGGTATGCCCTGACATGGGTCCCGTGCTGTCCATGCCACTGGAATCAAGCTATCCTGGCTGATGAGGGCTGAACGGCCGAAACCGGTCCTAGGATGCTTGTTTCCAGTCCAGGGAGGAACTGGTCTGGCAGTTCGGGCTGGATTGTTCCCATTGGGTGTAGGGTCAAGACTGATTTGCATATGGCTGGGTCCAAACTGGAATGGCATGGTGAGCAAAAAACTATGGATTTAAGCCCAGATCTCTGTACTGGGGTGAATGTATGACATTGTTCTGCATTCTGTCCATCAATTGTTCTTTTTGTATTTGTCACCCCAATTGGGGCAAGTACGCCCAGACGTGGGTCCTGTGATCTCCATGCCACTGGAGTTAAGCTAGCCTGGCTGATGAGGGTTGAACGCCAGAAGCCGGTCCTAGGATGCTTGTTTCCAGTCCAGGGAGGAACTGGTCTGGCAGTTCAGGCTGGACTGTTCCCATTGGGTGTAGGGTCAAGCCTGATTAGCATATGGCTGGGTCCAAACTGGAATGGCATTGTGAGCAAAAAACTATGGATTTAGGCCCAGATCTCTGTACTGAGGTGAATGTATGACATTGTTCTGCATTCTGTCCATCAATTGTTCTTTTTGCATTGTTTAAAAAGAAGTCACAGACATGGTGGTCTGCTGACCCCAACAGGCCACCATCCCTTGGAGTTCTAGCCATTCCTAATGGGGTCACAAATTGCACCTGCCTCATGAATATTAATGAAGCATGCAATCTGTGACTCCATTAGTAATCTGAGACACCGTTGTATATTCCGATTTGCAAGTAAATCTAGTTGGGCAATAAGTGAATATAGGGGCCACTCAGAAAAAGAGCTAAAGTGGTTACTACATCATATCTTGACATCATCACAAGGAGCCTGAGGCCTATAATCGAATTATTCCGTTATGCCTAAATATCTGCTAGAAGTAATTATTTGTAATTCCTTCTAAGAATATATTTCTCTCTTAGATATAAATATAACTTTCAGTGCCTCCCTCTATCTAATTTTGCTTATTCATATTGGAAAGATGATTGCGCTGCTAGCCATTTTTTTTTTGAAATTTATATGAAAACATTTGGCATTCATTAAATAGAGACCCGCAGTAATCCTGAGACTGCAAGTCAAAGTTAAAGTCATATGTTTGACTTTTCAAAATAATTAAGGATTCCACAAACTCCTATTGTTTGTATAAAAGTCTTAGAGAATGTTATTTTCTTCATTCCAGGAGAGACAATGAAAAAATAGAAAATATAGTTTGGACCAGATGTGGAGTTAATGTGTGTGTGTAATTTGGATGTAGGTGTTTTCGTGTGTGTGTGTGCGTGTGTGTGTGTGTGTGTGTTTTATGGGAAAGAGCTTCTTGCCAAGAACCCGATCAATGTGAACATGTAGCAATCAAAAAATATCTTAAAAGGTAGCATTCAAAGAGGAATCAATCAACATTCAAGGTTGCAATGACCTTCACTAGTTTCTTCCTCAGTCTCAGTGAATCTTGTTGATGAGTATTGTGAGCAAATAAACATAGTGAATTTGAACGCAAAAAGATGTTTTAGGGATGGCTTAACAGTGCATGTGGTCGTCATTACCGATCTCCATACAGTCATGACATCCCATTGGGACACCCCTTACAAAATGAAGCTGTCTTAAATAAATAGGGCGAAGAACCACAAATGTCCATAGCTGTCATAATTGCCTGTGGGCCTGATTTTGAGTTAAGTTGCAGTGAAAGTCGACTGATTTGTGAAGACAGTCCTAAATCTATAGGAGAATACACTAGCGCAATTCCCCCGCCACAACTTCTAGAGATTGGACGAATTTCCTTTAACAACTAACATTAAGGGCTTCAACTACAGGAGGGCGATAAAAGACATAGGCTAAATGTTGACAGATACCATGCCTTGGAAATCATCGTTCCCATGCCTGGTGAAGCCACTCCTAGTCCCACATTTGATGGGTACCATCTATGCTTTTCTTGTGCTGGTGGGAATGGAGTCGCAGAGGGTACCAAACAGCGGTTGCCACAATACAACAAGTCACATCAGCTATGACAAGTACCTCCTGTCAGTATGGCTTGGCAGAGCTAACATCACCCATTCCTTTCTCCCATAGTGGTGCCTCCAAGGGGGGATTATTTAAATTAGGCACGTTGCGGCAGCGTACCAGAGATGCTGACGCTTATCCATTGGTGGGTTGGTCATTGGAAGGCCAAGGTACAATGCCATTCCTGCGATGACGATCAAATACATATAGACGTCATCGATGCACCAGCTACCTTTTTTTAGTGACGCGTTTTGCCCCTTACGGAAAAAAACAGTAAAGACCGGCCTGATGCCAGGTTTGTTTTTACCAAAGAAAGTCTTTCAGAAAGGATATAATTTGTATTTGTTTTAAAATGGGGAATAGTGCGGCCCTGGTACCAGTACTGAAACTTATGATTTTCATCTCTCTGCAGCGGACTATATAAATCACTGATCTTTATTGCCAGCATACAACATATATTGTAATTATGTCAAACTAAATGGGTTAAGTTCAAGGCTGAGATTTGTGTTGGGTACTCAATCAGTGTTTCTCTCTCCCGATGTCTAAAATACCATATTCAGGACAGTGTGTCAATATAAAAATACATCTTAAACACCTTATATTTAAAATTGGACACAGAAGAAATCTGTTAGTGCAGTCAACCGAAGATAAAAAACATATTAAATCAACTGAATATATTTTTCAAGACAAAGTTGTTTCTTGGTTAAGATTCATAGATGACCTGTCTCTCTCCCGATGTCTAAAATAAACCTTATATTTAAAATAAGATATAGAAGAAATCTGTTAGTGCAGTCAACCGAAGGAAAACAGCATCTTAAATCAACTGAATATATTTTCCAAGACAAAGTTGTTTCTTGGTTAAGATTCATAGATGACCTGTTTATAGTATGGCGAAGCTGTAAACAAAGTGCTATGGAATTCATTGCTCAAATTCACATCAATGAAGTCAATTTAACTTTTATCTCTAACATTAGTAAAGATGAAATACCATTCTTAGTTGTGCTGGTTCAAACCAAAAACAACTGCCTGTCCACATCCCTCTTTAGCAAATCAACAGCGAGCAACACATTGTTGCATGCAGCTAGAGCGCACCCTTCCCATCTTATATACCGCATTCCCTATGAGGAAATTGTATGTATTAGACGAATTTGTAGTGACGAGGGAGCCACTGCAATCAAGCAAGCAGAAAGTGAATTTTTGGCAAGAGGGTATAGGACCAAGATAGTGGATGCAGCAATAGCTTGATCCAAAGAGCAAGCAAGAGAGGATCTTCTGCAATACAGTGTCAAATCAAGAAAAGAGGCAGGTGGAGAAGAAAATGAGGCCCAGGAACCCACCAGGCCTATTTTATCATTTTCTAGGTAGCAAAGGCAACTGAGGGCGATAGTAAGGCACAATTGGCCCATTGTCAGAGATGATCCTATAATAGGTAGGCTCCTACCATCAAGCTAAGCCATCACATTCAGAAAAACTGTAAGTGTGGGAAATTTGCTGGTAAAAAGTCGCTCAGAAGATCACGGTGCTGGGATGTGGCTCTTGGCCAGGAAAGGCTTCTTTAAGTGTTCCACCTGTAAAGCCTGCCAATATGGCATCAATACAACCTCATATCAGACTGCATTGAATACAAAAACACAGAATATTAACCAACATTTAACCTGCAAATCTGAATATACAGTATATATCCTGGAATGCAGCTGTAAATGGAAGTATGTTGGCAGTACGAAGCTGGCTGTAAGTAAAACAATACTACAGCACATAAGAGCCATATCCAATAATTAAGCCAGCTACCTGGTGGCTAGACATTTCAAGGAATGTCACAATAGTGACCCCAAACACCTCAAATACTATGCAGGCTATACTGCTTCAAAAAAGAGGGGGAAACCGGGAAGCCAAGTTGTGATGCCTAGAAACAAGCTATATATTAGAATTTGATTCTAAACAGCCAGTGGGTCTCAACACCAGCGAAGACCTGCACACACATATATGAAATTGGGAGATTTTTTCTGAATGCCTAATTTGTGTTCCAGGGATGGCTATTATGAAATGCATCAGCTATCAAGTGCAACAACTATGGTCTCGAAATTACTATACTGATTTTGTAAATTGTTATTAGGATCTCACTCATGCACATATTAATTTTTAGATGGCGATTTTTATATAGCATATTTATATGAATATTTATTTATTTATTAGTATAAATGGGAATCAGCTGCTATTACAATATCTATTGTTAGAACTGGGGGTCTCTAGTTGGCAGAGGTAGGTGCTACTGTCCAAATAGGGACCCTTGATTCTAGTCAGGGTAAGGAGGAAACCCTCTGAGATAACCCCTGCTCACCCTCTAGGTAGCTTGGCACGAGCAGTCAAGGCTATTCAGGAGGCAATGTGTAAAGTATTTGTACCAAGACTCACAGTAACTAAGTGAAAACACCACAAACTGACGCTACAACAGTTTAGAAAAATAAAGGTATTCAATCTAAACTACACAAGACCAAAACAACAAAAATCCAACATACACAGTTCAAGAATATAGTTTCAAAAGAGTTCTTAAGGTTGTAATAAAAATAACCCACCGTTGCGTGAAAAGTTCACAGTTGCGTCACGTTTTAGACACAGTACCTTTAGTTGCGACAAAGTTCCAAAAGCAGAAGCTGGTGCGGTGGAAAACAAGCGATGCGTTGCTCCTGAGACCCTGGGGAGGCGATGCGACAGCCCCGCTGCAGCAGCGGGCGTGTTGCGTCGAATCCGGTCTGTATGGGGAGGACGGCCACTTGTATGGATTCCAGTGCGTAGGTTCCGTAGGAAGATTGTTCTCGCAAAGGTACGATGCGGCGATCTCTGGAGTTGCGACGATCTCCGGGGCGACGATGCGCGAAGCAGCGGTGATCCTCTCTCTCGTAGCTCTTCGATGCAATGGCTTCTGCGACGACACTCGCAGCGACATGATGCGTTCCGCCAGCAAGTAGTGCGGCGATCTCACCCAGCGACGACAGGCTCTGCGACGACACTCACAGCGATGTTAGGCTTCCCGCACCGATCGGGTGCATCCCGCAAACGAAAGATGCGACGGCTCTGACAGCGGCAACAGGCGCTGCGACGATCTTGACCTTTCGTAGTGGCAGGAAACTTCTTGCACTGTCGGGAATGCGCTCCGCAGCGAGCGATGCGATAACTTTTTAATTGCAAAAAGTCTCTCAAGCTTAGTTTCAAGCTTCCCAGCATAGGTACAACTTCCAGAGGCCCCACAACTGGATCAAGCACTCTAGGAAGGACAGAACTCTCCCAGCAGAGTTCAGGGAAGTTGGGGGTGAAGTCCTTTTGTTCCTTGGACTTCAGAACAGGGAGCCAGCTCTTTTCAGGCCCTTGGAGATTCCTTCAAGACAGGGGACACAGCACAACTGCAAAGTCCTTCCCCACTCCTTGGCAGCAAAGCAACAGGTCAGTCCAGCAGAGCAACAGCAGTATAGTCTTCCTTCTTCAGATTCAGCTTTCTCCTGGGCAGAGTTTCCTTCTTGATTCCAGGATGATCTAATTTTCTGTTGTCAGGGGTCCTGTACTTATACCCCTTAAAGTCTTTGTTCTCTTTATGCATGTGGGCCCTGAGTCCGGTCTGAACCAGTTCTGGGTGTTTCTTGAGTACTTTGTTTTCCTGGCTTCTCCTTTCTTTTCAGAGTGCGGGCAGGGTCGTCAGACGCCCAGCAGGAGGTGGAGCCAACATTGTGGCAGGCAGGCACAGCCCTATTCAGGCCCAGGTTCTAAATCCTCCCACCACTCAGGTTGCAAATGCAGTCATTCAGCCTAGGGCTGACTCAGCCAGCCTCCCGGGGAATCCCCAGCCCGTGTCACTCTCAAACCAGACAGTCAATACACCAACAGGCCAAGGCACACAGAAGGGTCAGACAAGAGAACAGCAACTTTCTAAAAGTGCTGTTCTCAAACACAGGATTTAAAAACAACCTTTCCTAAAAGATGTGCTATTAAATTCTGAGTTCAGGGATACTAGACTCTTATGTCCTATCTTGGTCCTATGGGAAGAAATGCTGGTAGCCACTGTAGCCAGCATCCCCCATGTTAACCTTCAGAGCAAGATAGCCTTACAATAGTGAAAAACGAAAATGGCTGCCTTTCACTACAAGAGCATGTCACCTGCACCAGTACATGCTTTACCTTTCACATACACTGCACCCTGCCCTGTACCTTGGGCCTTCCATAGGGGTGACTAATGTGCACAAAAAGAGAAGGGTTAGGCCTGATCAGTGGGGACACTGACCAGGAGGACACAGCAGTTCCTAGACTGCACACAGGCACTGTAGTGGCAGGCCCGAGACACCATTTTAGAGCTACTCATGTGGGTGGCACAAACAGTGCAGCAGGGCCATTAGTAGCATTTGTCATCACCAGCCCTGGCACACCCAGTGCACCTTACTAGGGAATTTGTGGTGATACAAATATGCCAATCATGTATATCCAATCATGATAACAATTTACACAGAAAACATATGCACTTTAGCACTGATCAGCAGTGGTAAAGTGTGCAGAGTCCTATTGCCAACAGCCACGGGTCAGGAAAAATAAGGGAGGAAGAAACAAAAAGTTTGGGGATGACCCTTCAAGAAGGGCCAGTTCGAATATCTATGATATGTCTATGGATAGTTCCTCTAAATCCATCCACACCCCCATTGCAATTTCTGCATATTATTAGGATGACACCAGTATTTTAATAATTCATGGAGGTCACCCAATATTATGCCAGGAGAAGACATACTTCGGCAATTTTTGAACATAATAGTATATATATTTTATCCTGATCATTGGCCATACTTTTCAACAAAACAATTCTGTTTAAAATATGAGTGGTCAACCTTAGGGATATATCAGCACAGCACTTCTTGTATCATTTTTTGCACTTTGGATACATATTTTAGCAATAAGTCACTTTAGTAAGCATATAGCAATATTTGCAAATTGTAAGATTTTGAGGCTGCTATTTTAGCACAAGTTTCAAATTTGGCATAATTTAAGGGTAATGTGTTCAGACTAAATACCCATTGCTCAATTTGCACAAAATAGGATCAGGAACTTCAGTCAATGCTTTTTATTGCGAACAAATAAAGAAAAAATATAGCTAATGGTGACGCAACACTTTTTATAATAAGGGAAATTATTAGGGGGAATCAATCCGAGTCATATAGGACAATATACTACCACAGGTCAAGAAACATATGACATTCAAGCAATATAAGATGGGCCTGGAGGCATTTATGCCACAATAAATTTACCATACTTAGGGGGGCATTATTTCCTTGTGGTATCTAGAGTATTTTACTAGGATTGAGATTGCAATTCTAGCGGAGATGTAAACTGTTGAAATAGTATGTTGTTCATGTTTATGACTTGAATTGTTGGCACTGGCATTTTAAATCTGGTAACAATGTCTTGGCGATGTCATATGATCAAGGCAGAGTGTCGGCCGAAACGCGTCATGGCAGACAAAATGGGTAAAATGTAACAATAAAAAAGTACCTGCACAAAAGCTGGGTCCATACTCGTTCTTTTGTGGAAGAAGATCGCTAACCTACGAGGGTTTGGATATATATATTTATATAATTGTGGATTATTGACGGTGAAAAATAAAAAACATTTTGATTAGGGGTGGGCGATAAATTCTGCTCTGCCGGCAGAGTTCGCTGAGTTTTGGCTACCATGTGGTATGTTTGTAATGCGGAGGTCCGGCCAAACTCCACCAAACCACCACGTGGTGGACATTATTCTTGCACATGGCTTGCCAACAGTAGGTTGCACTAGGATACATTAATTCTTGCTGGCGCTGGCTAACTTACTGCTGGCAAGCGTGAAAAAGAATTGATGTATCCTAGTGCGATTTTGGGGTGCTAGCAGGGCATCCGGCAAGATTTTCTCAATGCAGGTGATTGGGGCAGTCGCAACCGTTCAGCTTGAGAAAGCTGCTGCTTGAGTAGAAAATCTACTTGAATGGAAGCAAAGAAGCAGTGCCCTCTGACGCGCCACGTAATGCCATTCGCGCTGATTTACCTCTTCTGAACAAGCTCCCAGCGCTAAACATTTGCACAGCATGCTGATTTATGCCCATTCACGTAACTCAGCGGAATCACGCAGAGTTTTCATGTAAGTGCACAAGTTCTGCCCACCCCTAGTTTTGATTACTTAAACAAAGCACACCTCATATTGATAACATAGATATATATTCAATTTATCTATTGAATTTGGAATTAGTTTGTGTATGGGATTGGATGATACGACAACAACAAATTCCATAAAAGTGAATAATTGAGTCTATAGGATTTTCCTCTTTCCGGGGGCATTTGTATGTATACAGATACTGTTACCCAGTTCTTTGGGGGATTATTGTGTAGGGTTATTATTAACACAACTAAGCAGAACTCGGTTTATTGTGCTCAGACCTGGTTAAGGGACAAGAAAATCTGCTGAGATTAAAGCCTGTCACGTGCAGTTTGTTCACGGGTCTCCACAGCAATCCCTTAACTCACTTAAAGATGCTATTATTTTCTTCACACTGGTCCACTGGGCAATATGGAGACAATGTGATGGATTTTGCGGAGTCTAATGCCATGTTATGATAAGATGAGAGTCAATTGCCTTCCTATTTGTATGTTTTAATATTGTAGAAAGATGTAAACCTGGTGAGGGCTTCAGAACGCTCTTAGCATCCTGGGCAAAAGGAAAATACGTGGCGAAGAAAGCTAAAGGTATTCAAGAGTGACGAGGGGGAAAATACCCAGGGCAATAGGTTTCAAGCAGTGTTCTTTAAAGGATAAAATGGTGTCAGAATGCAGAGCAGAGAAGCAATCCGGACACAAACATAAGGCTGAGGCACACTGGAGTAATTTGCAGTCAAGATCCCAACTAGTGTTTCAACACTTTCTATGCAGCTTACTGAACAATTCCATCAGTTCACTTTACCCTCTAGTCAGGTGAATTAACTTCACCATATGATCCTTTGCTTCACCAATAAAAAATACAGGCTACAACATTGAGCCTCATATTTACTAGATTATGTGGAATTAATACTTTTGAGTGAAGAAAACCTCAATAAGGAAAAAGTAAATGTAGAAAATGGCAATATCTTATTTTTGAATCGGTAATAGGGAAAATAAAAATGACATTGAAAATCTATGCATATAAAAATAAACAAAAAATCATCATCATTTAGGGGCAGATTTACAAGCCCCTTGCATAATTTTTTCCGCCGCTATTCCGTCACTTTTTGTGACACAGCAGCATAAAAATGCAACCCATTTACAACATGACGCATCTAAGGAGATGCGTCACGTTGTAAAGCCCTGCGTCACATTATACCTGCGTCAGGTATAATGTATTCAGGGTGGCCATTGCAGCACAAAAAAACCTCGTAGAAGTGATGCAGTGAAATCTACAAGATTTCACTGCGCCACTTCTAGGACGCCACTGCGTCAAATTCTTACACCTGCTTGAAGCAGGCGTAAGGAGTGATGCAGTGTAATGAGGATAGGCCTCCCCTGCATTCCTGGAGTTGCGTTGTGCTTGCAACACAACTCCAGCATTGGGTGACTTTTGTGTCAACAGATGCTTCAGTATTTCTTACACATCTGCCAATCCTTGCGCCATTGTGCACCATATTGTAAATACGGCGCAACCATAGTGGCTCAAGGGTTTCTAATGGTGGAGCAGGGAAAATGATGCATCTATACAGATGCGTCACTTCCTTGTAAATCTACCCCTTAGTTTCTAGTTGTCTAAATAAACAACTCATAGATGTGGCAAGTGCTGACTAAAAAAGAAATTGCTCGTATTTGAGAGTCTCCTTACTCAACACATGATTGCATAATATAAATGCCTCTAAAAAGAAAGAGGACCAGGTAGATTCCTTGTAAGGTAAATCATTGAGTGCCTCTTTTTACTGTGCTCCTTTTACAACCCTTAGGAATCTATTGTTAATAACAATGGTTTAGAAAATTTATTATATGCAATGTATGATCAAAGTTGTTAAATTTATGGTTCAAGGTTTTATAGCTAGATGAACCATCTGAGCTCACTACAATTAGAATTGCAATGCAATATAGAACAAATACTATTAAACTGTTTGTTAAAGTGCTAATTGCAATGGTAGGCCTTAATGCTCTTATACACGTAAAACATGCTTGATGTATGACAAAGGTTGAAACCAAAGTGCAGTGTTTTTATGTGAACCTTTGGATGATCATTTGGGACCCATACAACAATTAGGCTCCTTCTTAGACTGCCTCTTGAAAAGTTACAAAGTACGGCATAAAGTGTCAAGTGCTTGTGTACACCAGAAAATTGACATTTATATGGCATGTCATATGATGTCCTGTAATAAATTTTTGTAATTCCTCTTTCCAGTTTAATGAATTCACCTTTGACAATGTAATATTTTCCTTAATTACTTTGTTGAATCTCTCCAGTGCTCTATTGGTTTCAGAATGATTAATCACACATTTTTGTGCACAATCTCAAAAACATTTAAAAATACCTCAATTCATTTTGACACAAATTGTGGCTAATTGTCAGAGAGAAGTGAAACTGGAAAATTATCTCTTGAAAATTTCACTTGAAAACTTAATGACAGAATTGGTATTTACATCTTGTAAACATGTGACTTTAACCAAACTTGAGTATAGATCCATCATCACAATCAAGAATGGAGTACCGTGTGCACCCCTTAATGGACCTAGAATGTCAATAGCAACCTCCTGCCAGGGATGTTCTGGTAGTCTCCTACAAACCGTGGCCATTTGATGGTTTGTTAAGATTTTATCGCAAACTTTACACTCCACACAATCATACACCTCTTGTTCAATGCTCAAATCCATTCCTGGCCACCAGATGTTTGTTCTTAATCTGTCATTAGTTATTCATAATTTCTAAGTAACCCTGAGGTGCTTCCGTTATTAATTTCTTTCATAAACTCAAAGGAGGTACTAATGTTGGTCCCCTCAAAAGTAATTCTTTTTCAATGGTTAATTCATCTTTAATGGTGAGTCATACCTTTATCAAACCCTTGTTTTCTAATGCTAACAGTATTTGCATATATACTTAACTCTTCATCCTTGTTCAACTCCTCCTTCCAGACATTCTCTGTTAAAGCACCCGAGATTATCTCACACAAGTTAATAACTTCTTCATCGAATTCATATAAATGAACTTCATCTTTTTGTACATCTACTAACCTGGATAAGTAGTCAGCAATAACTTTATTTACCCCAGAACATGTTCTACTTCAAATTCAAAATGTTTCAAACCAATCACCCATATCCTGATTCTTGATGATATAAAGTTCAATCCCTTCTGCTGGAAATCCTCCTTAAGTGGCTTATAATCCATGCATACTTTGAATGCCTTTCCACACACACAACATTCCTAAACTTTTTTAAATCCCAGAAAATAGCCAAAACTTCCTTCTCAATTACAGAATAATTTGATTCTGCCCTACATAAACATCTTGAGACACAAGAGATCAAACATTCCCTGCCCTCTGTTTTTTGTCTCAAAATTACCTCAAGACCTGTTCCACTTGCATCAGTGACAATGTATGTTTCTTTACCTGGAATATATGCCTGTAGATTGGGTGCTTTTCTCAAAGCTTGCTTTAAATTTACAAAGTCTTTTGGCACTTCCTAGACCTCAAAAACTCTTTGTTCCTCACCAACCGACTTCTTAAATGTACAGACTTATCTGCCACTTTTTCAACTAATTTACCAACATTCTGACATTCCAAGAAAAGGTACAATTTCCTCCTTTGATGTTGGTTCTGTTACAGTTACTATGGTGTCCAGGAACTCATATTTTGGCACCACACCATCTCCAGAGGTCAAGTGACCAAAATAGTTGACCTCCTTTGCTAAAAACCTGTTTTTGTATCAAATCAGCATCCAGTAGTATTTGTAAAACCTGTCTTACCCTGGCATAATGTTCAGACATGTTGCACCCATAAATCAACAAATCATTCTGGTAACATTTCACTCCCTCTGCTCCTTTTAATACTGAAGCCATAACCCTCTGGAAGACAGATAGTGCTGAAAGCAAACCAAAGGCAAGCATCTAAATGTGAAAGCACCCACGGGAGTGGTGAATGAAGTCAGTTCCTGAGATTTTTCAGTTACCTTCATCTGGTGATATGCTGAGTTAAGATCGAGGGTCGTAAAGTACTTTGGACCTGCCAGGATTGACATGATTTCATCAATATTAGGGAATGGAAATCTCTCAAATATGACTTCCCTGTTAAATTCTCTCAAATCAATACACAGCCTTATATCTTCCTTCCTTTTTTAGCCAAGACTATGGGTACTAAGCACTCTGTTGCTTCAACCGGTAATATTATCTTCTGTTCAATCAACTTGTAAAATTCTTTTTTCACCTAATCCTGAATTGCCACTGGAATGCATCTTACTTTGGATGCTACATGTAAAGCCCCTGTTAAGTCTTTGCTGATGTTTATAACCCTTTACACATCCTAATCCTTCCTTAAAAAGGTGTGAAAATTCAGAAGCAAAATCTATTGATCTTGATTCTACCTCTTGAATTCGTACCAGGGGTTCAGCATTTGGGTTGAGTGTAACACCTAATAAGCGTTGATAATGCCATCCAATTAATTCATCACCTTTCTTAGAGACAAACATTTTCCCAAGTACAAAGCTATCCTTCAGTTCAATATATGCCTCAAAATAAACATACATATTTATGTATTGACCCCCATCCGCATCTGCTTTATGTCCATGGCAGGTAATTTATTCTTCCCCTCAAACCCATGAGTGTATGTTTTGTTTGAAATTATATTCAAGTGAGAACACCAATCAAATTTCATGTTTACCTTAACTCCATAAATCTTCACATCTCTGCTGGGCTGTTCTCCTCTTGAATCTCCAATATAATTCAAATCCCCTCTAGACTGTTCTTCCCATGAATCTCCTATTTGGAAAACTATTTTAAGGGTGGCTGTCTTTCTGTCCTTACTCTGATCCTTCCTTGTTTTCCCCTTCAGCACTTACTAAAAGGACCTTTTTTACCACAGTTATGACATGTTACATTCGATGTTGGGAAAATTCTTGAATTTGCCCTATGTCTACTCCTTCCACACAGAAAACACTCACTACCAAAGTTCACTCGATCTTTTTTTGTGTGATCATTATCTTTCATGCCCAACTTACTTTTAACCTAATACATGATTTCTTCTACTTTGTCAGTATGTACTGTTTCTTTGTTTTGCTCCACTTTTAATTCAGATACACATTTCATTATGTGCTCAACTCTTTTTGCAACCAAAATGACGTCTTCTAACGGGGGTTCTTCTTTGAGCCAAAGTTCCTTCCTGATTTTATCACAACTAAATCTAAGTACCAACTAATCTTTTTTCCACTTCTCTATATATTTCCCCAAAGCGTGCACACAGACAATAGTTTTCTGAGACTTGTCACAAACTCCTCCACATTTTCATCTTTACCCAGGTCTCTCAACCTATAATGGTACCTCTCAAGAAAGGTGATCACTCTAGGTAAGGAGTGCTGATCAAGTTTAAGAATACATGCCTCATATTTATTTAATTCATCCTGTTCAACTTCATTTAATTCTGGTAAATTTTCCAGAACCTCCTAGCCTTCTCCCCCAGACAATGCATCAACAGTGAACATCTCCTTTCTGTGCTAAGTCATTCTACACAACTTAGCATAATGCCCAAACATGCTTTTCCATTTGCTCCATTTTACTGTCGGTTCCCCAGGGCTACTCAAGATAAAAGGTGACAGATTTAGATTCTGCATTTTGTTTGACCTGAAAACTAGTTTTATATACAGTGCCAAATGTACTTCTATTGTAGGAAAAATAAAATTGAACAAAATTGGATGAGTGCCAAAACCAGACTTTCAAAAGTTAGACCCTGTTAAAGATGTGTTTGAAAGTCAGACTTGAAGTGTCATGGTCTTGAATATAAGGTGTGCTTGACACTGTGCCTGAAATACAATCTGCCAATTTCCTTTACCTGCTGATTGCTTACATTTATACCCTACTGCACTTGTGCTGCATTTTCACATGTATTCGATACCATAGAAAAAAAGTTTAACTTTTTTGTTAACATTATGCTTGGTGACAAATTTGCTGCCAAGGTTGAAATATGGAAGAAGATGTGCCTTTCACTGTGACAGTCAAAGCGCTGAATTACACTGGCACATCAAAGCTATTGTACTGATGAAGGTGTGCCTGTCACCGTGACAAGCAAAGTGCTGCATCACTCTAGTGCTCACTGCCAAATGTTTATACCTCTTTTGCAGATCCCAACTTAATATGCTTCCAAAAGGGGTGCCTGTAACTGTGACAAACGACGCTCCCAAAATACACAAGGTGATGAGATGAGGCACTCCCGATGGCTGTTATACCAAACACCTAAAATGGCTGTGCATTACCTAAAATTGCTAGCTTCCCAATTGCGTAAAATGATAGCATGACGCATGCAATACAACAGTCTTTTTACCAGAGATAGAGCACACCATGACAACAATCAGGGAGGTTTCTACCGGCAATCTCCTTTGCCAGCACACAGCCCTATGTGATGGTACTTTAATATTGAAGGTCTCTCAATCATCTGATCCAGCGTGACACCTAGAGTTCAATACTCGATAACATCACATACAAATGGCCCATACACATTCACCCAAATCCCTGATGCGCTGGGGGTCAAGTTTTAATGACGTTAAAATGTGTTTTCTTCACAGGTTCATGTTTAACATTTCTACATATATAACTAAACCTGTATATCAACTCTCTTACCTCTGGTCGATGGACCAATTGGTTGAGTAGTTGATGGTAATAATAGTACTATCTATCTAACTATCTAGATAGATAAATAATCACAGTCTCTCAGTAAGATTAATAAGGTTTATCTCAAACAAAATGCAAATAATAAATGCTCGTTGCATATGGCTACCATTGCAAACAATGAAATTCACAAGAGGGAGAGAAAAACATAATTAAAATGCAAACACTGTCATACTCATTATCAAATATATGATATGCACATGAAGGAGTGTATACATTAAGATACATACGTTTCAGCAAAATAATATGAAACTTATACATATGACAGAGGGGATAGATGAAGAGACATAAGTTTCAGAGACAAAAAAACATTTGCAAATGATTATGCGGAGTACGAGTAAGAAGGATAATACTAACCCAAGGATCAGTGAAATACCACCTCCCTGGCCAAGGAGGTAGTGGGAATCCCTTGAAATAGAGTCAAGGAACAAAGACTTCAGAACCCAGGAACGGGACTTGGACAGTTAGGCCTCTCTGCAAACCGACGTACAGCGACGCATCACCCGTCTCTGCTCACTTCTCTCCTACTGATAATCTTGCGTGCTAAACCACACCCCCAAAAGGCACCCCTGTTATACTCTAAAGTTCTACATGTCTGTTCCACATCAGTTGAAACAATTCATAACATTTGACTTCTTATTGGTTGATTTCAGAGGTGGTCTGTCACACCATCATGATTTCATTCAGGATTACTTGGTCTATTGTTCTACTTCCCTTCTCATGACATAAACTTTGACTTGTTCATACATTTAATACATGTAACTTTTTCATTATTTTTCTCATATGTCTCTCAGCTACGTCCATGGGAGAAGTCTTGAGCCCAATGACCAGTCTCATCCTTTTGGTAGACTTTTGCTGTTCTTCTGCAGTGCTCCTCATTTCTTTATATTTGTCGGAATATTCATGCACTCTTCAGCCCCCATCTATCATGTTAACTTTAGGGAAATACAGGCCAATTCAGCTCACTATGGCGAATGAAACATAAGCATTCGTTAATTGCATGAAAATGCACTTTTCACAATTTACCATCCACCTTTGCACTATACCATATTAGTGTTTTTCCAAGCAAAACTTTAAGAAAAAGCAGCATTATTTATTATTTTAAAGCAAGATGCAAAAAAAATGCGAAATGCAGCCTAGTCGTGCATCATTTCTTTTTTCTTTCGAAGCGCAATGTAAATATGGCTTAGTACTTTCATGCATTATTTCACATAATTTATTTCACGCATGCACAAAGCAGTTTCCCATGTGTTTCTTGTTATTTTGTGTTTGTTTACACTGCACACAGTTAGTATGTTTTATGGGGGAGTTAATCCGAGCAGGTTTCTTTTTGTGAAAGCCCTGCTCCATCACATCCAAAACCCTGAAATGTGGCTGACCTCCCCCTCCAAACTGTGCCTTCGCTGAGTGCCCCCTCCGAGTGCCGAAGACCCAGCAAGCTTTTCCTTTCCACCGCAGCGCTCCTGCTCTAGCAGCACAGCTCAACCTCACCACTGTTAATAAGTGACCATTTTATGAGACTTTCTCTTCAATAAGAATACTGGGTCAAGGAGCCTTCACTCCCCAAAACTTTTAAAACATCCCGTTGATCGTTGCAAATGTAATGAGCAGCTAATACTCTCAAAATAAAGTGACGCCGACGCCTTGTTTTTTTATAAAGTGAAAGAGTAAATAATGGAGGCACCTCACCATACGGAGAAAAACTGCCAAAGCAACTGACAAGTTGTCTCTGATCCCCTTCCACACTCTGAGTCCCATATTGTATATTACACCATAACACTGCATTGTACATTAGAGACTGCATGTATACTATTACTATATGTGGTTTCTACCCCTGCTACATTCACCCCGTAAAATTTAAGGAAATCATATGCTGTTAAGTTATTTGCACTGTATAGTATTTGGACCAAGATTTTCTTTATTCAGTACATGAGTGCCTCGATGTCTAAAGTGTTATCAAAGTTTTACAGATTTCATTGAAACAGATTCATGTGGTCTAGGAGTTACAGCTGCTGTCTTTAGATCCTGGTAACCAAGAGGCAAATCAATTAATCTTACTGTGTCTAAAATTATTACTGCACAGTGCTCCATTTGTTCAAAGCTAGGTTTGTGGTATATAAAAACCAATACATGCATATTTGCACACACACCCACTCAGTATACACAACAGAGGTGCTGCTTCCATCACCATCATAATGCAGTAAATGCACAAGTAGCCACGATGCATTAACCCCAATTCACAGAATAGCTAAAGCAGTTATTAAGGCTACCTTATTCTTAACTGCTTACTCTGTTGGTTCCTGGTATAATGCTGAGGGACATAGGGACTGCAAAAGAAAGTGCACAGGAATTTTGTGGACTACAAGAAGGAGATGTATGTTCCTGTCAGAGCTATCTCTGCATCTTCTCTGTGTCGGAGATGAAGAGAAAGCAGCTGGCGACAGACTGGTTCTGCTCAACCCTGTGGTGGGGTTCCTGCTGTAGTTTGGTAGGTGCAAAAAAGACAAAATGTGCCTGACTCCCTACTATTTCCGAGCTTTTACACTTTTTGCTCTTAAGCCAAACACATTTCTTTATGTTTGTACCTGTATTTTATTTGTACTTTTTTTCTTGAAATGTATTTCTATTTTCTCATAAAGTTTTTTTAGGAAGTAAAAAGGAAAGAAATAGTGCATAATTTACATATATTACAAAAACATTTACATTCATTTACATTCACATTCAACCTATTATACATACTCCATCACAGTACATACAGCTATATACAAATACCATAGAAAACCAATTGTGACTTAAAGTGCACCTTATACAATGCATGAATCAATAACATAGATTTTTAAAGCAAATATCTATGTAACTGTAAGAGCATATAGTCATTAAACATATAATTCATAAGTATAGAAAAAAATCCTGTGTTCTTTTATGCTCTTTTGCAAAAAAGTACAAATAAAATACAGGTACAAACATAAAGAAATGTGTTTGGCTTAAGAGCAAAAAGTGTAAAAGCTTGGAAATAGTAGGGAGTCAGGCACATTTTGTCTTTTTTGCATTTACGTAGCCCTGCCTGGCTCTTGTTCCTTTGGGCCAAACTCCTCTTATTAGAAAAGTAGTTTGGTAGGTGGCAGGATCAACAGCAGGGGAACTGTTAGGGTGGGTATTCAGCAAGGGAGCTGTGAAGGCATGGTAACAGCGCTTCACCCCAGGTCACGGGCGGGACCTAGGAGGGCCGCTTATGTGCTCTGGGCATGCTGCCTTGAGCGAGAGCTGCTAATGCCACCTAACAGGCCACTCCCCACTTCAAGTTCATCCCCCTGTTCTTCTCACCTGCTGATCCACTTGGGGCCCCACTTTGCTTTTGGTGGCCAACTGCTCGACGTGCGGGTAGTGCGTGAAGGGGTTCGGTGGTTGTGGCAGCAGTGGCAGCGTCAGTGAGAGCAGCAGTGGCAGAGCTCAGGTGACAAGATTTCTTAAGATTTAGCATGGAGTGGCTCTCAAATGTAGCAGGCGCCACTCACTTTCTGGACTGTTGCACCTCACTGCTCCCCGCACCAAGCTCCGTATCTCCATATCTCCAGGGCCTGAAGTCAGCACTCCTGCAGCAGGCCTGCAGGTCCGCTCCTCCTCCTCATGCGAGCAACTACCTGTGATGTCACTTGAACAGAGCTGTCCTCGAACATCATCAATGAACAGACCATCCTGGCCACCTTAGGGTGAAGGAGTGTTGGGAGGCATCCTTTTCTACAGGAACAAAGGGCCTGGTTACTCCAGATTGGAGCTTCTGGGATCTGCTCCTCCCTCCCTAATTCACTGGCTAAGCTCTGGATAACTCCTGGCATGTGGACTTTTAGGCACCATGAAAGGGAAGAGGGTGAGATGTATCGAAACACATGGCAAAAATGGAGATAAGGGCCCATTACCATGATTGCAAAGGGGCAGAACAGGAAAATGGAAATGAGCAGGACACAGGCAGGTAGGAGTGAGCTTATTGAGGCAGAACTGGAAATTAAATTGGTAAAATGGATAAAGGGAATGGCAAAAGGATCACATTTTAAGCTCCATGCGGGTCACACAGGGGCACATGTGCTAGCTTTTTTCCTGTGTACTTGAGGTAACAACCAGAGCATCACTTCAGTCACCATGCTCAGATCAGAAAAGGTTTAACCAAAACAAATGGTTCTGTCGGGTATTACAATATTCTTTTAAAGTTCAAGAGACAATTTACTTGTAACCGTATTGAATTGCACAAAAAGGGAATCAAGTGACTGTGGTGATATTTGGTGGTAGGTGATACGACAAAACACTATGTACAAGACAAAAAAATGAAGGTGCAGTAAACAAGGAAAGAGAATTTTTGTTTGTCTTTACAATTTCTGTACATATGACTCAGGGTCCATTTAATGGTTGCACTGTAAACATGCGGTACATCACCACCAAAAAGGGGTGGTGATGGACAGAGCATCTGAACCAATCAAACACCATCCCCTTTTGTATCGCACTGTAAACATGGGCACTGTGTTGACATATATTATGCGTCGACGTTTTAACCCAAGGTGTTCCGCAATTTGTAATACGCGTGGTGGGTCTTCTTCAGGACAGGGGGGTGGAGGTATGTATTCTGTAGGTTGAATTAGAAAATTAAGTCAGGTGTGTGTTAAAATTAGAACAATAGTGAATTGTTCTAAGTAGAGTTGGGCTTACCAAGACACAGATTGCGTTTAAAGTCGTTGCGATGTGGATCTCATTCAATTAGTGGTCCGTGCGTATCAGTCACAGGTAGCCTAAAGGGTTAATCATCATTAGATCAGTTTCTAAGTGAAGGTTAAAGACTTAACTATGAAGGAGAGTAATTCATATTTATACTATCCTCGATAAATTTCTTTAAAGACTTCAGACTTCGAACATTGCTTTCCCCTTCTGGGGAGCACTTGTTGAGCGATCACCGCTATTCGCCCCTGTTGTTCAGCAAACTGGCACCGCCATCCCCAATACAGTGCAGAGTCTAATCTGTGAGCCTGAGTAAAAAAAAAATGATGTTGTTTGCTGATTCTGCATTGATCCATTATATATCTAGATGAGAGGAAGATTGGAAAATGTGCATGTCCCATGTGGTTCCTCCAAGTCCACCAAGCCCTGCTCGGCCAGAGGTAGCGACTACTGAACCATGGGCCTGGTCAATAAGTGTGTGTGCATAGCTGACCTTGATCATTTAGTGATATTGGTCTTTTCTACAATTGTTAAACCTCTTCCTATTTCTCTTACTCTCTGTCTCTCCCTTTTTACATCACTTGCTGTGCCTCTCACTCTTTCTCTCTCATAATGCCACTGTGTGGTTTTCATTCTCAGGGATGTTTTGTAATGCAATTCTGTTTATCAGCATAATTTTAGAGGGTACTATGCATGCTTACATACTTAGAATAACATCCTTGCAATTGCTAATGAACTGATATAGCAAATCAATGTGGATGATATACCCACTCCCATGAACTGTTCAATAATGGCCGACAAAGCTGTCATATAAGGTACTGACGCAACAAGGAAATTCCTTGTTGAATCAAAAGAAGCAAGCACCTTCTGCTAGAGTGGTGCATTTGGGCTGTGATTATGGACCATTCAACTCGTGTTGTATGTGGAGCTTTTGATGTTGCTGTAATCTGTAATCACTTAACTGCACAACAATCTACTTCTGAACCACTAGCCTGAAAGCAAATGTGTTAACGCTTAACCTTGTTTTCAAATTCATGCATAGTGTGGTCAATTGGTTTATAATTGTTTGCAGTTTTTGGAAGTCTTTCTTGGGTGATCTGGCAAACACTATATTGCAATTGTCTAGTCTTTGCAGCATAAGAATCTTGTTAAAGACTGTTAAAGACTGCTTTAAGTAGACTTTGAGGCATATGACCTCTCCATTGACATGAATAGACGGTAGGTCTTGAACCAGTATTGTGAGGATGGACTTAAGGGCAGCAATATCAAGGAGATCATTATGTTGTATTCTTTGGTGGTTGGAATCCCTTTGATACTTTTCTCAATGAATGTAATGGCAATAGGGAAATAGGTTTTGATGACCCATTTTTTGATGTATGGTGTCATGGTAGTATGGGTGAATTCAGGAACATGGGCTTTCCAGGAGCCTGGCAGGAATGTGATCATGTGAGGACCAAATGAGCTAAAGGTTTATTTAGAGTAAATGTACAATTCTTCACCAAGAACATTGATATTTCTCAGAGCATCAGAATCCAAATGGCGCATTGGTACAGTTAGAATACCAAATTGACCAGTGACAAAAATAAAGGGTTAACACATGCTATAAAGGTCGCCAGTGCCAAGAAAGATGATGAGTTGCCATCCAACATCCCCTATGACGTAGCCTCAATCAGTCTTTAAGAAGGGTGACCCTGCAAAACTCCACCTTTGAGAGGCACTGTGTGCATATACTATCAGTGATCCAACCGTGGAGGACAAGAACATCCCGACAGTCATCAAGGACATTTTTAAACAATGCAATGAAGAAAACAGGTGAAGGGTTTCTATTATTCGAAGCCATGAGCAGTAGGACAACCTCAGTCTATAGTTGGAAGTGCAATTTCCAGACAGAATTTCTAAATCATTCTAGGAATACAGTAGTATATACATCCAGCAACCACAGTGTGGGTCATTAACTCTTCATGGGAAATTACACCAGAGAGCACATTGCCACAGACTCCTCAGTGTCCAGATGCTTGCTCCTTGGTGGCAGGTAGCTGGATCTCTTACAAGTGTGTGGGCAGCAAGATTTGTAGGGCTTTTGATGAGAATCTCGTATTGCTTTTTGCCTTGTTCACAGAGGGATCAAGTTCCTCTTGTCCTCTGAAGTATGACTGATATTTTTTGGGAAGAGACACAGTTGGAACAGGCCAGTAGTTTAACAAACCCACAGTCCTGGCAGCTCATATTTCTTTTGGTGGCAGGTGTTGCCTGGTTTAGTTCGTGCTTAATCTGCTTTTTCTATGAGAAGGCTCTGTCCAACCTGTCTATGCTCCCCTACACTATGCTGTATCTGCTTTCCTTCCGCTCTACTTTTTCTGTGCCCCTCTGTTCCCTCTTCACCCATCTGCTATATCTCATTTCCCTGTCTGCTGATCTCTGGGCTCCCTCTGCTGTGCTTTCTCTGCCCTCCCTGCTTCACTTTCTCTGATGCCTTCTCCTATGCTAACTATGGCTCTCCTCTGTGGTGCTATCTACTTCTAGTGCTGTGATTCGTCTGTTCCCCTCTTTTTCTGCTACCTCCCTATACCCATGTGCTCTCTCTTGATGATCACGTTTTGGATTAAGAGTCAGCACAATGCTCTGCTGCCTTTTGGATGTGTTTCTCTAAAGAAATAAAACATACATCATGAGTCAAGGTCAAACCTATGGCAATTGTAAATGCTTGTTATATTTGTGCTAGTGTTTTATTTACAGTACACTTTGGGCCAGATGTATGATCATTTTTTGCAGTCGCAAAAGGGAAATCGGGCCTTTTGCAACCGCAAAAAAGAGTCCTTTCATGTACAAACGCTATTTTGCGAGTCGATGACTCACAGAATAAAGTTTGTGACTCTCGCTATTAGGAAGGGATGTCCCTTCCGAATAGCGAGTCATAATGGGATGTGCCATTGTTTTGCAGCTGCAAAACACTCACAGTTTACCACCTACTTTAAGTAGGTGGTAAGACACTTGCAAACGGGAAGAGGTCCCCTGGAGACCCCTTCCCCTTTGTGAATGGACCACTGCCTGCCTTTTAAAAAATAAAACAGAAACGTTTTCTTTTTCTTTTTTAAATGCATCCTGTTTTCCTGTAAGGAAAATGGGCTGCATTAAAATAACTGTTTTATTTAGAAAGCAGCAAAAGCAACAAGTGATGGACGGAATGCTGAACAATGCAAACATTCACCCCCAGTCACAAAGATCTGGGTTTCATCCATCGTTCTTTTGGTCACCACGCCACCCCAGTTAGGGCCCAGCTATATGCAAATCAGCTTTGACCTTGTGTCTCATGAGAACAGTCCAGCCCGAACTGCCTAGCCAGGTCCTCCCTGGACCGGAAACAAGCATCCATTGGGTGCAGGGTCAAGGCTGATTTGCATATGGCTGGGTCCAAACTGGAATGGCATGGTGAGCAAAAAAGCTATGGATTTAGACCCAGATCTCTCTACTGGGATGAATGTATGACATTGTTCTGCATTCTGTCCATCAATTATTCTTTTTGAATCTGTCACCCCAAGTGGGGCGGCTATGCCATGCCACTGGAGTCAAGCTATCCTGGCTGATGAGGGCTGAAAGCCAAAACCAGTCCTAAGTTGCTTGTTTCCAGTCCATGGAGGACCTGGTCTGGCAGTTCAGGCTGGACTGTTCCCATTGGGTTTAGGGTCAAGCCTGATTAGAATATAATAATAATAATAATAATAATCTTTATTCGGTTTTTTAGCAGTGCAAAACCATAAAAGTTATCACAACATACAAAATACACAAGTATTTATAAAAACAGTTATTGTACGCATATTTTTAAAACACATATTTTTAAAACATATGACCAGATTCTGTGCAAATTGGGTTGATGGTAGGGCGATAGTAACCATCTGAGTTTTTCCTTCTATTTCAAAGGTTGTTCCTATGTCTCATAATACACTTTAGGAAGTTAAGTACGTGGTAACAGGTACATTCAGAATCCAACATCTGTAATGCTAGCATGGCTGGGCGACATTGTCTATAACCCCATCTTTTAAATAGAGGGATTATCCAGATTTTTCTATGGGTGTGAAAAAATTTGCAGAACAAAATTGTGTGGATGGTTGACTGTTTGGACAAATCGTCACATGGACAAGGGGCCAAGTTAGTATTCCAATTGTTTTTTTCAGGAAAAGTCACTCGTCTGTAAAAGAGATTCAATCTGAACCTTGTTAGGAGCATCTTATCGTATGCTGTAAATTCCAAAGTCAGATAGAGCTGGATTTTCGGGGAATGCTGTATCATATTCGCGTGAACCACAGATTTTTGGGTCGTCAGCAAAGTCAGTCTCAAGGACTCTAGATGGCTCAGCGCGATTTGTTTCAGATCTTTCTTGGATATTTCATTTAATTTTTCTGGGGTGAGATAATACTTTTGTAATCCTAGATCGGAAAAGAAATGTCTGATATAGGAGAGCCATGCTATTTTATGTACATGGTCCAGTTCCATGGAGTCCTGCAAGATGTTTTTGGTCAGCCGATTATTGTCCGACAGCCAGACGCGCCTCCAAAGTAAGAGTGGCTGGATCTTTATTAGGTCTTCAATATATGGGATTCCCAATTCCATATGTGAGGCGTAGATGGAAGAGCCTTTTGGCGTGGATTAGAATATTGCTGGGTCCAACCTGGAATTGCATGGTGTCAAAAAAAACTATGGACTTAGGCCCAGATCTCTGTACTGAGGTGAATGTATGACATTGTTCTGCATTCTTTCCATCAATTGTTCTTTTTGCATTATTTAAAAAGCAGTCACAGACATGGTGGTCTGCTGACCCCAGCAGGCCACCCTCCCTTGGAGTGCTAGTCATTCCTAATGGGGTCACAAATTGCACCTGCCTCATGAATATTAATGAAGCATGCAATCTGTGACTCCATTAGTAATCTAATACACTGTTGTATATTCCAATTTGCAAGTAAATCTAGTTAGGCCATAAGTGAATATAAGGGTCACTCAGAAAGAGAGCTAAAGTGGTTACTACATCATATCTTGACATCATCACAAGGAGCCTGAGGCATATAATCGAATTATTCCGTTATGCCTAAATATCTGCTAGAAGTAATTATTTGTAATTCCTTCTAAGAATATGTTTCTCTCTTAGATATAAATATAACTTTCAGTGCCTCCCTCTATCTAATTTTGCTTATTCATATTGGAAAGTTGATTGCGCTGCTAGCCATTTTTTGTTGAAATTTATATGAAAACATTTGGCATTCATTAAATAGAGACCCGCAGTAATCCTGAGACTGCAAGTCAAAGTTAAAGTCATATGTTTGACTTTTCAAAATAATTAAGGATTCCACAAGCTCTTATTGTTTGTATAAAAGTCTTAGAGAATGTTATTTTCTTCATTCCAGGAGAGACAATGAAAAAATAGAAAACATAGGAGAATTTAAGAAAAAACAAGTTTGGACCAGATGTGGAGTTAATGTGTGTGTGTAATTTGGATGTAGGTGTGTTCGTGTGTGTGTGTGTGCGTGTGTGTGTGTATTGTGGGAAAGAGCTACTTGCCAAGAATGCGATCTATGTGAAAGTGAAGCAATCAATCAAAAAATATCTTAAAAGGTAGCATTCAAAGAGGAATCAATCATCATTCAAGGTTGCAATGACCTTCACTAGTTTCTTCCTCAGTCTCAGTGAATCTTGTTATTGAGTATTTTGAGCAAATAAACATAGTGAATTTGAACGCAAAAAGATGTTTTAGGGATGGCTTAACAGTGCATGTGGTCGTCATTACCGATCTCTATACAGTCATGACATCCCATTGGGACACCCCTTACAAAATGAAGCTGTCTTAAATAAATAGGGCAAAGAACCACAAATGTCCATAGCTGTCATAATTGCCTTTGGGCCTGATTTTGAGTTAAGTTGCAGTGAAAGTCGACTGATTTGGGAAGACAGTCCTAAATCTATAGGAGAATACACTAGCGCAATTCCCCCGCCACAACTTCTAGAGATTGGACGATTTTCCTTTAACAACTAACACTAAGGGCTTCAACTACAGATGGGCGATAAAAGACATACTGCCAGATTCATCAAAGACCCGTTTTGCGAGTCTGTAATAGCGATTCATAAGGAATCGCTATTCCACTCGCAAAATGGGATTCATGTAGAAATCGCTAAATAAATTGCGATTCCTACACATTCCTTATTTGCGACTAGCAAATTGCTAATCGCAAATAAGGAATAACTCCCCATTCATTCCTAAGGACATGTGTGTGTGCAACATGCAACTTTTCGCTATTTACCACGAGGTTTGACCTCGCGGTAAATAGCGGGCCGAAATTGCGATTTGGATGATGAATTGCATTTAAGGAATCTCAAATAGAGATTCCTTAAATGTAATTCCTCGCAAATTAGCGAATTCGCTATTACCGATTTTTGCATTTGGGATGATGAATCCCAAATGCAAAAATTGCGCTTGCAAAGGGCCAGATTCTGAGAATCTGGCCCTTTGCGAGCGCTATTAAGGTTCCTGAATCTGGCTAATAGGCTAAAAGTTGACAGATACCATGACTTGGAACTCATCGTTCCCATGCCTGGTGAAGCCACTCCTAGTACCACATTTGATGGGTACCGTCTATGCTTTTCTTGTGCTGGTGGGAATGGAGTCGCAGAGGGACCAAACAGCGGTTTCCACAATACAACAAGTCACATCAGCTATGACAAGTACCTTCTGTCAGTATGGCTTGGCAGAGCAAAAAATCACCCATTCTTTTCCCCCAAAGCGGTGCCTCCAAGGGGGGATTATTTAAATTAGGCACGTTGCGGCAGTGTGCCAGAGATGCTGACGCTTATCCATTGGTGGGTTGGTCATTGGAAGGCCAAGGTACACTGCCATTCCTGCGATGGCGATCAAATACATGTAGACGTCATCGATGCACCAGCTACCTTTTTTTAGTGACGTGTTTTGCCACTTACGGAAAAAAAACAGTAAATACCGGCCTGATGCCAGGTTTGTTTTTACCAAAGAAAGTCTTTCAGAAAGGATATACTTTGTATTACTTTTAAAATGGGGAATAGTGGGGCCCTGGTACCAGTACTGAAACTTCAGCTCTCTGCAGCGGGCTACATACATCACGAATCTTTATTGCCAGCATACAACATATATTGTAATTATGTCTAACTAAATGGGTTAAGTTCAAGGCTGAGATTTGTGGTGGGTACTCAATCAGTGTTTCTCTCAACCCGATGTCTAAAATACCATATTCAGGACAGTGTGTCGATATAAAAATACATCTTAAACACCTTATATTTAAAATAGGACACGGAAGAAATCTGTTAGTGCAGTCAACCGAAGGAAAAAAACATCTTAAATCAACTGAATATATTTTCCAAGACAAAGTTGTTTCTTGGTTAAGATTCATAGATGACCTGTTTATAGTATGGCGAAGCTATAAACAAAGTGCTATCAATAAAGTCAATTTAACTTTTACCTCTAACATTAGTAAAGATGAAATACCATTCTTACACCCAGATTCATCAATGTTCCGATTTGCAAGTCCTTAATAGCGATTATTAAGGAATCGCAATTAAGGACTTGCAAATCGGGATTCATGTAGAATTCACAAAATAAATTGCGATTCCTACAGCCTCCTTATTTGCGATTAGCAAATTGCTAATCGCACATAAGGATTGACTCCCCATTCATAGGAATGAATGGGGAGTCAATCCTTATGTGCGATTAGCAATTTGCTAATCGCAAATAAGGATGCGATTGCAAGGGTGCCAGGGGTGTCCAAAGAACACCCTGTAGCACCCCTGAAATGTCAATGTAGACTGATGTTGCGCACACACATGTCCAAAGGACATGTGTGTGTAACATACCACTTAGAAAAATGCACTAATGTGCATTTTTCTAAGTTTTCGCTATTTACCACGAAGTCAGACTTCGCGGTAAATAGCGGTAAAAAATAGCGAATTTGCAATTTTTCAAAAGTTCATGGATAGCATTTAAGGAATCTCTAATTGAGATTCCCTAAATGCGATTGCAATTTGAGAAATCGCAATTATTTGCGATTTTTCAAATTGCGAGTTCATGACCCATTGATGAATTCCAAATGCCATTTTTGCGGGCGCAAACGGCCGAATTTTGCGATTCGCACCGTTTGCGCTCGCAAAAATGCTTGATGAATCTAGCTGTTAGTTGTGCTGGTTCAAACCAAAAACAACTGCCTGTCCACATACCTCTTTAGCAAATCAACAGAGAGCAACACATTGTTGCATGCGCCTAGCGCGCGCCCTTCCCATCTTATATATGGCATTCCCTTTTTTTTATTATTTTTTTAAATATATAAATATATATGGAATTCCCTGTGAGGAAATTGTACGTATTAGAAAATTTTTTAGTGACGAGGGAGCCACTGCAATCAAGCAAGCAGAAAGTGGACTTTTGGCCAGAGGGTATAGGACCGAGATAGTGGATGCAACAATAGCTTGATACAAAGAGCAAGCAAGAGAGGATCTTCTGCAATACAGTGTCAAATCAAGAAAAGAGGCAGGTGGAGGAGAAAATGAGGCCCAGGAACCCACCAGGCTTATTTTATCATATTCTAGGCAGCAAAGGCAACTGAGGGCGATAGTAAGGCACAATTGGACCATTGTCAGAGATGATCCCATAATAGGTAGGCTCCTACCATCAAGCTAAGCCATCACATTCAGAAACACTGTAAGTGTGGGAAATGTGCTGGTAAAAAGCCGCCCAGAAGATCAGGGTGCTGGGATGTGGCTCTTGGCCAGGAAAGGCTTCTTTAAGTGTTCCACCTGTAAAGCCTGCCAATATGGCATCAATACAACCTCATATCAGACTACATTGAATACAAAAACACAGGATATTAAACAACATTTAACCTGCAAATCTGAATATGCAGTATATATCCTAGAATGCAGCTGTAAATGGAAGTATGTTGGCAGTACGAGGCTGTCTGTAAATAAAACAATACTACAGCACATAAGAGCCATATCCAATAATTAAGCCAGGTACCTGGTGGCTAGACATTTCAAGGAATGTCACAATAGTGACCCCAAACACCTCAAATACTATGCAATAGAGGCTATACTGCTTCAAAAAAGAGGGGGAAACCGGGAAGCCAAGTTGAGATGCCTAGAAACAAGCTATATATTAGAATTTTATTCTAAACAGCCAGTGGGTCTCAACACCAGCGAAGACCTGCACACATATATAGGAAATTCAGAGATTTTTTCTGAATGCCTAATTTGTGTTCCAGGGATGGCTATTATGAAATGTATCAGCTATCAAGAGCAACAACTATGGTATCGAAATTACCATACTGATTTTGTAAATTGTTATTAGGATCTCAATCATGCACATATTCATTTTTAGATGGCGGTTTTTATATAGCATATGTATATGAATATGTATTTATGTATTTATTAATATAAAAGGGAATCAGCTGCTATTACAATATCTATGATATGTCTATGGATAGTTCCTCTAACTCCATCTGCGATTTTGGGGTGCTAGCAGGGCATCCGGCAAGATTTTCTCAATGCAGATGATTACAGGCAGTCGCAACCGTTCACCTTGAGAAAGCTGCTGCTTGAGTAGAAAATCTACTTGAATGGAAGCAAAGAAGCAGTGTCCTCTGACGCGCCACGTGGTGCCATTCGCACTGATTTAGCTGTTCTGAACAAGCTTCCAGCGCTAAAAATTTGCACAGCATGCTGATTTATGCCCATTCACGTAACTCAGCGAAATCACGCAGAGTTTTCATGTAAGTCCACAAGTTCTGCCCATCCCTAGTGTTGATTACTTAAACGAAGCACGCCTCATATTGATATCATAGATATATATTCAATTTATCTGTTGAATTTGGAATTAGTTTGTGTATGGGATTGGATGATACGACAACAACAAATTCCATAAAAGTGAATAATTGAGTCTATAGGATTTTCCTCTTTCCAGGGGCATTTGTATGTATACAGATAGTGTTACCCAGTTCTGTGGGGGATTATTGTGATTCCGATAGTGTAGGGTGATTATAAACACAACTAAGCAGAACTCGTTTTATTGTGCTCAGACCTGGCTAAGGGCCAAGAAAATCTGCTGAGATTAAAGCCTGCCACGTACAGTTTGTTCACAGGTCTCCACAGCAATCCCGTACCTCACTTAAAGATGCTATTATTTTCTCCACACTGGTCCACTGGGCATTATGGAGACAATGTGATGGATTTTGCAGAGTCTAATGCTATGTTATGATAAGATGAGAGTCAATCGCCTTCCTATTTGTATGTTTTATTATAGTAGAAACATGTAAACTCGGTGAGGGCTTCATAACTCTCTTAGCATCCTGGGCAAAAGGAAAATACCTGTCGAAGAAAGCTAAAGATATTCTAGAGTGACGAGGAGGAAAATACCCAGGGCAATAGGTTTCAAGCAGTGTTCTTTAAAGGATAAAATGGTGTCAGAATGCAGAGCGGAGAAGCAATCCGGACACAAAAATAAGGCAGAGACACACTGGAGTAATATGCAGTCAAGATCTCAACTAGTGTTTCTACACTTTCTATGCAGCTTACTGAACAATTCCATCATTTCACTTTACCCTCTAGTCAGGTGAATTAACTTCACCTTATGATCCTTTGCTTCACCATTAAAAAATACAGGCTACAACAGTGAGCCTCATATTTACGAAATTATCTGGAATTAATACCTTTGAGTGAAGAAAGCCTCAATAATGAAAAAGTAAATGTATAAAATGGCAATATCACATTTTTGAATCGGTAATAGGGAAAATAAAAATGGCATTGAAAATCTGTTTTTTTTCCTCCGCCTATGTAAAAAAAAAAACTTTTTGAGAAGGTTTGGAAACTGGAATTTGACATTACCTCCTAGTGAGAAGCTTGAACATTGTTGGTAAAAGTTTCTTTATAGCAACCGGAGAGAGTTCTCATTACATTTTGTCTTTTTTCTTAATTTTGGTAAAAAAGAAAACTATAAGAACTATATTTGCCTCCACAAGAGACACATAGTATAAAATTCAAGATCACTAATACTTAAGTAAGAGAGGAAAACAATACAATAACAGCTTTGAAATTGAAATAAAGTCTAGAGAATATAGCCAACTTCGATATTAGGTTCTTTCTCAGTGGGGACTACATCAAAGCACTCTCAGTACGGGCAAGCAGCGCTCAAACATCCAGCATCTTATCATTCCAAAGAAATGTTGACACTGGAATACTGTTATAATCTACTGCTGCATTTCCCCTTGCCTATGTCTCTCTTCTCTACTGCTCAGCCAGTGTGAGTGTTGGTTTGCCTGAAGATGTCTAGAATGTTGGATGAATGATGATGTTGTGGAATGTTGGGTGCTTGGTGAGCTGTGGAGTGTCAGTTGGTGTGTGCAGGCTGAGCAGGGCAAAGGCTGCTCCTGGTGGGGCATCATATGGACTTACCATCTTCCTATGAATATTGATGTTATCATCTTATCAATAAATCTTATGACTATATCTACACATCATCTGGTCTCTAAGGACTATCTTATTTACAATAAATACCTATGGCCTTTGTGAGACTCAAGGTCTCACAAAGGCCATAGGTATTCCAGTGTCAAATTTCCATTGGAATGATAAGACTCTTGACCTTCACACAGTAATCTGATCATGATTCCTGCAATACCTGATGGGAAGGAAAGGAAAGAACAGGTAGTGATGGATTCATGTTCATGTCTCCACAATCTCCCACAACGAGATCTATGATTAGAATGAATTGTCAAAAGAAGATAGCAGTAGCATAAGTAATGACGGATGAGTAGAACATCTGCTAGTGTATTACATTGTTTTATGGTATGAGGACAGATGTATCTCATTTTCTATCACCTACTAGCGCTTATTTGTGTCATTTGGTTGATATAACTTGTCTTATTAACTAAGCAGATTGAGCTGAGGAATAAATTGTTAGAGCTCTTATGTATGATTCCGTATCAAACAACATAATACCAGGAAGAATGTGTTTCCAATATGTTCTATTTATTCAGTCTGATTAACAGGATTATGAGATCATTAACCCCAAGTTTTAAAGTAACAAATTAACATTTTTTTTTTAATCTGATATTAATAATCTTGTATTAGTTTACCAGAATACATAAGAACACATGTTACAGTATTTGACAGTTCTATAAGAAAATGTACAAACCTCCTCTATTCTGACATCTCAAGTAATCAAAGGAACGGTCAGAGGTAACATGGAGTCCTCTAGAAAGTTCCAGAAGCCCTCATAAGTTTCACACCTGGGCATTAGCGTCCAAAGGATTTACACGTTCCTTCCACTGACACTAGACTGTATGTATGGGAGGTTACACTAGAGAGGGCAGAAGATTGTGTGTTAAAACCACTGGCGTAACGAAACTTGAGGGGGGCCCCTGCAAGGTACTAGGAGGGGCCCCCTCCGGCCTTAATCAGGAGCTGTCCAGCCATAGAACTGCACAGAGGGGGTTCCCCGCTCCACGGGGGCTGTGGGGGCCTGTGTCTGCGGGGGTGGGGGCTGCGGGGGCCTGTGTTACGCCACTGGTTGAAACCTTTCCTGACAATCTCGTGCTTGTTTGCATGGAAGGACAAAAAAGTCAAGATTCCTTTGCTGAAAAGTACCAGTATCTACATAAATAATAATATACGCAAGCTATGAAGGGGTTCTCCATGGTAGAAAACAAGGAGGAATATGAAAAAACAGTAACTCCCATTTGCATAATAACATAAAAGGTCCACACACAGAATTTTACACTTGCTGCAATATCTGAATTCATGAATGTTATGCATGTGAGTGCTCATAGGAAACTATGACAGTTGTAGATTTCCCGGAAAACCAAGATGTTGGTTATTTTCTAGGAGATCCTCATGTATTCTTTGAGAACCCTATAAAGCCCGTCATTTGCTTCCTACATAGAGGTAATCCTAAAGGAGCTAATATCTGAATTTTCCTCATAACGTTTGTGAGTTGGCCTTAAGTGCTACCTGAAAATGACATGTAATTGGCTGGCGATTTATTAATTGACATTAAAGAGGAAGTCTATGCTGATTGACATTACCCTCAAAACGGTGATATTTTGCAGAGGGTATCTTAGCTGTGCTATAGTTCTGACTTTCACAAATGGCACTGTATCAATGAGGCACTGTGCTAACAGTCTCCATAGATGCAAAGTGAGAATGATTATTGTATGGGACTGCTCGGTATAGTCAGCGGCTCCTTCACTATGGCAGGAGAACCCCCCAGCCCCGCGTGATCCCCCACGCCACCCTGCCACCTGCGAGCTATGTCGGCCTCCACTGCCTGCACTCAGAGAAAAGAAAACAAAGATGCTTTGAAAATAAACACCACAAGAAATGCAATACTGATCACCATTCACTCATACCTTCTTTCAGAGACAACACAAACCACTTGATACGATCACCAAAATTGTAAATTAGTTTCTTAATTTACATTTTTTGTTTTGTTTAAAAGCAAATACTTCTAAATATTTGTTTTGATACATAGCATTTTTTTTATATTTAAACAAATTTTCAACCTCAGTAATAACAAAATACCTCTGGCTAATATCTCGTTAGATAATGTTTTTATATCTTTTCATAGATAGCGGCCAAATAGTGACCCTACTGCGCTCACTCTAATCAATTTACAAAAAAACACTTGGTTGTGAGCAAAAGTGGTAGCACATAATTTTGAATACTTCTTTGGCTAACGAAAAAAATGCTTTGAAAAGGCACTTTCTTTCGCCATCAAGCAGGAATCACTGTGCGCTTTTCACTGTGCTTCCATTTATTGAGTGACATTGCTTTAACTCGCAATGTTGAAGCACCTGTTATCTGAGTATACAGGTATACTGTGTCCCCAGCAGCTTCGCTCTTCCGGCTGCGCTGTTGAGCCTACAGCCCCTCCTGTGAGAGGATGTATGTCGTTACAACGCATACTTTTACAACGCATACCTTTACAACATATTTTTTACACCGCAACATCCATTACAACGCATTCCATTACAACGCATGCCATTACAACAAATTCTTTGAAACTACCTTTACAACGCATTCCACTACAACGCATACTACGCATACCATCACAATGCACACCATTACATTGCATGTATGGTAAGTATTGGATAGTGTAGGGGTAAAAATTACTATTCTAACTCCAGGGGGTGCAACAGTAGGGTAAGTGTTGGATAGTGTAGAGGTAAAAATTACTATTCTAACTCCAGGGGGTGCAACAGTAGGGTAAGTGTTGGATAGTGTGGGGGTAAAAATTACTATTCTAACTCCAGGGGGTGCAACAGTAGGGTAAGTGTTGGATAGTGTAGGTATGCATTGTAATGGTATGCGTTGTAAGGACTGCATTGTAATGACATGCGTTGTAGTGGTATGCGTTGTAGTGACATGCATTGTAATGGTTGTGTTGTAATGGCATGCGTTGTAATGGATGTTGCATTGTAAAAGTTTCGTTCTAAAGGTAGTGCGTTGTAAAAGTTGCGTTGTAAGTGTTGTTTCCCCCTGTGAGGTGTTCGAGAATGCTGCCTGCTGGTTCCTCCGTGCATGACCCTTCCTGCGGGACTGCTCGCCTCGAGTCAGCTGTTCCCAAATTTAAGGTACTGTTACTGTATTGTTTGTATTGTCACTGTATGGTTCTTGGTTGAATTGTATTGAATTGTATTGTACTGCTTGATTGTTCTTTTTTGTTCTGTTATTTTTTGTTTATTTTTGTTTACTTCTGTTTCCCTGACCCATTGTCTGCTCCGATTTTCCCCTCCGTCCCGCTGCTGCTTCCCCTGTGGCCCCTACCCCTTGTCCATGCCTGTTTTCCCTCCTCCCAGCTGCTCGTCCCTCCCCTACCCTACTAAATGGACCGCGCAGCAAACACACGCAGCGGGTGCACCGCTGGTGCACTGAAGGCGCACCAAAGGCATGCCTCAGGCATGCCCGTGTGTGCCTGTCCGTGGCCCGACCATGACCAGTGCCAGGGACCCTGCATCTCGTCCCATCCACCGATACAACCCAGCCGCCCTGCCGCACTCAACCCCGGAAGACTCAGCGACTGCCAACAGGCTACCCTAACATGACCCACAGACAGTTCTCATGCCTCCACTGCTGCCAGATCTTTACCACCACCCCGACCTCCAACACCACAGAAACCAAAACCAGCGACATCCTAAGATGCATCCTCCTCAAAGTGCGCTCTGTACACAAACGTAACGTGGAAATCTGGAATCTGCTCAACTCCCTCTCTCCTGACATTGCCTTCTTCATGGAGACCTGGACCAACACCACATCAGCCCCTGACATCAACACCGCCATCCCGGTTGGATACAAGATCCAGAGGAAGGACCGCCCAACCGGCAGGGAGGGGGCCTCACCCACAAGAACACCCTCTGGCTCACAAACTCCAGTGAAACCTTCCCTCCCGCTGAACACCTGCACCAGATCCAGACCAGAACCATCTCCACGCTTCGGAAAACCCTTGTCTACAGACCACCCAGGCTCCCTTCGCCTCCACCATCACCGACCTCATCGCACCCCACGCCATCGCCACAATGAACTACATACTCATCGGAGACCTGAACTTCCACCTCAATAACGCCAGCGACCCCAACTCCACCACCCTTTGTGACAATCTCGCCAATATCGGACTCAAACAACTCATCTCCACACTGACCCACAGGGCACAAAGAAACTGGAGCAAGGTCACCAATGACCAACTCAACTCCGCCCTCACCCAAAACAATCACACTTCGGCACCCGACACCAAGATCGCAGCCAGAGAACTCCACACCTGAGTCTCCAAATGCCCAGCCGAGCTTGCCCGCTACGCAACCATGAGAAACAGTGCCCCAGGAAAATAACCTGGTTCCCCACCAACCTCCAAGAAGCCAGACGCACCGGCAGACACCTAGAAAAGAACTGGAGAAACACCTAAACACCTGAAAACCACACTATCTACAAGGAGGCCATGATGGACTACCACAACCAAATCAGAACCACCAAGAGGACCTTCATCCACACCAAAATCCTCGCAAACTCCACCAACTCAGAGGAACTCTTCACTGTTATCCAGTAATTCACCAACCCTCGCAGCGAAGCCACAGACATTACCCCGTCCCAAGACTTCTGTGACAAGCTTGGGACATACTTCAATCAATCAATCAATCATACAAATTTGTATAGCGTGCTACTCACCCGCTAGGGTCTCAATGCGCTGGGAGTGGGGGAAAGTCGCTACTGCTCGAACAGCCAGGTCTTGAGCTGTTTCCTGAAGGAGAGGTGGTCCTGGGTCAGCCATGGGCGGGTGGGGAGGGAGTTCCATGTCTTGGCCGCCAGGTAGGAGAAGGATCTTCCTCCGGCGGTGGCTTTGCAAATTCGTGGGAGGGAGGCGAGGGCGAGGCTGGCGGATCCGAGCTGGCGGATGGGTGTGTAGATTGTGAGGCGGTTGGTGAGGTATTTGAGGCCCATGTCGTGGAGAGCCATGTGTGCATGGGTGAGGAGTCTGAACATGATCCTCTTGCTGACGGGGAGCCAGTGCAGGTCTTTCAGATGGGCAGAGATGTGGCTGTGACGGGGGATGTCCAGGATGAGTCGTGCCGAAGCGTTCTGTATGCGCTGGAGTCTTTTCTGGAGTTTGGCTGTGGTTCCAGCATAGAGGGTGTTCCCGTAGTCCAGACAGCTGGTGACGACGGCCTGGGTGACCGCCTTCCTGGTTTCGGTGGGGATCCACCGGAAGATCTTTCGGAGCATGCGCAGGGTGTTGAAACAGGATGACGAGACAGCGTTGACTTGCTTGGTCATCGTGAGGGAGGAGTCCAGGATGAAGCCCAGGTTGCGTGCATGGTCCGTTGGCTTGGGGGTGGTACCCAGGGCCGTGGGCCACCAGGAGTCATCCCAGGCAGAGGGGGATCGGCCCAGGATAAGGACTTCCATCTTGCCTGAGTTCAGTTTCAGATGGCTGAGCTTCATCCATTCCGCGACGTCTTTCATTCCTTCCTGGAGGCTGGCTCTGGCGGTGGCGAGGTCGTTGGTGAGGGAGAGGATCAGCTGGGTGTCGTCAGTGCAGGAGATGATGTTGAGGTTGTGTTGGCATGCGATGGCTGTGAGAGGGCTCATGTAGACGTTGAAGAGGGTGGGGCTGAGCGAGGATCCTTGCAGAATGCCGCAGATGACTTCAGTGTCCGCGGATCAGAACGGCGGAGGCGGACTCTCTGGGTTCTTACGGCGAGGAACGAGATGATCCACTTCAAGACCGTTCCTTGGATTCCGGTGTTGCTGAGGCGCTGTATCAGGGTGCGGAGGCATACGGTGTCGAAGGTTGCTGAGAGGTCCAGGAGGATGAGGGCAGCTGTTTCCCCATTGTCGAGCAGGAACCTGATGTCGTCGGTAGCTGCGATGAGGGCGGTCTCAGTGCTGTGGTTTGCTTGGAAACCGGACTACGAGGGGTCGAGGGATCCGTTTGTCTTGAGGAAGGCAGAGAGTTGTTTGTTGACGGTCTTCTCGATGACTTTGGCAGGAAAAGGGAGATCGGGCGGAAATTCTTGAGGTCCGTGGGGCCCGCGGTGGGTTTCTTCAGGAGGGCGCTGAGCTCGGGATGTTTCCAGCTTTCCTGGAAGGTGGCAGATGTGAAGGAGCTGTTAATGATGTCCCGGAGTTGGAGTGCGATGATGGAGTCAGCTTTATTAAAGATGGTGTGTGGGCATGGGTCGGTTGGGGAGCCGGAGTGGATGGTGTTCATCGTGCGGGTGGTGTCTTCGGTGCTGACTGAGGTCCAGGTGCAGAAGGTGGTGGTGGTGGGCACTGGTTCGGTGGTTGGGTGCGTGGTCTGTGCGCCGAAGCTGTTGTGTATGTCGGCGATCTTGCGGTGAAACAATGAGGCAAGTGAGTCACAGAGGTCTTCCGAGGGTGTGATGTCGTCGTTGCAGGCGCTGGGGTTGGAGAGCTCTTTAACGATGCTGAAGAGTTCTTTGCTGTTGTGGGTGTTGTTGTCCAGTGGTTGTTTGAATGTTGTCCTTTTGGTGGTGCGGATCAGCTGGTGGTGTTTGCGGGTGGCGTTCTTGAGGGCTGTCATGTTTTCTGTTGTCTGGTCGAGGCGCTAGGCTTTCTCGAGGGTGCGGCAGGTTTTCTTGGAGTTTTTGAGGTCGTTGGTGAACCACAAGGCTTTCTTGCTGCCTGGTCTGCTGGGAGGGTTCTTCAGTGGTGCGAGGCCATCGGCACAGTTGGTGAGCCACTGTGTGAGGTTGCAGGCTGCTTCGTTGGGGTCCGTTGTGTTGGTGGGAGGGTTCTCGCTGAGGGAGGTGATGAGCTGGTTGGCGGTGATCTTGCTCGAGCTTCTGCGGGGAACCTGTTGCGGGTGGTATTGGGTCGTGGTTCTCCTGAAGTTGAAGTGGACGCAGCTGTGATCTGTCCAGTGTAGTCGGTTGGTGTGGCTGAAGGAGATGTGCTTGCTGGAGGAGAAGATGGGTTCGAGCGTGTGGCCGGCGTAGTGGGTGGGGGTGTTCACCAGTTGCTTGAGTCCGAGGTTAGCGAGGTTGTCCAGCAGGGTGGCGGTGTTGCTGTCATTGTTGTTCTCCAGGTGGAAGTTGTGGTCCCCTAGAAGGATGTAGTTTGAGGAGGTAAGGGTGTACGGGCTGACGAAATCTAAGATGGCTTCGCTGAATTGTGTGCGTGGTCCCGGGGGTCTGTCGTTGAGAGTGCCTCTGAGGGTGCTCTTGGGGTCGGTGTGTATCTGGAAGTGAAGGTGCTCGGCGGCGGTGAGGGTGTCGTCGGAGTTGGTCGTGATTTGGATGTGGTTTCTGTGGAAGATGGCAACGCCTCCTCCGGTTTGGTTGACGTGGTCCCTCCGGGTGATCTTGTAGCCATCCGGGATGGCTATGGCGATGTCGGGGGCTGAGGAGGGGTTCATCCAGGTTTCTGTGAGGAAGGCGACGTCTGGTGATGTTGTGTCGAGGAGGTTCCAGAGTTCAACAGCGTGCCTATGGACAGAGCGGGTGTTGAGCAGGATGCATTTGAGGTGATTGTTGCTGGTGCTAGGCTTGGTGGGTGCCGTGCAGGGTCGGAGACAGGTGAATTTGCAGGTTTGGCAGGTGAAGGGTCTGTGGGTGCATTTCGAGGTGGCTCGGTAGCAGGCGGCGTTCCGGCCGGCGTTGAGTGCGTGAAGGGTGGTGGCGTCGTATGTCTGTTGGGTGAGCTGGCCTAGTCGAGGGCCAGGGGTCCTGCCGCTGGGCGGGGTCCTGGCGCGGACGGGTGCAGACGGGCTTGCCTTAGGCGTGCCTTCGGCGCGGCCGCTGCGCGGCCTCCGTATGAGGGCAAGAGGGAGGGAGGAGCAGCTGGGAGGTGGGAGCGGGGAGGCCAATGGGAAGCGGGGACGGGCCGCAGGGAACGCGAGCGATGGGAAAGGGGGTGGCAAAGAAAGCAAGAGGGGGCTGGGGGGGTAGAGGGCACAGCGGCACAGAGGCACAGAGAGCAAAAACAAAGTGATAGGATCAAGGGGCACAAAAACGAAATAGACAAGGAGCACATCAAGGGGCACAGAAGGGAGGATGCAAGGGGCAGAAACCAGAGGGCAGAAAAACGAAGCACAAAGGAGAAGAAGGGGCACAAAAACGAAAAACAGGGAGCGAACCAGGGGGCACCGAGAGGAGGACACACGGGGCAAAAAAACCAGGGGGCACAAAAACGAAGCACAAAGGAGAAGAAGGGGCCCACAACCAGACAGCAGGCAGCAGAGGAAGGCACAAGCCAGTCAGCTGAGGCAGCAGTCAAGAGGAGCAGTGGCGCACAAAGGTCTGTGCGGTGGCAGAGGGAGCGGCCTGCCTGGTCACAGGGTCGAGGGTCACTCCTCTCACCACCGTGCGGCCTCCATATGAGGATGAGAGGGAGGGAGGAGCAGCTGGGAGGCGGGAGCGGGCGGCCAATGGGAAGTGGGGGGGCAGGGCTGTGGGGAACGCGAGAGGTGAGAAAGCGGTGGCACAAGAGTCCAAGAGGGGGCAGGGGGGGTAGAGGGCAGAGCGGCACAGAGAGCAAAAACACAGTGATAGGATCAAGGAGCAAAAAAACGAAATAGACAAGGAGCACACCAAGGGGCACAGAAGGGAGGACGCAAGGGGCAGAAACCAGGGGGCAGAAAAACGAAGCACAAATGAGAAGAAAGGGCACAAAAACGAAATAACAGTGAGCGAACCAGGGGGCACCAAGAGGAGGACACACGGGGCAAAAAAAACCAGGGGGCACAAAAATGAAGCACAAAGGAGAAGAAGAGGCCCACAACCAGACAGCAGGCAGCAGAGGAAGGCACAAGCCAGTCAGCTGAGGCAGCACCTCAAGATCAAAAACCTCTATGAAAACTTCATCAACCTTCCACCTGACACCAAAGACGGCCGGCCCCCCAGGCGCACCAACCAGCCCACCATCTCCACCTGGACGCTGATCACAATTAAAGACACCACCTCAACCATGAAAGGCCCTCCACCCAAGGGGCCCTCACTGACCCCTGCCCTCCACACATCTACCACAGAGCCGCTATTGCACCCGAACTACAATGCACCATCAACATCACCATCGAAACAGGCACCTTCCCAGACGACTGGAAACACGTAGAAGTCAGGCCCCTGCTCAAGAAGCCGACAGCTGACCCCACCGACCTCAAGAACTACTGGCCCATCTTGCTCCTCCCCTTTGCGGCCAAAGTTGCAGAGAAAACAGTCAACAAGGAGCTGACACGATTCATCGAAGACAATGCCATCCTCGACCCGTCCCAATCTGGATTCTGAAGCAACCACTGCATCGAGACCGCCCTACTTACCACCACAGATAACATCTGCACCCTCCTGGACCAAGGCCACTCCACAGCCCTCAGCCTACTTGACCTGTCAACAGCCTTTGACACCGTCTTCCACTGCACACTCGTCGCCAGACTACATGACGCCAGCATACAAGATACAGCCCTGGACGGAATCTGATCATTCCTCACCGGAAGAAGCCAAATAATTAGACTGCCCTCCTTTCTCACTGATCCCATGCAAATCACCTGCGGAGTCCCACAAGGAACATTGCTGAGCCAAACCCTGTTCAACTTCTACATGGCCCCCTTGCCGCCATCGTCTGACAATATGGCCTCAACATCACCTCCTACACCGATAACACCTAGCTCATCCTCTCCCTCACCAAAAACCCTGCCACCGCCAAACTCAACTTCCAGAAAGGAATGCAGGAGGTCGCCACCTGGATGACCAACAGCTGCCTCAAGCTAAATGCCGAGAAGACAGTAGTCCTCATACTGGGAATCACCCCCGCAGCATGGGACAACACCTGGTGGCCGACAGCCCTCGGAAGCCCACCAACCCCCTCAGACTACGCCAAAAACCTCAGGATAGTACTCAAATCATCCCTCACCATGAACCGTCAAATCAACGCCGTCACCTCCAGCTGCTTCAACACCCTCCGCACCCTCCGCAAGACCTTCAAATGGATCCCCCCAAAGTCAAAGAAGACAGTCATCCACACACTCATCACCAGCAGACTGGACTATGGAAATGCACTATACGCCAGCATGAACAAGTCCCTACTCAGAAAACTCGAAACGATACAGAATACCGCCGCCCGACTCGTCTTCGCCATCCTCCGGAATGAACACATGAGCAAACACCTTCGAACGCTCCACTGGCTCCCCGTGGAGAAAAGAGTTACCTTCAAGATTCTTACCCACACCTACAAATGCCTGAACAACACAGGACCCAAATACCTCAGCAACAGAATCAACTTCCACGTACCCAAAAGGAATCTCTGATCTTCCAACCTTGCATTGGCCGAAACCCCACGCACCCGCAGAGACAGAGCAGGTGGAAGTTCCTTGTCTCACATTGCGGCCAAAACTTGGAACGTGCTCCCGGCAGACATTAGACTCGCCCCCTCCCTGAACTCCTTCAGGAAGAACCTCAAGACCTGGCTCTTCGGCTAACAGAGCTGCAAATCCTCCTCAAATTCTTGAGACCCTCAAAGGTGAGTAGCATGCTTAACAAACCCCCTGATTGATTGATTGATTGAAATGGCAATAAAAGGAACCCATTTTACGCAGACATTTTGCCTTTTCCAGTCCTTTTTCGTAATGGGCGACATTTGGCATACACTGAAATGACATTGAACAATGTTTGCATTTTGCCATGTTTTTCATAGGCTAGAGTGAAGCAATGTGCAATTATGTTTAACGCGGTGAACAAGAAGAGCTGAGAAACAGAAATTAAGGATATGTTGTGCGAAATTTCCATTCCCAAAAAGTGGTCACTAGTAGTGCACCAACTTTTTGTGAATGAAAAAGAGCACCAACTTGTTGTGAATGAAAAAGAATTTTGCAAACTGACCATTTACACCACTGCTAATAGGTCATTCACAAAATTACGAATTTGGGTCGTAATTCTATCTGTCTCATCAATATTCATCGGGAAAGACCCAAATTGCGAATCCGTACCGTTGGATGTCAGCACACGGATGTTAGCCACCATGTCTGTCATCGCTTTATAAATAAACTTTTTATTTAAAAAAAAAACAGCCTGTTTTCCTTCTTGTTTATTTTCTTTCTTAAGGTGGTTTGAGAGCTCAGGAGGACCACTGGCTTCTACCCCAAAAACATTTGTTTGCATTCACAATAGGGAAAGGGCCCCATTTTGTGACTGCTTTATTGCCCCAACTTGTAAGTCAGTATTTCAATGTTTTGCGACTGGATTTCTGTCACATTACATTGATACATATCATAACAAATTGCTATTTCCCCTTCCAAATAGCGATTGGTTAGATGTGAGGTATAGCAGAATGAATCACAAAGCATTTTCTGTGAGTGGTTTCCAGGAGTAAGACATGCCTACGCACTGAAACTGTCGGTAAGTATGATGCCTTATTCCTGGAAATTCATTTATATGTCACACCAAGGTTTAGAGTGAGACACTTTTTATTATAGAAAATGCGTTGTGAATCAGGCCTATTGTTTTCTTATATGAGCAGCAAAACCACTATGGGTAAAATAGTTTAGTCGGATACAGGGCACAAGTCCTTAAAAAAGAAGTGGGGGGACGCTGTCACTGGAAGTGACGTCACAGCAGGAAGTGACGTCACGACAGGTGGCTCCGATCTCGTCCCAGAGAGGCCAAAAAGGTGAAGTCCAGCTGTTTGGCAAGGGGGACGGCGTCCCCCCTGTGAAATAAGTGGGGGACGCCGTCCACCCGCAAGTCACCCCGACTCGAGCCCTGGTCGGATATATCGAAACAGACAAAATCATGGTGAATAGTAAAGATGGTATAAGCGGGTTCTCTTCCAATGGAAAAAGGTAGCAAGTGTATGGACAAGCACTGGCAAGGCCAAAGGCCTAGATTGCTTTAGATAAATAAGTTCTTCACTGCATGACCTTATGACGGCTGTATGACATGGCCTTATTTTGCTGAGTGAAATGTGTGTCTGACCTAACAGAAGAAAACATAAACAGGTACAAAAACAATAGACAGGTGTGCGCATGTGTGCGCGTGCACAGACACACACACACGTACACACAGGCACCACACATGAAGGCACTTGCAGACACCAGTGGGTGTTGTGTGTAAGCATGGATGGGTTGTTTTTGGTGTGGCTGTAAACAAGGGTGAATGGATAGTTGGATGACTGTGGATACTTACAACCAGGGACAGTTCCGCCCATGGGACGTAAGGGGTTTCTTCACCCCCCCATGTGATCAGCCACAAGTATAATTTAAAGTGACCTGTATTTTTCTTCCTTTCCTTGTCCACTGCATTGGATGGGTGCCAGCAGTACTTTAAATTGGGAAAAAAGTGCAGGTACTCATCAGGTCGAGCTGGGGGCGCGGCAAGGAGGCGTAGCTAGAGGTGGAACTAAGGGTAGGTCTAATGAAAAACATTTGAAGGGTGCAAGAATTTTTTCAACAGGCCCCTTCCACCGACCTGTGTCATTCTCGAAAGCCTTGGCTCTTTCTTGGGACACCGATCCCCCTCCCGACTCTCATCAGATGATCCTCATCTCATCAATCAGGTGCTTTATTTTAAACCCAGTGCTCGCGTCTTCAGAGTATTCTCTATTATAATTTGCTAACCCCTTTCTTCTTCTTCAGATAACTCCCCGATTTCTTCAGCTGACGTGTGATGTCATTCCTGAAAGCTCTCCTCAGTTGTCCCCTTTCTTACCCGCCAGCTGCTGTGCTATCCTTTCCTTTCCTTCTGTTTCGCATCGAAGAAAGGGAAAGCCAGAGCAAATAGAGCTTTTTAAAGAGCTTCCCTTTCTTCCTGCGCACAGCTTCCTGGCGGGGGGGTGAGGTCACACCAGAGGAGCAACGAAAGTCAAATATCGGAGGAGGGAGTGGGGGGGCCTAGGAAAAAATGTTGTGGTGGGCGAGAGAGTATCTTCAAGCAAAAGTCAAAGTGGCGCTGCAGGAGCTCTCTAAGAAGGGGTGAAGTAAATCAAAGCCTCATTAACAAGCAGAAAGGTCTTTCAAAGACCTGTGAAGTACTCAGGTGTGGCTGTGTGAGCGCCCGGAAGCTGTCTCAGCTGGGCTCACGCACGAGGGGGGTGGGGGGGGGTCGGGGCTGAAGTCCAATGGGCATTGCGCGCCTGGGTCACACGTCGCCCTGCCTTGGAGCCAAGCCAATACTGCCCTCCATGTGAAATCACCAATATGTGAGCATACACCGCAGTGTAGAAATGCGATGCATGCTCACATTACTATGCGTGACAGTGAGTACCGGTACTCTATTTTGTGACGGAGAAGTACCGGGACTCTTGGGGGAGAAAAAAAGAAGTGCCGGTACTCAGTACCAGGGAGTACCGGTCCATTTAAAGCACTGGGTGTCAGGCAACCGGGCGGGACCAGTCCTCTTGATTGACAGTCAGCATGGATGATTAAAGGCTAGTTGCATTATCTGTAAAGTGTGCATGTAGGGTTGGACAGGGCCCTTGCTGTGTCAAGCCCGACATGTGCACTTCAAACTTGTTGAACCTGCACTGTATTAGGGAGCTGGGGCGGGACACAACACAGCCCGCAGTCTCCTTTGGAGCAATAGAAAGAGTCCTTATTGGGTGGATCTGCGCACTCTGCACTGCCCCCACCATAAGCATCGGCTGTATTTAGGAATGGACAGTGTGTGGCCGGCGGCACTAAACTAAAGTGCAGGCTTTGCTTCCATTCGACACCATCATGGGGCCTGCAGAGTCACACCCTTGCCTGTGGCCACCAGTGCTGACAACCTGGGTGGGTCAGAAGGTGGACAAATGGGGTTGCATAGATTGATATATGCATGCTTTGGAGTTATACTCGGATATTAGGTACTTGCAAAGAGCAGCATTCAGTCATTGCTCTATGCTCCAGTAATGGCCCCACCTGACTGCGAGATGGCCTTGCACACCAAGGGGCATATTATCAAGCAGGGCGTTAAAATTATCGCTGTTTTAGTGGCAGAAAACTGCCGCTAAAGCGGCGATAATGGGCTTGATAATATGCCCTGGAGAATTTCAATAGAAGCCCATGTTCACATCAGAACACGGGTTTCTATTTGAATTCACAAGGCCATATTTTCAAGCCCATTGTCGCTGCTTTAGCTGCAGTTTTCTGCCGCTAAAACAGCGATAATTTTTAACGCCCTGCTTGATAATATGCCCCCAAGTTCTTGTCTATCGAGCCGTTCAATGCAGATCCAGAGATCAACTCATAACATAAATGATTGCACCAATGCCCAGTGGTGGCAGGTTACCTTTGAAAGTGGTGGGGTGTAACTCCTGCAAGGTTCACCCCATTTGTTTCAAAATGTGCCTCACTGATTTTTCTTAAACAGATTTTATTGGGGTTTTGTACACATACAGCGCATCACAGTGATGCATATGGTATAAAATTTGACTCACTCATATTCTCTCACTCATACATTTACTCTCTTCCCCCTCACTCACTCAAACTCATTTTCTCTCACTTACTCGTTCTCACTCATACTTACTCCCACTCACTGTTACCCAAGGACATAACACTCATGCTCATCTGTTCACCTTCTCATTTACAAACACATGTACACACACTAAAACATTCTCACTTGTTGAATGTGGGCGCTGGCGCAACCGCACCTGCTGCACCATTGATAGTTACATCCCTGACTCCCGTCCACTCCATCTCACAATCTCCAATCACTCACTCCTTCTAAGGCACTCAAACTGCTTCACTCACTCTCTCGTACTCACTTTCACATATCGATACACACTCTCAATCTTCGATTCTCACTCACTTTCACTCCCATTGACACTTGCAAGCAACCTCACACACGCTTTCCCTCAATCCCATTCACTTACAAACACTCACAAATATACCCTCAAATGCATAGATAACTTGCTTTCTTCGCTGACAACTCGGAGGCTCCATGGCAGTAGCAGAGCAGAAATCTTGTGCAGGACATTGGACCCACCAAGCCATGATTCCCAAAGAGTAGCCAGACAGAGCAGTAAGGGCAGATTAGAAAATGAAAAGACCTACCTCAATCCCTCTCCCAGCTTCTTGATACAATTTGAATAACAGCACTATTAGCAGCTAGGACAAAGCTGGGAATCCTGCCCCTGCTACTTAGTGTGGCTTCTCATTGACCTCAGAAATGCAGTGATGGGTGCCCTGACAACCACATTTTAGCAGATATACTGGCCTTCCTGAGGCATGCTCTGTATGTCCGCTAAACAAAATTGCCTGGGTATGTGTGAGTTGACCCTCAGTCATGTGCAATGTAGACATCCCCCAACAGAGTATTGTATTTTAACTGCACTATGTAGTTGAATCATGCCTCAGTCCTTGCAGTTTCCTTCTCTTTTACCTGTTATGAGGAGCTCTTTGGAATACCCTGTCTTAAGGCCTTAAACTCTGAACAAAATGGGATTAGATGAACAGCCTGACAGCTGCTCTCTGAATAGGATATATCGATTGGGATTTCAGGGAGCTTGTCAGTACCATGAAAGCAGTTCTCTGAATTGCAGATCAGCACAGTAGACCATGCAAAATTGATTAACCAAGGAAGTGCTATACAGCTCTGTTTTTATGGAGTGACCACCATCCAAACCAATGGCAGGGCCACACCTTTAGACACATATGTACTGTGAGAGACTGTGGCACTTGCAGCATGATCACCTGCCTCCATTATCCATATAAGATGGTAACAAGGGGGTTGGTCAATTTTGAAGCCCCACTCTATCATTCATATGTATATATGTGAACACCGGTACAGAAACGAAGTGGCAGGTAAAGCCAGAGTCGAGACTATTGCCTCCAGAATATCAACTGTTTCAATATTGTGTAGGTTAGTATATATAGGTAGGTACAAAAAAGTAATCTACATTATTCAGACCTCATATTTTTATCTTGAAGATATATATATCTACATGTTATGTTGATGTGGAGTTAAGATTAGTAAGTTACTACTTTCCACACAAGTACGTACCTTCATGACCTTATGCTAGAAAGTGGGTTGTTGGTTAATTAGGGTATTAGCCCAAGTATGGCAGCAACCACAAGCCTAGTAAGGATAAGAATCAGGCAACCCCTAAATTAACCTGTGCTTACTGTCTAGTAGTTGGCACGGAGCGGTCAGGTTTAACTTAGGGGCAATGTGTAAATTTTTTGTCCAACACTTCAAGCAGTGAAAAAGTGAACACACCTCGCAAAAAGACTCCACACCAAGTTACCAAATAGAACTTGATTTAATAAATAAAACAAGACCCAAACAACAATAATGCAATAAGTAGAACTTGCGATATTACATTTTAATGAACAAACTGGAAAATAGAGCTTTACAAGCAATAATGGTTTACTTGGGTACTCCGGTCATGCTTGACTAGAACAAAGTCAAAAGTTCAGGCCGAACCCGATGGAGCACGGGCCAGTACAGGGACCCAGTGACTGCTGCTGAACAAAGTTACCTTGATCCTGGCTGTATTGACATCGAAGGTGTGGTGTGCAGCCGAAGTGATGCATTGGTGTTGGTCCATGCAGTGTAGGAGATGCGAGGGTCCTGATCTGCTCTGCCGCAGCGATGCTCAGGCTCCAATGAGTGAAGAGCTGCGTTGTGGAGATTCAGTGTAGTCATCAAGGATGCTGTAGAGGGAGATGCAGATACCTTGTGCAGCGGTGGTTCCAAAAGCGATGTGTCAGGGTCAATCCACACAGAGAAGGCAATGCATTGGTTCTGGTCCCGCAACAGAAGAGATGCACTGGTTTCAATCCAGGCAACAGAGATGATGCACCCATTCTGATCCACGCAGCAGCACTGATGCACCAGATTGACAGGATGAGCAGGGTTTGTTGCAGCAAGCACCTTAGGCCTCACTTCCAAGCATCCAAGACTGGAGTGGCACCACTTGGCAGGACAGACTCACAGATGGCGGAGTCCAGGTGCAGAAGCTGGTAAGTTGGAAGTCTTTTATGTCCTTGAGATTTCAGATCAGGAGGCAAGCCAGCAAGCCCAGTGAGGCCCACTGAACACAAATTACATTGATACTGGCTGCATCGAAATAAAAAATTCTGGTTGCAGCCAAAGCAATGCGTTGGTGGCGATCCACGTACAGAGGGTGATGCGTCAGCCCTGATCTGTGCAGCAGCGATGATGCATCGGCTCCGATGAGTGAAGAGCTGCAATGCGGATTTTAGCATCATCGTCGAGGATGCCATTAACGGAGATGTGGAGACCTAGTGCTGTGGTGGTTTTAAGGTTGTGTGTCTGGATCAATCCACACAACAGAGATGATGTGCTGGTTCTGGTCATGCAAATCGTTATGGTGAAGTTGGGTCTCCACCCAGTCGCGCACTGTTCACTTGGCGTCCTGGCGCTTTAATAAAATATTCTCACTTTGTGTTTTGTTTAAACCACACTTATATTTCTCTCGATTGGTATATTTTTATTATTTCATGCTTATATTCTTGTCATATAGGCTATGGTTTCTTCATTCTACATCTGCATTATTGTATGGTAACAAACATTTATCACAGTGCTATTACACATATTGTTCATCAACTTTTACTTGGCATTTCATACAAAATGTGCCTTTAAACAACATTTCATGAATGAGCCCAATGCATTTCGGCACTCATGTGTGCCTTCATCAGGGGCAGAATCTACAAAAAGAAAATGAGAAAACATGGTGTAAGTATGTTATGTTTGTGGGGGGTAGTCTAAACGTATGTCCTAAATCTGTGCATACCTGATGGAAGGTGTAATGTGTTCTGTCCTCCAATTTGGCAACCTTACTTCTGTATGAAATATAAAAAAATAAAAAAATGAACCCATTTGTAACTGATCCACTTGTTCATGTAATGTTGATTATCATGTGCCTCACAATGATCATCGTACCTGTATCAGTAATATCGCTTGTTTCTGCAAAGTAATGAACAAGAAAATTTTAGCGCTTGTCTAAGAACTCAGGATTAGCACCGAGGCACACTAATGTTATTGTTATGATTTGGTTGTTGTAGATTGAGAACGCCCGGCGCAAGACAAGGTAAACACGGCGAGCTAATGCGACCCGTTTTTCAAACATTCACTAGTTCTTAAGTTGGACATTAAGAATAGGTTTATCTTGTTTTTCAGAAACTCGAGGCACTTTTGGATAAGGTATGTGACTATTACGCGATTTAGGGATATTGACATAATAGACAGCGCTAGGAGTTAAAAAAATTTCTTTGTTCATTACTTTGCAGAAACAAGCGATATTACTGATACAGGTATGATGATCATTGTGAGGCACATGATAATCAACATTACATGAACAAGTGGATCAGTTACAAATGGGATCATTTTTTATTTTTTTATATTTCATACAGAAGTAAGGTTGCCAAATTGGAGGACAGAACACATTACACCTTCCATCAGGTATGCACAGATTTAGGACATACGTTTAGACTACCCCCCACAAACATAACATACTTACACAATGTTTTCTCATTTTCTTTTTGTAGATTCTGCCCCTGATGAAGGCACACATGAGTGCCGAAATGCATTGGGCTCATTCATGAAATGTTGTTTAAAGGCACATTTTGTATGAAATGCCAAGTAAAAGTTGATGAACAATATGTGTAATAGCACCGTGATAAATGTTTGTTACCATACAATAATGCAGATGTAGAATGAAGAAACCATAGCCTATATGACAAGAATATAAGCATGAAATAATAAAAATATACCAATCGAGAGAAATATAAGTGTGGTTTAAACAAAACACAAAGTGAGAATATTTTATTAAAGCGCCAGGACGCCAAGTGAACAGTGCGCGATTGGGTGGAGACCCAACTTCACCATAACGATTTTCAGAACCAGGTCTGACAAACCTTTACAATCGTAGCACCATTGTACTAAATTGATTAATTACGGAATAACTCGGAGTGCTCCCACATCCCCCTCTAACGGTTCTGGTCATGCAACAGGAGTGATGTGTTGGTTCTGATCTACACAACAGAAGTGATGAGCTGGTTCCAATCAAGCAACAGGGTTGGTGGGCCAGTTCTGATGCATGCAACGCCACTGATGCAACGGTTCATCAGAAAATACGTGGGTTTAGCTGAAGCAAGCACCTTAGGCCACACTTCCAAGGGTACAGGACTGGAGTTGCACCACTTAGCAGTGCAAACTCAAAGATGGCAGAGTTGCGGTACAGAAGCAGGTAAGTTGAAAATCTTTTATGTGCCTGAGACTTCAGATTCGGAGGTCAGACAGCTAGCCCTTGGAGTCACTCTTGGTTTAAGTGATAAATGTCCAGTCCTTGTCACTCAGGCTGGGGAACAGCAGGCAGCAGGGTAGCAGAGCAAGGGAGAAATCCTGCAAAGCAGCAGTCTGACAGTGTGGCAGTCCTTTAGCAGCACAGCAGTCCCCCCTCTTTCTGGCAGAGTTTTCACAGGTCCAGATGTTTACTAAAGTGTTGGTGTCAGAGGTCCAGTACTCATACCCAGTTGCCTTTGAAAGGGGGGGAGACGTCAAAGACAGGTCTTTGAAGGGCACAGAGGCCCTACCTTCCTGCCCTGGCTCCAGACTCACTACAGGGGGGGTATGCAGTCCTTGGTGTGGTAACAGGATACAGTCTATTCATATATAAGTGAGGCTGGGTCCAGCTCTTCCTCCCATGCTGCCCATCTAGTCATACCTAAGAACCATTGTGTGTGGCTGTCTAGTTGGAATACACAAAGCCCAGCTATCAACCCCCTGAGATGTGTACCAGAGACAGGCAACAGGCACCACATGGCCAAAGAAAGAAAATGTCAACTTTCTAAAAGTGGCGTTTTCATAATTGCAATTTAATATTCAACTTCAACATAAGTTGTGATTTTAAATTGTGATCCAGAGACACCAAACGTGAAATGTATATCTCTTCACAATTGGGAATTTCATTAAAAAAATGAAATTTTGGTAATACCAAAATCATCCTATGGGAGAGATGGGTCTTGCAGCAGCGAAACACACATTTGAGTTTTTTTCACTACCGGAACATGTACAACTAAAACTACATGCTTTGCCCTTTAATTACATTGCACCCTGCCCTCTGGGTTATGCAGGGCCTACCTTAAGGGTGACATATATGTAAAAATAGGGAAGGTTTGGGCCAGGCAAGAGGTTCATCTTTCCATGTCAAAATGTGAGTGTAAACTGCAAACACTGGCTCTGCCCCACAACATCGGGAGCAGTGCCACGACCTCAGTAACAGCAACTGGGTCCTAGTAAAGAAACACGTTCAGAAAGCATGTTTGGAATATTGATGGGGTGGACTTTATCAGGTCAGATTCATCACAAACACTGCCACTGAGTGTGGAGTTCCCCCCAACTGGACCCTTGCTGCCCACACTCAAAGATTGGAGTGTCCCCTTGATGCTGTGACAGTACCTCTCTCAGAAAAGACAGCGGGAGGAGGTTGTATATATGTATCTTAGCGCCAAGATGCCCGTAGGGTTACAGTTCGCTTTACAAGTATGATTAACAATAACAGTTGTGCAAGTCACAGAGATTTGGGAAGAACCTGATAGAGCATATGCTCGGCCTGAGGGGGGTTTAAAGAGTTGAGTGTTGAGGTTTAGAGAGAGAGTCTTGTCCTGTGGAGCTGACTGAGCCAGATTCAGAACCTGATGAGAAGCCTAGTGATGTGATAAGCAGAAGGGGAGTCGAGGCAGTTGGGCAAAATGGCAGGAGAGAGAGATTGAGTCTGCCTGCAGAGTGTGTGCCCATACTATCCTAGAGGAAAATTAGGATTCTGGTCTGAGTGGCAGTAAAGATGAAAGATCTGCACACTGGAGATCAAAAAGAGCTAGGGTACCCTGTCAGAGGTACTCATCCACTGAATGGACATACTTTGCCTCAAATGAGAGAGAGAGAATTTGGGACTTTGACCAGTTCAACCTTCGTGAAGTAAAACTTGTGGCTGAACTGCATTTTATTTTTGCCTTGCCATTGAATAGACTGACACGATTTATCAGTGGCATGATCTATAAAATGAACTTTGATCTGTGTTTTTACCAGAGAAAACTAAATAGACTTTTTTTTAGAAAAGAATTAAGAAGATTACTTAGCCCTGAGGGTTCAGAAGAATTATAAGGGTGTCATTTAGAAGAATATGGAGTAGGGCTAAGGAAGACTCAAAATGACTTATGGACTTTATTTGTTATCTGCACAAGTAGAAGTTCACAGAAGAAATCCACTTGCTGCAATCTTTGTCTAACGTTCTGATTCTAGAGATGTAATTGAAACTCGTAACCCTAATAGACGTAAGCTTATATTAGCAGGTGTATTAATAGCTGTGATTGTAGGATTAAGTGTTTTGCTTTTAGGATTATATTCACCTACAATTCCCATTTCAGTAGAGATTACATCTAGAACGACTCCGAACACTTCAATTCATACTTACAGTAGCTTTCAAACATTTTATTTTAAGACACTGGATGTATATTCATCAAGAGGAGATTTTTCCTCAAAAGTATATTTCAAATTGCTTTACGAGTGCATTGACACTATGGGATGCCAAGGACTACTATGTCTGTACGCAATTATCTGCATCAGCTGCTGAGGGTATCACTTATCTTCACCTTCCTCTTACTTCTGGTGTTACTTGTAGCCTTTTGTTGAGTCTTTTGTATAGAAAGGGTCATTTTCCATATTACTTTTCAAATTATGATTTAGTCCTTTCAGAAGTTTCTATGTTTAAGCATTTAAATCATCACTCCAATGCCAAGGAGATGGTTATAGCTGATTGTTTCCTCAAGCAAACAATGACTTTAGATACTACTTATGATCACAGGAAGAACCTGACTTGCAGCTTGACCAATGTTGAAAATAAATTCTTAGATTTAGTTGAAGACACGAGAAGAGCAATGGATGATAGATTGATATCAGGGAAAGACCAACAGTATAGACATACGTGGCCTAAAGAAGAAATAGAGCATCACGAATCAGGAACCCTGGTTTCACTGACACTAGATTGGAAGAGTAAAGGGAAATTATGTATGCTGAGATGCAAATCCGTAATTCATACTAAATTCATGGCAAATTGTGACTGTGAACACATCTTCTAATATGTGGAAAATTGGGCTCTATTCGTGGGGGATCAGAATCCCGTAATTCCTGGAATATATTATATTTGAGTAGACAATGCATATTTTACATTACCCTAAGGATGGTGTGGCTCATGATACTTGACAATAGTCTTCCAGAAGATTTATCCTGTAGAACATTTAGATGATCCTGTATGGAGTTCACATACTAGAACCAAACAAAGCAATAGTGATACTGAAATAGCCAGAAATATATTTGTTGCATTAATTCCTTCTATAGAAGTTGCTTTGAACAATTTCAAAATTAGAACGTTGTCTACTGTAGTTGATAAATGATCTACTAGTACTGTGAGTTCCATGTTAGCTGTTGACACTGAAATGACAGCTGCAAGGAATTTGGTAATGCAAACTTGCCTTGTATTAGACATCCTTTTTGCCAAAGAGGGTGGAGTCTGCAAGATGTTGAAGGTTCATCAATGCTGTACCTATATCCTGGACAAGAGTAAAGAAGTGAAGAAATACATTAATGATATTACAGGATTAAAAGAAAATTTAAAGGGGTGAAAAGCCAAAGGTGATTGGGAAGCAAGTAGAAATTGTTTTCATGAAATAGGCAAATGGTTTGGAAATCTTCAGAGTGGAATATTCTGTTCCACATTGAATTTCTGCAACATTGCTAGTCCTAGATAGCTTTGCATCATTTCTATGAATAGTTCTCACTGCAGAGGAACCTTGTACACTTCACACCAGTATAGTTAGACTATACAGATGTTTGATACTGTTCATTATTCAAACAATCACAGCATCCCAGCATAGTCTGTTCAAGCTGCACAGCCGTATATGGCTGTACCTGCAATCAGTTCAGTGACTATAAACAAAATTATGGGTAAGGTTCCCATCAGATGGGAGGAAATTCTGTTCTGGATCGCACAAAAACAAACCAGCTTGGAGTAGTAGTTCCCTATAATGGACCTCAAGATAAACATAGAATTCTCACAATGTGCCTACCTTTAGGGATGGTTCACCCACTTTAAGCACTTGAAGGATGTGGCTCCGGGGGCACAGTATTTGCTGCAATATATACCATCACACATGGTACACCAACCGAAGCTGTTTTGCCTGAAGTCCTAAAACAGATCTAAAATGAATACAGGGTTGCCCTTGCCCTGTATTTGAAGATGAAACTAATTGGCAATTGTGCCACAGTAGCCTCAATAATCTTAAGTACTATTAAAGGGAAGCAGCAGCTTTGGCAGTACATCAACATCTTGATCAAGTTCAGTTAGCAGATCAGGAGTGAGAATTACCCAAAAATATTGTTGAAACTTATACATCTATAGGTCGAGATAATTTGGGGTCCAGACCCAATAAACTACAACTTAAGAGTAATTTCGAAAAGCATATCTCAAAAAGGCACCAGAGTCTTCTGAAAAACACTGGGATAAACAAAAAATTGAGAAAACACTAAGCCACGGGGTGGATCTCCCCAACGGGAGTCCTCTGAAAAATACTATAATTTGCATAACCATGAAAATATTAACCAGCTTGATCCTACTGATACAAGTCCTTCTCATTCCTTTCAGGAGTCATCTGAAAAATGCTTGGAAAGGGGAGGATGATCAGAGGGCAGATCAGAGGAGTATGCGAAACAGAAAAGGGACACACAATGCTTGTCTAACAACATTATAAAGGGGAGTCCGCTTTTGAAATGCCGGGAGGTTGCTACTCACCTTCGCATACTTTGACCAGCAGGCATAGTGCCAGGAGGCGTTGCTGTTCATCAATCAATGCCAGGAGGCGCTTGAAAGCATACAGGGGGTCCTGCAGCACATTAGTCCGCTTTTAAAACACCGGGAGGTTGTTATTCACAGCCAAATACTTCAATCAGCAGGCATAGCAACAGGAGGTGTTGCTGGTCATCTGTCCACGCCAGGAGGCACTTAAAAGCATGCAGGGGTCCCACAGTGCGTTAGTCTGCTTTTGAAATTCCGGGAGGCTTCTACTCACTGCCGCATACTTCAACCAGCAGGCATAGCACCAGGCAGCATTGCTGGTCATCTGTACGCGCCAGGAGGTGCTTAAAAGAACGCAGGGGGTCCCACTATGTGGGGCACGTGCGGACACACCCAAGCGAAGCCCAGGCCAAGGTGGGCCCATCTGCACCCATCCACGATCGATCGAGGCCGGGCTGGGCCTACTCTCTTGGCTGGTGATCCTGAGACTGCTGCAGTGCCAGGGACATAGTAGCCTTTGGGTGCATCGTGTAGGACATTTGGTTGCAGTCTGGCAGGTCAGTGTAATTCTTGGTTCCTAAATAGCAAATACTGGTGGGGGCAGTGGCCTATTTTAACCTCCTATTACCATGTTTTCCCTGTTTATACTAACTATGGGAAAGAGAATGGCTGTGCACACTGACCATCTTAACAGTATCAAGAGGGCTACCATTGACTCTTTTCTGTTCAAAGCAGTGGGAGTCATTTCAAAAGAGATTGACAAGAGGAGACTCTCCATGTGATCTGTTATCTTCCGGGCCCAGCACTCACACCAAATGAAGCAGATAATACGTCAGATGGGATCCATTAGGATAGTAACTCTAACAACTCTCATGCCAGCCAGTGGTGTCCTAGTACAAGAGGGGGGGAGAGGCGTCCTGGCTCCCTGTAGTCACTAAAAAAGAAGGGGTGATGCCAGCTACCTCCCCATCACCGAAAAGATTGCAAAAAGCAAGAGAGAAAAATGAGCACTCACTGAGAGGAGAGGCGTTACTTATACAAATCAGCTCCGCAGTGCCTTTGATAGACACGGGGGATTTTGGGAATACTTTGAAAAGAACTTTCACAGATGTACTGGTTGATTTAATGTCACAGCTCTTGGACAAATTGGACACAGTTTTATCAGTCGTTAATGAATCAATTAGAAAGGTAGAGTGTCTGTTGAAAACCGTCCCCACAATACCCCCTACCCCAATTGTGAAACCTCTGGTAGCTGGTTATATAGAGAATGGAACACGTAACAAGCTACCGGTAGAGAAAGGGCCATTGAACCATGTGCATGATCTATGTAGGAGGCCACAGGGTAATTCCACTCCCCAAATGGGGATTTGATAAATGATGCCGGTGGAAGGGGGGGTGCAATATAATAAAACAGATTAGTATGAGCAGGGCATGGACAAGCGAGATATCCTAAACACTGCAGGCCTGCTGATAATTGATTTGCCCACAGAATGCTTCTCTTATATTGTGGCCTTGGTTGAGTTCCAAAGTCTGGGAATGAACAATAGTGACACCAAATAATACTTGGTCAACAAGGTGGCGCACTGGCTAGGGACACACAGAAGGTTCACTGTTTCAGACCACAATAACATTTTGATGGCAAGAAGGGTTGCCTGGATTGGTTGCTCGAAGAAATCATTTAGGGGGGATGTTGTAATCGTTACCTTTAGACACCCAGTACTGGTGCATAACATCCTAAGACACTCTGCTGAGTTCCCTTTCTATGCCTGAGATATCAAGCCGCTACCTTTAGGTTTTTTCTATGGGCCTCCACCAAATACTCTACCAAAGGACCCTATCATTGGCTGGGAAGGGGGATATCATGTTTGCGAGGGGATAATAGCGTCCTCAAATGTTTACGCCCCGTTGTCAGATCTAAATGGCTTGGATTGACTGGTAGAGGATGCGGTATGTAGCACAAAGCAGACTACTCCAAAGGAACTACTAAATCAGGTCACTACGCTTAGTGACCCTCAGAAGAGTGATGTTTTAGCTCTATCAAGTAATAACGCCTTCTCTCCCGGCCAATCAGTCCTTCGTGGGGGCTGAGATAGTTTCTGCCAAATCATATAGTTGCTCTAGTGAGGGGAACGTCAGCTTGGCATCTTGGAATGTGGCAGGTCTAGCCCCCAAATTTGGAGATGAGATGTGGATTAAGTTTATAACTGCGCACAAGATCATATGTTTACAGGAGACCTGGGAGACAGAAAATACATGTTATTTGGAAGGCTGTAAGACTTTTTTCATCCCAGCAGAAGGGTCTCCCTCTGGCCGTGCAAAAGGGGGTCTTTAATATTTTGATAGCACTTGACTTTGGGACATCTATAAAATTGATGAAAAGTGATTCTAGAGTGGAACAAGGGCTTAAGATAGTGGCATGGAGACATCTACAGTTCACATTAATAACGCCAAAAACAAGACTCAAGGTCCCTCAAGTTTGACTGAGCAGTCTGGGTTCCTAGAGTCACTACAGGCTGATGATTTCCCTCAGTAAAAACTTGAGTTGCTTGGTGACCTTAATTGTCATTTTGCCCCAGCATCGGACAAAGTCTCAGGGACATTGCGATCTATCAGGCCCCAGATATATGGCACATGGAGAAATACCCAGATGGCAGCGACTTAAATGCCCTATTCAATACGTATGATTTGATGTTAACTTTTCAAAATACACCTAGCCCCCCTAGTAGTATTCATCCACGTCTTATAAAGAAAGGGGCCATGCTACAATTATTGATTATATTTTTATTTCAGTAACCATGAATTATACAGCCCTCTTTCGATTTTGGATAGCCCCTTTAGTGAGCATATCCCAGTGGTTATGGGATTGGGGGCACAACCCTCGTGGGGAACACAGGACAGCAGGAGACTGGGGTGGGGACATGGATGTCAACAGATCAGGGGAGGCAACTGTGGTGGTCGCAGGTGGATACTTTTGCTCTTAACAGCTCCCTTTTTAAATCAAAACATAAAGAGATCATGAAGTGCCTTGAAGCATCGCCCTTAGACGAGGACGTAATTAGTTCTTTTGTCACCATTGCACAGACAGTAGCTTGCTTGTTAACAGTGCCGGCAGTTCTGGCTTGTTCGGACAATCCTAGATGGTTTGATAGGGGGTGCTCTAAGGCGTTAAGGAATCTAAAAGTAGCATTGAAAGAGTCACTGCGTAATAAAGATAGGGTAGCCATTTTCCATAAAAAAAATAAAGGCGCTCTAAAAGAGGGGTCATCATTTCAGAAAAAAGCTTATGATGACCTGGTTCAAGCAAGTGAATTAAAGGACAGTAACCTTTTTTGGAATGTTATCAATATCCCTTGTTTTTCTGAACCAGATAAACCAGAAATGGTTTATCATATAACTCAGGAGCAATGGGTGGCACACTTTCAGACAGTCTATAACCACGAAAAAGAGGAACAAGATACTGTTGACCTGGAGTTTCTTATATGTGACAACCAGATTAACTTCTGCTTGGATGAGGTTAAAACAGCTATTGAGGGACTGTCAGTCAGTAACAGCTTTACTCGATTTACATTTTCAAATCATAAAAGCATAACAATCATAAAACATACATTACAATAACACAAAATATCTACAAGTTAAAATATGAGCCCATCCTTTGGATGCAATTTCCTATCTAATTACGTTCATTTTATAGGATTAGCATTTGAGACAATACCGTTACAGCTAGTTGTCCCTTAATTAAAACAATTAATGGCAAGCAAGGTGAATCTATTGAAAACTTTCCATATGTGAGTAAAAGATAGCTGTTATACAATGGTTCAAAACGGTTAAAAGTGGAGATATTGCAGCCACTCAATGCGTGGACACTTCTGCCCATCGGGTGGTTATACTTAGCGCTTGGTCTTAATGAGCAAAGGTGTGACGCAGTAGGGTAAAAGTCATGTAGATCCCAGGTGGATATAGGGCCATCTCCTTTTTGGGGCTGCCAAGTATGAAGATATGGGACAACGTGTTTGTTCCTGAATTTTACTAGAACCAGGTCACCGGCGATATCTTTTGGGAGGGATCCTAGCCAACCCACCCTTCTAACACTCATGATTCTTCCATCTATAGTGGGGGGCAGGGGTCTGTTTTTTGTTAGCCAAAAAGTAACCTTGTTTATTAGGTCCTGATGCCTTTCGACTTTTCCACTTGTGAGTGCTGGCACTCCCGAGAGAACGCACACAAATGGAGCGGCCTCCGGTGGTAGGCGAATGTGATTAAACAATCTTGGCATATTGCCATGGTTAGGAACTGTCCCCTTATGGAATGTTGGTTCTTTGCTCCATCCTACTCTGGCGGAAGTGCACTGTGCTAATGTAGAGTTAGTGGATACTCTAGGAGTATTTAGAACTGGCGTGAGTGAGGCTACTGGTTGGATTTGGACCTTAGTACTTTGTGCAGATGATTTAGGCACTTCTGTGGTAGCGAGAGACTGGGGTTGGTTAGATTTTGCAATGCTTTTTATGAGTATCGAATTGGCCTTGATCGTTTCCTTTAATCCCGTAAGCCTATCCCCTAGAATGTTCATTTTTTCTATCACCGGAGATATTATAGATTTGACCAGGTGTTCGATCTGGACCAATAGGGTTACATCGATAGAAGGTGCAGAAGAATTTGAATTTGAATTCCTGGCGAACTCTGGGGCTGGGGGGGAGGTTGTGATGGCCAAAGGGGGGCTTGAGCACAATTTCATTTGTTTTGCCTGGCTTCCCTGATGTGTAACCCCATTTCGCTTTCGTTTAGCCGGGGGATCCTGAGGGAGCGCTATGTTTAGGGTGATAGCTTTTGCAGATAGTGAGTGGGGGGTACCTAACAGACTATCATTTTGGTGGAATGGTGTACTAGTCTGGGGATTTGTGCTTGCTGTAGGACAGTTAAGGGCGCCAGTTTGCTTGGTTCTTGGTTCCAGCGAAGCATACTTTGTTTTACATATACTGTTTAATTCCTCCAGCAGAGATAGGTTTTGTGCTATGTCAGCTACCTGTAAGGGAGATCGCTTGTTAGGTGTACTATCTGTGGACGGGGATCGTTCTAGTCTCTCTGTTTCATGGGGTATGGGCAATGTTGTCCTATTTAGGTAATGATCGAGTGTCCCGTTCATCAAATCCCTCTGGGGGATGGCATTTTTGGTATCCCCCTTACAATTCATAATGTGACTAGATTAAAAACAGTGAGCACCAAAACTGCAGCAGGATCTGGTAATATCGAAGTTCACAAACTAAAATACATTGGGGAGGTCCGTAAGTAAGCATAAATGTAAAGTCCAAGTCTCTTTACCTCCTCTTGTTGAGGTGCCAAGGGGGTGGCCCGTCCCGTCCTCCTCGGGCCTCACTTCGCTCGCCATCCCGCGACGCGGGGCAGAGCGCAGTTTAAAGGTGCCTCCTGGCACTCTCGTAGTGTGGCAAAGCAGCAGTTAGTGACTCCTGGCAGTGGCGGATACAATGGAGGGCTTCCTCACCTCCCCCCTCCGCTCCTGGTAAGTGTCCCAGTCATGAGTCTCTTTCAGTTTTTGAAAATAATAACGATTTGCCCACTCAATACCTTCAATAAAAGAAGCTGATGTAGATTTTGTTTACAGGACTTGCAATTGCGTAATCACTCCAGGATGGCTTCGCTCTTTCCACTTCTTTTAGTGAGCGTTGAAAAATGCCCTTTTCCAGTCCTCACGCAGCCTAACTGGGCAAGCACCACCAAGAGTTCCACGAAATTTCGGCTGAACCGTGTACAATGTAACGCTCCTATTCTTTTCCACTCGCCTCATTCCGACGTTGCACGTTCATTTAGCCAGCTGAAAGCCCAGAGCGAACGCAAGCAGATCAGATGCCTGTCCACCGCCGTCAAAGTATCAGATGCTGAGACAGCTCGTCCTCGGCCTCGGCAGGAGCACGCAAAGCGGAGAAATCTACACAGATGGATGTTCCGTCACCCCCCCCCCCCGTCGCTCCCCGACCTCAGGAGACTCAGGTACGTGGAAACAGGGGCCGTTGAAGCAGCAGTAGCGAGCAGCAAACGCAAACGCCTTCCGCCATCACAGACCTCGTGTGGGGGAGGGACTGTCACAGAACAAGGACCCTGGCCCAGATAGGATCCCTCCCGATCGGTTACGGAATAATTTCGACGTCTGGGCCCCGATTGTGACTAGGATTTTAATCTAGGCCTGGGCAGTAAATTCCGTTCCGCTCGCGGAATTTGCAGAAATTGGGTAATTTTGCGTTCAACGGAGAACGTGGAATTGCCAACTATTCCACGATCTGCAGCTTTGAGGAATTTTTTGCTTGTTTGCGCTTTCAAAATGCGTTTTTGTGAGATATTTCTCCCCGAGCATGCAAACAGCGTTCGCGAACAGGAAAAAACTCATTGCGAACAGGCGGAACAAGCAATTATGGGTGTTCGCTGAACTTTTGTATGCTTGCAGATATTTTTTACCGTTTCGCAGAGCTTTTGCCTAGCGCAACTACACAAATTCTGCCCACCCCTATTTTAAACACAGCAGCACGAACAGTAATGCCTCAGTCTTGGTCTTTCGCTATTATTGTCCCAATATTTAAAAAGGGAGACAGGGACATCCCACAGTGCTACCGTCCCATATCCCTGATAGACTCCACAGTAAAGGTTCTGGGCAGGGTTTTATTTAACAGGTTATCAGAATGGGCAGAGAGTAATGGAACCATCTCAGATGTTCAATATGGTTTCAGAACAGGGAAATCAACAGTTGATTAATGCCTGCCGATTTCCAAATATACAATCTCCAAAGCAGATTCTGTTTATTAGGGGTTTATAGACCTTACTGCAGCATTAGACAGACTGAATCGTAACAAACTGTGGGTTCTATTAGATGAGCTAGGAGTAGAGTGTGTAATTATAAATGTTTTAATGTCCTTACATGCGAATACCTCAGCTGTAGTCCATTTTACACAGGAGGGGGGACTTACCGATAATTTTAGTTGTTCAAGAGGCGTGCGGCAAGGGTGCATTCTTGCCCCCTTATTATTTATACTGTATATTAATTGGCTAGAATCCCACCTGACTGCACTACACGTTGACACCCCAAGAGTAGGCACTGGATCAGTACCAGTCCTGCCATATGCATACAATGCTGTGCTTATTGCACGAACTCTCAGGGCATTGCAAGAATTAAATTGATGGGTTTGTCTCCTTCATGAATACGCTCGATTTAGCACCCAATATTAATAAATCATTTGTTGTGGAAATGGACTGGAGGGTGACTAGCACAAAATCCTACAAGGCTGGCACGGCTTGCCTAGCCAATGTCACAACTTTTACATATTTAGATGTTCTATTCGATGATAAATTGTATTGGAACAACTTGAGGGAGGAAAAGGCTATGGTCAGGAAAATATTCCTGGGAGCTATTGCTAACTATGCCCATAGGTTAGGGACATGGTCTCTGGGGGTGAATTTAAAATTATATCAGTCATTTTGTATTTCCAAGGCCTTGTAGGGGTGTGAGATTTGGGGCTATAAGGCAGCTGACAAGCTTCAAATCATCCCAAATAAATTTTTAAGACAGATTTTAAAATTGCCACAGGGATCATATGTTTACACTGTACATGAGGAGTTGGGCGCAAGCAATCATTTTGGACTGTCTCTCCTTGGACCATGCCCTGAAAATCCCCTCCCTTAAATACATTAAAGATTCATTTAGTGCCCTGTGAAGACCTGCTATTTTTATAAATCATGATTTAGTAAAGAAGGTGGACAAAAAGTTAATCAAATACCTATTTTCCAAATCATGGAGCGCTGAGCGCGAAGGAAGGGAGTTTAATAAGCCTATGGCAAGAGCCCATGCTCTTGTTAAATCAGTGCAAGGCATGGAACCCTACCTTGCCATTTTAACATGCCCCTTTGACCGTCTTTTATCACGCATTTTAGGCTGAATATGTTTCACCACTTAGTTGCCCATCCTCCTAAAGAGGTGTAACGCTGTGGCCATGGCGACTGACGTTGGAATCTGGGAATCACAGTTACATCCCCGGCATTGGCGGCAGATAAGCCCAGCACCATGTGACTCTATGCAATAGCTTGCTTAATCTTCCTGACTGCCCCCAGCACCTGGAGACCCTTACTGGTGATTGTTCACGCTTTACAAATGTGGATTATTATTATATAGTACGAACAGAGGATAGAGGGAACTTTGGCTGCAACAATAGGTCTCCACAGGATATTTAACACTTTATCTTTTTATGTAAATATTTTATGCATCCTAGAGACAATTTCTTAAACCTTATTTAAAAGAAATGAGATTTAGACAAGCACGAGTTGCTCTTTTGCACCTCCAACTTATGCAGAGTGTTGGTACACTCTGTGTCAATTTGCATTTATTAGATCAAGAAAATCTTGATTTGACTGAGCGCAGGAGGGATGTGGAATTGGCTTGGTAGATAACAGAATTAAAATGCAGTGGAAGTATGATATAACTGTGTTTACATGATGGCTGTTATGAATAATTTATGCTATACAGAATTTTACATGATGATTAAGGGTTAACTTGATATCCTCCTAATAGTAAAGGTTAGAAACAGGATTGTTTAGATGCTTGGGGAAAGATATTAGTATGTGTATTCATTGTGTGATGAAATATGTTTTAGTGAAATTCTTATTGTTTTAACAGCATGATCTCTTTTATGGCAGTATTACTGCTGAATAAAGATTGTTTATTGTCATTACATTATAAAAAAGGATGAGAAACTTTCACAACAGAACCCTCTATTTGAAAAAAGAATTTTGCATGCCACACATATTGAGGACACATCTTCAGAACCAGGAGTGGGTTCAGACTCTGCTACACAGCATGGGGAGATCACAATAGTTCACCAGAATCTTCAAGAGTTTCTGGTGGCGAGAGCAGCTAATGATTTTGTTCAGGTGGAAACACCAGATCAGAAAGTTAGCTCTCCAGTTAGAATATATGATTTGGACATCCAAATTGAGGGTGACATACCCCATACCTTTAAAGCCCTTTTTGAGTAAAATATGACACTAACATGTCACATTCTGTTGGCAGTAAGGGATTGGCCACCTGACCTGGTTAGAAAAGTCCCACTTGGGGAAAACATAATAATACTGTGCTTCGCTTCTCCGTACTTGTTCCTGTAGGAGTTAAACAAACGTTTGCAATGGAGTGGGCCCTTGCACAAGCCCCAACATTATGCTGCAACCATGTAGGCTGGGATCAGGATTCAGCTTATCAAGTCATATAAATAAGGTCTAGCCCACAAGTGCAACGAAAATATCCTATTAAGCATGAAGCTAATGACATGTTAGAGAAATTCTAACACAACTTGAATATCAATGTGGAATTGAGCCTTGCACGTCACCAATTAATAATCCTTTGTTTCCAGTAGCAAAACCAGATCATTCATATTGCATAGTCTTAGACTAAAGATATTTAAACTGTCACACACTCACATTTACAGGACAAAATGCACACAGTGCAGCACTAATGAACAACAAAAATACAAAACAACATTAGACATTTCAAATGGCTTTCTCAGTCAAAACATTGCACCTGAAATCAGGGATCTAACAGCATTCACTGTGCTCAACACAAAAAAATTGTTTTGTTGACTCCCTCGAGGGTATAAGAACAGTCCAGGGTTATTCTTTGCCCATGCAACATCAATTTTGCAGAAAATCGATTCAGAAGCATTGACCGATGTCGATGACATATATCTTATGGATTATGACTTAAAACACACATCTAGCCAGAGTAGATCAAATTGTTATGGGATTTGCTGAAATTGGTTGCAAATTCAACTTCAAGAAAACCAAAATTACCTATCTCAACGTCCCTTTCTTGGGATACAAGCTATCAAATGAAGGCAGAAGCTTAGCACTGCATTTGTTAGAGGCATTTGTGCTCTTACAACCACCAAACACAGTTATAAAGCTCCAATCACTTTTGGGCTTTTTCAATTTTGACAGGACATACATACCAAACTACGCACAATGAGTAATTCTGTTTTATGATGTAATATGTCCAGACTTCTCAAGTATACATTGGACAACAGAACATACAGATTAGTCAGATCACTGCAAACTGACATGTTTGCATCAAAACATTTAAACACACATGTTAATGCCACAAACTTGGTGATCCGCATAATCGCAGGGACCACAGGCTACATATATGTCATTTTCAATGAAGGTGACACACAACCAATTGCATATAAATCCTGTTTAGATTCTAATTCATTTGCACCTACTGAAAAAATACCGACGGCAGTTCAAACGACTGGAAAGATCATTGGCTCAGGGAAAGCACAATATTGTAGTGATACCCATTCTAGCCTTACCGGCTGTTACAAAGGCCAGTGTTACTAACACAAAAGCCTTACATCCAAGATGGATACAATGGGCCACCTCCTTACAAGCTACTAATGTAGACTATCAGCCTGATTCATCATAGTGCCGTTTTGCGAGTTTGAAATAGCGAATCATAAGGAATCGCTATTTCAGACTCGCAAAACGGCATTCATGTAGGAATCGCAAAAACAAAAGCAATTCCTACATAGTCCTTATTTGCGATTAGCAAATTTCGAATCGCAAATAAGGAATAACTCCCCATTCATTCCTATGGGCGAAAAGGCCCATAGGAATGAATGGGGAGTATTCCTTATTTGCGATTAGCAATTTGCTAATCGCAAATAAGATTGCGATTTAAAGGGTGCCAAGGGTGTCCAAAGGACACCCTGTAGCACCCCTTAACAGTAAATACGAACAGGTATTGCGCACACACATGTCCAAAGGACATGTGTGTGTGCAACATGCAACTTAGAAAAATGCTTTTAAAAGCATTTTTCTAAGTTTTCGCTATTTACCACGAGGTTTGACCTCGCGGTAAATAGCGGGCCGAAATTGCGAATTCGCAATTTGAAAATGGATGATGAATTGCATTTAAGGAATCTCAAATTGAGATTCCTTAAATGTAATTCATCACAAAATAGCGAAATCGCTATTACCGATTTTTGCATTTGGGATGATGAATCCCAAATGCAAAAATAGAGCTCGCACAGGGCCAGATTCTCAGAATCTGGCCCTTTGTGAGTCCTTTTCGGCTTGATGAATCAGGCTGTATGTCTTTGATCATACACTACAAACACAAGAATTCCTACAACATCAAGAAGAATATCCTTTGCTCAGTGACATTTTGCTTCTTGACCAGTATGACATCATCGTGTATATTGATGGTTCTGCCCAGCCCGCAGTAAGAATAAAACAACAATGTGCCACGCTGAGGGGTAAAATGAGAGATGGAGTCTTCCAGCCTCTCAATACCTTTACACAATCACAAGGTGCCACACAGCTGACTGAACTGAAAGCTCAAATTCTGGTACTGGAGAATGCCTATCCTGAATTCCCCACACCAACCGTGTGTGATTTGTATTATTGTGTTCAGTCTTACACTGAAAACGTACAATAATGGTGCCAGAATGGATTTAGAGACTCTCAAGGGAAATTTATGAGGCACAAGTTGCTTTGGGGAAAGGTGGCACATTTGAAAAAATGCATTCCGCAGGCTCATGCAATTCTTACATTGAGTCACCAATGTTTTGGAATACATACTGTTGACAAACAGTAGTGGTGGTCTCACTGGTAGCACATCATTCTTTGTATGCATTCAATATGAATGTTATGGTATTGGTGCCCCTAAAAGAACCCAGTGTCAATGTCAAACATAAAGATAACCTTGGCACTCTAATCAGTTCAATATTGTTACATATGTGGTTCACAGATCACTTTAGACAAGCAAAGGACAATTTTTGACTTGTCTTTCAGTTTAATAAAAATATTTAGAACATACAAGTTTAGCAGTCTACCAAAAAGCAAAGCATTCAATAACATTATATTTCACAAATGGAGGGCACAAATCAATAATCCTCCTGTAGGGCGTTGGACCGGCAGCCGACACGTGCTTCATTACAAAGTAACTTTTTCAAGGCTTAGATAAATATTGAGTTTTGCTCAGCAGTATTCCATACCTGTTCAAGGTCTTCCAGTAAAAGGATAAACACTTTTCTATTAGCCTATTTGATATGTCTTTCCCGGGACGTAAGTGGCAGCACAAACTTCCCACCGCCAGTCTTTCTGCCCCCCCCCAGTGGTTATTTTTTTATAGGCCAGGGGCTGCCCAGAATGGGCATCCCAATTACCCCCTCCCCCCCCTCCCCCAAAGAATGTAAAATATTTATATACGTAGGGGTAGCGGCTGCCCAGAATGTGAATGCCAATGCCCCCAGCCCCTCATCTGAACCCGGGGGGGGGGGCATAAAGCCCACTAAGGACCAGGGAGTTTTTCCCCCAATGTTCCGGGTGGGTTGCATGCCATTGGCCCCACCCTCCCCACCCAAAGAAAACATGTCACAGTCTTTCTGCCCCCCTCCCCAGTAGGCAGATAGGGGCAGTAGCCCCTGATCTGTCCCCCAGGGGGGCATAAAGCCCACAAGATACCAGGGATTTTTTATATATACTTAGGGGTAGGGTCTGCCCAGGATGGGCATGTCTATGCCACCACCCCTCAAAATAATGTTAACTTCTTTTTGCCCCCTAGAAGGCATATGGGGAAATAGCCCCTTATCTGCCCCCCCAAAGGGGGCAGAAAGCCCTCTACACACCAGGGATTTTTTTCCTCCAAAGGTTCAGGGTGGGGGCTGCCCAGAATGGGAATACCAATGCCCCCACCAGCCCAAAAAAGTCACAGTCTTTCTGACCCCCAGGAGGCAGATGGGGCAGTAGCCCTAGGGGTGGAGCTGCCCAGTTTGAGCATTCCAATGCCCCACCCACAAAAAATTGCCACAGTCTTTCTTCCCCCTCCCGGAGGGAGAGGGGAGCAATAGCCCCTTATGTGCCCCCTGGGGGGGGGGGGGCAAAAAGCCCACTGGGCACTAGGGGTCCATGTTGCATTTTGGCTTCCTGTCATGGGCACTATTCCTACCCACACAATTGAGGTAACATTTTTACCAGAAGACTTTGGGGAATGCAGGGTGGGTCGAATTTTGTGGATCCACCAGATTCCAGAACTTTCGTTCACAGAAATGTGAGGATTTTTTTTTTTTTTTTTTTAAGTTGGAGGTTTGCAAGGGATTCTGGGTAACAACCTGGTGAGAGCCACAGACGTCACCCCATCCTGTATTCACTTGGTTGTCTAGTTTTCAGAAATGTACAGGTTTGCTAGGTTTCCCTAGGTGCCGGCAGAGCTAGGGTTCAAAATCTGCAGCTAGGCACTTTGCCAGGAAAGTGTCAGTTTTATTATTATTATTATTATGGCAGATTTATAGAGTGCATGGCTGCCCTAGGGCTTCCCAGCGATAATGATCAGTTACAAGAGTAGAGTGGAAAGTTCAAAAATATTGTCAAAACAGCCACGTTTTAATTTGCTTCTGAAATTGCAATTGATTGTCGAGTTTTCTACACTCTGATGGAATGGAGTTCCAAAGTTTGGGAGCTAGATGTGAAAAAGCTCTACCCCCCCCCCCCCCATCTTTCTCTTTTGACCTTTGTTTGTATCAGACAATCAGATGTACTGGACCGCAGCTGTCTGCATGGTATGTATGGTGAAATAAGTTTCTTGATCTTCCCTGGACCTTTGTCATGACGTGCTCTGTATGCAATGATAAGCATTTTGAATTTTATTCTATTGGGGGACAGTGTAAGTTAACTAGGTGTTTTTTTACCGGCTCCCGATTGGGGATGTTATATAGCAGTCAAGCCTCTGCGTTTTGCACCATCTGCAGCTTTCGTGTAACCTCTTTAGGTGCACCAAGGAACAGTGAGTTTCCATAATCCAGTCGGGAGGTGACTAGAGAATGGATCACTGTCTTCCTTAAGTGAGTTGGCACTCTGTGCAGGATTTTCCGGATGCTTCTTAGTAGGCCAAAACATATAGCTGCTACCTCTGTGGCGTGTGTCCGCATAGATAGATCGGATTCTAACCAGAAGCCTAGGCTTTTAATAGTATCTGCTGGCGTAGGTATCTTATCTAAGCTCTCTGGCCAGGCTAACATGGGTCTGGGTATTAGTGTGTTCCCTAAATATAGAATCTCCGTTTTTTTCTCCATTTCGCTTTAGACAGCTTTTTGTCATCTTTCAGATCTCGGTTATTTGTAATTACCAGATTGAGGGTGTGTCCTTTATTGTGAGTGGCAGATGTGACTAATTGAGTCAATTGTACACTTTCCAGGTCCGACAACAGGCATTTAGTGCTAGGGAGTTCCTTATTTTCTAAATGAAAAATCAGGTCTCCAAGAAGCAGGATGTGACTTTTTTTCAGTAGGAGACTAGTCAGTATTTCAGGCAGTTCTGCTAGGAATTCGCATAGGGCATGGTAGGCGATATATTAGCAGTCCGGATAGGGTTACATTTGGAGAAAAGGAGATTAAAAAAGATAAACATTCACTTCCTGGAATCGCCCTGGGTTCTGTGATGCACTTATAGCCTTTTTTAATCACAATGGCTACTCCTCCCCCTGACTGTCTGATTCTGTCTAATCTGTGTATTTCATACTCTGGTGGAAGGGCCATGACTATATCAGGCATGGAGTCTTCCTTAAGCCAGCTTTCAGTGATAAATAGTGCATCAAGTTTGGTTCCTTCAATTAAAATATGGATGTCTGTTGTATGCTTTGGAAGTGATCTACTGTTAATCAGCCCTAGGTTCCAGCCATGTATATTGTTCTTTAACAGATTGGATTTCCATTCTGGGTTTGTTGATTGCTTAATAGTGTGTATTTCAGGCTTCTCTGATGTACCTATGCTTAAGGTGATGGTGTTATTGTTGGCTTTGTCCTCATCCCTGTATGTTTTATTATTATGATTATATAATTCCTCCCTGGTATAGTTGATCCACGGAATTTGTGCAGGGGTACTGGCCCCTGGTCATGGCTGGGAGCGGACGGGCTTGCCTTTGGCGCGCCCACTGCACGCGTCCGCTGCGTGTGCGGCCAAGCATAGATTTAAATCCGCCCCCCCACCCGGAAGTGGCGACCAGCCAGAGCACGACCCCTCTCCTCCTAATATGGCATCTCTCTGCTCCTCCAACAACCCGGTACTCCCTCCGCACAATCGGGACTTCCCGCGGCGGACCGAGGAGTTGGGTGTAAGAGGTAGACTTAGTTCAATTGCTCTGACTCCGCAAAGTTATTCCTTAAAAATTACTGGCATTACGTGGCATAACCTAGAATATGCAACAGTTTCCTAAAACATTAAAATAATACCATGCAATGCGAGATGTGCAAAAACGCGGTTTTTCTGTAGAATGACCTGTTCAAACAGAACCTACTCGTAGCTTGATTCCTGAACGCTGCGCGTCCGGCCAAGCATGGATTTAAATCTGCTCTCCTCGGTAGTGGCGACCAGCTAGAGCGCAACCCCTCTCCTCCTGAGATGGCATCTCTCCGCTCTTCAACAACCCAGTATTCCCTCTGCACAATCCAGACTTCCCGCGGCGGATCGAGGAGTTGGGTGTAAGAGGTAGGCTTAGTTCGATTGCTCTGACTCCGTAAAGTTATTCCTTAAAAATTACTGGCATTACGTGGCATAACCTAGAATATGCAACAGTTTCCTAAAACATTAAAATAATACCATTCAATGCAAGATGTGCAAAAACGCGGCAGTTCTGTGCAATGACCTGTGCCAACAGAACCTACTCGTAGCTTGTTTCCTGAAAAATATGGTGTGCCCACGTTCCGTTCTGGGCCGTTTTCTGTTCTGGGCCCTAGGCCTACCCACACAAGTGAGGTATCATTTTTATTGGAAGACTTTGAGGAATGTGGGGCGGGTGGAATGTTGTGGATCCACGAAAATCCAGAACTTTCCATTATAGAAATATGAGGAAAATTAGGGTTTTTTAACAAAGTTGGAGGTTTGCAAGGGATTCTCAGTAACAGAACCTGGTGAAAGCCACACAAGTCACCCCATCCTGGATTTCTGTGGGTGTCTAGTTTAAAAAACTGTACAGGTTTGCTAGGTTTCCCCAGGTGCCGGCTGAGCCAGGGTTCAAAATCTACAGCTAGACACTTTGCAAAAAAAGGGTCTGTTTTCACTGTAAAAATGTGGAGTGTCCACGTTGTGTTTTGGGCCTTTTCATGTGGTGGGCTCTAAGCCTACCCCCGCAAGTGAGGCACCATTTTTATTGGGAGACTTAAGGGAACACATAATTGTACAGCAACTGTTACTACCTATTGACTTTAGATGCATTTCTGCCTTCCAAATGTAAGACAATGTGTAAAAAAGAAGTCACTTTGAAAAATGTCTTATTACTCACATTCTAGTATGGATACCCACGGTTTCAAAGATGTGCAAATAGCTACTGTTTCTAAACTCTCTATTTTGTTCCCATTTCGGAAATACATCGGTGTCTTTCATACCATTTTTTCAGTTTTTATCTCCCCAATTGAATTGCTATGTATCGGTATACAATAAAAAACCAATGCAAGACACTGCTCAGTTATTGGCTCTTGGTTCTTCTGGTTCTAGGTGAACCTACAATTCCTATACACACCCACAACCAGAAGGGTCCAGTTGATGTAACGGTATATTGCTATCAAATATCTGTCATACTTGAAAGGAGTTACAGGTGAAAACGTTGGCACAAAGGGCTGTTTTTTCAACTCATTTTCAATTTTTCCTCTTTTCATCTGTTAGTTTTTATAAAAAAGCCTTGAAGAATTCACACAAATGACCACTTGCTGAATTAATAATTGTATCTACTTTTCTGAAATGTCTAGCTTTCCAGGATCCATTATTGCTTTCATACCCATTTCTATTATTAACTGGCAGGAGGCTGCAAGCACAAAAATAGCAAAAATAGGCTATGTCCTAGTAAAATGCCAAAACTGTGTATAAAATGTGGGTTATCTGACAAAGGTTTGTCAGTCACTGAAAGCTGGGAAGATGGTGATTCCATCACCACAAAAACTTTCATTTGCAGGGAAAAACCTAGATGCTTTCTTCTGCAGCACCATCTTCCCAAAATAACTAAATGTTGCTGTATTTTGGCTAGTTTCTGGGTCTCCCCCAGGAGATTCAACAAACCCTGTGTACCTTTAAAATTCCCAGGATGTTGTAAGTAAAGGACGCAAATTTGGTGTGGATACCTTATGTGGTCAGAAAGTTACAGGTTCCTAAGCACAAACTTCTCCAAATAGCCAAATAAAGGCTTAGCACAGGGGGGGGAGGCCTAGCATCAAAGGGGTTATTCAGAGTGACCCTCTTACAGCACAGAGAAAGCCAGCATGGATCAATTAAACAATTGAGCTGGACTTTGAGAATTCTGAAGTTTGGTTGTGTACCACGGAAACACCTGAACGTGACAGGTTTATTTTTGCCTCATAATTTGAAGCAATCACAGAAAATATTGGCAAAAACGGACGCAATTTAGACAATGTAAAGCAGTGAACACTTAGAGAGGCTGCCTTTCACAGTAGCCAAGATACCATATGCTGAGTGGTTGATTCATGGATTGATTTCTCTGCCAATTTCTACATTATACTTCACATCTTGTTTGAATCATTTTCCTGTAGGCAGGTATGAGACTTTAGGGAAAAGATTTGTACATGAGTCATGGATCCTACCTTTCGCTTTCAGATGTACGAATAGTGAAACTGAAGTATGTCTCAATCAAAACGAATTGAGAACTTTGTTTAGCCATTCTCTCATTTACAAGGAGGTCAAGCTTGATGGGGTGTGTAATGCATCGATGGCATCATGTTATCTGAAGGGTGTCCCAGCTGCTCTGATTTGGCCAGCCTTCAGATTCCTTTCAAATGACACTCATTTGATGTTGAATGACCAAGGTTGTTGTGGGATGAAACTGGGAGTACCATATGTGATAACGGTTTCCAGGGCATGATTTGCTGTAATAATGTGTTAATTCCACCCACGGATACAGTCAGAGAGGGGACAGTTTGGCCTTCAATAGATATTTTAATGTGAACTTTGATAAATTGAGCAGACTGAAAGCCTTATTGTTTCAGAAGGAGGTCAGAGAAATGCTTGATCTCAAAGTAGCAAGGTCTTCCTCTGTAATGCAATTGCTACTAAGCACTAACCTACCTCAACATTTCGGACAACTTGTGCACAACATAATTAATGCATCTAGTAGTGCAGGAGTAATAACGTTTTTTACGTGATTGGGTCTGGCTTGGTTAGCATGTTCAAGACTGTCTTTGGGAGTGATTCCTTCTTTCATAAATGCCTTCTTTTCAGTATCTTTGGAGGTTTACCGCTAGTACTTTTTCTGGTTGTCGGGATTTTGGTCCTGTTTTTGCTGTCCACAATGGATGTTCCACCTTGCAGCCAAAGAGTGATGGAGCTGCCACACGTACAACTGTGTCATGAGTATATGATGCAGTGCTTTGGTGCGTCTGTGCTTCAAGAATTGAATGACAACTGGTCCTTGTCCTTTCAACCTGTGTGGTTACATGGTGTTCAGCATGTGTTTTTTTTCATCTCTTTTGTGCACTTTTAAGTGTGCTATGCCTTTATATCTTGGAATACAACCTGATCAATCTAATGATATGGATCTGCTGATGCGTGCACTTAGGATTTATTTTCAGGGTTGTCCTGTGCTTTTGCTTCAAAAAACATACTATGAGACTTTCTTGGATGCTTCAGCTCCTGGATTCTTGGATTCTGACTCCTCCTCTCAGGCTATACTGTTAGCTCACACACCATCGGTGGTTGCTAAATGGGTTGGATACGACCATGTTTGTGCTTTAGAACTTGTTAGGCCCACCATAGAATCATTGTCTGAAGCCATTATGGATCCTACTCACTCTCAGAACATATAGCACCTTCCTGGAGTATCAAAATTTTAATTCTGCATTTTTATTTTTTATATAGCTTTTATGATTTTATTAAGTGTGTGTTTTAAATAGGTATTTCTTAGACAATATTGGATTTCATTTTGCTTCATTGTGAAAGTACATTTTAAATGTTTTATAGGCTTTTAGAATTGTATGCATATTAAGTACTGTTTTAGTATTTGCTATAAGGTTTAGTTTGGAGTATTAGTCCCCTTACGGCCAAGGAGTGGGTGTTGTGATGTTTAACAGGCCTGCACACAAAAGTTTCATTTTACATGTTCACATTTAATCTTGACATCTTTTTAGGCTCGTGACTTTTTGCCTGCTTTGTATCTGCATGATAACATACTCAGAGAGTTTTCTGCTTGCAAGCACTTTTATTCGTAATCATTTTATCACAACACAGCACATTATGTTCAGGGATAAAATACACTGAGCACACTGCCCTTGCGTATTTTTGTTGTCCATTTGGAGACAGCTTAGAGTCAGAAATACAAACAATGAATAGCTAAGGACCTCAAGCACAGTGCGAATGAGACAAGTTTTTTATCAGATAAACTGCTTCTCACAATAAGCTTGTCAGAGGAACACTTCTATAGATTAACTTATATGTTCCCCAGTGACTGATTCCAAGCCCTGCAGACTTCTGTCACCATCCAGCAAAATACGGAGGCCTGTCCACACCAGGCTGACTTCCTGTAACGTCGCTCATACAGGTAACCTGGGGAGTTAAACTACTACAAGAGATGAGGCAGAATGCACAACTTAATATACCGATTTAGCATTAGGTTGGGTTATCAGTATGATATCTATTCCTTTATTCATATAATCACTGAAATATTGTAATTGCTGGATTATTCATCATCTTCACCATTTTTATAATGCTGGCAACAATGCTTTGTTTCTTTCAACTAATAATTGCAGCTTATGTTTTTTCACATAACATAACGTGTATTTGTAAAGATAACATGTGTATTTATAAAGCACACATTTGCCAAAGTGTATCTTGATGCTGAATAACAGATGTTTATCAATCTGGCTTCAAAATCAGCCACAGATTTAAGATCACCCTCCTTGCTGCCACCGATAACATCCACTCACTCCTCTACCAGGGAGAAACACGAGCCCTCATCCTCCTGGATCTCTCATCCGCCTTTGACACCGCCTCCCACTGCACCCTAGGCTGGAAACTCCACGACAATGGCATCCATGACAAAGCCCTGGACTGGATACGCTCCTTCCTCACCGGTAGAAAGCAGCAAGACAGACTTCCACTGTTCCTCTCAGAACCCGTGGAGATCAGCTGCATAGTCCTCCAAGGCTCCTCCCTGAGCTCACCCTCTTCAATATCTACATGCCGCAATCACAGTCATAGTCAGGTATCATGGACACAATATCATCTCCTGCACTGACGACACCCAGCTGATCCTCTCCCTCACCAAGGAACCCACAATCGGCAGAAACAACTTCCACAACGGGATGAAGCACATCGCTACCTGGATGAAAGAGAGCTGCCTCAAGCTCAACACGGACAAGACCAGAGTCCTCATCCTGGGGCCCAACACCTCTGCCTGGAAATATTCTTGGTGGTCCACCATGTTAGGAACTCCCCCACACCTACCAACCATGCAGGAAACCTCAGCATCATACATGACTCCACTCTCAAGATGAACTACCAGATCAACGCTGCCTCCTCATTACTCTTGCACACCTTGTGCCTGCTCCGAAAGACCTTCAGATGGATTCCCACTGAGGCTAGAAAAATGGTCACCCATGCACTCATCAGCAGCCAACTCAACTACGGAAACACCCTCTTTGCAGGCATTACCCAGAAACTCCTCAGGAACTGCAGAATGTTCAAAATGGCGCAGCCAGACTGGTCCTCAATATCCCCTGCTGCAGACACATCTCCGAACACCTGCAAGAACTCCACGAGCTCCCCGTCAACAAAAGAGTCATGCTCCGGATCCTCATACATGCCTACAAAGCCCTCCATGACATTTGACCAGCATATCTGAACCACAGCCTCTCATACCACATACCCACCAAACACCTCCGCTCCACCGAACTGTCCCTCGCCACGATCCCTTGGATTTGCAAGACTAGGAATGGAGGACCGGAGGAAGATCCTTCTCCTACTTCGCTGCCAAGACCTGGAGCACTCTGTCTCCCCACTTCAGGCTATCCCTGTCGCTAACTCAGTTCAGGAAGGATCTCAAGACCTGGATCTTCGACTGAACCTCAGGGCACAGCAGGACCTACAGCCCCTCCCCACCCAGCACCACGAGACTCTAGCTGGTGAGTAGTCACACTTAACAAATACTGATTGATTGATTGTTACCAAACTCAGTGGTACTGATTTTATCGACCTCAGGATTGAACCTGCTGGAATGTGAACTTATGACCATGAGGTTGAACACAGGTCTTTACAGTGGATGCATCAGTCCACTAAGTCACCAGACCTGGCATAAGAATAAAATTGCTTCAATAAATATTTGAAATGCAAATTTGTGTATCTCTTGCTTATTCCATTGGGCATACCTACGGTAATCATGAAAAGATAGGTCTGTTTCCACGATTTCCTTGGGAGGGTGATCAGAGTGGTCATGTTCTATGGTTGAACACACCATCCGGCACTCTGTCAGGTTTTGGGGTACAGATGGTGCACTGTGAGCTAGCCAAGAATTTGGCCAATATATTCCAATGATTGTGCAGACTAAGGGCCTGATTATGAGTATGGCGGTGAGAAGACCACCTTACCTGCGGTGTCAGTCTGACAACAGTCTCCTTGGCGGTCTAATTGCCCAATTACGTGGATTGTGGTTGGATTGCCACAAGCTCGACGCAAGACTGCTACCACCACCAGGATCTTGGATCCCTTTGGGGCGGCGGTGGGGAAAGCAGGGGTCTCTGGTGGCACCAGCGCCATGCAGATTAAGACCTGCCTTTCTGCTGACATTTTCATGGTGGGTACACCACCATGAAAAGGTTGTCGAAAGGCAGGAAAAGGGGCCCCACACATGGCCGCAAAGAATTTTAGCCCATCGGATGTGTGCATGAGGGCACATGTTGTGATCCCCTCTGCTTGCATTACCATGCGTTCACTATGTGCCATGCACAACATGTGCACTGACGTGCAAGTTGTGCTGCCACAGCAGCATCATATGATATACGTTCTGTATGAGCCGAAGCATGCCATCGCCTTTTTACCACCGACACAATACCCGGCGGCATTGTCGTTATAGTGCGGCCAAGAAGCCGTCGGCTTGGGGGTGTTCTCCCGACTGCCACAACGGCAGTCCAGCGGTCGGACCGCCAAACATCTAATCGGGCACTGAGGGCCATATTATCAAGAAAGGGCAATACATTATTGCCGCTTTTATCTGCAGGAAACTGCCGCTAAAGCAGGAATGATGGGCTTGATAATATACCCTTGTGAATTCCCATAGAAGCCCAGGTTAACACCAGACCCTGGGCTACTCTGGGAATTCACAAGCGCACTCATATATATATCAATATCAGTTTTTCATATTAAAGTCTACAGATTACCAGCACAATAAAGAAGAATTGTCCAACTCTGTAGTGTGTATTTTCAAATGCAGCTTTCACTTTATTTTTCATCAATAGATGTACTCCCCAATTCCATAGAACATAGCCAACGCGTTTTGTCTATTGAAAGACTTCTTCAGGGCTATTAAGGAAATATATAAAATATATACGTTTTAAAATGAGGAGCCTATACACATTATTAACACAGAACAAATAAATACATAACAAAATATATTTACAATTTGATAACACTTCATAATTATGCATATTACGATTTACACAATTATTAACAGTGTTGGTGACAAAAAACAAACTTGTAAGGAGAACAAATGTTAATATAATTCACCAACCAAATGTTCTTCCATGACTCCATTCCTGTAGTCAACATTAGAATTCAGCAACGTGGGGGCGTGGCTTGGACGCCGGCTACGATGGCGGCGTGACCCAGAGGCTCCGGTGCCAACCTCCTCAACTTGCCGAAATTTGGGCAGTTTTTCCATGCCTGCAGCGGTATTGGCTGCTGTTCCGTGGACCGGAGCATGAGGAGAGCCTAGCGCCCCCATTGTTTCCCGGTTCCGCGGTCTCCTGCGACGGCCGACTGAGGGCTCCGTCACTGCTAACTGCGGCCGCCATTTCACACGCCGGCCGTGGATTCTGTCAGCGGCCGGCTCGCATGACTTCAGAAATGCGTGTGTTATGCCTGGAAGAAACTCACATTTTAAAAGACTGGCATTTTCCGTAAGTAAGCCCCTCACACAAGGAGACCTAATTTAATTTGTTAATTCATGACATTACAATGATGAACTGGTACTGTCAGCATATAATTCAATTAAAGTGCCAGGCAATGAAGGGATGCAGGGAGTCGTAATTCATTTGTGAAAGATAAACCTCATGAACATTGTAATTACTTCAGCAAAAGCGGCACAAGTGATGAAAAACAGAGATTATACACGGAGAATTAATGGAAAGTAAATTAAACGTTTAAACATCGCAGTATTTCATAGATGCAAAGAACTGTCTCCAGAATTTATATTTGTTTGAAATGTAAACAATTTTGAGAAGAGCGGAGAGTTGGTTGTACTTAAACGATGTATTTCAAGAGAAACACAGCATGAGCAGGGAAGCTGAGGAATAGCTCGAGCTTACTAATTAAAAGCGAACAGGCAGTGCGCAGTCAGGTGTGAAAGGCAGCTCGAGCCTGCCAATCATATGTAAACACAGTACGTGCTGTGGAGGGCAAAGGCCAGCTCGAACCTAAAAATCCTAATTATCCAAAGTAAACACACTGCGTGTGGTGAAGGAGAGCACGAGCCTTCGATTTCGAAATAAGCACTGCGCCAGGATTAAAGCACAAGACATATCTCAGGCTGGCAACAGCATCTACAACAAACGCAAATGTCCTTTTCAACAAGAGCTGCTTCTCCCATGTTAACCTGCGCTCTATGCATTGTTCACCTTCATGATATTACTTTTTACATTTTCTGAGAGGCTCTCTTTTCTTCAGTGCTGCCGGTTACATTTTTGAATTATATTTGGAACTACGTGCCTTATCTCCACCTCAACGATTGCTCTTTTCATAGACTCTGCCACATATTGTCCACACGCAGCGTTTTTTCTCATTATTTGGCGCTTCTGTTTTCTCCATGCTTTGACATTTCTGAAAGAACTTTTCCTCTTCCCAAGTTCCTGCGTTCTTGATTCATTGTCTCTGGATTGTTTCTTCTAAGCCGTGGGATCATTACTCACCACCATTAATTGACTTTGCGAGGTTTCTCCTATTTTCCCTTTTCTACTGGTGCTTGACTGCCTTTTATGGGGAAACTCCGTACCTTGAAGCTCACTTCTTTGCCGAAGCTACCATCTGGATCTGATTCTGATTCTCCAAACCACGAAATGGAAGAGGGCAAATCTTCGAAATCTGACTCGGCTCATGGAGCTATCCCTAAAGCCCACAAAGGAGGAAAGGCACAGCCTTCTTTGACCTCATCCAAACGGTTGAAGAAAGATCCGCCTTCGCCTGGGAGTAACTCTTCTTCCTCCTCCATGGACCTCATTCTGGAGGAACTCCGAGCCTTCAAACCCTTTATGGAAGCCACCACAAAAAATATGCAGGCTATGCAGGAGAAATGGACTTCTTTGGACTCTCGAGTCACAACTTTGGAACAATCCTCAGACTCTTTACATTCTTCATGCTCCCGCATTCCTTCAATAGAGGCTGAAATTCTTCTCCTCCGGCGTCAAACTGAGGATTTGGAAAATAGAAATCGCAGGAACAACCTTCGCTTGTACGGCCTTCCGGAACTTTCAGAAGGGTCCAACCCTACCGTCTTTTTCCAATCCTTTCTTGCGAAGATACTAGACACTCCGGCTCTATCCTCCATAAATATCCAGAGAGCACATCGTCTTGGCCCCAAGGTTGCTGCCAAGCCTAGAGGTGTTATCATGCTCTTCTTGCAGTATACAGACCTCCTGCAGGTCCTCTCGGCTGCCAAACTTAAGAAGCAAATCATATGGGAGGGTCACCGTCTTTATCTCTCGCAAGATGTCTCCAAGGCCACTGCTGATCGACGGAAAAGGTTTTTAGACTTGAGACCTCAGTTACGAGCTATCAATGCCAGATATGGTCTCCTACACCCTTGCCTCTTCAAGGTCACGTATAAAGACAAAACCACCACATATGATGATCCTGCGGTTCTACAAGCCTTTCTGCGCCAACTGAATCCGGATGTTATGGATACCTCCAAACCTGGCTGAGGACGCTTGTTGCTACTGTTAGATATATTTGCATGTTCTCGTCTGACTATGTTTCTTCCTGAATGTTGTTTATTCAATGTTAATTGTTTCTCTCTTATTCTATTAGCTGTTTTGCTAATTCATTTTTACTGTTTTTCTATACTGTGATATTTCGTCGAGTCATGTTCTCTCTGTGACTTCTTATATCACTCTCTAATATGTATTTCCTTCCTTTAGATGTTCCCTTCGTCGACCCTTCTCGATGCTTCCTAATGTTTTTTGTCTTGCCCATTGGATCTACGTATCACTGGTTGGTTGCTCGCTCTGGTTGTTAACGTCGTCATCTCCCGCGACCACCACCCCCATTCCTGTTCGAGTTTTTTTTTCGTTCTCGTAAGTATGTCTTTCAGTCGTTCTCTTCGAACTTGTACTGTCTCTATGTTCATCTCTGTCCCCTTTTTCTTTCCCTTTCTCTTTTCTTGCATTCTCTTCTCCCTCTTCCCTGGAATCTTTCTCAATTTTCTCTCCTTTTTTCCACATTTTCCTTCTTCTCTTTATCACATCTACAATTTCCACGTCTACCTATTTCTTCTTTATTGGCTCTCTCTCTCTGTAATCATTTTTACTCACATCCTTGCTTCCTTTTTTCTTCTCACATTTCTCTTCTACTTTCCTCATTTATTCTCAATTGTGTTTTTATGCATTATTAAGCATGTTGTTTATAGCTGTTTTCTAAATTGTTTCATTCCGTGTAACAACATGGAACGTTAAGGGATTAAATAATCCCATTAAAAGACAGAGGGTTCTTTCGCATTTAGCGAGACTTAAAACTGATGTTGCCCTCCTTCAAGAAACTCATCTGTCTGAACCGGAGGCTTTGAAGCTTAAACGTTGTTGGGTGGGTAATATTCTTTGTTCACCTACCACTTCTAGAAGGAATGGAGTTGTTCTCTTGTTACATAAAAAGTTAAATGTTTCTTTAATAACTCATGATTGTGATATTGATGGCCGTTGGCTCATTGTTAATTTACTCATTGATAACATCCCGCTCACCCTTTTTAATGTCTACGCTCCTACTGCAATTGATAAATCCTTCTGGCCTGCTATTTCTACCAAACTGTCTTCTCTTAGTGGAGAGTATATACTCCTCGCTGGGGATTGCAACCAGATTGTGGATCCTTTCCTTGACCGACACTCAAAAGTCAAATTTACCCCCTCTAGAATGCACACGCAATTTCTCAACTCATTTAAGACTAATGCCCTTGTAGACATTTGGAGACTTTGCAACCCCGACCTTCGTGAATACAGCTTTTTCTCCCCTCCTCACCAATCCCAATCCCGTATTGATCATATTTTCCTCAGTAAACCCTTGTCCCAACACGCTATCCGCTCAGAGATTGGCTCCATTCTACTCTCAGACCATGCCCCTGTTTTTGTAGACCTAGATTTACTCCCATTTTCCCCACATTCTGGTAGATGGCGTTTTAACAATGCTTTACTTACAGACCCCACTTTTAATGCTGAATTTACCGATTTTGCCAAGGAATTTTTTCTTTTAAATCAAACTCCGGACTCTCCCTTTGTTATGGTTTGGGACTCATTTAAAGCAGCCTCTAGGGGTTTTATTATTAATTTTGTGTCACGGCGGAAAAAACTACATGCGGCCAAATCGGAGAAAATTCTAGCTGACATTAAGATTTTAGAACAGGCCTATTTCACCTCTAAATCTGATTCTTCCCTTAAAGCTCTTATTGATGCAAAAATCTCTTTTAACAAATTTACAACGGATGCCGCTTCTAATATCCTCCTCAAATGTAACTCTAGATATTATGGTGGTAAAAATAAAATGGGGAAGCTCCTGGCCAACTATTTGAAGATTCGTAAAGAACGCACAAAAATTCAATCTATTAAAACCTCGTCTGGTGAATCTACATTTAAAGATAAAGAAATTCTTGCAGAATTTGCTAAATTTTATGATGCGCTTTATACTCCTGAACAAACTCCTGCTCCTGAAGATCTTCTTGCTTATTTTCAATCTCTCCCTTCTCCCCCAACCTCACATGTTGATTTTCATGCTTTGGAACGCGATCTTTCCCTTTCTGAAGTTTCCCATGCCGTTTCTAAACTCCATCATGGTAAATCTCCGGGCCCTGATGGCTTTACAATTGAATTTTACAGTCACTTCGCTTCTCTTCTTCTTCCCAAACTCCTACTTTTATTTCAATCCTTCTCCGACACCGGCTCTTCTAGCGGTTCCTTCCAACAAGCTTTAATTTGCTTAATTCCAAAGGAGGATAAAGACCATTCCCTTTGTAAAAATTATAGACCAATCTCCTTGGTTAATACTGATTATAAAATTTTGGCAAAGATATTGGCCCTACGTATGGATTCCCTTCTACCGGACATCATTGGACCAGAACAATCTGGTTTTGTCAAAGGACGTCTCTCCTCAGATAATTCCCGAGTTTTTCTTAACGTACTTAGTAAATCTTCTTCACTCAATCTTCCTTTTGCAGCCATTTCCCTAGATGCGGAGAAGGCTTTCGATCGTATTGGATGGGATTTCATGTTTCAGGCTTTACGTTGGATTGGTATTCCTCCTAAATTCATTTCAGTTATCTCCTTGCTTTATTCTAATCCTCAAGCTTCTATTTTTGTTAATGGATTGTCTTCGGACTATTTCTCTCTCCACAGAGGAGTTCGACAAGGCTGCCCACTTTCTCCCTTACTTTTTATTTTAGCTTTAGAACCCTTCCTTACAAAAATTCGCTTAGATGACACTATTTCTGGCTTTCCTTTTGGTTCCCAACAAGTCAAACTCTCGGTTTATGCCGACGATATTCTTTTCTATTGCTATGACCCTGCTACTTCCATTCCCTCTTTTCTTCATCAGGTTTCTTCTTTTTCTGCAGTCTCCGGCTATCGTTTAAACGCTGATAAATGTGAAATTCTACCATTAAATCCTCTTTGTCAGAAACATTTTTTCTCTTCTACAGGTTTCTCGTGGCAAACATCCAAAATTAAATACTTAGGGGTTTGGTTTGCTCCTTTGTTATCTGATACTCTCAAGTTAAACTTTGATTATGTGTATAAGAAAATGGATACGGCTATCACTCGTTGGCACCCGCTCTTTTTATCCTGGTGGGGACGCCTCAACTCTATAAAAATGATGCTATCTCCCCTACTTCTTTACACTATTTCCATGCTCCCAATACGCATTCCTCTCTCTTCTTTTAAGAAAATTGACTCTCTATTGCTGAAATTCCTCTGGAACGGTAAACGATCCAGAATAGCCCTTACTTCCTTACGTAAAGACAAAGCTAACTCGGGAGTCCGTTTTCCTGATTTCAAATTATATCATCGCGCTTTTTCCCTGAAGCAAACGATTCGCTGGTTATCATCTGATTTACCACATCATCCTCCTGTCTGGTTAAGCATGGAGTCTGCTTTTATTTCCCCATTCACCTTCCGAGAATTCTTATCTTTTACTTCCTCCTCAACTCGTCTCCGCTCGCCTATTCTTTCCTACTCTCGCAATCTCCTTTTCCCCTACATCTCATCTTCTTATTTATCTCTTCTCTCTCTTCATGAACAACCGATTTGGAATAATGCTCTCCTTAAAATACGAAACCGTAGCATATATTGGAAAACTTGGCACTCTCGTGGTCTTTCCTGGATTTCTCAATTAGTGTCTCAAGGTACTCCTCTTTCATTTCAACAATTGCAATCTCTTTTCTCTTTGCCCATCTCTGCCCGAACTCAATACAACACCCTTTATCCAGTCTTACTTTCTTACCTTCAAGCTCTCCCACCCTCTAACGAAATTCCGGCAGATTGCGGACCCACTTCCCTTTTATTGGACTTGACTCCTTCTGCTTCCACCTTATATAATTCTTTTCGCCTTATCAAGGATAGACCAAAATCTCGTACTGAACTTGCTTGGGAGCTGGACTTTTCTCAGACATGGCCGGTCCCTTTTTGGGACAAAATTTGGACTAAAATCCATAAGACCTCCAGGGCTGCTAATACTACCCAGACTCTATTTTTTATTTACCATAGGATTTTATTTACCCCTCTCGCTCTATCCCGTTTCTCCACAGACACTCCCTCCTCCTGTTGGTCTTGTTCATTTCCCTCTGCTGACCTCAAACATATGTTGTTTGACTGCCCTCCTATTTCCCAGTTCTGGCAGTTGGTCTGGAAGCAAATTCAAAAGATTTTTCAACTCCAGACCTCCTTCTCACCTCTACTAGTTTTTCTTGGTTCCCTCTCATCAGAACTTCCCCGTCCCTCCAACCATTACCCTTTACTTGACCTATTCCTGGCTATAGCTTTTCATATCATTACCTCTAATTGGAAACAAGCTGAGAATGTTACCTATCAATCCTGGTGGAATGCAATTTGTTTTAATCATCGTTTAGACACTAATTATGTATCTCCCATCTCCTTGGCTATTAAACGTGACCTACTTTGGCTCCCTTTGGTAACATATCTCTCTCCTACCACTTCAGTTCCTACTTCTCCTGCTCCGGACACAGTTGAAGTCCGCAAACCCCCATGACTTCCTCCGTCATTGTTTATTCCTACTAATATTTGATTATTGTTATTATTGTATTCATATATATTGTATTTTTGCCTTATGTATTCCCGCCTATATGATATGCTCACGCTTTTCATGCTTGTAATGCCTATTTTTATGAAGTTTTTACTTTAATGTTTCTTCTACCACCTGCTTATTGTAATTCTTCTCTTTCCTTCCCCTTCCCTTCCTTTCCCCTTTATTTCTCAATAAATCAAACTTAAAAAAAAGAATTCAGCAACGTACTCATGTAACCAACACCAGTCAGTCATCTCTGATTACAAATGATCCTTGAACAAAAGTATATACAACAATAAAAACTGTACCTCAAATGTATGGCACATAATGAATCGCATCACAACTCGTAGTATTTCATTTCCAGTAGAAAATATTTTCATGGCGTTCCCAAATTCTGAAATGTCAAACATGTTTGTAATGAGCTTCCCCACCCCCAAAGCGAAGAGATCAAATTTACTAACATACTGTCTGAAGGCATCTCATTAGCTATATAATTTCCATGGAAAAAAAAGCAGAAAATACCACGGACTCCATGTATAGCGATGTTTCTTTCTAATCTTCGATCTCACTCAATTATAGTTCGCAAACTGTCGTGTTATAATTATCCTCACCACATGGGTCTAAACCTGCCATGTAACTCTATTCAATGCTATATAATTTCCTTATAAGTGGATGTTATATTATCATTCTTCCCAATATTGTTGGCCATGTCCCTATTTCATATAAAAGGCAAGGACAAATGTCTGGGCTACTGTTTATATATAAGGGCCTTTTTTGAGTCTCTCTCCCTAGTGTCAGCATACACTTTTATTACAATGCCAAATTTAAATCAGAAGGCAATATTAGCGGCCTCGTGTCACTCAAAAACTCCGGTGACCACAGCGGCCATCTTTAAAAACCCCTTTGATGCTCATGACGAGCTCAGCTCGTCATGAGGCACAGTTGAGCTGTGCTGATGACGAGCTGAGCTTGTCATGAACAATGGGGATTCTGGGAATGCAGCGCAGAAGGAAAATATTGCTAGCAGCCAAGGTATTAACCCCTTCGAGGCTGATGACGAGCTGGGCTCGTCATGGTGTAGCCTCCTCAAACACTGATGACGAGCCCAGCTCGTCATGAACAATGGGTTTTTTAAAAAGGCAGCATAGCAGCAGAATAAGTGCAGCGCGCATGTGGTTAAGACATGCTCACTAAAAGCCATAGTAAGCCTACGTAAAAGTGCTCTATTCCAAGCTTTTAAATGCGACACCCAGTTTTGCCCATTTTATCAATATAAAAGTCTTTTAGACCCGTTGAGCACATCAAAAAAGCATAGGTAATGCTCCAACAAAAAATTATTATTATGTATGTACCCCTGATTGTTTGCCCCGACTATACAAAAAACCCGTGACCATGTTTACTGTTTGCTTGTGTCTTCAGGTTAATGCGAAAACAAATTGCAAGAACACTGCGGCCCCTATGGCAGTTCTGAACACTAACCCTACACAAACCTCAACTGATATAAAAAAGTAGATAGTATATCATCGTTCTGCTCAACATTGTATATCTTATCCCTTTCAAATGTATCATTTCTATATTAAAACCTAATCGAGACTCTCTCTGTACCATCACCATATAGTGTTGTTACGATGCCTAGTTCGAATCTAATAACATTAGTAGCAGCCTCGTGTGACCTAAAAGCTCCGGTGATTACAGCGGCCATATCTAAGACGTGCTCGCAGAATGCCACATTAAAACAACAAAGAATTATTCCATTAAAACAATTCTTCTTTATTGTGCTGTTAATCTGTGGACTTTAATATGAAAAACTGATATTGATATATATGAGAGCTGAAACCTTTTGCAGTCCAATTTGTTGTGGGACTTGGTCCTACGTTGTGGGGAGTATGGAGGGAAGTACTCCTTGGTTTCGTGCACTTTTTGTTACTTTAGGACACTATTCAATTTGTTGTGTGCTGTCTCATGTAGCCTCTGCCCTCTGTTTGTGTGTAATGAAACGCATCGATTTATACAAAAAGGAAAAAACATAACAATGCTAGGTGTCCCCAGTGAAATTGGAACCAACAGTAAAGCAAAAAACGTATACATTGGTGACAGATGTGACATGGTTTCCATAAAAAACAACCATAAGCAAGTATACAATGATCACAACCACTGTGTACAATGATTAGGGCTGATTAAATTGGTTAATTTTGCTAGGCTGTCGGCGACGTTTCAACCCTTCAACACAGTACAGGGTCTCTTCAGGACCTAGGGATGTAGGAACATCTGAAATGTGATTGAGAAGCCACATGAAGAACGTGATACACTGGTTTAGTGAAAGAAGAAATAAAAGATATTCACAAGGGACCCGGCTGGGTGCCCTTTGTGTGTATCTGGGTGAGGGGCTGGCAACCAATTCGATGCAGAGAGCAGTCAATGTTGCAGGATAAGGAAGATGATGTGTTCCGCCTGTGAGTGGAGTGGAGAGATCTCTGTGGAAAATGTAGAGACCCGCTATCAGAAGGGAGAACGGGGACTCATGTGTACAGCCCGAGCAGGATGAATGTACAGGTTTACCGGAAGGTGACTGCACGCATAGTGCAGTGGCTGCTATGTATGAAATTCGGTAAGTGAACACGGGTACTGGATCGGCACGCCGTGTCCAGGGATTTTCTTATAATTGAATGAAAGAGATCTTTAGTGCGTGCCCCAGCATCGCAAAGAGGTAGATCTGAATATTCCGTCTACCCAAGTTCACTGTCATGTGTGCTGCTTCATGCAACAGTCATAAAATACACAAAATTGCATTTTTTAAAGGTTGTTGAATAGCTTTATTTCGATATATTAATCATATTATAAAAGCATTACAATACATAAATATTAAAAATACAGGACATTTTGGCACTTTGTTCCTCAGGTCACATTATACAATTTGTCGATTCCTCAAATTCATATAAACTAACAATAAAACAACATAATATGAAAAAGAAGCTCATCTGCCGAAGGGTTATAGAAAATGGCTAAAATGTAACAATATGGCCATTACAGTTCATATTACGGGAAAGACAGTTGCCTTGCGGATCTTATCCGCCATACCCAACCCAGGAATTTAGCCAAACAACAGGCAAACAGAGGACGAGCATCAGATCATAGGATGCGTAAAGCCTCCAAATGGGATCTGGTGCCAAGACTCCTACATAGCGGTTTCAGCCATATGCGTCGAGGGGCTGCATAGGCTGGGCACTCAAACATTAAGTGGGCAACTGACTCATGCCTATTCTCACAAAAGGGACAATGTGGTGTAGTTTGCAGCGGTGGCTTCCAACTTGCTGTCAGCTGCCCTAAAGGTAGTACTCCCACCCTGAATTTAAAGTACAATGACCTATCCCATGATGTGAGGATCATATCTAAATATGGTTCTCTAAAGGGGAGCTCCATAATCAACAGGAATTCTACAGTAGATCTGCATAATTTGGAATTGCTGTTTCTCCCATTTTCCACCCAAGTCCAATATAGTTTCTTTAAAGTCTGTTTGGGTGGGGCAGTTCTATTAACCCAAGCGTCTTCAAGGCCCAGGTCACAAAGAAGCCGCTTAACTTCCTTGAGCCAACCAACCTTGTGCCAGCCGGGAGTTAAGAGGAGTTCCCTTAGGGCTTCAGCATAACTGGACAATTCTGGTACCCTCCATATTCGTGCCCACAAAAGAAGGGGACGTAGCCTTGCCTGCTCGCTTATTGGGCGTGTGCCTGCATCTAATAGGAGTGGGAGTGAAGGGGTACTATATGGTAGCCTCATGAGATCTTGGAATTTATTTTCAAGGTGTGTCAATGTATCGACTTTCTGCACACCCCACAATTCAGACCCGTACAGAGCCGCACTCACCACCCTTGCCCTGTAAATATCTAGTACCGCCCCAATGGGTTTGAGGGACGAGGCACGTTGTTCTTTCAGCAAGGCCCCTGTAACCCTCTTGTGGGTCAGAAAGACTTTTTGATGGTGGGCTTTCCAGTTCATGGAGTCACAGAGTTGGATACCTAAATAATCAAACTCCTTTACCCTTTCAAGTGAGACTGAGTCCAAGGTGGGAGGGATGACAGTTTTCCTAGGGGGGTTTAGGACCAGAAATTTGGTTTTGACTACATTAATAGCTAGGCCCTTCGAGTCACAAAATTCCTTGAAACTAGAGAGTAACGTTTGGAGGCCTATCGGAGTTTTTGAGATCAGGAGGGTGTCGTCTGCAAATAGGAGGGTAGGGATTTTTCTGCCAGCCAGGGAAGGTGCATCTGCTGGATGTTTAAGCAGGCGCTCCACCACTCCATTAACATAAAGTGAGAACAGAGTGGGGGCTAGCACACAACCCTGGCGGACACCCCTATCTACAGGGATGCGTGGTGTTTATTGGCCCTGATCTCCCCACCTGATCTGTGCAAAGTTACTCTCATGGAACTTAATAAGCAAACTAAGTAGGTACGAAGGGATACCCAAATCCTCTAAGACATTCCACAACTGGGCATGTGGGACCAGGTCAAAGGCAGTCCGTAAGTCTATAAATGCGAGGTACAGACTGCCCTTGCCCAATACGACCACTTTCCAGTAAAGCATTAGTAAGCGGAATGTCTGTTCAATGGTTCCCGTTCCGGATCTAAAACCAGCCTGGAAGTCTGACAATACTTGGTTTTCCTCAGCCCACTGTAAGATCCTGCCTAGGACTACCTTGTCAGCTACCTTCTGAGTGGAATCTAGCAAGCTGATTGGACGATAGTTAGCGGGGTCGTCCTGACATCCTTTCTTGAAAATCGGAAGGACCTCCGCACCCCTCCAAGAGTCAGGAAGGCAGCCTCCCATCAGGGCCGCATTCAGAAGTAAGGCAATAAGTTTGCTCCACACCTCTGGATTGGCCTGTATCAAGTCACCTGGGATGCCATCTGGACCTGTAGCCTTATTGGCAACAAGGCACTTGATTGCCCCTTCGACTTCCTTAGCAACAAAGAGGTGATCCTTATTTAGGTGAGCAACTGGCGCTCGGTGCGAGAGACCCATGTTGGATTCTAATGATCCCGTCGGAAGGGAATAAAGCTTAGAAAAATGGGCAAACCATGCCTCACCCGTTATGTTACATGTCAATTGAGAATCGACGGGTTTATCCCTAGCTCTAAGCAGTTCCCAAAACCCCTTCAAGTTCTTCTTGGAACTAGCCATCATTAAGTCGCTCCAGAATTTAGTTTCATGTGCTCCCCTAGCCGAGGATAAAACTTTTTTATAACTTTTCCTAGCGAGACTAATGTGGACGCGGTCTTTTGATTTCACTGCTAGAATGAGTTCTCGTTTAGCAGCGTGGCAGGCAGGAGAATACCATTTGTCTCTACCCTTAGTTGTGGCTCTATTTATGGCCCTTGCTCTGCTCTGTGGGACAATGAACAACTCGCTTAGAGCTGAAATGGTTTCTAGGAAGACCATGGAGACATCATGATTACTAATTTCCGGTGATTCTAATCGCATCTTCACAGCTATAATTATAGACTTTGCTTGGGCAATCCTTCCCTCGTCTGCGGCAACTTTCGTCCATTTTAGTCGCCTGCCACAGTTCGAGGGAAATAGTTCGTGGGATGATTTCCATATGTGTAGTGATGGGGTTGGATTCATGCCTTGCCATGGGGGGTGAGGGTTAGGGCTAGTGGGTTATGATCACTATCAGAAGTCAATAGGACTTCCATATCTTGATGATAAACCCATAACTTATGGTTCAACAATATATAATCAATTCTTGAGGTGTGTCCCACCCTGTTATAGGTATATGCTCCCCTGGTATCAGACTTAGATCTACCGTTTGTTGCTCTAAGATCATATTCCATACAGAGGGCATTAATGTCTATGGCACTCTGGGTCCATTTTTTAATCGGGTCTAGAGAGAGCAAGGGAATGCCTCTCCTAACATCATCTTCCCAGGTGTCTAAGATGTCCTCGCTGGTTAGGGGTTCGAAACAGCAGTTAAGGTCTCCAGCCAGAATAACAAAAGAATCTATATTACAGGATCCAAGCACCTCCTCAATTCCTGTTGAGGATAACATTGAAGCGCCGCCCCTAGCCCCCCTTAGGTAGAGATTAAGCACTTCTAGCTTTTTGCCCCCATGGCATTGAATTGATAGTCTCTGTAGGTCGGGTGATTTTGTGGTTATGTACCTTATGGTTAACCCCAATGTAATACTGACCCAGATGAGGAGGCCACCCGACGGGCGACCTTTACTACCCTGTGGTTGAGATGCAGGCACAAAATAGGTTGTATAACCTATCATGTGACGAGGTTCCAGGCACCATGTTTCTTGCAAAAGACAAATCCCGAAGGGTTCCACAAAGGAATTCCAATCTGGGTTGTCAAAGGTACGTGCAAGACCTGCCACATTCCAACTTAGGAGCCTCAGCGGTGGATTTCCTGCAGCTCTCAGCCTTAATATTGGGGCATAAGCAGGGGGAACAGAATCAGAAGCGGAGCTTAACCTTCTTGAGCCATGTTCCAGCACTGTCGCCTCCACATCAGCCCCAATTAATGTTTGGATGTCCTCCTTCTTTGTAGGGATGTTTACCCAGGTGTCAATAGGCCTTTTCCTAGCAGACGGGGCCAATGGGTGCGATGTCAGCGGGGTCAATAGAGGAGCAGCTGTCTCATGCACTGTTGCATGAGCTCTATTAGTGTTAACGGTGTTCGGCTCTCCCCATTCTATCGAGGCATGTACTGCTAGTTGGCCAAAAGAATCGGTGCTATTTCCAACAGGTTTGGTTGCCAAGGATAAAGGGTCAAGATCCCCGGGAAACAAGGAACCCTTTGTATGCAGTAGCGAATCAACAGGCTTAAGGAGTCAATCCACTTCTTCAAGGCAGCCAAACCTATTGGAGGTTGGTGCCCCGAACCACCGTCTATTTGGAACTTGCCCTTTATCTCTTATCCCACCACGTGCCTGATGGCATACCAAGGACCAATCACCCCCATGGTTTTGGTTAGGACATGGTGGGTAAAAGAATGTTAATGGCCTGGCTACAATGGATGAGTCTTCCCCATAGGTAATCCATGAGCAAATGTGATGAGCCGTATGTGGGTCCTCAAAAGTCACAACTATACAGTCACCTGGACTAGATTTCCGTGAAGGACCTACCCAAGGAACTCTACGCACCATTAATACTCTACTTCTCGTTCCATTTGGGATCGGTCTATTCACATTCAGCCAGTGGATGACCTTGTTCTTCAGGGACCAGTGGTTTTCTTGGTGGTCATTCTCAATTTCAGGCACACCTGTCAACACCACCACGTATGGCTTGGCCTCAGGGGGGAGATCAATATAACCCCCTTGAAAATTACTCTTGTTTTGTGAACCCTGGGGGGTTCGATAACGGCCTTGCTAGCATTCAACCTTGGAGCAACACCTGCTTTGTTGTGTGTAGAAGCTTGAGGGATAGGATGCTTTGGCGCCCTTGATGGAGGATCAGGGGTTTTGTGGTCGTATCCCTTAGTACGAGGTTTCGGGACTGGCCGGGTTGGGACTGGTACTGGAGGGGAGGGGTTTGATGTCTGTGGGACTAAATTATCCTCTAAGATACCATTGTTTTCTAGACCTCGCAGACTAAGGGTTGCTAAAGCTATAATACTCTTTTCCACCTCTAGGAGATGGTTCTCAATACGTGAGAGTCTTAGGTCCAGGGGAGATAGGAGCTTTTTTAGGGTTTCCCAGACTGTTTTTATGAAGTCCCCATCCTTCCCTTCCTGCTCCTCTAATTGTGTCCCAGTTTCCTCTACTATTGTATTATCTTTGGAGGTTACCAGGGCTGCGCCATCGTTATCAGTTCCTGGGGGCGCCTGAAAAGAAAAAGCAATCCCTCCTTCAGCGCTAGTCACAGGGAGATTACTAACATTAAGTTGGTGGGCCCTAGCAACTTTGGCCTTCTTTTGTGAATATGCAGTCCTTGAGTTACGTTTTCTTTTATGTATTTTGCCTTTGGTGTTAGTGCATGGGGAGTGACCGGGAATTTCCGAGATTTGAGGTATATTAGTGTTCAGTTGAGCGTGATATGGGTCAGGAGTGACCACGGGTGGGATCTGACTAGCGGACTGGTATGTGGAGCACAAAGTTGATGGTGGGACAAGGAGCGTGCCTGGAGTGTTGTGGACATCCGCCTGCGTAATTATGCAGCGCGGATTGGCCAGACGCTCCGGGGTTATAGCAGATGCTATGTGACCCAGGGAAGATTTTTGGGAGTTAGCAATGTCCTGTGACAATCTTCTAGCAGCCGCCAAATCAAGGGAAACACGGGTTTGCATTTTGATTTCCTTATCTATAGCAATGTTTGTTCGTGTAATAAAATCATCCAAAGTTCCATTTTGTTTCAGGCTCCCCTTAGCAGCCCTGCTGCGGCTTACCCGTGTGCACATATCCTACAATGCTATGCTAAACAACGAGAATAATAATAATAAGCAATGAAGACAGTACCAGAGGCAGAACGGAAGGCGAAAGGGGTGGGGACCAGCCCAGACTCTTCAGAACTCGAACAGCCTCAAACGGCCCGCTCTTAGCCCGGTCTTCGCCCCGAGCTGCGTCCCGCGCTGCAGGAGGGTGGTTCTTAGATGTAGTGAGCGTTATGGCCAGTGGGCGGGCCAACAGGGAGAGCGGACCGGAAGCTGGCAATCGGTCACGCAGGGACTCCTGGGTAATGGAGTCCCTGCAACGCTCGCAGCCCCGCTGCAACCCTCAGCCCAGTTCCAACGTTCTTCACCTCCCTTCGAAGTCCGACGTCCAGCACCTCTCACAAGCCGGCGATGTGGCACCCGCGGAGCGGGTGCGGCGAGATCCGTGGGCAGGTCAGAGAATGGACACAGAAAGAGGCAAATTCTCCTCCGGGTAAAAGCTCCTGGCAATTAGGGTCAAGTTGGAAGAGTCGTCCCACAGAGACAGGGAGGATAGGGGTTTAAAAAGCCTCCAGTGGGCGGTGGGCGGGCCAACAGGGAGAGCGGACCGGAAGCTGGCAATCGGTCACGCAGGGACTCCTGGGTAATGGAGTCCCTGCAACGCTCGCAGCCCCGCTGCAACCCTCAGCCCAGTTCCAACGTTCTTCACCTCCCTTCGAAGTCCGACGTCCAGCCCCTCTCACAAGCCGGCGATGCGGCACCCGCGGAGCGGGTGCGGCGAGGTCCGTGGTCAGGTCAGAGAATGGACACAGAAAGAGGCAAGTTCTCCTCCGGGTAAAAGCTCCTGGCAATTAGGGTCAAGTTGGAAGAGTTGTGCATTTTTAAAGGGATTATTCATGTACAGAACAGTCCATGGCATTTTGCACAAGGCAACACACACGGAAAAAGCAAAAAAGAGGAGAAATAATGCATTTCTCCTCGTTTTGCCAATTTAAGACCAGGTTTTACCTGTTCTTAATTTTGGCACTGCTGAAAAGTTCACCAAATATATACATACAAGGATTGAAGTATGTCAAAGAGGTTTATTAATAAACACCCCATCCATCAGCTACCAGCGAGTAACTGATTTCCAGGGAACATCAGCAGGCATCACATTTCAAGTTCCACAGAACCTTAAGCCATGAATATAGAGAAGACACTACAACTGCCTCCTATGTAGCTACTCTTGTACATAAGGGGCAGCGTCAAAATGAATGGGTGTAATGGTGGAACATCCAGCGCAACACCCACTGCCCACCCCTTTCACGCTAACCGTAGTGTGAAAGGGGGCCTTATATACAAGGCAGTGATAGGCTGCATTAAGTGCGTTAGACTACTGCAATTCCATCCTGCTTGCCATAAATGAGCGCCATATAAAGAGGCTACAAGTTGTTCAAAACACTGCTGCTCGTCTGATTTTGGGACTCCCAAAACGATCTCCTTCCTCTCCAAGCCTAAAGAATCTACACTGGCTCCCAATAAAAAAAAAGAGTCATTTTTAAAATCATGTGTCTAGTTCATAAACATATGCATGGCACTGGACCCAAATACTGGAACCAAAAATTGACCTGGTACCAGCCCGGACGAGAACTGAGATCCAGCTCCAAGTTCCTACTTACGCCATCTAGAGTACAAACAGTCAGAAATGGGGGACGTGCTTTTTCCCATATGGCACCCCTCCTATGGAACAAACTTCCTCTGAACATCCGTGCAACGATCGAGCACATGAGGTTCCGAAAATTGCTGAAAACATGGCTTTTCAGCTAGGTCTTGCCTTCTATAGGATCTCTCCTCTTTTCTCTGGGACTGTCCGCATGCGCCAGGAGACTCCCTCACTGGATGTGATATGTTCTGCGCAATACAAATTTCCAGACTAGACTAGACTAGACTTTAACGCTACCTTGTAAATAAGGCATATCCCCTAGCGCCACCTCAACTTTGATATAAGTGACATTGAATTGGCGATAGGGGCTTGTACATATGCCCCACGGTTTGTTTTTGTGGTTTACTTTTCTAATGAAACTTACCTAGTATTCCTCTGAAGGCTTACGGAACCGCTAGCTAGCAGAGGAGCAGGAGAAATCATCCCTAACAGAGAGGAATCCGGAAACCTGTAGTATCCAGGATGAACACACAGACATCCCAAGACGAGAGGAAGGATAAGAATATTGTGAGACTGTAGATATTTAATTTCAGTGTATTACCTTACTAATACCCCCAAACCTTAAATAAACACTTTCAAGGTTTTTGAGGAATGTGTTCTATCCTTCTTGGTGAACTAAAGTCGTAGCGAAATGACAGGGAGGAGGAGAAGGAGTATGCATATGATCAAAAAAGAAAGAGTAGGTATAAGTTCATGGGTAATATTTGTAAAGGTAGAGGTAGGCTTTGGCACGGGAATGGAAGAAGAGGTGGATATAAACGTATGAAGTGTAGAAGAAATAGGAGTAGGAGCCTGGCTAATAGTAGCAACTGTGTAGGTTTAGGGTGAGAAGTTGGAGAGTGGGTGGGAGCAGGGTTATATGTCAATTAGCAAGGGTCAGGGGAAGCATCGCCTTTCCAAGTGTACCATTCATCCATTGTATTAGAAGCACTCTTTGGAGAGCTAATACATTAAACTGTCAGCAACATGGTGCTAATAGCCACAGCCTTGCCCTCAAAGAATAACAAGTTTAGTACAATGCTGTACACAGCTTTTGAAAGAAATGACTAAAAAATATAATAATAAAATATTAGCATTGCAAATATTAGCAATGAGATTATGTCCCAAAGAACAATGCATCGTTTATTTCCTATAAACGTTTGCTAGGAGAAACACTTTGCATATGGTCTATGTGCTCAGTAGAATGAAATTTAAACAACTTCAGTTTTCATGCCCTATATAGGATAAGACATTAAAGTTTTCCTATTCTCCTGCCCCAGACATAGTTGTGATTCTTCATTACAAAAGCAATATGCTGCCAAGCGTGACAATTGTCCCAGAATGCTCGCAATCTTCATCTTGCTCCATGCTCTGATGAAAAAATTTAGACAGTCCCTCTTCAACCATATAGGTGGCCATCGCTCTGGTCGATCAGTTTGACCGCTCAGTAAAAAAATAAAAAAAAACATGCCTCTACGCCTGGATCTATAGCCTGTCTTTGTAAATGGTGGGAAATTGACAGTTCTCCGATGCGCAGTACTTTCACAATACCTGGACTGTCAAAGTATAGCTTTGAGATACATTTGATCTTCTTTATCAGATGTGTATATTCATGGCTGGCTTCGACTCCAGTTTCAATTCCTGAAAGGGACTTCCAGGCCTCGCTCTCATACCGGAAGTGTCCAGGCCCTGAGAACTTGAGCTCCTCACATGCTCTTCAAACCCTATCTGTTGATTGGGAGGCCTGAGGCAAAGTAGCCAGTAGCTGATGTGGGCTGACTGAAAGCACCGTTAAAGCTGTCTCAGTGTCAGACCCATTAGTAACATATGTTAGAAGAGGAAAAGGTAGGGGTAAAGTTGTCCTAACAACAATTTGGAGTACATTGGATTAAGTGTAGGAGTACGTGTAGGCATGTGAGTAGAAGTTCGTAGAAGAAAGTTTAGAAGAACGTTGAACAAGCAACAGCAGGAGCAAATAGAAGCAACACATGTAAGTGTGCGAGTAGGAGTAAATGTGGGCAAGTAGGAGTAAAGGTATAAGTCTAAAAGTTGGAATAGAAACACTGCAATACAATATTAGTCATAGGAGTGAAAGAATGGATAGGAGTTGGTTTAAAGGTAGGGGTGGGGGTAGGCACGGGAGATGAACAATACATGGGTGGGTGGGTAAAGGAAGGACGGTAGGGGTAGGGATCGCAATGTGGGTAGGAGGAGGAGGAGGAGGAGTTATATAGGTAGGGATACGAGTGGGAGAAGGCGGAAGAGATAGTACTCTTCTTGGCTGGTCCAAAGTGTGAATGAACCTTTAATTAACCCGTGATGTCAGCAGGCTGAGAAAAAGCAGCCAATAGTTCAAGTGGGCGGACTCGACGCCTTTCTTTGTGTTCTTCGTGTATTTTTCTTAATTTCATTAGCTATCGAGTACATCTAAAGATGCTGCCAAACCACCCCTACCTCATCCTCGATGAGTATCACAAACATTGCAAAAATCCGTAGTTTCCGTTTTATATGTTGCAACGTCAGTGTAAACCATTAACATAAAACGCTTTAACGCCATAACATTCACCACAATAAAAATAATATTTATATTAGCAAATGTTATAGAATACCAGTACACCACATGGTTTATTGTAACTTAAAATGACCTATCTATAACGTAAATAGTCACCATTTTTTATACTTAGTTGAACAGACTGCATTTTTGTTATGAAATACACTGTTTTGTATTCCGTTGCTATGAGTGGAAATAATCTGTAAAACGACCACTCATAAACCATTAAGTGCACGTACTTTGTATTGTCTCTCCTGTAGTTCAACGCAAAGTGAGTAAAAGGCAACCATTTGACCTTTCAAACTACTGATACTTTAGCCAAACAATCCAGACAAAGATCACGCTGTAAGAAGTTAAAATGTGTGACTTCCAGATGCTCTGAAATTAATTTGGATTTTCTTGGGGATGCACGCTTTTTATTGTTCGATGGTGCTTGCTTTGTACAGGGCTTTAATGCTTTAAGAAGAGTTTTGATTTTTATCGCACATTTCCCCTTAGGTGTGCTTTTTCATTTAGACCCATTTGGAACAGAACTTGAAAGCTTCACGAGCAGTTGAAGGGATTACAGGATCATTTTGCTGTCACAGTGAGACAATACACAGGGCGCCGGTGCAGTGGTAACTCCAGGGGGCAATTAAATATAAGATTCTCACAACTATAAATCCAATCTTACCATGGCGTTATTGGAATCCGTTTGTTGACACCTCTAACCCTTCCTTGGATGACGCACTTCATATGAACTCCATGGGAATCCGATAACCGTGTTCAAAAGACAAGAAAATTACAGTTGATTAAAAAAAATGTTCGAATGACTCGATGCACTGATTCCAGAATGGCCACTATTATTAGTAAAAGAATTGTGGCCACAATGTTCTCCTTTTTTGATAAGCTTCTCCGGCATGTACAGTGGCAAGAATCAGAAATAAATCGACGTTTCATGGGCCAAATACATTTCCAATGTACAGGATAGGGCGTTATACACTTGAAGTGCATGGTTTTTGTTTGCAAATGTTTTTAACTGAGTATTCTACCGCACTTGCCGGACTTGAAGCAGCTCTGAGGCCTTAAGCTTGGGCGTCAGAGTCTCTAACTAGTTTTTATTGGGTTTTAAGACTCTGCACACTTCACTTGTACTACCCAGTGGTACAATGCTTGTGTTCACCCTTTTAAACATGGAGAATATGCTTACCCATGATTGGTACATTTTATTTACTTATACGTCTGTAGTGTTAGGTACTACATGTACCCAGGGTCTGTAAATTAAATGCCGCTAGTGGGCGGCTGTGCTCATTGTGGTACCCACTAAAGTAGCCCTGTAAACCGTGTCCAGGCTTGACCCTGCATCCTTTAGAACAGGTTTATACTGTCATCTGGACTTTGCAAAATAATCCTTTTCCCAGGGCTAAACCATCCGCTATAATACTCATGTCACCCCAGGGTAGGATCTTAAAGCTCATAGGGCATTGTGCTTGGTATTTAACACATAGGACATGTGTAATGTCCTGACATCGAAAATGTATAACGTCGTTTGTCACCCAATTAAGGGTATATTCCCATACAGGAACACTGGGCTACCTTAATACACTTAGTAAGTGATAACGTCAGTTTGAGAACAGATAAGAGATACTCCTTCACTCATGTGAATTGTTATTTTAAATCCTCCTTATAGATAAAGTCGAATTTTAAGTTTATATTATGAAAATGCCACTTTCAGAAAGTTGGTATTTTTCTGCCTAAAACAAATGTGACTTTCTGCAAGTGTACAGGGTTACATGACTGCAAACAGCTCTCCTGTGGTGTTTTGTGTATTCCTTTCAGACATGGGGACAAAGTGCTTTGGATGTGGAGCGGGTATTCCTCTCCTCAGTAGGATGGTCTGGGGAGTTGTATTCAGCCATTCCTGTGCCTCAAACAATTGCCTGAGGGCTATGCACACCCCCTTCCTGACTTTTGAAGATGCCTGCCCTGCCACTGCCAAATGTAGATCACACCTAGACCTGCATATTTTTGCCCCACTAGACACATTGGAGCCAAACCCAGGGAATGAAGAAGGTCAAAAGAGTGGGCAACCACCCCACACAGGCTAACACTGAGTATAAAAATGGCACCCCCAGATCCTCTCATCAGAACACTCCTAGACCTCCAGAAGAAGGACTGCCTTTCTGCCTGAAAAGGGAAGACTGACCTTGCTTGGACCAAGGATCCCCAGAAGTGACTCTAAGGCCAGTTGGATGACCTCCTGTTTGAGCTGGAGGGACACAACAACATTATGTAGGTCTTCCCTGCAACTATAAAGCTGACCAGCACCAACTGGGTATACCGAGCCCTGCTTCTGCTGGAGTGAGTCCTGATCCCCAAGAGGTGGCCCCAAGGACATTGACCCTTGGCTTGCATCAGAGTGTACTCCTCATTGCTTTGAAACCAAGATCCAGGTGAAAATCCATAGGTTTGTGGATCTTGGTGACCATTAATGGGGTCATTGCGTCAGCAATGTCTCCATGCCTCCCGCCAAAGCAAAGTTCTGATTGCGACATGCTCTTTGAGCCAAACAAAGACCGCCCGTGTCTACCACCAACACAAAGCTCCAGCGATGACCTGCTCCTCACAACAACAATGGACTTCTCATCGCCCCCACCAAGGGGAAGCTCCAGCTGAGACTCCCTGCATGGACGTGGAGAAGATAAACTCTTCATTAACACAAACCTGGTCCCTATATCCTATGTGCGCTCAGGCACAGTCGGCCTGAACTTGTGACTTTGACATGGTCCAGCACGACTAGTTTACTGCAAGTGTTGCTTTTTCAGCATTTCACCAAAAACAAATCATAACTCATATTCTACTGATTAGATTTTTATATATTTGGTCTCATTTAATTTGTTGAAATTCACCTTATGTTTCTAAATTATATTGTGTTGTATTTTCTTTTTATTACTGTTTGAGTGCTGCAAAAATACTTTACACCTGCCTTTAAGTTAAGCCTGACTTCTTTTGTACCAAGTTACCAGAGGGTTTATTTCGTGACATTTGTTGTTCACCCTGACACAGATTGTGTTACTTGAAGGGGCTCTCAACCTCCTCAACTAACAACCTAATTTCTTACAGTGACGGTTTTTGAAATATGGATTAGGATTTGTTATAATAATAACAATACAATGCTGACTTTGAGTTTCCACAATGTCCTGTGCTGAAAATCGCTATATAAACCGCTAAATTTAAGGGGTGAGCCAAATCTTTTTGGTCTTTTCTAGGGATGCTTCCCAGTTTTCTATGGATTTGCTGCACATTTGAGATTTGGCTATTTCCTGATTTGTGTTCATTATTGTATTATTCTTGAACAGGAGAGCATTTCTTGACGTCTATGCACTTTGGATGATTAAATGCTGCATCCATTTTTTCTAATTTTGGTTTTCACTTTAATTTTGGAATAAACCTTCATGTTTGTTTTTACATTTCCTATCTTAAACTCCCTTTTTGAGTCTGTCCTTTCATATTGACTGTATTAAAATTCTGTTTTGAATCTTGTCTTTAGGGATACATTACCTCATAGATTTTGAGGTTAACACCATCCCGACCCCAGCAATTTGGGTGTGTCATTGTTATGCAGCTATTTAGGCAACAGTGCAGCCACATTATTTCTGTTAAGCAAACCTGGTGCAAGTGTTATGCTGGGATTTACTGTCCAACGCAAATCAGGATGTACGTTGGATAGTTTCCCAACGTAATGCTATGCACAGCTTTGCATTGCTTTGCATCAAGAGGGCATACTGCCCAATGCAAATCAGGAATTGTGGTGGATAGTTTCCCAAAGTAATGCTATGTGCTGCTTGCGTTGCTTTGCATTGAGTGGGCATTCCCTGGGTGGTGCATGCTGCATTGTACAGCACACATTCAAAACATGAAAAGTGTTAAAAAATAGTTTTGGTGCTGGAAGTGTACCCTTGCAGTACAAAAGCTACTTCTTACAGAAAACACAGACCACTTCACTGTTCCTGAAGGGTGTGTGCGTTGACGCATGGCATCCAAAAGTGTTCCATCACAGGAAGAGAGAAAAACCATACCATATCTTAGTAGATATGGCCCTGTTCTGATCTCTTCCTTTCATGCAAAGCAGTGCAGCAACTGGGCTACATTGTATTACTTTTTAGTAAATCTATGCCTAGGATCACTGTGATGCATTGCCTTCCCATGCAATCCATCAATGATGTCCTGTCACTTTGATCACATTCCCACATACCTTGTACACTTCAACCAGTTCAACAACTTGCTCTTCCCCTCCTTTCTTTACATGCACAAGATTGGCAACCTTTAATGGCAAAGCATATTATCAACCCCTTGTCGCATCACTACACATGAACTGCAAGGTTGCTCTGTAAATGAATTGCTGTCAACCTCCTTATCATCTGGGGGGGTTAGGAGTGCCTGACCTGGAGCTGCATTACAGGGTGGCACGGGGGGCACAGGCACACAGCTCGATACACAATGCAGATAACATACCATATCTTAAGCTCGAGAAGCTGTTCGCAGACCCTCTTCCTCTCCCGGCTGTTATTTTTGAACCAGCCGATCGAAGGACTGGGATCTAGACTCTCTGAACACGACTCGCCATGCGTGGCACTGCATACTTCAGCAAACGGCGGGAGCACTGTTATACTCCCCGGAAATGCCTATAGACTGGGCGATCTGGAAGGCCCCCGGCAGTGATAGGGGGGTGATACAGGCGCTACGTATGCTGGGCATCCACAATGTGGGAGACTTGTTCTCAGATGGTGTCGCTAAAACATGGGAGGAGGTCATAATCACTGCAGATACTCCTACACTACTGCAAAGTCTCCAGTTCCACAGGGTGCACAGCACAATGAACTGCCAAGCCAGGTCCTCCCTGAAACAGAACACAAGCAACCCAGGTCCGTTTTCCCCCTCGTTATGGTCTCCTTAGGTCCAGTGACACAGCATGCACAGGACCCACATCTGGGCATTCCAGTTCCTCTTATGATGGCATAGTAAGCATAAAAAAGAGGAATGGATGGAATGCTTGAATTAACCTCAGCCACTAGTAATCACTTGGGCCCCATCACAATCCATCCTTATTTTGCACAACATGCCACCTCAGTTTGGACCCAGCTATATGCAAATCACCTTGACGCTGATCCAATAGGAACAGTCCAGCCCGAACTTCCAGGCCAGGTTCTCCCTAAACCGGAACACAAGAAACCCAGGAACCATTATGGATCTCACTGGGGGTAAGTGTTTGCCATTGTTGAGCATTCTGTCCATCTGTTGTTCTTTTTGCATGTTGCATCTAATGGAAACATGATAGGGAGATTGGAATTTGTAAATATAATAAGGAATACCAAACAAGCGGATCATTATGAATGATGCGGCCCGACTGGTGTTCTAAGTTCCACGTTGCACCCACGCTTCTCCCCTTCTCCGCCAACTCCATTGGCTCCCGATCAGGCAAAGGACAAAGTTCAAAAGTCTCTGTATTGCACACAAGGCCATCTTTGGCCAAGCCCGAGGTACATCAAAAACAGCCTAGCCAACTACATCCCAAACAGAGCACTCCGCTCCTCTGAGGCTAGGCTCCTAGTCTGCCCCCGCTCTCAACTGGTCTTCCTCGGAGGTAGAGCTTTGTCCACCATCATTCCACATATCTGGAACAAACTACCCGATAACATTCGGAAAGAACACTCCCTGCTACCATTCAGGAAAAAACTAAAGACCATACTTTTTCAGGAGGCCTGGGGCACACAGTAAAGCACCCCCTCCCCATCAATAACAAAAAGCAGAATCCCTCTCTCACAGTGCTTAGAGACCATTGGTGATACCGCGCTATATAAATGCAAATTACAAATTACAAATTACAAGCAGAATCTAACATGGACACTTAATGCTATTGACTTACCACATGTAGAATTGCCTTTTTGTCCTAATGTGCTTTATTGTTTTACACTGTAGGGAGCTTGTTTCAAATTGCTAACATGTATCGTGGAGCCCTGTGGGCACTAATTTTTGCGGAGCATATGTCTAAACATCTGCTACACCCTTGTTCCTGTGAATATTAGGGATATCACTCATCAGAACAGCAAATAATTCTAGTTGTATAACCACTTTTCTATTGCTCAGGATGTAACCCCTACAGTCATCAATATCTAACACTGGGAGTTGAGTATTCCAAGGGGTGAGTTTTCCCATGTTTACCCATGTTTCTTTCTGGCATTTCTTCTGAGGCTACTATTTTTCTGTAGAAGGTACTACAGTTCGTCGTTTTATTTTAAGTTGATGTTTTTACAGTTGGGTACCCATGATGGTGCTTCCAGTGGAAGTATGGACCAATCACATTATTTTGACTTCCCTTTCAATTTAAGGCACAGCCCCAAGGTACAGTCTGATTGCTAAAATGGCTTGTCCACTTCTTACACTTTTGTAGACGTCAATGTTAGATCGTGTACCTGTATTGTAAAACACATTAATAAAAATACATTCTTATATATTATTTGAATAATAGACAACACTTAAAACAATTTGTGAAAACTGCTAGAAAATTCAATTTCATTCATAAAATTATCATCTTCACTTCTGTGATTGTTGATATTTGACTTATACAGTTTCCCTAAACTCTGTAAACATTTGTAGGTCACAGAAAACAAAACTGCCCAATACACCATAATGTGATGTAAAACAAACCACATACTAACAGATTGTGTTGGTCCATATATTTAACATTCACATTTAGACCCCCCTTCCTCCTCAAACCACATTCCAACAATCATACATAATACTTAAAAAAAAAAAATTGTCTAGCCATCCAATTGGTCAATTGTCCTGCGCTTCCTGTTTGAATACTATCCCTCATCATGTGAGAGTGTCAGCTCGAGGTCATCTAGCCAATAGATCTTTTTAAATGATTAATTATACAGGAAATACCTCACCTTGTATAATGAACTTAGTTGTTAATCCAGTGCCTGAGATAGACACAATGTAGTGGGATAATTTAACTTCTTGTATTTTACCGGATCCAATTCTAGTATAGGAGATCCATCTGAAAAGAAAAACAGAAAGACTGTACCATAGGGTTGTATGTGTCTAAGTACACCCTGGCTTGATAGTTTACACAGTCTGTAAGACGAAATAACTATACAAGGCAACGCTCACCTTGTACAGAGAAGCTGACCACAACCATATTAAACTGTCTTGTAAAAGCCTCTTCAATAAGGGCTCTTTAAACTATGATGTGGAGTCAGCCACTCTCTAGTGTACAGTCCTTTCCAGTAAATACTCTGAAAGGTAAAAGAATATTTAATTAAAAAATGTATCCCAGATTTTTTATAATTGAGACTAAGAACTAACTAACTTATCAGTCTAAGGAACAAAAGAAATCGCGAATACCTTATTCTCATCTATTTGGTGATACATATGATTGGGAATCAATAGGCGATGTCTGTTTTGTTCCTGATGCTTATAGACTTCTGTATTTTATATTCAAGCCGCTGTGACTACGCCTTTCATCAATTGGGCCTAATAGTGGGGTAATAATATATTCACAGCAGATGTAGACTATACCCCCTAGAGTTTGTTAATATAAGAACGCACTTAATTAAGACAGATTCCTATATTGAAACTCTTAACTCGGTAAATAGCCAAAAACCATCAAGTTTCAAACTTAACGGCGAAAGGAAACCGTAGCTCTTTGGATTTCATTCTATCTTTAGAAAAGTGTTGGATAGAGTAGGAGTAAAAAATTACTATTCCCATCTACCCCAAAACACATACCCATCCTAAGCTAAAAAATCTCCATTACTCACCTTATAATGTGTTGTAATGGCACGTGTTGTAATGGTATACGTTGTAATGGCATGCGTTGTAGTGACATGCATTGTAATGGCATGCGCTGTAAAGGCAGCTGTTTTGTAACAGTTGCGTTGTTAAAGCAGTGCGATGTAATGACTGCGTTGTAAGGGATGTTTCCCTTCACAAAACCCACAATGACCCTGAAGGACTGCGCATCACATTCTGTGACTAACATACGGAGAGTAGCATGGCACAAAACCAGATTTAAATCTAAGCTAGTTTAAGAGCAGGTTAAGGGAGGGTTGTGAAATAAAATGAATTGACCAAGAATGCTAGTCTCACTCTCGTTATCATCCTGAGAACCCGGCCAGCGGCATAACACAAAGGTGGTCCAGCCAGTTCTTAAGCACAATGAGCCACTGGCTTTAGCTAGGACTTTCTTCATTGTGATGCTCTAACTGGGAGCAGGGGAATCGTATTTGCAACCTATGCCAAATGCAGCCAGTGGCTGATGATTGGTCTTGGCAGTGCTATTTCGGTTGCAAAACGGATGTAACTTTCAATGACAACCCCAAATGCACCCAGGTACCATTCAAAGATCTTCAGCACTACAACCAAAATAGAATTTTGCCTGCTGCATTTCTTTTTAGCAGTTTTATATAGCATAAATTGGCCTGAAAGCTGCTGTCTTACTTCACCTTAGAGATGCACTGCCCGTCTATGTTCTCTAGTTCTGTGGAAACATAGGCACAGTATCCTTTGCAGATCTCAGTCTGTTCAGACATTCCCTACTTGACACTGACGACAAATTGATATATATTGGACTGACCTGCAGGTGGTTTTCAAAATCCTGCAGAAAACAGCCTAACTTGGCAGGATGTCTCTGGCAGCAGTACGTTAGACTGACCGTCTTGTGCAATTTGACTCAAACTGTGTCAGGTACTATGTAAAATGATTGTTCAAAATGTTAGCCCATTTCTTAAAGTCGTTTCATTCAGTGGTTCCCGAGTCCAAGGAATGATCCATACAATGCAGGTTTTGAGTAAACCTTAGATATAGGGCTGGGAGCAGTGCTGGAAAGTAGAGAGGTCCTTCCAGATTCCAGTTCAGGTAGCTATTTCCAAGGAAAACATGCTGAATTTGACCCGGTGCCATTTTCCGACATCAAATTCAGCAGAGCCCCCATGTTGTCTGCATTTTGTTCATAGTAGTATGCATGGAGACAGCGAGGGAGCTTTCTTATTTTAACTTTCGGCAAGCACCAACAAAGGCCTGATTTAAAGGGCTATCGGCCCTCCTACTAAAGTTTCAACCCGGCTTGGGGATATCTGGAGCACAACACCGAGACGCCAGTGCAATGGAAAGAAACAAAGGCTCAGAGCTTGTTATGACTTCACAAGTAGTTAACTGCAAACTCGTATTTGGTGGCACTCTGGTAACCCCCTCAAAATTGCTGGATGTTTTAAAATGCGATGTCTTCGTGACCAATTACACAATCTAGAACAGATTTACTGTCACACATGCCCCAGTTGTCAATTTCTTTGCAGCAGATGTTTAAAAATAAATGTATACTGTCAAACTCTTCTTCTCAAGCTCCACCCCACATGAATCCACCCCCTTTCTCTGCCACACCTCGACCCCCAATTTATGGTTTCCCAGAGTACATTTCTTTCATTTCCAGCACTGACTAGGAGATTTTTTTAATGTTTTATTCTTCAGTAAGGAAAAGTAAATTGGGGCACGAATCATTTAAATTTCACTGCTTCATTTTGCCTGTCATAATAATAAAATTAAAAAAAAAATAACTCACAGTAGAAAGCAGCAGCAAGTCCCAAAATAAATCCTGAACTGGCCGGTTCCTGGGCAGTTCAAGCAGTATGTTGTTTCTCCTTGGACCACGTTTTCCTACGAAGAACCGCACAAACTACACGAACTGGCACAAATCACATGAAATGAGTGAAATACGACCGTTTCGCTCGTTTAATTGCGGAGCAAATTTGTGAGAGCAAACTTTGATGGACGATTTCGCATCACAAATAGATTGAACAAAAATATAAAGATTACGGCCATTTCGCAAATTCGGATATTTCTTTGCCCACCGCTGATTACAGGGATAGAGCAAATAAAAGAAGACTAACAACGTCAATGTAGGCCAAGAAGCAGTTGCAGTACCAAAATAAGAGTTTGCGTCCCTTTCTGCCCTCTCTGACAGACACAAAAGCATTACACAACTTTTATTATGATACAGCTCACAGGAAAGGAGCTAACATTTCCCCTCTGGTGCATCCTTTATCTGGGAATGTTTCCTCCCCCCATCATTTACATTAGCTTCATTCTTTTTGGCACCTTCTGGAATAACTCCTGCTACCTTTTACATTTCGACTTTCCATTTACACTTTGACAACTGCATCAGTTGTGCATACAGGGGGCTGACACTGAAGGCCTTTTAACAAAGATCACAGTCTGATGGATTCAGGCTGTAAGCATGGCCTAACAGTCATTAATTACAAACATTAGACCGTAGATAAAATGCTGGCAGAGGTTTTTTGGGAACAGGAATTACGACCCAGCCCACAGTATGATTCTGACATTTCCAAAACTGATAATGAAATAGGCACACAAATCATTTCTCATGGCAGACGCTGGCTCACTCAGCACAATTTCCATTTCTATTTTATCACGCGAAAGTAGTTTGGTTCACTTTTTTGAAAGTTTTTAGGCTTGGAGAAGTGGAAATATACAGAATGCCATGCAACACGGTAAATAGAATGCACACACGTTAACAAACGACAAAATAAGTGTAACAAAGAGACTGTGGGCCATTGTTCTTGGCTCGGTTGATTAGCCACATTTTATTCTCACAATTTAGCCTAGCAATCGTGTGCTCCAAAACATATTTTCCACTGCCCTATTTGAGTCTGTCTGTGTAATTTTTTTTACCCCAGTCTGCCACGTCTTGATTTCCAGAAACTGGGGGGCATATTATCAAGCCCGGTGATAAAATTATTGACGCTTTAGTGGCAGAAAACTGCTGCTAAAGCGGCGATAATGGGCTTGATAATATGCCCTTGAGAATTCCAATAGAAGCCCATGTTGACCCCAGAACATGGGCTTCTATTGAAATTCTCACCTGCCAAAGCCATGTCTTCCCTAGGCCCAGATCTCTGTACTGGGGTGAATGTATGACATTGTTCTGCATTCTGTCCATCACCTGTTGTTTTTGCTTTTGTCATCCCGAGTGGGATGGGTATGCTCAGACGGGAGTCCCGTGCTCTCCATGCCACTGGAATCAAGCTATCCAGGCTGCCAGTCAGTCAGTCAATTAGCTTTATTTCGATAAAAAAATATCTTAAAAGCATTACAAGAAAAAACAGTAAAACACCATGATTTAAAATCATTGGCTAACAATTAGGATAAAAATGCTTTCCAATAAATTAGATAAAATGGTCGTAATACATGATCGCAATTAAACAATAATTTTTATCCTCTTAAGTCTAATTGACCATGCCCAGCCCAAATATTTAGCCATACCACAAACAAACAGCGGACGGGTATCAGACATTAGTATTCGTAAAGCGTCTTTGTAGTGTCTGGTAGCCAGCCCTCTACATAATGGTTTTAACCACATAGATCTTGGAGAATTGTAGGCCGGGCATTAAAATAAAAAGTGGGCAATAGACTCCACTCTGGATGTACAAAATATGCAAAAAGGAGTAGTTTGCCCCGGAATTTTCCATCGGGCCAACAGTTCTCTTAGGGGAAGAAGACCCACCCTAAACCTGAAGTACAGAGCTCTATCAAGGGGCTTTGAGATCAAGTCCAGGTAGGGTTCGTATGAAGGTACATCCTTAGTTTTGAGGAACTCCGTAGTGGTTCTGCATTCCTTGGGATTGGAGTTTGATTTGTTGGCTACCCACTGCCAGTATATAGTCTTGAGGGCAGCTTTCGGGGGGGCGCATCTGGAAGACCAAGCGTCTGCAAGACCCAAATCACCAAGCAGAGTTTTGACATTACTAAGCCACCCTATTTTGGACCAGCCCGGCATACCCAGTATTTCTGACAGTCCTTCCGCGTAACTAGGAAGTTCAGAACCAGGTACTTAGTTTTATCGGTGTTAATCCTAAGCCCCCTACTGGTGCAGAAGATCTGGAAATTGTCCAAGAGGCTCTGTAGGCCCATGGGTGACTTTGAGATGAGGAGGGTATCATCGGCGAATAGGAGAGTTGGTATTTTCTTACCCGCCAGGGATGGAGCGTCAGATGGTTTGCTCGGAAGGTGCTCCACCACTTCATTCACATACAATGAGAACAGAGTGGGGGCAAGGACACATCCCTGGCGGACCCCCCTATTCAAGGTAATTTTTTCGGTCTTTTGGCCCTGGGTACCCCACCTCGGCAAAATTCCCAGTATGCAACTTCACCAACAAGGATAAAATATAGCCCGGCATCCCCAGATCAGAAAGTACCGCCCATAAGCGGTCACGGGGAACTAGGTCAAAGGCAGTCTTTAAATCAATAAAAGCGAGATAGAGACTGCCTTTGCCTAGGACTACCACCTTCCAATAAATGAGCATTAGTCGGAAGACCTGCTCAATGGTGCCCGTGCCTGTCCTAAAACCTGCTTGAAACTCGGAGAGGAAGTTGTTTTCAACCTCCCACAGGAGCACTCTCCCTAGAATCACCTTCCCCACAACCTTCTGAGTAGAATCTATAAGGCTTATGGGCCGGTAGTTTGCTGGGTCATCCCGACAGCCCTTTTTAAAAATCGGGATGACCTCAGCCCCCTTCCAGGAATCCGGGATCGCCATGTCATCGAGGTTAAAGTTGAGCAAAGATGAAATAAGCATTCCCCATTCTTTGGGATTCAGGCGAAGCAAATCCCCTGGTATCCCATCAGGGCCTGCTGCCTTGTTTGGCACTAATGATTTGATCACATCTTCCACCTCCCTAACAGTAAAGGGGATGGCCGCACTCTCACCAGAGTTTCCCAAAAATGGTAGTGGAAGCAACCCTTGCCCATCATCTGTATTGGTAGAATAGAGGAGGGAGAAGTGATCAAACCATATTTGCCCAGTAATGTTACACGTAATGAGGCTGCTACCAGGCCTATTCCTAGTCCTAATCAGATTCCAAAAGCCTCTGGGGTCCCTCCCTGCGCTGGCCACCTTTAAGTCACACCAAAATTGGTCATCCCAATCCCTTTTTGCAGTCTATAATCTTTCCTAGCAGCCTGGATCAGTTGTTGGTCTTTCGATTTAACGGCCTTCACCAGGGCTGTTTTCATATGTCGGCACTTTTTGGTGAACCAACCTGTGGTACCCTTCGGTTTCTTGGGCACCCTTGCATGGGAGTCTCTCCTTGCTATTATAAATAGGTGGCCCAGGGTTTTATTAGTATTGCAAAAGAGCCCAAGGACCTCTGGAGAGTCCTGGGGGAGAATATCCAGCTTAGTCAGGGCTGTTCCTGGGTGCTGTTAGGTGCAAGGGAGGTATGTGGGGCTGGCGGGAAAACAATGTGGAGGACCCAACCGAGACACGTCATGATGGTTATCAAGAGAAACAGTATTATCAAACATTTGATAAAGCCGCTATGCAACTTTTTAACATTCTTCTTTCGGCGCCTCACTTTCTCTTTCTCCCACATAGCCAGGGTGTCTGAGTCTGTCCCCGTGCTCCGACCACTTCACCACTGGACCTATGTCCGTGGACTTAATCAGCCAGAGTCCGGGTGGCGGACCTCAACTTTGATCTATATTCCTGTTGTGGGGTCTGTTCTAAGGGCAATGAGGGCTGTCCAATCACAGTTTCACTAGTTTTGGCAATATCGCTGGCAACGGAGTCTATTTTTCCAAAGTACTTTTTACAATGACTGGCATGCAACCAGCCTTTTCTGCCTTCGACCTTCACCGCAGTTCGCGTAGATAGGAGTACCAACTTAGGCTCTTTCCGCTGGAGGGGATTTGTCCTGTCGAAATTGCGGACCAAGACCCAATCCCGGGTCGGGTGGTATGTTCTTCAGGGTTGGTTTTGTCTGGGAAGGCTGCAGCCACCTGTGAACGACAAGAACGGAGTGCAGACATCAAGGAAGCTAGGTAATCTGTCAACACAGAACTGTCTAGGTCGGTTATTATCTTTGGTCTGGGAGTGCCCCATAGATTAGGCGGTCTCCCGAACACTATTTCATAAGGAGACAACCCTGTTCGAGAGTGCACCACCCTTCTCATGTAAAAGAGGGCCACTGGTAAAGCGGTCGGCCAATCCACTCCCTTTTCTGCACATACTTTTGCCATTTTGGTCTTCAATGGTTGAATATGTCTTTCAACTAGACCTGCAGCCTGTGGGTGTCGTACACAGTGGAATTTCCACTGGTACCCCAAGAGAAGGGATACATGTTTCATTAATTCAGAAGAAAATGGCTGGCCATCGTTAGAGTAAATGACTCGAGGCAGGCCGAACCTAGGGAAAAATTCCTTTATCAATTGTTTTGCTGTTGTAGTTGCAGTGTATTTAGGGACGGGATACGCCTCTGTCCATCTTGTCAGAGAGCATACTACGACCAGGACAAACTTGTACCCCCTACATCTTTCCATCTGGATGTAATCCATCTGTATTACTTCGAAGGGGTGTTCAGGGGGTGAAAACCTCCCTGTTCCACCGGGGCTCCCTTTCCTGGGTTATACTGGCAACAGATCATGCATGTCTTTACTCTCTGTTTCGCTGCTGCTCTCAGGTGTCTATTGTACCAGTTATTCTGAATGCTGTCCATCATGGCCTTTTTTCCCAGGTGTGCAGGCCCGTGTATCGTGTTCACTATGACTTGGACCATGGAGTCGGGTAGATACCACACAGCCCTGTCGGGAATCATCCAACCCTGATCAGTTTGAACCCCTCCTTTTTCTTTCCATTCTTGAATTTCCCCTGCAGTGGCATGTGTCTGTATGTCTTTCATGTCCTGGAAGGGGTCCCTGACTACGAAAGCTGAACCCCGAGTAGTGGCCTGAGATGCATGTAATTTCCCTAACTTTGTGCATGCAGTTTCTTTAGCAGTCCTGTCTGCAAATTCATTTCCTTTTGATATCTCATCAGTTCCTTTAGTGTGTGCCTTATATTTCATCACTGTAATGCTTGCAGGCAGATGTATCGCGTCTAGCAATTGGGTTATAAGGGCAGCATGCTGTATTTTGTATCCATGTGAGGTCAAGTATCCCCTTTCCTTCCATAGTGTCCCAAAATTGTGTATAACTCCGAATGCAGACTGTGAATCAGTGTAGATATTTACTCTTTTGTCTTTGGATAGGTGGCATGCTCTCATTAGGACTATCAGCTAAGCCGCTTGGGCAGATAGAATTTCTATTTTAAAAGACTCTAATACCTTATTGTCAGACGTGACTGCGTATGCTTCTGCTAATTCGTTCGTCTGAAGTCTCATACATGAACCATCCACAAATAATGTACAGTCTGGATCTGTCAGTGGAGTGTCTTGTAGATCAGGTCTTGGTTTTGTTAGCAGCTCCACTGTATCTATGCAGTCATGTGTGTTTTCATCAGCACCACTGAGGGGCAGTAGTGTTGCAGGATTCAGGATATTACATCGCGTATTTCTATGTGTGGCTCGAAGAGTGTCATTTCATACCCGGTGAGTCTGGCTATTGTTAAATGCTGTGTTTGTGTTCTATTCAGGAGGAGCTCAACGGCATGTGGGACTTGGACCACTAGATGGTGTCCTAGTACTATAGTATCGCTTTGTCTGATTGCCTGTGCCGTGGCTGCCACGGATTTTAAGCACGCCGAGTTTAATATTATTGTAATCATTTATCGAATTTAAAAGTTCAAAAAGGTCATGGGGAAAGTTTTTTCCTGTTGTATGTGTTTGCCTTATTAGACAGGCAACCATGAATCTGAGCATGCATACTTTGGTGTGGTATGTTCTACCCTTTGTCAATCTTCCTATCACATGAGGGTGTTCTCCTGTACGGAAAAATTCATAAACATCGTCCAATTGTGTGTCTATGTTAATAATATCTTTAAGTTGGAGCCAGGCAGACCGTAGAGTCCGGGAGACGGCAGCCATTTCCCATTCGCCTGGTTCTGGGTCATAGGGGCAAACAACATCCTCCGTCTCTGTCGCTGCCTCTGCACCACCCCCTAATTCTTGTTGTTGTTGGGGCAATGGAGGAGGGAGTATATTCTGAGGGGCATCACGGGGTGTGTTATCATACGGTGGTGGGGGAGGGGTGTCTAGTAAGTAGGACGTCAATGGGTCATCGGACGGGGCACTGGGTTGTGTCTTTTTCTCTGGTTCCACGTCCTTGGGGAGGACAGAATAGAGGCCCGTAGTGAGGGCTGCTCTTTCGCGTTCTCTACGGTCTGTCAATACTTCTTCCGCTACTTCTTCCAACTTGTCTTTCTTGGCCTTCTCTGACATCCTCTTTCCCTTTTCGACTTTACTCAGTTCCTTCTCCTGCCTCCTATGGGCTTCTTTTCTCCACTGTTCTACAGCTTCCGTCTGGGATTGACGGACCTTCCTTTTCCATAACTGTTCCTCTAATCGGATTATACATTCCATGTCAAAGGTACCCGTCTCAGGCCATCTATACTTGTGTTCTAATTCTTTTGTATAATCTACCCAAAGATCGAAATAGAGTATCGCACCTAACCCATACTTGAGATACATAAAATTTCCGGGCGTGTCCCGTGGTGGTATCGGAACTTCTTTTTATAGGAGACCATTTCTTGTCCCTACTTTACGTAATTTCGAAAACAGAGGCATTTCAAAACAATTACTGTCTTTCTTTATATAAAAATCAACTATAGATCTTAAAAACTTTTACAGAGTCTAGACTGTCTTTACCGTACCCACAATATTAGACGGGTACGTCTTTATACTTTACAGTGGTACTCACCCGAAAAGCAGAAACTCGAAGGCCTGTATCTTGACGCTGCGCGAATGTTCTCTGGGGCTCAGAAAACCCCAGACTCGTCTTCCTCAGGTTTTGGGCTCTGGGTCAGGACGTTCCGCAGTCTTCCTCACCGCCTCGTGCGGATGGCGGACCTCAGCCGGTCCCCTTCTCGCCCCGAGGGAGTTGGCGGGAAACCCTGCGTTTGTGCACTTGAAGTCCGTCAGGGGTTGGAAAGGGACAGTACCGGGCCCCACATCACCGGCGTGTGGAGAAGAGGGAAAGTCCCTGTTCAGGCGCCAGTTATGTGGTAAATAAAATTTGTATTACCTCTATAAACTAAATTTCTATATCAAGTAACGAAAATAAAATAAGAAGAGTCCGTGGTGTTCGAGTTTAAAGGTGGGTTTTATTTCAATAACTCGAGTTAAGGGAGAGCTCCATCACCAAGCGGGTTAAGGAGTGGTCTGCCGCTTTATTCACACAACAGAATATTTATACAGGTTCAGTCACGTAGGCAAGAAAGAAGCGGCAAGCAGCATGTGATGTGTTGAAATGTGCTCTTGAGAGTGCATGCGATGTGTTGAAAGGTGCTCTTTTCAGTTGAAGGCCCTTCCTTAGCCGGGGGCATTATCTCCCGGCTTACTCAAGTCAAAACAGGAACTATCTTTTATCTCTCGGCTTACTCAAGTCAAAAACAGGAACTATCTCGTTGGTTCTCGAAATTGGCCGAACCACAGGAATGCGTGGGCAATGAACGGAGGGGCCAGATGCAGGGTGTCTTGTTCGTAGGTCTGGAGACAAATGGATGACACACGCAAAATGGGTGCTGTCTGAAGAAAAATGGCTGCCAGGCATGTAAAGGGAAACGATGGGGCACAATTGTGAATTTTATTTCCTCAGTAGCAGTAACACTAGCAAACACAGTACATAACATTTGTGGTATGTATCTGTCTTCCCGTCTAAGTAAGAAATTCCCAAAAAAGATCAGGAAAGGGCGTGGGAATTTACTTCCCTTGTTTCTATTTACTAAGGGCAGTCTATGAACTCTTTGCAGTTGAGAGTACCAGTCCCAGTCAGCCAGGTCAGGAAAAGCACGCTGGAAAAGTTTGACAATGTGAGCGCGAGGGTCCGAGCATTCTGAGCCCTCCGGAACGCCGAAGAGTCTGAGGTTCTGTTTTCGCTGTCTATTCTCCATATCCTCAATTTTGTTTTGCAGAGCTCGGATCTCTATATCATGACGGGCAGACTTAAGCTCTGTGCCTGCGGACTGCTCTTCCACAAGCACAACCCTCTGCTGTAGTTCTTCTACTTCATGTGTGATGCCTCCCATCTTACTATTCACCTCTAGTAGGCAATTTTGCATTTTATTATTGTCTTCCTTTAGTTGCAGGAAATATTGCTGAGCTTCCAGCCGCTGCTCGGTCACTGTATGGAGTATTAAAGCCAAAGAAGAGCTCTCAGATTGAGCAGACCCTACAGCAGAGCCTACCGGATTGTTAATGCTGGGTGAGGAATCAGAGAGTATATTTGAAGAAGTATGCACTCCCATTAGATGTTCTCCGCTCACCTCATCCATTGGAGCAATCGTAGAAGGGGTTTCGATGGAAATTTGAGTAGGATCAGTAATACTACTTCCCTCTACCCCACATATTGCCACATTTGTTTCAGCTTGTAAATATCCCCCATCTGTAGAAGTTGTGTCCAGAGTTCTGGCCGCCAGAGAACCATCAGGAATGATAGATTTGCCGCATGCCTCTTGGAGTGGAAGAGATGTATCAGTCGGACTAGTACCTGATAGTCGAAGTGCCATAATTTTGACCCCTCCCTTAGCCTGAATCCACTTTCGCAATGGGCTCTCATCCATGATGGGTTTACCTCTCGTATTTGAGAAAGAAATAACAGTTGAGAGAGTGGAAGGATTAATTCTTTTTTGTTCTTGACTTTGCTTTTAGCCTTCGCCCTTCCTTTTCTCTTAGATATCTGCTTTGCCACCTCTGAAGGAGACCCCACTACCCCCTCTTCTACCTCTTTGGCAATTTCCTCATATTCATCATTAGAGAGCTCTTCGGTTCTTTCTGCGCTCCCAGAAGCATGCTCCACAGTAATATTTACACCATCAGCACTGTCGTCATATATTTCCCGTGTCACACCACTCTGCTCCAAGTTGACAGACTCCAGGTTGACAGTAACCGATACTTGGGGGCTTTCAGCGCCTATAGCATTGTCCTTGTCAGCGCTACCGAGTTCCTGCTCCATGCCCCCCTGCTCCTGCTCCCCAGCTGCGGGAGCCGCAGATACAGTGCTTGCAAGTGCGCTGCTCGATGACTCCCCCTTGTTGCCACCAGAAGGAACCCCAATCACAGTGTCTTTATTCCGGTTAGCTCCCCCATTACGCAGCTCTCTCCCCGAAGTATCCCCTGTTAACTGGGTTCTTGCTGGTGTAGCAATATTGTTGCCCTTAGTGCTGTGGCGGTTACAGTAACAAGGGCGGTTTTTAATTTGGCAGCGGTTATTTTGTCTGCAACAGAAAACAAGGAAGGGCGAATAATTTGCTGCTTACCGGTGAACGGAGCAGCCTTGTCGTGCCCCCCGCAGTCTCCGCCATAGCCGAAAGTTGCCAAGCAGTCCCATTAGTCGGAGCTGATATGCTCGCGTTCTCCATCTGAGCTGGCATCAAGGCAGCCCCCTGATCGGAGCCTTCATCCGTTCCCCGCGCCCCCTTCGCAGCACGAGACCCTCTCGGTAGGTTCTTTGGGGCAATATTTTTGCCTGGGAGAGTATGTCCTAGCTTCCGCGGTGTCTCTCCGGCCGCGATGTCTGACCGCAGAGAGTAGGAGCCAAGTCCAGAGTAGCCGAGCCAGGAGAGGAGCAACCGCCGTGCCCAGCACGGCGTCCCAGGACACAGAACGTCCCGCCCCGTCAAACCACGCAACAGTAGAAGTTGCAGCATCCGCCGCTCCTAAAGATAGCAGACTCGCCACAGAACTTTGCCTCACACTTCTTGCTTTCCTACTTTCTGGTAGTGATCCTTGCAGTAACAAATTAACCATGGGAGTCCCAGGTCAGCATAACTGCCACAACGGCAGTATCAAAGCAATGGAATGAGGGAACTTCGGACTCTGCTGCACCGCAGTGGCGTCTTCAATCCCCCATCTTTTTTCCCCCCTAAATTGGGCGCAGTCTCTATGAAAGCAAGACCCAATTCCCCAGTAGTGACAGAAGATGTAACTTTTTTTGTCAGGTCAGATTTATGTAAGAGCACAATGGAGAAGCGCTGGAATTTGCGACAGCTAATAGATCCTTTTAAGTCAGCAGGGGCTCAGGTCTTTCTTCAGGAACAGGCCTGCCTTAAAGTTATCAAAGTAGCTCATACGTATTATCTCATGGAGGTCAAGGAAGCCGAGATGGTCTTATAAAAAATTACTACTGTATAACTGTGTTTACAATAGGAAGTCTTTGAAATGAATTGGCTGCTGGAGATTAGCTGACTAACTGATTATTGTATCTGGGGGGTCCAAGATTTATATACTTGAGGGTGAGGGTTCTTCAGACAGCTGCACCCTTAGTCAGCTGCCCATCCAGCGGCAGCGGGTACTAGAGGGGGGTTTTCCCTTAAGGTATGTAGGGGTGGAGGGTAAGAAAGGGTTTGGTGGAGGGTGGGGGGGAGGAAGGGAGGGAAAAAAAATAGAAAAGGACAAGACAAGTTTAAGGGTGATTAAATTTGTAGATTATAGACTAGTAATGAGGCTGAATTTAAGGAAAGATGCAGATCGCTTTGACTTAGTAATCATTTATTATGCTGCATTTTAGATGTTTAGCCTGGAACGTTTACGGCCTGAATAACAAAAAGAAAAGAAGTTTGGTGTATGAGGAATTGAAAATGTATGATCCACACCTTGTTTTGTTAACGGAAACGCATATATGTTTTAAGGACAAGAAGCTATTGGGCCAACTGGGGTATGAGATGGTGGTATGCACTACTTTAAATGTTCCTATTCGGGGTGTGGCAATTCTGAAGAAGCGACAATTACGCGGAGAAGTGATTAAATCTGCTGCGGATAATGGGGTCGATGGGCAATTGCTCAAATGCAGCTGGAAAACCGCAAATATGTTTTTTGTGCCATTTATGGGCCTAATATTGATGAGCCACGTATCTTTGACTGGCTGAACATGGAACTACTTGCATGGGAGGGTGAACTCATTTTGATGGGGGATTTTAAGTGTGTGTTAAACTACGATCAGGATGTCACAAAGAGAGGCATATTTCGACGCATGCATAAAACCAGGGCCGCAATTTTGGAACTAGCAAGGATACATCATGTAAAAGATGTAGGGAGGAATCTACATCCCGGCATACCTGGATACACTTACTATTCCCCACCTCATAAACTGTGCTCACGAATAGACCTGGCTTGGGCTTCAGATGAAATTATTGACTCAGGGCACATGGAGATCTTCCCAAGGGTATCATCTGATCATAATCCTATACTTCTCATATTTAACATAGTCCAAAGGGCACCAGAACTTAGACCTTTTACGTTCCCTAGATATTTATTAACATATCCAATATTTGTAGCAAAGCTTAAGGAGCATATAAAAGAATTTACTGAAATCAACATCAATACTGCTACTCTTTTATCAGTTTGGGACGTCTGTAAAGCTTCAATTAGGGGACTTGCGCAGCAATATGTATTTAAACAAAATGCAGTGCGTAAGAAGGAGACTAAGGCGGCTACAGCTAATATTTTACTGCTTGAAAAACAATTAGCTGATAATCTCAGAGCTGGCGGGCTGAGTACGCAAGACATTGCTCAATTAGAAACTAAACTTGTTACTTTGCGCTCAGCTTTTAAAAGCTCACTGAGGGAGAAATATAGTCGGAAAATTGTTAAATATAAACTTTCCCAATATGAATGCGGGGATAGAGTAGGGAAGCTCTTGGCCTACAAAGTCGCTGATGACCGTGCAACAACCCTAATTAAATCCATCAAGGGCCCCAAGGATATTTTATTTACTCAACCAGCACAAATATTGGGTCAATTTGTCTCACACTATGAAAATTTGTATACCCCTGAGTGTAGGGGTACGGAGGATCAGATACAAACCTATATTAATAAGAATCTGTCTGTAGGAGCATATCTAGAACAGGAATGCATCGATCAATTGGAAGAGGAGGTCACGCTAACAGAGCTTCGCCTTGCTGTTACCTCTCTTCCATCCAATAAGGCGGCTGGTGAGGATACACTCCCTATAGAGCTATATAAAATCTGCGCGGATGAAATCCTACCACTTCTTTGCTCTGTAATTAATTTAATTGGTGCTACAGGGAAGGCCCCGGACTCTTGGAAGACATCCAAAATTATGTTTTTAAAAAAAATAAATAAACCACCTACGGACTGTGGGTCTTATAGACCTATATCTCGGATAAATGCTGACGCTAAAGCTTATTCTAAACTCTTAGCAATGCGAATGGCCCCTCTCATGCCACAACTTGTAAATGATCAACAACACAGCTTTGTTGTTGGGAGGGATACCACCACCCATGTCAACATGGCTATTACTGCCTTCGACGTGGCTGCAACTAATCTCACCCCACTCGGTATGATACTTTTAAACGCAGAGAAGGCGTTCGACTGAGTGGGGTGGGATTATCTGTGGGGAGTCTTGTAGCAATTTGGCCTTAGAGGGCGCTTTTTGAGAAGTATACAGGCATTATATAGGGATCCTAATGCAAAAATCAGCTATGCTGGGGTACTTTCACCAACCTTTTTAATTTTACGAGGGACGCGGCAGGGATGCCCGCTATCACCCCATGTTTTTCGCTCTTTCTATGGAGCCTTTATTAATGCCTTGCAAGCTCAAGTCAAGATTGTACCTATTCAGCATGAAGGCAAAATTCTTAAAATCACAGCATATGCGGATGATTTAGCTATCTATACCACCAATGTGATGGAAAGCACTAGCACGGATAACGGAAGAAGCCAATAACTTTGGGGCCATTTCTGGCTATAAATTAAATATAAATAAAACTCAAGTTATTATGAATTATCAGGCCAACTCTCCAGTGCAAGGACTCTGCCAGTCCGCAGTATATTTAGGGGTAAAGATATCGGTGTACAGACAAAATATCGACTCCAAAATATCGACTGGACATAATATCGAGTTTTAAATATAGACTGGACATAATATCGACTGGACATAATATCGACTACAAAAATATCGTTTTTCAGGTAAGTGAAGTAATATCGACTGTATAAAATATAGATAGCAAAAATATCGAATTTTTAATAATATATAATATTTTATAGTGTATTTTTATGTAATAATATGTGTGAATAGTGTGTATTAATGTTATAAAATATTTTATTAAATGAATTTTGTTTTTATAATAATTGCGTAATGTAATTCTGTAGCGGGTTGTGGGTTTATAGGGGAATAGGGTGGGAAGTAATTTAATAATAATTAATTAATTAATATATGTTTGTTAATATTTTTAATTAATAATTAATTGATAATTAATTAATATTAATTAGTTAATTAATTAATATAATTTTGAACATATTTTGTATTAGTAATTAATTGTTAATTAATTATTTGTAATTAGTTAATTACATTAATTAGAGTACATTTTTAATATATTTAATTTTGTGTTATTTTTAAGTAATTAATTTGGAAAAAATAATATTAATTATTAAAATAATTACAGCTAATGTTCTAATATATTTACTTTATTGTTATTGTTAATTAATAATTAATTGGTAATTAAATAATATTGATACATTTTGGGTAAAGGAGCATTTTTAGGGTTCAGGGTCAGTTTTCAGTTCTAGGGTAAAGGGGTATTTTTGGGGTTCAGGGTCAGTTTTCAGTTTTAGGGTAAAGGGGTATTTTTGGGGTTCAGGGTCAGTTTTCAGTTTTTGGGTAAAGGGGTATTTTTAGGGTTCAGGGTCAGTTTTCAGTTCTTGGGTAAAGGGGTATTTTTAGGGTTCAGGGTCAGTTTTCAGTTTTTGGGTAAAGGGGCATTTTTAGGGTTCAGGGTCAGTTTTGGGTTTTTGGGTAAAGGGTTATTTTTAGGGTTCAGGGTCAACTAATAAGATTGTAAAAAATTATTTTTATTATTTTCATTTATTATTTAATTATTATAATTTAATTTAAGTAGTTTTAAGTATATTTTAGTAATTTAAATTTAATATTAATTTAATTTAACACTGTTTTTAATAAAGTCGATATTTTTTACATCTATATTATTGTTAACGATATTTTGTACTCGATATTTTTGTACTTACCTGTTTGTAGATACAAACTCGATATTTTGACTGTCGATATTTTGTCCACGATATTCTGGCAAGTCGATATTGTGTCCGTCGATATTATTTCAGTGATCCAAAGATATCTTCTAAGATTACCGAAATAAATGCATTAAATTATGATCCCTTTTTAAAAGAAGTGGCCACTCTTTTGAAAAAATGGCATAAGATCCCGCTCAATCTACTAGGCCGAATGAACTTGATCAAGATGAATATCTTGCCGAAATTTTTATATCTTTTCCGTTCTATTCCTTGTCGCGTTAATAATCTGCTTTTTAAAAAATTAGACGGCATTCTTAGTAGCTTTATCTGGGGCTACAAGAAGTCTCGAAGGTCTATGACAATATTAAAACTTCCACTTGAAAATGGGGGCTTGAATTTTCCTGACTTCAGAGCTTATTTTGTTGCTTCTTTTTTAGGCAGGCTCCGTAGTCTGTTCATTGTTAACAACCAATATTTTTTTCACCAATTTATGCTTGGTAGTGATTCAAAACAATTCCTGGCAAAAGTGCAAGATCCAAACTACTTTAAACGTGTAAAATTTAAGACCGCGAGGGATGCAGTACGTATATGGAACTTGATGTTGACTAACTGTGATACCTCTTTCTTCCATACCGAGCTGCCACTTTGGGATAATCCAGGCCTTCCCGACATTTTTAGCGATACAATTGGGCGTGACTGGGCTAATTATGGTATTGAGACACTAGGAGACCTATATGGCACTGATGGCTTTCTACAATTCGCAACATTGAAACTTTTGTACAAATTGCCTGAAACAATGCGATATAAACACATTCAAATTAGGGATTATCTAATACGTAAAATGAATTTGAAAGAAGTTAGCAGCTCAGATATATGGACTTCTTTTTACTCTGCGAATAGAAAATCATTAATTAGTTCGGGATACAAGTGTCTCAGTCAAAATAAATAGGTTGGACGAAGGCCCTAGATTGGAGCTAAAATGGACTACTAGCCTAGGATTTAATGTGACAGCCCAGAATATTTCAGCCGCCTTAGTTAATATTAGTAAAGTAGTTCATTCTTCTAGTTTGAAACTTCAATCGTACAGGACGATTAGTCATCTCTACTATACTCCATGAAAAATTTCTAAACGGTCACAAAATAACTTAGGCAGCGACCGTACTAAATGTCCTAAATGCGGTCTGGTGGGAGCAGACCTCATACATATGATTTATTCGTGTCCATCATTAACTAAGTATTGGTCGGAAATAGAAAATATTTTACTTCAAAATCAACTGATTAATTTTCCAATATCTGCAGCTTCTGTATTATTGTCTATATACCCTACTAGCTTTACCAATAAAGACTTGTTAAATATTGTCTTGGCTTGTGCCAGATTGGTGATAGCGAGGGCTTGGATCTCTCAGAATCCTCCCCATACGATCGAGTGGTGGACTCTTGTTTATGAAATCTATACCATGGAAGGTGCACTTGCCAGGATCAGAGGAACAAAAGCAACTGCAAAGTTTGTTAAGATTTGGGGCAATTTTCTGTAAAGTTTGCACTGATACAGATTACGGATTTTCTGTGCTGATGATGTTATTATTGATCTATATGGGTCAGGAACTTTCTCCTTTTTCCTTCTTTGTGTTTTTTGTTTGTATATTGATCTGTGCCTGTATTAATTTGAATTTGTATGAATTTGAATTTGATCTTTCTTTTTTTTGTATATGGAAAGTATAAATCTCCTTGACTTGCTTGTCAATAAAAATAAAACATAAAAAAATATAAAAAATGTATCTGTCTTCCCATTTCCTCGGCCTCTAACATTTGTGGGAGTTTCAGGCATTTTACTAGCACAATGGACTCCAGTACACAGCACACCAGTCTTCTTTTTCTCTCTAATTTAGCGAAATTACATGACCTTGTTCTAGCGGGCATGCTAGCTCAGTCAGCTTACGCCCAAGACAAACATACTCGAGTCGTGATGCACACTCATGTTAGTTTTATTTACTACTGTCTGCAGGTGGGGAAGCTCGTATTTTTCTATTACGGGTGGCACTGGCCATACTCTCTCTGTTACATCAAGGGCTCAATTTCACTTTCAGCCTGCCCTGACTACTACAAAAAGGCAGATGATATATCTGATCCAGTGATCATTGCTTATATATTGGACAACATGAGGTACTTTGTTTTGATTGATTGTGTAATCAAAAGATAGGCCACCCCCGCTGGCAGACACACTTGAAAATAAATTAACACAGGTAGGGAGTGGTCCTCGGAGTCGGAGGAAGGCACTTGATAACTACATACATACACAATATATATATATATGATGTGCTTGCAAACTACTGTGAGTCAAGGGAGTATTCTGAAAATACAACTTATATTCCCCTCAGCTTTGCTACTGTGGAGTTGTTTCTTTTGCATTCTCTTCAAACTAAGACTCTGGTCTGCATCCAGGGCCAGTCTCCACCTATGCTATCTATGATGAACACATCCAGGCTTCTATCCATTCAAAGTAAACGTCTATCATCCTTCTTAATCTCTCAACAAACCTTAATTTGTTTCACCAACAACCACCCATTCGTCCTTCCTTGCTTGCCTTGGCTTTGAGTTTGACCCAAATACCGCTGACGATTCTTGCTATGCTATCCACCCATACAGTGTCGCCCACCCAGGGAGGCATAATTTCTTTCACCTTCCACCCATCCTTCAACAACCCATGCATCTGATTCCTATCAGCCACCTATGCATGCTTCCAACGTATAGTTCTCTGCCAGTCATATTACATCTCGCCTGTCCTTCCACCTTCCACCCTTCTTTCCCTTTTTGTTCAACACATCCATCAAGGTCATCTGATATGACTTTTAGTCTACTCCATAAAACTTTCACAGCTGAGTTGGAGTCAGATAGAAGAGGCCACTGGTTACTCAACTCACGTTACTAATGCTTTTGCTAATGCCATTGCTACGTAAAGGGTGTCCTCTTCTTCAACCGTTGTCTAATGTTCACTACAACTTCATACTTACTAAGTCTCAACAGTACAGTGAGTGTACACCCTTACCGCTAGCGTAATTTCAATAAGTAAGGAATATAACTTATCACCGACAGCCACTACTGCTGGCTCACCCCCTGTAGCTCCTGCAGGTGCCGCATCTCCTGCTCCTTCCAGAATGGCCGCATCGCCATCGCCACTGGCCCCGGCACTGGTGGTCAGTAGTGCGCCTAGATAAAACATGACACATTTTTAGATGCCATATATACACCTCCCCTATTTATTCTTTTTCACTAGAAAGATTGGAAAAAAAAGTTAATACATACATATACAACACATACATCACTAGTCCAAATCGGATACTAGAGTAGAGTAGACACTAGTAGTGTTATGCTCGCTAGGGTCATTCTAGTCTACTCTTCTCTTTGCAAAGTTAGCCTGAGCCATGCAACCATTTTAGCTTCATGTCTTTTGAGCATGTGACGTTACCTCGTAGCTCGTTGTGTAAGTCGCCTTTGAGCCCACATTAGCTCATACAGCTACTGTCAGAGCGTTGCGTACAAGAGGTCGAAAAACAAGCCATTTTGTTATGGAGTTCTAGTCAGTCCGTATTGCTTAGCCATAACATGCTACACTTTTTGGCATGACTGAGAAATGCTTGCATTATACTATCTAAAGTGCACCATTTTTCTCATAACAGGCGGAAGATTCCCTTCTACGAACCAGAGCTTTGTAGAGCTTATGATGTAACCAGTCCTTCTAGGTTCTAAGGTGAGGAGTCCCCTAGAATTCACACAGATATCTTTTGTCTTCAATGTACTAGTTGTAACAATGTTTATTGTTTTAATCTTATGCATTTTGCTGTTGGAGTTGACTCGTTTAGTATACTGTTGAAAATAAACCTTTTGAACTTACACATAGACTCTGTGGTATTTGGTGCAGTGGACTTACACAAGTGAGTGAGCGAAAGGGTGTTATTATGTTCTGGGTTGTCTATTCATTGGGTATCTTCGGTGGAGGTCTGGGGACCTAATGAGAGAATATAGCTAGTCGGTCAGGGGATTGTCGGTTCTGACTGAGGTGTGAGGAAGGTCCAACCTCCCATCACCAACATTCTCCTCTTTTCTTGTGCATAGTTCTGTATGTGGCTGTGCAGAATCCCCACAACAGTAGTGGTATGTACTATATCCTGTCCAAAGTAGTCAAATATATGGTTGGGCATTTTGTTGGTGGGAATTTTCAAAAAACCTCACAATTAAGAAGACTAGAAGAGGACAACCCAAAGGACTGGACTCAGTGGCTAGAGCTCATGGAGAATCTGAGTTTTATTTTAAACCTTTTAAAAGAGTGGCCAACTGGGGAATCTTAGCTACAGACAGACTAATAGTAGTAGTACAGAGAGTTATAGCAGAGGCAGTTAGAGGCAGGGATAACAAGAATTTAGAAACAGTCTAGATTGAAGAAGATTTAGAAAAAAATAGAATTAGGAAACAGAAATAATAGTTCGGAAAAAATAAGGTGCAGTAAAAGTTAGGGAAATATAATTATTAATATTAACCACTGGATGACTCACTGGGGCCAGCAGCAGAGTCCTCGGTAGAGGAGCGGTCCTGGCCCTGGGAGGCATCTTGATCTTGTCCCGCTGGCTGTGACCCCGTCTTCTTGCCCCTGGGTGCAGATCATGTAAGATACAATAAAGAAAGAGACAAACATTAATGATTGGTGTACTGTGAAACAAATAAAATATTTAAAAAACGAAACATTTTAGGAAACAACAATTGCAATAAAATTGACCTATCTAATCAGATCGACTAGTATTATTATTGCGGGATTCACAGACCGTCTACTTATTAATTATGCACACTAATCCAGTGTTCCATTTTGATTCCAGAATACTAAATAAGCCTGTGTACCACCTGACCTAGCCCACATATTCCAGACGGGCCAATTGTTCACTAATTCTGCATTTCAATGATAGCCCTAAAAAATGCATAGATGGAGGACACATGCATCAATGTGTGCATACACCAAATTGTTGGTTGGTTGCAGCTGATGTTCTGCTAGTGACACTGCTAAGCCTTACCACTCACTAAACAAATGACAAAAGGTTCTACTATGGACTGGGGTAAGCAGCACTCAGTGATAGAGGATGCATCACACAGACCTCTAAAGAATTACCAACTAAATACTAACTAAACCTATCAATCGATCCACCACTATCTCTTCTAAGGGACAGGAGGGCAAAGGAAGGACTAGAGTCTCCCTAGCAATAGCATTACCTAACTTAAGTTCTCTGAGTAAACTCTTACAAAATCAGCCCAAGCGAGCGCAAATTTGCAAACAAGTAAGAGTAGCGCCGAGCACCTGTGTCCTACAATCACAGAAGATTTTGAAACATAATTTACCTGCAATGTAAGCAGCAGTATTCTTGCTATTCGGAAAAAAATTACGCGCAATACTTATACCACTAATATATAATAATATTAGCTACTCACCAAGCCCCACGACCTCGACACCTAGCAGGTCCAGCAGGTCCTGCTCCCGGTCCAAGATGTCTGACCACCGGTGGGCCAGCTCGGTGGGCCAGCTGGTTATGGGTGCGCCAGACCCCTGAGTGACAAACACTGCCCGGCGCACCTTTGCCTACCGGTGGTGGCGTTCCTGGGTAGAGTACCCATAGTGCAGCGCCACATCCACTGCTGCCTTGGTCAAGGGGAGGTGGGGCTGCAAAAAATACCAAGGCTGCCTCCTCCGCCTCGCCGAAAAGCTCCAGGGCCGGCACACCTACAGGGCGCAGTCTTCCGCAAGGCAGGCAGCTCTTAGGCACAGGCCCTTGGAGCCATTAGTACCCTTAGGCATGGTTCTGGGGTGAGCGGGAGGCAGATAAGAAAATTTAGAAGGAAAAAATAAAAGTAGAAATAACATGCAAAATATAGACTTAGGGACAGAGAGGGATAGATAATAAATAAAAAAAGATCAGAAAAACAGTGTAAAAACCCAAGGATTGCAAAGATAGAGGGTGGATAGAAAAACAGGCCCCAGAACCATAGCATATAGTGAAAAAACAAGTTTGCCGCACCCTTCGCGACCGCGTGTGTAAGTTCATGCGATATTTTCCTCGAGCACGCAAAAAGCATTGCAAACATGTAGGACGCGTTCCCGAACATGAAATGCGCATCGCGAACACGCTATACGAGACCCGGAAATAAGACATCGCGAACGAGTGGGACAAGTGAAAAACAAGATGGCCGCCCATAGCATGGGTAAGTTCGCCAGACACTATCCCCGAGCGCGAAAACAGCGTCCCGAACACGCAATACTCGTTCGCGAGCAATAAAAACGCATAACGAACGGGCGGGCCAAGCAACTACGTACGTTCGTGTAGCTACGCGTAGCTCGCATAGCGCTTTTGCATCTTCGCATAGGCTTGCGTAGTGCGACTATGCAAACTACGCCCAGGTTTACAAAACACAATTCATTTCAGGAATGTTACCAAGAACTGTTTACGTTTAAATTAACATTCTCCATTGTGTTAGCTATTTTTCTTTATTTACTAATTATCCTTAACCTCTTGCACAAGAAAAGAGGACTGTTCACAGTCTAATTAGGTATTATAGGCATGGCTTTGCTACCATTAGTTGTCATTTAGTTGCTGTTCTCCCATTGGCTAGAGTTTCCTAAGCCTCATGGGAGTTGTAGTTCTTGACTGCTGCTATGTAAATAAATGCAAGAAAGAGAAGCATAATACTCACCTCCATGTCTTTAATAAAATTAAGATTTCCCTTCATAGATTACCAGGAAAATCTACATTACTGTGGAGTAAATCCACCCCAATGCTGTCCATATACAAGTTAAACTCTATGAAATGTAGAATTACCACGTGGACTGGATTCATTTTTCCAGGTTGTGAAACCACTTGGAATTCCCAATTCCATGTCCTTTAATGTATACATATACCATCTGATCTGAGCAGGTGTTAAATGTTTGCTGAAACCTCTCACATATTTGCAGGTGAAGGAGCGGGTGGTGGCAGTAAAGAAGGGAAAGGGCAAATTACTTTCTGGTAAAGGGAGTTAGAAAAGAAATGAAGAATGAGACTTGGCTGCTTCTGCAGCCAAAGCCTCGTGCATTTTGTTCTGACCAGAATGAATGAGGAACAAATCGGGCCGGGCTCTACCATACCTTGGAAAACATGTGTGGAAAACTCCATCAATATAGAATCAGGCGAAGACTAATTCTGCTTAGCTGCATACAGGATGATGGCTGCTGCAGTGCAGCAGGTGTCCTGTGGGGCTCATTTGTCACAATATAGCCTTATAGCCCGCCGTAGCGGGCTATACCGGCTATTAAAGGCCCGCTGAATCGTTAAAGGCCCGAGCCGAAGGTGAGGGACTTTAACGAGACAGCGGGACTTTAAGTGCCGGTATAGCCCTGCTACAAAGGGCTATAAGGCTATTAGAACATTCTGCCACTAGAGGGCAGAATGTTCTAACAAATTAAACAAAGGGTTCACGAATCTCGAGGGGATATAAATCCCCTCGAGCTTTGAGAAGCCTTTGTAGAACATTGGAATGTTGCTCTGCCTTTACCTGCCTGTAGAAGCAGGGAGCACTCCATTGTCTGCAATGGAGCTCCCAACATTCCAATGTTCTAATACCTGTTATAAGGCACTCACAATATCACCATCCACATACTCATGTAGAACACTTGGCCTTGACTTCACATAGGTGGCGGCAAGAGAGATGGAATAAGCCGACTTTGGGAAAGGCTGTCATAGAGATTCATTTGATTGACTGGTTGGGACTTCAAAGAGATGGAGAAAGCCCGTGTAATGCTTTGTCTATTCTACTGCAGTATGTGGATGGTGATATCATTATGAGTACCTATGTACTAGGACAGAGTGTGGTGCATCAGCAACACCACGTCTGACCTGATGAGACGCAACGAGTTATAAGGGGCTTACCAGAAAAATGCATTTCTGAAACATATATTTTATCCTTGATTTAACATAAACATATATCTGGAATAGATATAAGAATAATGTAAGGATGCCAAGACAAACGTCAGTTTGCTTTCCTTTTCTATTGTTGTTGAAAACATCAACTGGCTTTTGCAAACTCGTGCATGTTTTTAACTCGTGTAACATTTCTTGCTCAATTGAAAGTGACACATTCAGGAGAAACAAATGCTTTACTTAAAGATCCAATGCTCTTTTGGGCACTGTACGAACATCTTACAGCATGGACCACATGAATGCAAAGGTGTTAGCAAGTGAAGTCCTGCTCGGTAATGTTGAAGAAGTTGCCTTGGAAAATGTGAAAAAACAGGGCGCCCATAAGTAAACCTCCCACCAAACACCAGACACTGTAGCACCTGTAACCAAAACACCTCGTCTAGGCACGCTAATCCAACACTCATTTTGTCCACAGGAAAAATTGCCTTGAAGTAGTAAACTCTAATTAGCTACAGGAAGGTGAGCAGGCACAGAACCACCGGTAGCCAAGGGCAGCTACAGTGAAAGAAAACAAACTGTGGTCTGATCAAGGTCAAAACTGAGACATCAGACGAAGCTTGTCTGGAAATAAAAACGTTACTTTTGTGCAGTTAAGAGGTCTCCCCTTTCCTGCCTTAGACATTATGCTGTTAACACTCTGAAGCCAATATGTGCCATAGACTTTGGACCTAGATTCTATTTGCCATTCTGCAAGTCTGAGTGAAATACTAGAGAAAAACATGCGGGAAACTGTTCTGAAACGCCAATTCCCCCGTGTTATTTCCAAAAACCCGTATAAGCGAGTCATTCCGCACCAAAAAGGGAGTCATTCCACACCCTGAAGTTATAGAGGCCCACAGTATCAATCATTTTTGGAGGGAGGGGAATAACAAAGCCATTTTCTGGCGCACATAGTGATGGGCCCCAAAGAGATTACTCATAGTCATTTGCATTCAGGGATGATTACAAGGTTTTGTATTTGCAGTCTGTTCAAACGTGCTAGAATTTTCCTGGAATGCCATAGAAAGCACTCTGAATTCAAAAGGAGTTCTCCTGAACTCAAAGGAATTCTGGCACCTTGGTCCACCTTGTTGTGATGGAAGGAGAAGTTCAGTCAATCCGTTTTTTGGTTCTCAACAATCAGGTAGTGAACGATGGGAAACTCAGTAGATATATATGGTGCTGTTCTGAAAGTCTGAGCATAAAAACCTGGCAACCAACCAACAACTGGAATACGTTGATTCAATGTAGAAACTCAAAATGTCAATTAAACAACCCACGGAAATTTAACTTATGCCTGCAGCATTCTCTCCAGTAGCGGCTCCTGGAGGGAGTACTGCGGAGCGGTGTGTCGGGTCGGTGAGGGGCAAGGTGTCGGGTAGTAAACTCTGACATATGGCCCAACAAGGTAAGTACCTAAATAAATAAAATGAATTACATTGCACACGCAGCAACGCCAAATGGTGACGCAGCGTGCGCAATGTAATTTGTTTTATTTATTTATTTATGTGCTTACCTCCTTTCCGCCGTATGCCGGAGTTTACTACCCCCCACCCTGCCCTTTCCCCGCTCAGCCCCACCACCCCGCAGCACTTCCTCCAGGAGCAGCTACTGATTCTCTTCCTAATTCAATCGCATACGGTGTATAATGCTGCTAGCTCCGTTTCCGTGGAGCATATTTACAATTGAAATGGAAGAGCATGGCGTTAGCCTTCTTGGTTGCCGCCATGCTATGCCACTTCTTAAATGCAGGGCTACACCATATTTACAACAATATTGTGCAGCCCTGCGTTCTCCCTGAGCTGGGGCTAAATTTAATTGCCTAACATCAATGTAGACTCCAGAGGAAATGTTTCATTTCACCTAGTTTTTGCTGTTCCCTTGTGCTGCATTGTGCAGCACACATGAAAACAGCAAAACGCCATTGATTGTTTATGTGCAAAAAGGTGTCTCTTCTTGCACATAAACAATCTTTAAATGGCATTTTGTAATTTCCGTGTTTGCTGCTTCATGCAGCACACATAGAAGTTGCAAAACGTCATCTTTTAAATTATTGGTTATGTGCAGGAAGCACATAAACAACATTTCTCCTCGTTGCTCACTGTGCCTGGCTTGGCAGTTTGGTCTGGACTGTTCCCATGAGGCACAGGGTCAAGACTGATTTGCATATGGCTGGGTCTAAACTGGGGTGGCAAGGTGAGCAAAAGAACAATGGATTTAACCCAGTTCTCTTGACTGGGGGTGAATGTATGATTCATTCAGCATTCCGTCCATCATTTCTTTGCGTAGCATTTTGCGCCCTGTGTGGGATGGATATGCCCAGACGTGGGTTGCTTGCTCACTGTGCCGCTGGATTCAAGCTAGCCTGGCTGATGAAGGGGTACATACCCTTAAACCAGTCCCAGGATGCTTCTTTCCGGTCCGGGGAGGACCTGGCCTGGCAGTTTGGTCTGGACTGTTCCCATGAGGCACAGGGTCAAGACTGATTTGGATATGGCGGGGTCTAAACTGGGGTGGCAAGGTGAGCAAAAGAACAATGGATTTAACACAGATCTCTTGACTGTGGTTGAATGTATGATTCATTCAGCATTCCGTCCATCATTTGTTTGCATAGCTCTTCTTGTAAATAGCAAATCCCCTATCGCCACCACAACATCATGAAAAGTGACTTTGTGGTGGCGGAAGGGGCTTTTGAGTGAGCCCCAAAAGTGTTTTGGGTGTTTCCTCCTTTTACTCTCTCTCTCCTTCTTTCATTTGACATTAAAACGATTGTCATTTCTTAACTATGCTTACATTTATGCAATTTCACTGGCACTAAAGGTATCTAATAATATTCGAAAAGCCTATCATTTTTGACAGATGCTATGGTATATAACCATAATTAGTAAATTTCCACCATCAATCTAACAAACCGTAATATACAAATGGCTCAGCTATAACAACCACTCAAGTGAGACAGTCTATTTGAAACACAAATCATCAACAATACCCTGATTACAAGTAGCGGTAAAAACAGATGTGAGTTTACAGTTACTGTGCAGTATTTTGCACTAGTATAGTGAAATTATGAGTAAAATTCCAAATAATGGGTAATTGCTGCATAGGACAGGTTTTAATGGCTGTAACACCACAATCAATGTGCATTTCAATGGGAACTAATTGCATACATGTACCACCTGCTCTGAGTAGGTGATACATGTATGTACTGGTCTGTGGGTGGGATGGGATGAAGGGGAAGGAGAGTAGGAAAGGTAAGGGAATAATATTTTTCTAGAACGAAAAATACCGATTGTTGCCTCTGTTACAGAAAAAAACATATTGAGGAATAGCTGCTTCTGCTCCAAAAGTCTCATTAGATTTTTCTACCAGAATGATCAGCTGGAAAATCAAGTATTTGCTCGCAAACCTAGTAAATTCTATCAACTCTGAATCAGGTGGAGCTAAGTCCCTTGTGGTAATTTTGCTTTGCCTGACTGTGAATCAGGCCCCTAGAAGGAAATAAGTGTACAATGACCTTTCTGGACCTCATTGAAGACATGAAGGCGTCTTGGTTGTTGAGGACTCTTCAGGAGAAAAACCTCCCAGGTACATTATGGTACTTGTTAGAAATGAGGATCTCTAGTTGGCAGTGGCATGCACCCTATCCAAGTAGGGACCCTTTCTTCTAGTCAGGGTAAGGGAGTTACACACCCAGATAACCCCTGATGCGTTGATTCCAAGATGGTTCTGGTTTGCAGGTGCTGCATCAGAGATGCGTGGTGCACAGGTGCGATGTATGGCAATCTAGAATGCACTGGAGAATGATGTGGCCGCACCAAACCGTCACTGCATTGGTTTCTTTAGCTGCTGTACCACGATGCATCAATCTTGAGAGCTGCATCACAGGGTCTGTATCAGAGTCAGTGCGGTGATCTCAAACTCCAGAAACTGTGCGCTAAAATGGGCCCGCTCTGCTGTTTGCGGGCCACAGAGAGGAGCTGCATCGATTTCTTCAGCCGTATAGCAGCAGCGCATAGAAATTTCTCCAGCACGGCAGTGCTGCATTGGAAAAACATAAAAATTATACAAAACAACAAGGGCACCCAATCGAGTCAGCACAGGACCTCGGGGAACATATGAGTAAAGACAACAGCGGTCCTATGCAAGGAGGGATATAGTCAAAAGGTAAATATAGACACAGTGGAAACTATATTGTTAATTGACTTGCCCAGCCGGGCAGAGGTCTAATATTTAATTTAGAACCACAATATTAGGAGATACCTTCAACAATTTCTTGGAGATGGGCACAAGCCTGTGCCCAGACGTTTACAAATTGTCATGGTTAGCGGAGTGGATAGAAGGTAGAGAAAGGTTTTTAGGCAAAAGCTATTGTTTTCTGTGCATATAGCAATAACAGAATTCACATTGACACCATTACTTGAAATATAGTAACAGATACACAACAGAGTATATGGTGTAGAAGTTGTCGACGGCGTTTTGATCCCATTACATAGTTACAGGGATCCCTGTAACTATGCAATGAGATCGAAACGTGGGCAGGGTGTAGTGTAAAGGTAGGATATGTACTGGTGTGTTTTATATGTCCTGAAACTGAAATACTGCCAATTTTGTGTTTCAGTACTGCAAGGACTAGCTCTCATTTTGGCTATTATTGAAGCTGCCTTGTAACATTTTACAAGTGTAACTTTTAATTGGGAACAGCTAGAGATTTGGAGTTTAGGCTCCTTGAGCTCAGAATTTAATAACACATCTTTTTGTAAAGGTGCTTTTTAAATAGTATGTTTGAAAATGCCACTTTTAGAAAGTGGGCATTTTCTTGTTTAATCATCCTGCTCTTCTGCCTGCCTGTGTAATCAACGTCTGGTTTAGACTGACAGGAACTGTTTTGTGCATTCACTCAAGACAGTCACACAAAAGTGAGCTGAGGTGTGCCCAGCATATCCTGCTGGCTCATCACCAGGCTGATGGGTCTTTCTGTGCTATAGTGGTAGGAGGGGTTGTCACGGACACCTGAATAGGCTGTGTCTGCCTTTCACCATGCTGTCTACACCCCCTGTAGTGTGGGTGGATCAAGCAGGACAGAAATTATTCTACTAAGCAAGAGAGTCTTTCTTTGAAGCTTGCAGGCTTTAAAGGCTGAAAGTAGTATAAGTAGAGAGGCTTTGTCCCGAAAACTTTACAACACTAAGAGGGCCATGCCAAGAAGAAGAGCTCAGGAGCTGAAGAGCTGCCAGGAGTATTGCCCCTTTGCTGTTTGGTGCTTTGCTGGGTTGGCCTGCAGTTGCTTCTTCTTTCTGTGGGCAGTGGAAAGGCCTGGAATGTTGCTGTACTTTGGTATTCTGCTTAAAGATGATTCTCCAGGAGCTTGACTTAGCGCTTACCTCCTGTTTAGAAGTCTCTGGAACACAAAGGGGCAGATTTACAATAACTGGCGCATCCCCAGGGATGTGCCAGTTATTGTGCGCCGCAGCTTCGCCACCCATGGTGCTCTGCATTTACAATGCGGCGCACCATGGGGCAAAAATGGCACAGAGTAAAAGTGGCGCATTGCTGGAGTTGCGTCGGAAGCGCGACGCAGCTCCAGCAAGGCTCGGAGGTGCCCTATCTGTCCAATGCTGCGTCAAGCCTGACGCCTGCTTCAAGCAGGCGCAGGGTTTTGACACAGCCTTGGCCTAAAAGTGACTGAGTGAAATCTTGAGGATTTCACTCAGCCACTTTTGCGAGGCGCACCTGCCCCAGAATGCCCACCCTGCGCCGGAACGCCCACATGTGGCGCAGGGCTTTACAACGTGACGCATCTGCCTAGATGTGTCACGTTGTAAATGGGTCGCAGGGATGCTCCACGTTTACGCTTCCTGTAACTATGTAATGGGATCGAAACGCCGTCGACAACTTCTACACCATATACTCTGTTGGGTATCTGTTACTATATTTCAAGTAATGGTGTAAATGTGAATTCTGTTATTGCTATATGCACAGAAAACAATAGCTTTTGCCTAAAAACCTTTCTCTAAATATTAGACCTCTGCCCAGCTGGGCAAGTCAATTTACAATATAGTTTCCATTGTGTCTATATTTACCTTTTGACTATATCCCTCCTTGCATAGGACCGCTGTTGTCTTTACGCATTGGAAAAACAGGCACTGGAAGGGTTGCACTGATTTTGCAGGTTTCCAGCAGCAAAACAACCTCCAAAGGACCAGAACTGCATATCACAAAACAAAGCACGTCAGAACTCCCAGCACTGGAGTTCAGGGATGCTGCAAGTGAAGTCTTTGGGGCAGATTTATGTCGGACTTGCGCAGCCGTTGCATCACGCAACAGCAGCGTAAACGTGGAGCATCCCTGCGACCCATTTACAACGTGACACATCTAGGCAGATGCGTCACGTTGTAAAGCCCTGCGCCACATGTGGGCGTTCCGGCGCAGGGTGGGCATTCTGGGGCAGGTGCGCCTCGCAAAAGTGGCTGAGTGAAATCCTCAAGATTTCACTCAGTCACTTTTAGGCCAAGGCTGTGTCAAAACCCTGCGCCTGCTTGAAGCAGGCGTCAGGCTTGACGCAGCATTGGACAGATAGGGCACCTCCGACGCAACTCCAGCAATGCGCCACTTTTACTCTGTGCCATTTTTGCCCCATGGTGTGCCGCATTGTAAATGCAGAGCACCATGGGTGGCGAAGCTGCGGCGCACAATAACTGGCACATCCCTGGGGATGCGCCAGTTATTGTAAATCTGCCCCTTTGTGTTCCAGAGACTTCTAAACAGGAGGTAAGCGCTAAGTCAAGCTCCTGGAGAATCATCTTTAAGCAGAATACCAAAGTACAGCAACATTCCAGGCCTTTCCACTGCCCACAGAAAGAAGAAGCAACTGCAGGCCAACCCAGCAAAGCAGCAAAGGGGCAATACTCCTGGCAGCTCTTCAGCTCCTGAGCTCTTCTTCTTGGCATGGCCCTCTTAGTGTTGTAAAGTTTTCGGGACAAAGCCTCTCTACTTATACTACTTTCAGCCTTTAAAGCCTGCAAGCTTCAAAGAAAGTCTCTCTTGCTTAGTAGAATAATTTCTGTCCTGCTTGATCCACCCACACTACAGGGGGTGTAGACAGCATGGTGAAAGGCAGACACAGCCTATTCAGGTGTCCTTGACAACCCCTCCCACCACTATAGCACAGAAAGACCCATCAGCCTGGTGATGAGCCATTAGGATATGCAGGGCACACCTCAGCTCACTTTTGTGTGACTGTCTTGAGTGAATGCACAAAACAGTTCCTGTCAGTCTAAACTAGACGTTGATTACACAGGCAGGCAGAAGAGCAGGATGAATAAACAAGAAAATGCCCACTTTCTAAAAGTGGCATTTTCAAACATACTATTCAAAAAGCACCTTTACAAAAATATGTGTTATTAAATTCTGAGCTCAAGGAGCCTAAACTCCAAATCTCTAGCTGTTCCCAATTAAAAGTTACACTTGTAAAATGTTACAAGGCAGCTTCAATAATAGCCAAAATGAGAGCTAGTCCTTGCAGTACTGAAACACAAAATTGGCAGTATTTCAGTTTCAGGACATATAAAACACACCAGTACATATCCTACCTTTACACTACACCCTGCCCATGGTTGTATCTTGGGCCTACCTTAAGCATGCCGTTTATGTAGTAAAAGCAAATGTTAGGTCCTGGTAAGTAGGTGCACTTGTCAGGTTGAAATGACACTTTAAAAAAAGGAATCACAGGCACTGCAATGGCAGACTGAGATAAGTTTACAAGGCTACCTATGTGGGTGGCACAACCAGTGCTGCAGGCCCACTAGTAGCATTTGATTTAAAGGCCCTGGGCACACACAGTGATCTTTACTCGGGACTTACCAGTAAACCAAAAATGCCAGTCATGGATAACCAATCATATTCACAATTTACACACAGAGTACTTGCAGTTTAGCACTCATCAGCAGTGGTAAAGTGCCCAGAGTACATAAACCAGGAAAAATGAAGTTTAGCAGAACAGTGAAAATTACAGGAGTCAGAGGCAAAAGAAAGGGGAAACCATGCCAAAGATGGCAGGTCAAACACATGATCCCTCCAGCTGAATGTAGGGAGAACTACTCACCTCATGGGAGTTCTCATCACTAAGGCAGAAGGATCTGGACAGATCATCAGCATTGGCTTGTTCTCTCCCAGGATAGTGTTCCACTATAAAGTCCATCAACTGTCAGGAAATGGACCTCCATCTGCATCAAATATCTGAGGGTTTTGTGGTCTGTCTAAATCGGGGAGTGAGCCCTAAACAACTTGGGTATTAGCTTCTTCAATGCCCAGGCCACAGCAAAAGCTTCTCCCTCAATTGCACCCCACCTCTCTTCCCTGGGAAATGACCCCCTGATAATGAAGGCTACATGTTGGTCTAGGTCCTCTTTGCTTAGCTGTGCTAGAACTGTTCCCACACTATGCTCTGAAGCATCTGTTTGCACACTGAATTCCTTGGAGATGTCGAGAACCTTCAGCATGGTCGCAGTGCACATGGCTGCCATCAGGGCATCAAAAGCAGCCAGGCAAGCATCAGTCCAGATCACTTTCCTGGGCTGCTTCCTTAAAGTAAGCTCAGTCAAGGGAGCAACAATGGTGCCATTCCCCTTGACAAATCTCCTGTAATAGCTGGTGAGACCTAAAAAGGCTCTAACCTCAGTCTAGGTTTTGGGGGCTCCCAAGCAAGAATGGTGTCAATCTTGGGTTGTAGGGGTGCCACCTGTCCACTTCCTACCTGGTGTCCACAGTATACTACAGACCCCTGACCTATCTGGCACTTACTGGCCTTGATAGTGAGACCTGTCTTCTGCAGGGCCTTCAACACTGCCCATAGGTGATGCTAGTGGTCCTCCCAGTTAGAACTCAACACTGCAATGTCATCCAGGTAGGCAGTGCTAAAATCTTCAAAATCTGCGAAAACCCGGTTAATCAACCTCTGAAAGGTGGCAGGGGGATTTCTTAAAACATAAAGGGCATCACTTGGAACTAGAATGCCCTCCTGGTGCTTGAAATTCAGACCTCTATTTAGCCCCATCGGTCAAGGCAATCTGTCAGGACCTAGACATTAAGTCAAACGTACTGAGGAACTTGCCCCTCACAGCCGATTTATGAACTCATCAGGTTTGGGGATGGGGTGCATGTCAGTCTTAGTGATGGCTTTGAGCCCACAGTAGTCCACACTGAACCCCAGTTTAGGTGTGGCACAGGGTACAGCAGCCTTTAGGACACAGACCATTGGGCAGGCCCAAGGACTGCTGGAGGGCTTTATCACTCCTATCGCTAGCATCTTGGAAAATCCTTCCTGGATGCTGGCTTTATCCATGTCAAGTCAACCTGTAAACTATGGGGCAGGTTTACAAGCCCCTTGCAACAATTTAACGCCGCTGGTGCGTCACTTTTGTGACACAGCGGCGGCGTAAACAATGCGCCACGTTGTGACTTATTTACAACGTGACGCATCTAGGCAGATGCGTCATGTAGTAAAGCCCTGCGCCACATGAAACCTGCGTCAGGTTTCATGTGGGCGTTCTGTCACAGGGTGGGCGTTCCCTCGTATCAAAGCCCCGTAAAACTGATGCAGTGAAATCTACAAGATTTCACTGAGTCAGTTTTACGACGCTGCTGCGTTAAATCCTTACGGCTGCTTGATGCAGGCGTAAGGAGTGACGCACCATGTTATGTATGTGTGGCCCCTGTGCATTGCAGGAGTTGCGTCGTGCTTGCGACGCGACTCCAGCAATGCGCCGCCCATACGCCACAAGATGCGTCACGCATCTTCTATTCCTTGCACGCATCTTCTATTCCCCGCATTGTAAATGGGGCGCATCTGTGGTGGCACAAGGAGGGGATTGCATGACGCATCTGTTCTGGCGCATCCCTGCTGATTTGCAGAGATGCGCCAGAACATGTAAATATGCCCCTTTGTGTTTTACAGGGTGACTATCCTCAGCAGCCACATCCTGGGTACACCAGTAGGTGACTCCTGGGGTCAAGAAAAACAGTGAAACAAACTTTCCCAGCAACTGGTGACAGTCCCTCTGCTGTTCCAGCGTCAGAGTTGGGGAGAGGTTCTCACCATCCACAGACCCATTCTGCTTCTGGGCAGACAGGAGGTCAGGAAGAGGCTCACATTCTTCCTCCAATCCATCATCTGTTGCCAGGAGCATAGTCACTTCAGACATATCATAGTAATGTTTGAGGTGGTTCACATGCAGGACCCTCAAAGGGTTCCTAGGAGATTGCACGTTCACCAGATTAGTGACATCAATCTAGCACTCCACCACCTCAAAAGGCCCAGTCCACTTGTCCTGGAAAGCATGCAGCTCCACTGGGGCCATTACCCACACTTTCTGGCCAGGTTAAAGCTCAACCAGAGAGGCATTGTGGTCATACCAATGTTTCATATCATCCTGGGTGGCTTCTAAGTCCGCTTAGTGAGTATGCTGCAGCAGGCAGTCTGGTTTCTGAAGGCCATCATTTTTTTTTTGTAAATATCTTTTTATTGCAGCAAAGACAGATAAGTATACAGTACAATTTATACCATTCCCCTTGATGCTCAGTGTGAGCTCCGCTCCCACTCCCCAGTATCACACAGCCATTCAGCTCGCACCCCGGAGGTCGAGCGGCAAAGTCGTAGGTACATAGGAAACTGCGCTGGAGCATTCTGTGCATGGCTACAGCCAACAAGTGGATGGGAAACGGCAGCGCTGCTTTTCGGACCTAACACTCCCTCTCCCCTGTCCCAAGTCCAGTTGAAGCCAAGAGTTTCTGTGCAACTCCCGTGAACATACCCCCCTCCCCTTCCCCTAAGCCCCCTCAACTTTTCCTACCCCGCCTTTCCCGTCCAGGATTCCCCCCCCCCAACTCTCCCTGCCCCCTACCCAGCCCCCCCACCCCCCCAGGCGTGCCAGAGTATCACCTAATTGAACTCTCAACCTTGCCAACAAGATCAGACCCGAAGCATGGTACCAGGATTCGTCTGCAATCATCCGTAAATCATCTCGATGGAACGCAAGGGCAGTGCAATAGCCGAGCGGGTCTATGCCGCCCCCCCGTCAGGCGGGCGTCCCTCTGGAGCCGGGCTATGTAATGGGGATTCCTCCTCCTCCACGTCCAGGAGCGTGAGATCTAGGACCAGCCCCTCCCACGCCCTGGCTCTCTCCAGTGCCAAGTCATTGTCTATCCTGAGCGCAGCTCGCAGGCGAAGCTCACCCTCACATCTAGCCCATTTAAGCAGTTCAGCCTTCCAGCGCTCTACTACGGGGCCCCGGGACGCCTTCCACTGGGACGTAATGGCCCGCTTCGCCAGGAGAAGCCCCAAGTCCAGGAACTTGCTAGTGACTTTGTTCTTTGATGTGTGTGGGAACCAGTGTAGTATGCAATGTGCCATGGTGAGTTGCAGGTCCCTCTCCGTCACCTCCCTCAGAACCTCCACCACCTCCTCCCAGAAGGGCCCCAGCTCGGGACAGGACCAGAACATGTGTCGGAAGTCTGCGGGATCCGCCGGGCAGCGCGGACAAGACGCTGGGTGAGCCGGGAAGTACTTATGTAATTTATCAGGGGTCAGATACGCCCTATGTAGGACATAAAAGTGCACCAGCTGGAACCTTGCGTTGCGCGTGCCGTTCCGGGCCCCCTCCAGTATACCATTCCAGGCCTCTTCGGGGATCTCAGTCGCCAGGTCGGCTTCCCATTTCGTCTTCAGGGTCAGCAGCGGAGCGGTGGATTCCGAGACCATGCGTCGAGTCAGGCACGTGACCGCTTTGACCGTCCCTGCCATCATCACGACGTACTGACATCCCAGGGACAATGGTGGCTCCGAAATGCCCGCCCCCCAGTGTTTGCGGATCGCCGCCGTTAAGGCCGCATGAAGAAGGAAGTCCCCACCCGCCAGTTCGAAGCGGTCCTGCAGGATGTCGAAGGGCAACATCACTCCATTTTCGTACAGGTCACCTATGGATGACAGCCCCTGCTGGTCCCAGCCGTCCAGCCCGCGCCACGAGCCTCCATGCGGAAGCGCCCCGCAGAGTCTAAGCGGGATCTCTGGTGCGTAAGGAACCGTAATACCGCATCTCCGGCGATATCTGTTCCAGCATTTCCGGGCCGTCGCAAACTCCTGGGTGAGGTGGAAATCCCCCATCGGAAGTCCCAGGACAATCCGGGACAACACCTGGACCGGACCCGCCGGTTCTCCTGCTCCATCCTCCCCCCTCCTGGCCCGAGCCACCCATTGTGTCAGCCATTGCAGCTGCGCCGCTAAGTAGTAGAGCTCGTAGTCCGGCACCGCTAGACCTCCGTCCGCCCTAGGGCGGAGAAGCGTGGCATGGGCCACCCTGCGCCTTCCCGTCCCCCACAGGAAGCCGATGACCATCGATCGCAGCCGCCGAAAGTAGCTCGCCGGGATCCAGATCGGGAGGGTCCCGAAGAAGTAAAGCAGCCGCGGGAGGGTTACCATCTTGAGCAACGCCACCCTGCCCATGGGTGACAATGGGAGCGTGCCCCAAAAGTCGAAATTCTCTCTAGTGTGCCGTATCGCCGTACCGATATTACCCTCAAGGATATCGGCTCTGTCATGGAAGATCGAGGTGCCAAGGTATCGCAGGCTCCTCTCTTCCCAGGTCACTCCCTCTGTAGTTTGCGGGCATGTCCTCCGTGGGCGGGCCGGGAATAGGTGGGACTTCTCCCAGTTCACTCGGAGGCCCGAGATTCTACCCAGCGATTGCAGGAGGGCCTTAGCTCCTCGCAGGGAGTCCGTCGAATCCGCCAGGAACATCAGCAGATCATCTGCGTATAGTGCGATGTGGTGGTCTTGACCATAGACGTCCAGGCCCCGATACGCCTGCCCCAGCCGGGCCCGAGCCGCAAGCGGCTCGACGGCCAAGGCAAACAGCAGGGGGGAAAGAGGGCAACCCTGACGGGTGCCCCTGCCCACTCCGCACATCTCAGAAATGATCCTCCCTGTCCTGACCCTTGCCGTCGCGTTCGTATAGAGCAGCCTCGTCCAATCTACGAAGCCTTCGCCAAGGCCCAGCGCTCGCAAAACATGGAAGAGATACGGCCATTCCAGGCTGTCGAAGGCCTTCTCCATTGAAAAGAGAAGAAGAGTACCCTGCCTCAGGATATAAAGGCCCTAGTTAGAGGGTCCAGGAGATATACATAAAGGGGTGATTAACCTAGGGTTTGACACTAAACATCACAATCACATGGTCAAATCAAGAAGACTAAACAGTTCATATTGAAAAATATATATTTTTTATTTTTAGTTTTCTGATCACACAGATATAAAAAAAATTTTTCTTTTTGGGATATAGAAATATATTTTTTTTAAAGTGTATCAACAGTGCATATATATCATAAATAAAACAAACAAATACAGAGGGGAATTTGTCCTACCCAGTAATGGCCAATACTTAACACACACCATATCATTCACACTCAATCCTTCCTCACTCTAACTAGTCTCGTGCCGTACATCATTCATTCTACCAATCAGTTTTCTACTCCTTGCAGGTATGGCACAACGATGGTTCATGTGCTGGATATGTCAAGGTGTTAATCCAGATAGGTGGTCTTAACTACGGGTCCTGATGTAATGTGGACGACGCACGTTTCGGTGACAAGCCAATAAGGCTGCACCTTCGTCAGGGCAAGGGGCAGTATACTGGGGCGGACACAATGATAAAATTTCTGCAAAACAAGGAGCAAAACACGCATTTTACTTTCATATATGTATATATATTTTTCAAATTACATTTCAGTGTTAACATTTAACATTCATCATCCTAAATGGGTTACTGCAAATTTCAGACATTTGGAGAAACTATAACCTGTCATTTTGTCTATCTGATAAACCTTGGAGCAATGCTCCTATACCTGACCGTAGGTTGTCATGCAGTGTCAAACCTACTAGAGACACTCCCTAGGAAAGATTCCCCAAAAGGTGGAATCTAAAAGGCATAATGATAGCCTTGACTGTATGGACCAAAGAGCACATTCAATACCACATAGATTCCTTACTCACACACAAGTCTATACATTTCAAAACAATTCATAGTCTCTCTCAGCACTCCTCTCTATTGTACACGCATGATTTTATAGTCCAAATCAAAAATCGATTCCATAATCCACACATAGTTCAGTTCGTTATTATATGTTAGTGTAAAACCCAGATAAGACCAGGTAGTCAAGAGTAGCCATGCCCACAGTAGATTAATTGTTCCTAGGTTTTTCACTTCTTAGTTTGTCTGGTTTTGGCTTTATAATTCAAGAATACCAGGCCTCAGGCCATTTTAACTATTCCTAGGATTTTCACTTCATTATTTTACCTGCTTTTAGCTTTGTTATTCAAGAATTTCAGGCATCAGGCGACTTCTTAGCGGGTATAGGGGCGTCCATGCCGCTGGTGGTATCGGAAGCCAGACTTCAGGCTGTTCAAATTCTGTCAGGGGGATAATTAAATTACCTCTTATGTCAACATTTCGGGGTACTTTTAAACAGGTCAGATTTTTATTGTTAGCTCATATCCTTTATCATATCTGTGCTTATAGCCATAGGGCATCAAGGGCGGTCTTTCAGGTGTCCCTCTCTACAGTTTTCTTGTTTACGGAGATTGTAATTACCGAGTTTGAATTGAAGAAGGAGCTTGTTGTAGCCCAAATTCTGTCAGGGGGATAATTAAATTACCTCTTATGTCAACATTTCGGGGTACTTTTAAACAGGTCAGATTTTTATTGTTAGCTCATATCCTTTATCATATCTGTGCTTATAGCCATAGGGCATCAAGGGCGGTCTTTCAGGTGTCCCTCTCTACAGTTTTCTTGTTTACGGAGATTGTAATTACCGAGTTTGAATTGAAAAAGGAGCTTGTTGTAGCCCAACCGACCTAATGCTATACATTTAAGAGAAACCTACCAGAATCGGTCGGCACTTTGGCCTGTTGTTTTTGTTCCTCTTTCCTTTTCAGGCAGTACTATCAAGTTTGTATGCTAATAGACAATAATGGAGCCTGTCAAAGAGAGTGAAATTAAATCAATACCATCTCATTGCCAGTACAGTAGTTAATTATTCTTCCTTTAAGGAAACAACATGTTTAGAGAGGTTACTTAACGCCTCAATGTACCCCCCTACTGTTGTAACTGCCAATACATACCGGGGAGGTAGGCTCGTAAGGCTTGAGTTCTCCTTTTTAATATTTAAACCGGCACTGAGTGGCACATTAGCCGCTGGTATTCCTACAGATAAAAATTTACACTTAGGTAAAGCTTCAGAGCCCAGTCCCTGCAGTCTCACGTTACATATCTTTTTCCTGCCGCTATTTACCTTTTATAAGGAGAGTTCTTCTTCTTCTTAACAGGGGGTTCCAGAAGTGCTGTACTCTATCGTTCTCCTAGTATGGGTACACGAAGTGGTCCCAAAAGGATAGCGCTGCCTCAATAATTTATTGGCTGCTGCTGTACCTGGAACACGGGGGCATAGAGAATGCTCAGAAACTGGTCTCGCTAAACAGGTTTCATACCTATGGGGCGCTCGATCTCGAATGCTTACCTTCATTTCGCTGGCAGTCTTCCTTCAGGTGGGGTTCCGCCGACCCGGTCCGTCGGCCGATGGACAGAGATTAGATTCTCTGATGTTTCCGGCGTCCTTATCAAGGATCGTCGTTTTCGCGCCCGCTTCGCCAAATCAGCTGTGCCTGATTCCATAAAAAGGATAGACGGACTATTCTGACCCCCTAGTAATCAGTCGCCATCTTAGGTGTACCAAACAGTGGATGGAAACACTGTTTAAAGATATCATTTGAGGTACAGTGGCGGCCATCTTACTATAACCGATCATCATTTTTCATTTTCTTCATCGGGATATGATTTATTTTATACAATACAGGCATTGGCTTTGTATTATAGGTATAATTTTTATAGATAAACAATTCTTATCATCTATTGATCTATATAGTAATAGTTAATTCTACCTTCACGAAGTCGGTAATAGGCCAGATCGTAATGTCGAGCCATAGATGGTTATAATTGATTTATAAGCTTTTTTTCGTTCCAGGGGAGGGAAAGAGGTTAGGTGCATTCCTTGAGCTGAAGATCGGTGCACGTTTTTCCACGCATCTAACTATTCAGATGGGTTCACACTCATCTAAATTCACTCCTAGATAGTGTGTGCAAATAAATTAGCAGCCATTTATGTTCACTCCCAGTTTGTATATTATGAATCAAACTCCATCAAATAATCCCGGAAAGGATACCAGAGTCACCCCTATAGAAAGGGTGAGGCGTTTTCCCCATACCTGTTAGTCCTAATTATACCACTTCTCATATCAGTGATAAAGAGGAGACAGGGGTCCTGGATTATCTTAACCGAGTTTTGAGGCGTGGATTTTTCATTTTTAGGCATGGGAGATCCCATACTGTTCTTACAGAAAAGCCTGATGCCAGGGGCATTCCTCATTTAGTCCCTTTTCTACAGAGTCAAGAAAAAAGATCCAAAAGACCTCCCGTTTTTTTCGGAGGCATGTTGGATCAGTTCCAGGGTTGGCCTTTATCTTTTCCAAGATGAACCAGCGAATTTCTGTGTCTTTGTGGTTTTTCTCTAGCCAATGGGCCACAATAGGGGCTGTCATTTTTTTATTTCTTATGTTTGACTTGTGCTCTCCTATCCGTACCCGGCATTCCCTTCCAGTTTCTCCAACATATGGGAGATTGCATGGGCACAGTATGAGGTAGATGATATTGCTGGTGCGACAGTTAGTTAGCGTGATATTCCTGCTAACTGAGATTGTACGCGTGTTGGTGATAACAGTATCTGTTATTCGAAAAAACCGTCATGCATAAAATCACTAAGATGACCAAATATCCTCAAGGAATTGGAGGATAAGCTTAAGGAGGGGGACCCAGTGGATGAGGGGAAAAGGAAACTGGAAGAAATCCAATTTGAACTGGAATCCCTCTCTGACTACCTGCTAAAGAGAAAAACAGAAAAACTAAGGAAGGACGTTAGAATGTTTTCACAAGAAAGGGCATATCCCTATTTAGGGACCAATTTCTATAATGCCCAGGAAGAAAGTGCCCCCCGAGGACAGGCACCGAGATGGGGACAGGGACGAAAAGTCACCTCCTTTTCGGAAACAACTGATTGCGAAGGGGATACCCCTGAGGAATATGATCCTGGTTATGAGCAGGAACATGACCCTAACCCAGGCCATAACCCCAACAGAGGAAACAGAAGAGGAGGATATAACCGCAACTATCAACCAAACCGTTTTTTAGGGAACCGCCGGGGCAACACCCGTCCCCCATTGAGAACCCCTCAAACGAGGAATTACCATCAGGGTCGCGGCCAGCCCCAAATGTATGTGCAGACCCGCCAACAGCAATATTGGCGAACATAAGGGGACTCCCTGTGTTCAACCTGTCCAACGAAACAGTAGATCCCGAGGCCATACAACTTCTTTCGAGGGGCCTCTCATTCGTGCCATCATCCAACTTCAATAAATTTGAACTAAATAAAGATTTACAACTTTTCTTTAGGAAGATACGCCTCCAGAAATTTTTCTTGGAAGCCCCCCCTTCTAACAATGAAAATAACAGATCTGGTTGCAAACCACCATCTTCTTTTACACCTTCCTTGGAGATGGTAGGACCTGAGGTCAATATATTCGAAAAAACCGTCATGCATAAAATCACTAAGATGACCAAATATGTGCCCCTACCCAAGGACAACTTATCAGCCAAAGAAAAGAAGGCCTTAAAAGACCTGGAAACTAATAAAAACATCACGATCAAACCTTGTGATAAAGGTGGAGGGATAGCACTGTTAGACACGACTGACTACAAGAGGAGAATGAATGAACTGCTATCATCCTCTGGACACTACATTCGGACAACGAGGAATCCTGAAAATGCCCTGAAGAAACGGATACTGACAATGGTGCAAAAAGCGGTCAGTCGGAACCACATCTGCGAAGCAGAGGCAGAATTCCTAACTCCGTCCAATACCAAAATACCCATCATATACGGTTTACCTAAAACCCACAAGAACAGCACGGATCCCCCTATGCGACCGATAGTCTCGACCATCGGCTCTGCCACCGAGCCATTATCGAAATATATCGATAAATTTTTAAACCCTATGCTGACAGAACTGCAATCATACGTACGGGACACTGGACACTTTATCCAGCAAGTAGAGGGTATTCAATTCCATGAAGAGTCTGAAATTATGGTCACATTGGATGTAGAAGCACTATATTCGAATATACCACAACAAGGAGCATATGATGCCATCGAGACTGTACTCTCCAGAAACGCCACCATAACAAATGCTGAATTCATCTTACAATGCCTCAAGGTAGTACTATTTGATAACTACTTTGAATTTGATAACACCCTATACAGACAGGCGACGGGTGTCAGTATGGGTGCTAGCTGCGCACCCAGCATTGCCTGTTTGTATATGGGGGAATTCGAAAGGACAAATATCTTTAATGAGATGGCCCCCTTTTCCGAGAACGTCGTGAACTGGAAACGGTTCATCGACGATATCTTCTTTATTTGGAAGGGGGCAGAAGAACAACTGATTGAGTTCATTGAATGGCTTAATCTGGCAGACACCAACCTGAAATTTACCAGCCACACCAGCAGATCTAGAATCGAATTTCTAGACATCTGGATTGAACATCAGAACAACACCATCAAAGTGTCCCTGTACACGAAACCTACAGCTCGCAACACCTTGCTGCAATATGCCAGCTTCCATCCACGCAGCCAGAGGGATAGTATCCCTTACAGTCAGTTCCTTCGGATTAGGAGGAACTGTACAGACCTTCAAGATTTTTTAATCCAGGCTGACATACTTCAGGAAAAACTGCGATTCCGAGGATACCCCCCGAGATTGATCAGAGAGTCGTTTAAACGAGCCAGATATACCAACAGGGAAGCTATGTTCACAGGAAAAGAATCGGAGAAACTGAACCAGCTGGTGTGTGTAACACGTCATTCCGAGATGAATCATAAAATCAGACAGGCTGTGAACTCAAGCTGGCACATCCTAAACCTGGAAAGCGAAAAAACAAACCTAAGACGACCTATCTTTGCTTTAAAAAAAAACCAGAATTTAAAAAATCATCTGGTAAAGGGGAGAATACAAGAACCCTCCATGAATAAACAGACCACCATGACAGGAATGGATCCAATATATGGCAACCACAAGTGCGGAACATGCCATATTTGCCCCCAAGCCATTATAGGTGATACTGTTATCACCAACACGCGTACAATCTCAGTTAGCAGGAATATCACGCTAACTAACTGTCGCACCAGCAATATCATCTACCTCATACTGTGCCCATGCAATCTCCCATATGTTGGAGAAACTGGAAGGGAATGCCGGGTACGGATAGGAGAGCACAAGTCAAACATAAGAAATAAAAAAATGACAGCCCCTATTGTGGCCCATTGGCTAGAGAAAAACCACAAAGACACAGAAATTCGCTGGTTCATCTTGGAAAAGATAAAGGCCAACCCTGGAACTGATCCAACATGCCTCCGAAAAAAACGGGAGGTCTTTTGGATCTTTTTTCTTGACTCTGTAGAAAAGGGACTAAATGAGGAATGCCCCTGGCATCAGGCTTTTCTGTAAGAACAGTATGGGATCTCCCATGCCTAAAAATGAAAAATCCACGCCTCAAAACTCGGTTAAGATAATCCAGGACCCCTGTCTCCTCTTTATCACTGATATGAGAAGTGGTATAATTAGGACTAACAGGTATGGGGAAAACGCCTCACCCTTTCTATAGGGGTGACTCTGGTATCCTTTCCGGGATTATTTGATGGAGTTTGATTCATAATATACAAACTGGGAGTGAACATAAATGGCTGCTAATTTATTTGCACACACTATCTAGGAGTGAATTTAGATGAGTGTGAACCCATCTGAATAGTTAGATGCGTGGAAAAACGTGCACCGATCTTCAGCTTAAGGAATGCACCTAACCTCTTTCCCTCCCCTGGAACGAAAAAAAGCTTATAAATCAATTATAACCATCTATGGCTCGACATTACGATCTGGCCTATTACCGACTTCGTGAAGGTAGAATTAACTATTACTATATAGATCAATAGATGATAAGAATTGTTTATCTATAAAAATTATACCTATAATACAAAGCCAATGCCTGTATTGTATAAAATAAATCATATCCCGATGAAGAAAATGAAAAATGATTATCGGTTATAGTAAGATGGCCGCCACTGTACCTCAAATGATATCTTTAAACAGTGTTTCCATCCACTGTTTGGTACACCTAAGATGGCGACTGATTACTAGGGGGTCAGAATAGTCCGTCTATCCTTTTTATGGAATCAGGCACAGCTGATTTGGCGAAGCGGGCGCGAAAACGACGATCCTTGATAAGGACGCCGGAAACATCAGAGAATCTAATCTCTGTCCATCGGCCGACGGACCGGGTCGGCGGAACCCCACCTGAAGGAAGACTGCCAGCGAAATGAAGGTAAGCATTCGAGATCGAGCGCCCCATAGGTATGAAACCTGTTTAGCGAGACCAGTTTCTGAGCATTCTCTATGCCCCCGTGTTCCAGGTACAGCAGCAGCCAATAAATTATTGAGGCAGCGCTATCCTTTTGGGACCACTTCGTGTACCCATACTAGGAGAACGATAGAGTACAGCACTTCTGGAACCCCCTGTTAAGAAGAAGAAGAACTCTCCTTATAAAAGGTAAATAGCGGCAGGAAAAAGATATGTAACGTGAGACTGCAGGGACTGGGCTCTGAAGCTTTACCTAAGTGTAAATTTTTATCTGTAGGAATACCAGCGGCTAATGTGCCACTCAGTGCCGGTTTAAATATTAAAAAGGAGAACTCAAGCCTTACGAGCCTACCTCCCCGGTATGTATTGGCAGTTACAACAGTAGGGGGGTACATTGAGGCGTTAAGTAACCTCTCTAAACATGTTGTTTCCTTAAAGGAAGAATAATTAACTACTGTACTGGCAATGAGATGGTATTGATTTAATTTCACTCTCTTTGACAGGCTCCATTATTGTCTATTAGCATACAAACTCGATAGTACTGCCTGAAAAGGAAAGAGGAACAAAAACAACAGGCCAAAGTGCCGACCGATTCTGGTAGGTTTCTCTTAAATGTATAGCATTAGGTCGGTTGGGCTACAACAAGCTCCTTTTTCAATTCAAACTCGGTAATTACAATCTCCGTAAACAAGAAAACTGTAGAGAGGGACACCTGAAAGACCGCCCTTGATGCCCTATGGCTATAAGCACAGATATGATAAAGGATATGAGCTAACAATAAAAATCTGACCTGTTTAAAAGTACCCCGAAATGTTGACATAAGAGGTAATTTAATTATCCCCCTGACAGAATTTGGGCTACAACAAGCTCCTTCTTCAATTCAAACTCGGTAATTACAATCTCCGTAAACAAGAAAACTGTAGAGAGGGACACCTGAAAGACCGCCCTTGATGCCCTATGGCTATAAGCACAGATATGATAAAGGATATGAGCTAACAATAAAAATCTGACCTGTTTAAAAGTACCCCGAAATGTTGACATAAGAGGTAATTTAATTATCCCCCTGACAGAATTTGAACAGCCTGAAGTCTGGCTTCCGAGACCACCAGCGGCATGGACGCCCCTATACCCGCTAAGAAGTCGCCTGATGCCTGAAATTCTTGAATAACAAAGCTAAAAGCAGGTAAAATAATGAAGTGAAAATCCTAGGAATAGTTAAAATGGCCTGAGGCCTGGTATTCTTGAATTATAAAGCCAAAACCAGACAAACTAAGAAGTGAAAAACCTAGGAACAATTAATCTACTGTGGGCATGGCTACTCTTGATTACCTGGTCTTATCTGGGTTTTACACTAACATATAATAACGAACTGAACTATGTGTGGATTATGGAATCGATTTTTGATTTGGACTATAAAATCATGCGTGTACAATAGAGAGGAGTGCTGAGAGAGACTATGAATTGTTTTGAAATGTATAGACTTGTGTGTGAGTAAGGAATCTATGTGGTATTGAATGTGCTCTTTGGTCCATACAGTCAAGGCTATCATTATGCCTTTTAGATTCCACCTTTTGGGGAATCTTTCCTAGGGAGTGTCTCTAGTAGGTTTGACACTGCATGACAACCTACGGTCAGGTATAGGAGCATTGCTCCAAGGTTTATCAGATAGACAAAATGACAGGTTATAGTTTCTCCAAATGTCTGAAATTTGCAGTAACCCATTTAGGATGATGAATGTTAAATGTTAACACTGAAATGTAATTTGAAAAATATATATACATATATGAAAGTAAAATGCGTGTTTTGCTCCTTGTTTTGCAGAAATTTTATCATTGTGTCCGCCCCAGTATACTGCCCCTTGCCCTGACGAAGGTGCAGCCTTATTGGCTTGTCACCGAAACGCGCGTCGTCCACATTACATCAGGACCCGTAGTTAAGACCACCTATCTGGATTAACACCTTGACATATCCAGCACATGAACCATCGTTGTGCCATACCTGCAAGGAGTAGAAAACTGATTGGTAGAATGAATGATGTACGGCACGAGACTAGTTAGAGTGAGGAAGGATTGAGTGTGAATGATATGGTGTGTGTTAAGTATTGGCCGTTACTGGGTAGGACAAATTCCCCTCTGTATTTGTTTGTTTTATTTATGATATATATGCACTGTTGATACACTTTAAAAAAAATATATTTCTATATCCCAAAAAGAAAAAAACTTTTTATATCTGTGTGATCAGAAAACTAAAAATAAAAAATATATATTTTTCAATATGAACTGTTTAGTCTTCTTGATTTGACCATGTGATTGTGATGTTTAGTGTCAAACCCTAGGTTAATCACCCCTTTATGTATATCTCCTGGACCCTCTAACTAGGGCCTTTATATCCTGAGGCAGGGTACTCTTCTTCTCTTTTCAATGGTTTCTTCCCCCCTATTTCCTGCCATATCCTTAAGCTACCCACGGGAAACCCCCTTCTTTGTTCACTTGAAGGCCTTCTCCATGTCGACAGCAAACACCACTGCCTCATCCCCGTCGTAAGTGTCGGCCTCTAGTATGTGCAGGAGTCGCCGCACGTTAAGCGCTGTATTGCGGGCAGGGATGAAGCCCGATTGGTCCGCATGTACCAGCATGGGCATGTGAGGGAGCAAACGCGTCGCCAAGATCTTGCTCAGAATCTTATAGTCCAGGTTGAGCATGGACAGTGGGCGATACGCTGACCTGTCCCATGGCTGCTTACCCGGCTTCAGTAGGGGGACTATCAGCGCCTCTCTCGTGGTCGCAGGGAGGCAGCCCAGCCGCCTCGACTCGTTGTATACCCACGTCAGCCGGGGCGCTAGGAGATCCGTGTAGGTGAGATAGAATTCCGTCGGGAATCCATCGGTGCCCGGCGTCTTATTTCTTGCCATGCTCTTGATGGCAACCCGTACCTCCCTCTCCTCAATCTTGTCCCCAAGTCGCTTTGCGATCCCCTCCTCCAGCACCGGTAGGTCAAGACCCTCCAGAAAGGCCCTAAACTCCTCCGCCGACGGGAGGACCCTGCTGCGGTAGAGCTCTGTGTAGTAGTCATAAAACAATGCGTTAATTCCCTGTTGATCAAACCTCGCCGCCCCCGCCTGGTCTCGGAGCTCAAGAATGACCGAGCTTCGGTGGGACGGGTTGGCCAGCCAGGCCAGGAGAGCCCCCGATTTGTCGCGTTCCGAGTGCGCTCGCGTGAGGTAGGCCTTGTAGTCAAAGCATCGGAGACGCTCCACTGTCGCCGCCACCGCCTCTCGCGCCCCCAGCAGGGCCTCGTGAGTGTCCGGCCGCTCAGGTCTAGCCCTCTCTAGTCTCCGCAGGGTCTCGTCCTCTTTCTCGATGTCTTCCAGTAGCGTTCTCCGCACTCCCGAAGCCGTTGCAATGCACTGGCCCCGAAGTACCGATTTGAAGGCGTCCCATTCCGTCGCGGCTGACCCCGCCGTACCCGCGTTCTCCTGGAAATATGCCTCAATGCCCGAGGCAATCGTGGCACGGAAGAGCTGATCGTCCAGTGCCTCAGGGCGGAGCTTCCAAGCCGGGATCCTCGGGCGGAGCTGCGACCAGCGCAGCCGCACGAGGAGCGGGTTGTGGTCCGAGATCGAGCGCGTGAGATACTCACTGTGGCACACCTCCGCGTGCACGTCTTGCGAGCATAGGAAGGCGTCAATGCGGACATGTAGTTCGTGGAGAGCGGAGAAGAAGGAGTAGTCCCTGTCCGACGGGTGGTTAGCCCTCCAGGAGTCAACCAGTCCCCACTGGCGCTGCCAGGCCGAGCGCGCGAGTGCAAGTTTACCAGCTGGTGCATTCGGAAAGGGAGGGTGGGATCTATCCAGGTTAACGTCTGCCACGCTGTTAAAGTCGCCGCCCAGGAGCAAGGGTTCCACCAGAAACTGAGCTAGTTTATTGGACAGTAGTGCGAGGAATGCAGGTTGGTCCACATTTGGGGCGTATATGCAACCCAGGTTAAGGTCCCTCCCGTCCAGCTTGCCACGCACCATTATGTATCTCCCCTCTGGGTCAATCACCTGTTGTGTGCATTGGTAGGGAATCCCCGCCCGCACCCAGATGGCCACCCCCCTAGCATAAGCGGAGTAGCCGGTGTGAAAGACCTGCCCCCTCCAGCGCCGCTGCAGTGCCCTCCCTTCTTTGTCCAGCAGATGGGTTTCCTGAAGGAAGGCGATGTGTATGCCCCGCCTGACCAGATAGGAGTGGATCTTATGACGCCTGTGCATCGAGTGCATCCCCCTTACGTTCCATGTGAGACATCTATAGCCTAAGTCGGATCCCATGGCGAAGTCTGCCAAGCCCCATCCACTCCACTCACTCTCCCGGCAACCCCCCCAGCACGCCTAGGTCCCCCCCCCCGTCCCCCCCCAACCTGCATAATCAAACTACCCCAACTCCCACACCCCCGGACAGACAACCAACGTGGAAACCCCATCCAAACTCAAGAATCAAAGAGCGTATCACTACATAGTAGGGCTGGAGTGGCAGCGATGCCGGCTCCAGACAGGTCCGAAGCCCCCCGCCCCGCCCCACTATCCCTAACAACAATCAGGAGAGACCCCCCGACTCTCCCCGTCCCCCACGGTGCCAGTGCGAAGTCCCGGGGGGGCATCCGCATCCCACTGCAGAGCGTCCAGAAGCGGTCCCCCCCCCCACCTGCATGTCCCATTATCTTACTTGTGTGGCCAAGGTCTCACGAACCGTCTCAGCCAAGGATACCTTCTGCTGTCTGGGGAGTCACCACCGGCAGGTCCGTCTCAGAATGTTCGTGCCCACTGCTGGAGCCAGGGCTGGGAGTGCTGTCCTTCGACTGCTCAGATGCGCTGCTGGAGGGGCTGGCGTCTCCCTGGCTGATGGCCGCCACCGCTTGCACCGCCTTGGTTCGCTCCTGCTGCCAGCCCGTTGGGGAGCCAGATCGTCGCGTCGGTGTCGCATCCGCGGAGTGTCTCCTGGGGGGGGTCTGCGGCGTGGGGCCCGTACCCGGTTCCCCTCTCGCGTCCAACCAACTCCAAGCTTCCTGCGGCGTCAGGAAAAAGTGAGTGCGTTCCCCATCGACCACCCGCAGCCGCGCCGGGAACAGCATAGCGTAGGGCAGGTGCAGTGATCTCAATTTTCGTTTGACCGCCAGGAAGGAGGCACGCTGCTTCTGCACATCTCTGGTGAAGTCCGGAAAGACCATGACCCTGCTGTTGTCTATTCTCAGGTCCGGGATTTCCCTCACCCTCCGCAGTATATGGTCTCTGTCTCTGAAGTGCAGCAGCCGCAGCACAATCGGGCGCGGAGGCACCCCCGGTTTGGGGGGACGCGCAGGGACCCTGTGTGCGCGCTCAATGGCAAAGAACGGCGAGAGTCCCTCCGGGGCCACCTCGGATCGCAGCCAGCCCTCCAGGTAGGTGACCGCATCCCGCCCCTCTGCGTTCTCAGGGACCCCCACCAGGCGGAGGTTATTGCGCCGAGACCGTCCTTCACTGTCCTCTGCTCGGAGTTCCAGGACCCGCACCTTCTGGGCCATTTCCGCCAATGACGTTTTGAGCTCCGCCACGTCCCCTGGCAAGTTTTTCAGGGCCACCTCTGAGGTCGTCACCCGCTCCTTCAGTTTCCTGTGGTCGTCCTTCAACAGGATTAGGTCCGACCCTATGGTGTCCATGCGCTTCTCAAGTGCCTCCCGCGACGCCACAATCGCCTGCATTATGTCCCCCAGAGAGGGATCCCGTGGGCGGGTCGAGCTCCCGGCCCCTCCCCCCGGCGGGTCGTCCTCGACGAGGTGCCCCGGGTCGTCCTGTCTCAGGGCCTCGAAGCCTTTCTTCCTGCTGTTGCCCCGCACCATCCTGGCGGGCAGTGATCGTCAAGCGCCCCTGCGGTGGCCACCGATGTTCCCCCTCTCCGTCCTTGGTCTGCCTCAGGCCCGCCGTGCCTTCCGACCACTGGGCCTGCGTCTCGTGGGGTCCAGTTCAAGGGCCAGTCTCCCCCGGCGTCGTGTGGCACCAGTGCCCCTGGTCCGGGCACCTAGAAGGCTAAGGCAGGGTAGTCACCGATGAGTACCTGGTCCGCTGTGCTCGGACGCCCCCAGTCAGGCAGGCACCTCTTCCCGCCCGGAGCTTCAGTGACTCATAGGGGTGGGGAGTCAGCACCTCGTCTCCTGTTCCCCTCTTCGTCCCCCTTGTGCGCGTGTTGCCAATCCACAGTGGCACAGGCTCCCTGGCAAGACCGTCACCGGGATATCAGGACGGGTGCCCCTCGTAGGTCCAGGCCTCCACTCGGCCCCCACAGCTCCGCAGACATCCACCCAGCCCAGGTAGGCGCCTCGTGGTGGGGGGGGAAGGGCAGTCAGTCCCTCAAACCCCGCTCTCCCTGACGGCCAGTGTCCTCGCGCACCCCCCAACGCAACCACCAGGAGGTCGGGTCGTGTGTTGTGCGTTGGCCCAGTGGTCCACGCAGCTCCAGGGGCTCTGTCGCCGGCCGCCAACGCGGTCACTCGGTCTCCGCCGGCGCCATTTTAGGGTCAGGCATGGCCGCCGACTCCCGTCCTCCAGCGTCACCCGCGAGTGCACCAGCCCGGTCCCCTCACCTTTGTCCGGTCTCCGGGGGTTCTCCGCCGGCCAGCGGTCAGTCGTCACCGCGTCAGGGGGTCCTGCCTCGCCTCCTGGAGTCAGCCGCCAGGCACATCAGGGCAGGACGGCGGCCGCCATTTTGGGCGCTCTCCACTCCGGGAGCCGCGCTCGAATTGTTAAGTCCAGTGGGGGTGTACACAGGGGCCCCCAGTCCTCCAAACTCACCCTGCGTGCCCCCGTTGCCCTCCTATGTATTTTTGAGGGGTCTGGGTGCGAGCCGGGGTTCAGGATATGCAGTGGTGCGAGGCGGGCGCGGAGGAGCTCCTGAGTCCCGCTTCCACCTACATCGGCGCCTTAGCCACGCCTTCTGAAGGCCATCATGTAGCTAAATACATCCAGGGGGCTTCCTGGGAGCTTCCTCCCAGCCTTTTTTCACAAGACTCAGAGGTCCTCCAACATGTTGCCCATACAGCAATTTTAAGATGCTGAATCCCAGTCCCTTCTACGGTACCTCCCTATAAGCAAACAGAAGGCATGGCAAGAGGTAGTTTCACTTATGTCTTGTTGAGTCAGTCAGACCCACAATTAGGTTACACCACACTGTTCCCACAGGGGCTTCATATAGAAAGATATGTAGCTTTTATCCCAGTCGGATCAACCTCTTTGGGGAAACCCATGTGGGAAAAGATGTCCATCAATGCCCGGCCCACCACGGGCACTGTCATTGTTCTCAGAGATATAGACTTTGGGTACCGGGTAGCATGATCTACCAAGATATACCAGTTGTCCCTGGCTGCCTTGGAGTCTAGAGGCCCCACAATGTTAATGCCCACCCACCCAAAAGGAGTGCTCACAACTGGGAAAGGCTGGAGCATTGCCTTACATCTCCCTCTACTCTTGCCTAGCAGGTCTGGCAAGTCCAACAATGAATAGCAGAATCTGGGGCACCAGGTTCAATTCTTGGTGTCTGCTCAACATCCTGTGATACTGGGCAAATCACTTAATCTCCCTGTGGTTACATAAAATGAATAGGGGCTTGTGTAATGTAACAGATGCTCATGTAAAGCGCTCCAATAACTTTGGGTCATGTATGCGCTATATAAAACTGCAAAAATATATTACAATATTTTGTGAGCACTCCCGTTTCCAGGTACAGCTCAAGACTGGCAGTGGAGCACAACCAAAGGATGCCAGAAGCATGAATCCATTTGCACATTGACTCGCTCTGTGGAGAGAAACAGGCACAACCCTCACCTGTGCTTTGGAGTGTATTTACTAATCTATCCTAAATTTTCTGTTTTATGTGAAAAATAAAGCACCAACGTAATTTATGTGCTATTTTTTCTTGGAGACTTTTCATTTGAACTTTATAATAAGCACAAGCACTACAAAGACTTCAGTTGCTTAAACACTCAATATTATTTGCCATATATACGACCTGGGCTGTCCAGGAGGGAATGGCCATCAGTGATGCAGAGTACCAGCTTCCAGAACTTTTTTGTCAGGTGGTGGTGTGCTTGATGTGTAAATGGTTTAGATGGAGGGGCTCAGTCGACAAAAGTTTGAAGAACTCTGGGCTGGAGGATGCAGGGATCCTGCAGCACCATTGATTTTGATTCATTACATGGGGATATCAGCCATGGGTCAGAGGTGGAGGCGTTTGCATGTGTTATTGGTGGACAGTGTTGATGCTACTGACATATGTGGGACGAGTGGGAGATAATGCTTGCCGGCTAGTGGTGGGAAGGGATGAGAGAAAGGGCCAGGCAGGACTTAAGGGGCAGCCTCCTAAGACGATGGTTGAGTGGGTCACCACTCACACCTCCCGGGTCTGCGGCCCTAGCTAGCCCCCTAGCCCTTCAGCTACTGTTCACCCTGTATGACACTGACAGCTGCACTCAGGTGTTAGGGGCTGGAATAGCAAGTAAGGGCCTTCAGGGCCAAGTGGTGGCAGCAGTCCTGGCTGTCCTGGTCTTTCAAGATGCAGTTCTGCTTTGCTGTTATGTACATGCGGCTTGGGCATGGGATGGGACAAAGGGGGGGGGGTGTTTTATTCACTTGGAACAGAATGAGTTGCATTATCCAGGAAACCTTGATACCCACTAGGTATTTTACATGGCTTGTGGCAGAGTACCCTGCGAGTTGGGCAGGAAGCAGGGTTTTTCCATTCGCTGGGACTTTGTCACTGATAACATGAAAGGACTAAAAGTGTCCCCGGTCTCCTGCTAGCTAATTCCTTTTACATACAGCAACAGATTACAGCGGCCTGCTAAGGGAAAGGCTCAGAGGATTACAGAGAAAATCCACCCCAAAGAAGCTTTTAATATAGGCTCACCATATATAATGGATACATGACTGGGTGATTACTGATTGATTAGCAGTAACTCACGAGCATGTTGGGTGGTCGGACCGAAATTCCACCGTTCCTGGAACTCCGCAGAACCTCGCAAAGTTTTTAGGTAACTCTGCGGAATTCCTTAGAGTAAAACTGTGCAAATTCCACCCACCCCTAGTCGTGATCTGAAAGAATGTGCCCCAGGTAGTCCGAGTGGTGAATGAGGGACACCAAGGGAGAGAAGCAGATGAAGTGGTCCAGGTGCACACAAAGGTTGTATGGTACTGAGAGGAAGTAAAAGAGTCTGTCCTAGGAAGAGTAGATCTCCATGCATCTGATAGTGCCCAATAGTGCACTCAGCTCTGAATTCAACTTGTGCATTAGGGGAGGAGCGTGGCAAAAGGGTGGTGGTACCTGTCTAAATCGGGTTCCAGTAAACAATTGTAGTCTCCCTCAAGCACCCAAGGCATCCCTGTCTTGCGTGCTAGGGTGGTGGAGAGTGCGTTCCAGAAGGCCCCTTGATCTATCACAATTTTGCAGATTTGCAGAGAAAACGTGAGTCAAACTATTTTGTGAACAGTGGCCACGGCTTCTCAAAAATCAAATACAAGCAGTGGCGTAGCTGGGGGGGGGGGGGGGGGGGGGCGTCCGCCCCAGGCAGCACCATTTTTTGAGGCGGCCGCGCGGCTCTGGAGGCCCGTTGCGGCTGCCTTTATAATTTATTTGGTCCAGTCCCAAATAATTTATAAAGGCGGCCGCGGCTGCAATGGGCCTCCAGAGCTGAGGCCGCCGCCCGTGGCCATAGTTTAAAAGTGCAAAGCCGCCAGAGCTGCAGCCTGCACTCCTTGACCTGCATTGGGTAACTGCTGCACAGTGCACACAAACGCGGGACTTAGTTTTTGGCAATAACTAAGTCCCGCTTTGAATTGACTTATGGCACGTAGCATGCCACTAAACTAGTGGCCACTCCATTGGTTATTTGGGGTTAGCCTTGCGTTTATTAGTTAGTTGGGTGTGACCTTTCGCAGGGGTGAGAAAGAAATGCCTGTTCGAATTAATAGCTACTTTTTGGGCTAGAGCTACAGATATGACATTTAGATTGATTTACACACAAGAGTCATGCAGGACGTAGAAGGAAAGCGGAGGTGCGTTCAGAAGAAGTGAAGTAAAGTTCAAATGGAGGTCAATAAATGCCGGATTCTAAAGAGCATAGTAGGTCTTAAGCCACTTAACGTTTTAGAGGTGGTACACATGGCTTCGTTGCACAAAGGAAGCAGAGCTCTTATGGAGTGTCCTTTAAGCTAATCACATTCCCAATTGCAGTTTTACACCACCACTTTTGCAGTTAGTGATTTCTAGAGCCCTGGGCAGGGGTGTACGTAATTGAGCGGTACATCCAGTACCATACTGTTAATGCTGCTTATGCTAATCTTTTTTGCCCCCTCCCCCCTCCTCGCAAACTGTGTGAGTCCTAGGCATCTGCAGGGGGGACATCTAGGAGGGCGTGGTATCCAGTGTGCTCACCGTCATTTTTCCCCAGCAATCTGAGGGATAGCCCCGGGCGCCACAAGCTCTAGCTACACCCCTGAATACAAGTTATTGTTTCTAGTGATGCTTAAATTGTTGGATGAAGATAAGGCGCTCTTCTTCTTCTTCTGTCCGAAGGAGGAATGGAGTTGGCTAGAGACTAAAGGAGAGAGAGCTCCATCGGACCTTGGAAATCCAGAGGGTTGGATCTTGCAGAGGACAGGCGCCAGGCCACTGGCAAACTCCAAAGCAGATGGTTAACGGAGCAAGCAGCGAAAGAGAGAGCACTGGTTGTTGTTGAAATCCAACAAACTGGAACATTTAAAATGGAGACCAGGGGTCAAGCACTGACATGCTGGTCTTGCAGAACAGATTCCCACTCAATATGGTACCGAAGGCCAGCTGATCACCTAAATGATGGTGGGCTTACTCATATCTCAGACCATCTGCTGTATCCTTTTCCACATTCTGTGGTGCTGTTAAGTCACATCTCTGAACTGCACAGAAATGTAATGCTGGGTTGGAGCAACAAGGGAGAGGAGACACTAGATAGGGTATGGCATTAGGGACCATTCCATTCAAGAGCATGTACACTATTTAAAATCCTGGACACCCCGCCCCTCAGCACAGAAGGACCCTATATTGGTTTCTGAATTGTCATATGTATTGACTGTCCATGGTACTTACATGCAATGGCTATGGAGGAGGAATTTACAGGGATTGTTCTGAATATTTAAGTTTGCCATATGTTGCATGTGGGCGCCTACACTTCACCTTTTCATTAGATTGAACCCATCCATGGCAATTAGTTCACACCCATCGTGTCAACACAGTTTTGTAAGATATTCACATGCAATGTGAGGGATGTGGACAAATACATGAAAAGATATATGATTCATGCGTACTTGATAATGCACCACATACATTTTTCATGCCACTAAGAGACACAACTAACGGCAGGGGTACCCACTAAAATACTTAGATCATGATTAGGGGAGATCTTTGGTACAACATACTCAGAGTATGCTACAGAGAGTCATCATATGGGTAGGTCCGGAAGCACGGTATTTGCATTCGATGATATCCTAGATGGCACACCATTGGCTGTGGTGGCTACATAAGCACCTAAAACTCGGAAAACCCTCTTTTTTGCCTCCCCAATACCAGCTCTCTTGTGCGACAGACTGGCAGAATTGGATTGGTGTGGTGTAAAGACTTTAATTGTGTTCCGGATCTGATAAACACAGATACCCACCCCGGTTTCAGGCGCCAAATTCTGATCAGCTGCCCTGCGGCTCATAACATGCAAGTTGAGGATATATGGTGATTGCTGAACCCTGAGGAGACACCCACTTGGATACGGCATATTGCTCATCCAACTTGGTTCATAATTCACACATGCAGAACACCTTGGATCACCCTTGCAGACCATAATCGACTGATGGTCACTTTCACTTGGGGGAGGTCCCACCAGAAGATCCCTACACGGTGGCCACTGAATGATGAGGTGTTCCGAACACAAATGGGAGAAGTGATAGGACAGTATGCACTTGAGTGGTGCATGTTAGGGATTGAAAAATATACAGAGAAGGGAGGTACTGGGAATGGAGGGTCACATTAAAGCTCTGGAGAGTGAAAGTGTGTGTGTGGTGCATCTGGTCCGGCAACAATCACTGATCAACAAAAGAATATAGAGCGGCCCTGAATAGTATATTGAGCATAGACTATAGGAAATATCTGAAACATCAGCATCAGCTAGGTGACAAGGCTGGCAGCCTACTCGTATGGTTGCTCCGGACAGAGACCCTCACACTCTCTTAGCTGCTATCCACTCTAGGATGGGCCAGATAGTGATCTCCAAAATGAAATTTACAAGGGAATTGAGTCCAACTACAGGGACATGTACAGGGACAATACATGGACAGCTATTTCAGCTGCCTTGGCATTTATGGAGCAGAGAGAGATCCCCACTAATGAACGCTTGCATAAGCAGAAACTGGAGACCCTTTTAACATTAGAAGAAATTAAGCTGGCAATCATACATCTCACAAGGGAGAAAACATAAGGTACAGCTTGGTTACCGATTGAGTTTTATGCCACCTATCAGACGCAGCTAGCACCCCATTTGTTAAAGGCGTATGAGATTGATATGAAGAGGAATGCACTTTCAGACTCTATGATAGAGGTCTTAATTAAGTTGCTCCTGTAGCTGGAACGGGACCCCTGAATGTGTCATACTACCGCCACTATCACTGCTAAATTTAGACTATGAGGTGCTGGGTAAGGTGCTTTCCAATTGGCTTACTCCAAAAGTCAGCATGTTTGTACATGCTGACAAAAACAGATTTATTTTATGTCAAAACACATTCCTTAAATGCAAAGATTGTTCTGAATCATGGATTGGGTGTGATGCACAGAGACACACTATTGGGTTGCCCACTTAGCTATTGAGAAGGCATTCAACACATTGAACCTTAGGGCAGTGTCGCACCAGAGCTACGGAAAGCAGTGATCACTGCTTTGGTCAAATCTAAAATTGATTACTGCAATGGGCTTTTTCTGACAGCCCACAAGAAAGCTCTAGAGAAGCTCCAAACGGTCCATAATGCAACGGCCAGAATGTTTTTAGGAATACCAAAATATCAATCAGTCTCTAAGGCGGTCCCCGCACTACACTGGCTCCCGGTTAGAAAACTGGTGGTGTTCAAATCGTTATTCATAGCCTTTAAGGCCTTTCATCTTGTGGGTCCTGAATCAATGATACAACTTTTTCAACATTACATCCCGACCAGAACTTTAAGATCCTCCTCCCAGGCTAATCTGGTGGTACCTAAATTCAGAAAAGCCACTTGGGGTGGAAAGAGCTTTGCAGTAGCCACTTCCAAGTTCTGGAATTCGATTCCTCTGATCTATTTAACAACTAGCTCAGGATCATCACCCACCAGCCCCTCACAGTCAACGGAACTCAGTGCTAGACACCTATGGGTAGTAGTGAATTTTAGAAATCCTAATTTAATTTCACTAGCTGGGAATAGGGCTGCATTTTTATAGTGGATGTCACTGCTATTTGCAAAACCAATGGCATTGGTGCCCACAGGGGTCATATTGTATCCGCTTCCGATAAATCGGGGCACCAGACAGGGCTGCCCTCTTTCCCCTATTTTTTTGCCTTGGTAATGCCTACTATGGATGCAAGCCCCACAGTGATACTGGACGCTCTCATATCGTGTCACTCTATGCTGACGAGGTCCTGATTTATCTCAAGGTGGACCCTGAGTCGCTGCTGAAGGCGATGACACTGCTGGATGATTTTGGGAAAATATTGGAGCTCTGGATTAATTGGGATAAATTGTACTTTCCCTCGGACCCCTTTGTCTAAACCCCAAAGAGAGGTGATGTCTAGTGTGCGATTGCAATGGAAACTGTACACTGTTATCCCCGATGGTAAGGGTCTCCATCTAGAAAACATGATACTCTCTTGGCTGGTTTATTACTTTAAGGCTATGCCAGTGGTTCTGGAGAAATCATTTTTTAGAGATCTGCAGCAATTACTTGCTGCACTGGTATGAAGCGATGGTAGGCACCAAGTCGAACATAGTAAGCTGTATGCCACACTAGATGAAGGTGAATTGGAACCCCTAACTACAAGTTGTATTATGCTGCTGCACTATTACAATGGTTGATGCTTTGACTGGGACAGACCCCAACTTGGAGTGTCGTGAGACAGAGGAATTGGGAGGGCAACCTCTCCTGCACTGAGTACTGAGTACTACTCTACCTGGCTGTACTGAAAAAATATTGCTATGAGTGGCTGTGCGGTGTTAGAGACAGTTCCTACACAAGAGCTATAAGATGTCACCTTATGCCCTGTGTCTTCCTGTTTGGGAGGTACCGAAGTACACACACTGTATTCAATGGGAGATTGGACAGAAGCAGGAGTGCAGGGTTGGGAAGATCTAGTGACAGAAGGTCAACTGAGAACTGTTGATGATTTGATGATCACCTGTAACCTGGAACCAGGGCAGTTTCTGCTACACTCAGGTATGAAGGTACGGAGATGGCTGTTTCCACAGCATTATGGTCAGGGGGAGGGGGTGGAATGGACTACCCGGGACTCTTGGATACCTACCTGGGCAAGCTAGATCCTAAATCAAATGTGCATCCTCCTTGAATGGAGACAGCATCCCCAGGTCCTGATGTATGGGCAGGGAATGGAGAGATGCTGGAGCTTAGAGAAACTGTGATTGCCGAAGGCCCTTCTGAGGGAGTTGTGGGATAGGTGGCCGGGGAATGGGCACAACCTTCTTGGAGGATGGACAGGGCAGATGGTCTTGGAGGAGGGAGGTGAACAGGGGTAGAAACGCCATTCCTTACTGTATATGGTATTACTGAGATTGAATTTTTTTATATAGTTTCGATGAATCAGCTAATTACGAAAGCCATCACCCTCCCTCTGGCGGGTTGGTCACAGAAGTCCATTGTACATGGAGCCTTGACATAAGCTTTCTTTTTTGAGAATGATATTGACAACAGATGACTACTTGTTGCCATATGTACCTCGCAATGTACTGCTGAAGTAAAAAAGCCAATAAAGATATTTAAAAAATGACATGTTACAACAGTCACAATCTGGAGTTATCAGCTGAATGCAGGATGGATTTTCAGGCACAGGATAATCTCTCCTAGAAGATCCAGTCAAAGTCTTTACAATCTTGGTTGGTGGTGGAAGTAAGTTTATAATTAGAAACCTTAGTTGGGTCCTTGCCAAGCTTTGGAGTGCCAACAATCATTGAAGCCGTGAAGAAGACCCTTCACAAGCAAAGTGGGAGAGAGCCCTTAAGTGCTGTGGAAAGTCCATTAGTAAATGCTTTATAAAATAAAAAAGCAGCCAAGCCATCCACCATCTAGGTTTCGAACTTTACCTACTTTCAATGCACTATAGTACTGAGGCACATTATCCAAGGTTGTTGATTAGATGGTAACTTTAGTGAACGAAATAAAATTGACACTGTCTGCCCAGTCTATAGTTCAGAGAATCCAACCAATTTAACATAACATTTCTGAAATCTCTAAAGCCTTTTACTTTCGCATTCATCTGCACCTAACTTTTGTGACTTTGATTTTACTTTGTTTGACTTTTGATTATTCAACAAAGATCCTGAACATCCTAGTAACCTTGACGTACTGTTGGGGAATTCTTGGTACATACAAGTCCTCAGCGTGACAAATGTATGATATTTAAATTTAACAGTCTGAAACAAACATCTGCGAGTGGAAGCTAACATGTATCCTCTTATGCCTCTTTGGCGTTCCTGATGTCAGTGTCAAGGCAGGAGATGAATGAATGCACGGTTGAATGCCTTACAACTCAACGGTAAAAGCCTTATTCAGTGCAACAAGTTCTTGGACACCAACAAATAAACATTTATTAAAAGGGAATTTTGTGGCAGGGTGAAAAGTGGAATTTATGAGTAGGAAAGGCAAGGTGCCAGGGTTCAACATCTGTAGCTAGTTCAAAAGATTCCCTTAGGCACTATCATGCTTTTCAGAAGTAATCCACAGGATGACTGTTTTTGTTTGCACCACATCAAAACATGCCATTTAAAAAAGAAATTGCAGAGAGTGGTCGTGTTGCTTTGGAAAATGTGCCTCAGGTATCAAGCATGTGTGTGACAGCCATGCATCACTCAGAGATATCTGTGTAAGCTGTCGGCTGTGACCTGATATGTCATGTGTGGTACATTCACTGTGGGCGACTTATTTACATCAGAACTCAGGTTGGAAACGATGTACACTTCAACATAAAACAATAGGTAGGTAGTGAGTGAAGACAGCTATTTTGAGACTAGATTTATACTTTAATTTCCTTATCAAGATCCCCATAAGAGGCCTCTTTTTTTCTCTTTGACAAAAGCGATCAAATTGTAAGATAGTCCTCTGTCAGGCTCAATTGTGGGAAAATACTACATTGGTGAATCTGAACTGAGCTATAGGAACAGTTCTGAAGCACTTAGAGCAACTGGTATTTTTTCGGGTAGTCCTTGGTGAAGACATATGTATCTGCATAGTTAAAATCTTGTAAATCACATATTAATTTTAGTGAAAAGCTAGAATATTTCAGCTTCTGCGTTGTTCTTGGCACTGTTAATGTTTTTATTAAAATTCAAGAGAGGTGAGTTTATAGAGGCCCCTATCTACTGAATTAATCTCATGTTATGCTCCTAGTTATTACATGTGACTGCCTAATTACCATATGCTGAGAGCACATCTAGGTCACCTGAAATATATAAATGACAATATATGCTTCAAACAATCAGATGTTATCATAAGAACAAGGGGCCATATTATCAAGAAAGGGCAATACATTATCGGCGCTTTTATCGGCAGGAAACTGCCGCTAAAGCGGCGATAATGGTCTCGATAATATGCCCTTGTGAATTCCCATAGAAGCCCAGGTTAACACCAGAACCTGTGCTTCTATGGGAATTCACAAGGGCATATTATCAAGCCCATTATCGCCGCTTTAGCAGCAGTTTCCTGCCGATAAAAGGGGCGATAATGCATCGCCCTTTCTTGATAATATGGCCCCAAATTGTATGTGTATTTATTCTCAAGCTTCCATTGTAAATATTTTAGAGCTCCAAGACATGTTTAGATCCCCTGATACTAAAATCTATCTGTCAATCTGTGTGCATAAGAAATACAAAGAGGTGGTATTTATACATAGTCCTAAAATAAATTATTGAAGTTTTGTGAAGTTGAGATGTCTTCCAAAACACTTGAACTTAAGGTGGTAAAATACAAAACGGCCCTAGTAAAAGTCGCATTGGGAAAGTCAAGCTCCATTTTACAAAAGGGGAGTGTGGGAGATGGGTTTTTGAAAAAGGCTAATATTAATTTTGAATGTTCTCAGCATCCAGTGTGAAGCTAATGCATGCATTAAGGTTGAGCCAAAGTTGCTAACAGTCAAAATAATTCTGTGGAGGTAGTCCCTGTGCAAATAAGTGTACGAAACAATAAACAGTAGACACAGGGATAGAAAGCGGACGCTCCCTTTTGAAAGAGAGTTTTAGTAAAATGCAAAAATAAAATAAAGTCACATACGATATGCTAACTTGCAATTTATATTAAACTAACACAACATTTAAAATGTGCAAAATGCAGTATGTAGCAATACTTTTTTAGCGCCCTTGGAAATCACTGAGAACTTATAAATCATACATCCAAACTACAAATCAATATATCAGGGGTTTATAAAGCACGCTTCTCACCCATGAGGGTCTCAAGGTGCTGGGGGAGGGCGGGGGGGCAGTGGCTCCGGGTCAGTCAAAGAGCCAGGTCTTGAGGTTTTTCCTCAACGCTTGCAAAGTTGGGGAGTGTCTGATGTTTACAGGGAGCTCGTTCCAGGCCTTTGCAGCGATGTAGGAGAAAGCCCTCCCGCCGGTTCTGCTTCTGCGGAGGAGGGGACCACTGCCAGGGAGAGGTCGGCTGAGTGGAGGTTCCTCATGGGTACATGGAAGGATAGTCTCTCGTGGAGGTATTTGAGTCCGATGTTGTTGAGGGATTTGTAGGCGTGGGTGAGGAGTTTGAAGGTGACCCTCTTTTTGACTGGGAGCCAGTGGAGGCCTCCTAGGTGCTGGGTCATGTGCTCGTGGCGCTGTGTCCCAAGGACGAGTCTGGCTGCGGTGTTGTGGATGGTTTGGAATTTGTGTTGAAGAGTTTTGTTGATTCTGGTGTAGAGGGCGTTGCCGTAGTGCAGTCTGCTGGTGATTAGTGCGTGGGTGACAGTCTTTCTGCAGTCGGCTGGGGGTTCCATTTGAAGGTTTTGCGGAGGATGCGGAGGCAGTTGAAACTGGTGGAGACAACAGCATTGATCTGGTGGTTCAAGGAGAGGGAGGAGTCCAGGATGATGCTGAGGTTCCGAGCGTGGTGTGTAGGGGTGGGTGGGATCCCGAGGCTGGAGGGCCACCAGGTGTTGTCCCAGGTGGTGGTGCAGGGTCGGAGGTTGAGGACCTTGGTTTTCTCTGAGTTAAGCTTCAGGCAGCTGTCCTTTATTCAGGCTTCTACGGTCTTCATTCCTTACTGGAAACAGAGTCTGGCGTCTGCAGGATTCTTTGTGAGCGAGAGGATGAGCTAAGTATTGTTGGCGTAGGATACGATGTTTAGTCCCTGCTGTTTGACGATGGTGGTAAGGGGGGCCATGTAGACGTTGAAGAGCGTTGGGGTTGAGTGATGATCCCTGGGGTACTCTGCAGCTGATTTTCGTGGGTTTGAAGAGGAAGGGAGTGAGACGGATCCTCTGGGTCCAGTCGGAGAGGAAGGATTAGATCCAGTCGAGGGTGGCTTCTTGTATTCCCGCATCGTTTAGTCTGGCTGCGAACGTGCGGTGTGAGACGTGTCGAAAGCTGCGGAGTGGTGTGGAAGTATGAGGGCTGCGATGTGTCTCTAGTCCAGTAGTATGCGAATGGTGTCGGTGGCGGACAGGAGGGAGGTTTTGGTGCTGTGGTTGCTGCGGAATCCGGATTGGGAGTCGTCCAGGATGGAGTTATAATCTATGGAGGTGGTCAGCTGGGTGTTTACGATTCTCTCTGTGACTTTGGCCACAAAGAGGAGGAGAGAAATGGGCCGGTAGTGAGCATTCACTGAGCATTCATTCCCCCAGTCTTGAAAGAGCGGAGTGCTACACAGTAACTTGACTTCTTATGTTTCCAAATTTAATAAAAACTTATTTCTATCATTATGTCAATTTGTGCTATCATATTTAATAGATTAAAACATTTTTTAGATATAAAAACAAGACATAAACATATACAAAATACCAAGACAGTAACATCCCTCATTAAACCAAGTTAGTTTGAAGGAATCATTACAAAATACCAAATAGCAGAAATATGTTACTCAAATTTAGCAAACTTTATGCATCGAAGGGTTTCGGTGGATTGTAAAGTATGAAACCACCTTCTTTAGGACAATAAAGATATTACCCACCTAAGAGTATCGTTATCTGATTCATCCAGTGAGGGGCACCCAGATTTACAGGAATTATAGAGGCTCACCCAACTTGAACACTCTTGCCATTTGTGGGAAGCAGAACCTAAAAAGCTTTCTTTGTGTAAAAACTGTTGAGCCCACGAAACAAGTTTATCCTAATTTTTCGGGTAGTATTGTAGCAGCGCTTTCTGTTTCCGTTGCGCATCGTAAAGGAACACAATCAGAACGCTCCACAAATTTATGCCAATGTGGATGAAATCAATCTACCTTATCGACCATCGAGGAATATTAAAGCTGAAAAGCTTTTCTTCTTATATTTATACTGGGCAGGAAGCTATAATAACATGTTGTGTTGCAGTCTCTAGAGGCAATAAGGCTCTAAGATTCCTCAACTATCACACGTGTGCTCAGCAGCATCCGAGCACACATGCTTTAATGAAAGCTTTACATAATACTGCAGAATGTTTCTGAATAATAACATTTTGAAAATATTTGCTAGAAAAACGTTATCGTTGAATAAAATAGAATGGATGAAAAAGAATAATTGATCTTTTAACATATTTTCCTTATTTTATAATGAAAATATGTGATATTGATGTATTTCATTGCAGCTAATGTTTCTATTTCACATAGTGTATTATCTGGTTAGCATACAATTTATTTTATTAGAAGGTTAGAAATGTTGTCATGCTCATGCGAAAAGGAGGTCTTGAGATTGAAAGGCCTCCTACGTAGACACAATTTTAATAAAGCTTTACATTTGATGTTAACTTTCTGTAGTCCATTGTATCTAACATGCAAAAGGGAGAGGAGAGTCGGTACTCAGAAGAATACTAAAAGCTGATTGGACGAGAGAGAACTACAACATGCACTGCAACATTTCTTTTGACTGTTGATATGAGTGCATGTTCCTAAAGTAGGCTAATGCCTTTTTGTCCACACCCTTGCTCCATACACTTCCCATTTTCCCTTACGCTGGGTGCTAATGTCTTAATTCTGAAGTGTGAACACTGATTTGCCATCTTTTCTGAACTTGTTGTTGATTGTTGTTTGCTAATGCTACTGCATGATTATGTTGCTGTATAGCTTGTAACTTTCCTGAGTTTCATGAACCTCTCTTCATGTAAATTTCAGCAGGTATTGATTGATTGAATTTGATCTTCATGCTCTTTCTCAGTCTTCCTCTCAAATCTTGAACTCTTTATCGGTTCCTGCTAACACCATTTTCACCTCATTCTTAGAGCCGAGATGCTTTCCTTTATGGAATGTGCTTGATGCATTGTGGATTAGGATTTCTTTGAACTATATTTTCATTATCAATTCTGTTAATCAACTGATAATTGAAGTAACTGAATGAAGAAGATTTACTAAAGTCTTAATGAAAATCAAACCCTTAAAAACTATACCCAACTCTTATTATGGACTGAAATTAAAATAGTTATTGTGATTATAATTTATATGATGCTAGTTCCTGATCTTCACATATATGATGGCAAATGTCTGTTGCATAGAGAGAAGCGTCTACACCACACTGAGCTGGGATCAACGCCGTTTTAGTTGAATAGATATAATAAACTGTTTTATTTAATTTGATTCCCACTCCTGCACTTCCATTCTTTTCATGCTCTCTCTGCCACACAAAAGGACTCTAATGCACAACAGGAACTGTTGCCTGTACTATTAATACTGCACACCACAGAACCAAGGTAGGGGTGATTCTAAAACAGGCTGTACAATGAAAAAGAAAAACTCTTCATGAAGAATAGGCAGCTCCTAGGTAAAAGGCTGTGTTTTGTAACTAGCAACTGAATTTAGCACTGCTGAGATCCCACTATATACTACAGTGTTCTTTGTTTCTCATTTTAGTTTTAGCCTGAAATCTCCATTGGCAAACCTTTGGTTTTTAAATACTTTCAATCCTGGATCAGTGAGCACTAATGTTTGGAACAGTTTTTTTTACTTTTTTCGCAGCTTGATATTCAAATGATCATTTTTGAGCACCCAGCATGAGGACAAGATCCCAATCCTTGGCGAAACACTGCTGTCCACAATTCAGGGAATGGTAAACTCATGAGGGCTCATAGCTGCACTAATTGAACTCATTCCAGTAATTCCCAGTTTACCAAGGGTTTGAATAACATTTTTGAAAACTCACTTAAAACCTAGATACCCACTTCCATTTGATATATGATGTCTGCATGGATAACTGGAAGCTATTAGGAGAATGAGAATTTTAACTTTGATATTTAAAATTCAACACATTGGTTAGAATGTCTTGTGTCGGCTACCTTTTCTGATATTCAAGATCTAATGAAGTATTTCATTGTCATATTTTAACATTGTACTTTTATTATGTAAACATTGCATTTACATGTGACTTGCTGAGATCACAGTAAAGAATCTATGACATTTGCTTGTTTTAAACGTTATTCTCTATTTACTGTGCACACGGAATCAATATGGCTTTAATTGTAACCTGCTATGTTTGATTTGACAGCAAATAATCTCAAAAGTAGATATGAAACTATCCAAAACTTTAGACACTATGGTGGTATCACTTTAAGTGAGAAATACAAGTGCTCATTTAAGATGAAGTCTCTGCCACAGTTTAGACTGACTACTGTCTTCATTAGTTGACACTATTGCTTATTGTTATCATGTTTGACAATGGTAAGTGGTTGCTTATCACAGGAGCTTTAAAGATGAGGTGATTTTGATTGGGAATGTAGTGGCATTTGTTGATACCTCTAAGGTAAAGAACAGAACACAGCATAAAAACAGACCAGAAAACAACAAATCACAATTGAAACATAACATGGCACAACAGGCAAAACAGATTCCAGCACAGCAACTGCAGTACTGTGCAAGAACACCACATTGCAAAAATACAGTACAAAAGAAAGCAGCATAAAAAAACAACAGTACACATTACCTCTGACATTAAATGCCACAATACAAATATGCACAGAAATGTGTGTTACACTTTACTACTTATAAAAACCTTCTTTCATAGAATGTTGGTAAAAGGTGTTTGCATTAAGCACTACCGTATTTTAAACCAAGGGCATGAAATAACACCAAAAACTTTTTGTGTGTGAGTGACTCCATTTAATAATATTTTAAAGCCACCACTTAGACTATTATTGATCAGTGTGACTGAGTGAGCTCGTGTTGATGACTATAATATAGCACCACTTGACAACGATACACGGCCTGCTAGCACTGTATTGCCGGATCACTGAAAAAATATCGAGGGACAAAATATCGACTTGCAAAAATATCGTGGACAAAATATTGGCAGTCAAAATATCGAGTTTGCATCTACAAACAGGTAAGTACAAAAATATCGAGTACAAAATATCGTTTACAATAATATAGTTATAAAAAATATCGACTTTATTAAAAACAGTGTTTAATTAAATTAATATTAAATTTTAATTACTAAAATATACTTAAAAATACTTAAATTAACTTATACTAATTAAATAATAAATGAAATTAATTAAAATAATTGTTTACAATCATATTTGTTAAAACATATATATATAGTAACATACTATAATTAAATAGGATACTATTATATTACCGTACAATACCAGAAGTGTAAAAAATACTATTCCCACTCCAAAGAGTATCGACGGTCACATTATCAACTTGCTAAAATATCATTAAAAAACTGAAAACTGACCCTGAACCCTAAAAATACCCCTTTACCCAAAAACCCAAAACTGACCCTGAACCCTAAAAATACCCCTTTACCCTAAAACTGAAAACTGACCCTAAACCCTAAAAATGCCCCTTTACCCAAAAACTGAAAACTGTCCCTGAACCCTAAAAATACTCCTTTACCCAAAATTAATCAATATTATTTAATTACCAATTAATTATTAATTAACAATAACAACAAAGTAAATATATTAGCACATTAGCTGTAATTAATTTCATAATTAATATTATTTTTTCCCAATTAATTACTTAACAATAACACAAAATTATATATATTAAAAATGTACTCTAATTAATGTAATTAACTAATTACAATTAATTAATTACCAATTAATTACTAATAAAAAATATGTACAAAATTATAATATTTAATTAACTAATTAATATTAATTAATTATCAATTAATTATTAATTAAAATTATTTACAAACATATATTAATTAATTAATTATTATTAAATTACTTCCCACCCTATTCCCCTATAAACCCACAACCCACTGCAGAATTACATTATTATAATTATTATAAAAACAAAATTCATTTAATAAAATATTTTATAACATTAATACACACTTTTCACACATATTATTACATAAAAATACACTATAAAATATTATATATTATGAAAAATTCGATATTTTTGCTATCTATATTTTATACAGTCGATATTACTTCACTTACCTTAAAAACTATATTTTTGTAGTCGATATTCTGTCCAGTCGATATTTTGTCCAGTCTATATTTAAAAGTCGATATTATGTCCAGTCGATATTTTGGAGTCGATATTTTGTCTGTGCACCCTGTATTGCCAGATACAAGCATGTGTTCACGCTAGTACACACATCACTGGCACGATATTTGTCTTCAATTCATTCTGAATGGGATTTGCATGAAGCATGCAGATATTTGAGAACCTACACTACGTTACAGGCACGTATACTGTTTGTTTGTGACTGTCTTTATTTTCCTCCCGCAGGTTTCTCTTTTTCTCTCGCCTATTTTAGGTTTTTGAGGTTGCCTCCTGTAGATTTTTGCAGTACGGTCTTAGGAATCTAGGACTGGATACACGTTAGAGTGGGTAGATCACCCATTTTCCTTTTCTGGTCCTGACAAAAACCTGTGATTTACCACTTACAGGTTGAAACATGTAGATCCTTTTAAATAAAAATCACATAGATACTCATGGTCATTATAACCTATTAGTATCCGCACTCTGTTTTTAATATTGTCCAGTAGCTTATGATTAAAGTTTTATCAACAAGTTATACCAGGAAAATTTTTAACATCACTTTTTTTGCACTTCACATAGACAAAAAAAAAACAGCTCCACTGTAGTCAGGTGTCGCAGCACACCCGGATGGCACTCTGCCGTCTGGGTGGACCCCGATGATGAAGCATGTCACCAACCAGGTTGGTGAGTGAGGGGTTTCTAAACAAAAGGGAATTATCCTTTTGTTTTCTATTCTGACATCCCGTTTAGAACCTTTGCTAGGTCCTTTTGGTGATACTCCTTTTTTTGTTAATACTATATGAAATAACACCAGTCAAAAGTGTTTTGTGATCTGGCCCTAAAATCACTAAATACAGTGTGTACAATCTTATATGAGCAATGTGGATACTGTCAAATAAAAGAAATGACTTACCATTGTAAGAATACTGTAGGAGCAGACTCCATAAGAAAATAGGATTGAGCTGCTTTTGCATCTCTGTTATTTAGATCAAATTAACCATTGTGTGCATGTAAAATTATTCCTATAGCCCTTAGTTTCATGGTTGTTTGAATGAAGTACATATTCATGAGTATTTCCATAATTTCAAATGGTCTTTTGTCTGTGCTAACTGGTTAGTTAGTTTTTGAAGACTGTGAAGCAAAGGAAAAATGTTGATGAGCAAGATGAAGCACAGGATAGGTTGACAGCACCCTGTATTTTTGTTATGTCATTTAGCCATAGCTTAAGATTGATTATTCAAAAGACAATGTACCACCAACTTGAAGGTGTGCAAAACTTACATACTTTGCGTTTACATAAGTATGTAAAATGTCGGCAAAATTATGTGAAATTGCGTATAATTATAAAAAATGCAATTGTCTCATTTTGTATCATATATTAGCTCAGAATGTGACTTTGCACCAATTTTTATTGCAAAGCCGCATTTAAAGAAAAGCACAAAAATCACCAACTGCTTATGTGCTGTTTCTTTGTTTTCGTTATAAATGTTTACAACAAATGGTGTATAATTATGCAAAGTTGCATAATGGCAACATAACAGGAATTTCATGTAACAATCACAACCTAAAATTTCCAAGATTATGCACAAGGTACCACAAGAAAAGAGAGTTGTCAGCTGCAGGGACTTAAACAATAAATTTTGGTAGCCCTTTACAAACTACCTCTATATCTACCCGAACTCACCAACTACTGACATCAGATGTGGAATTAAGAGGACATGGTCAATGTAGTTTCTGATTAGTATTGCAACTCTATTCTTCTTACTGTCTTCCCGGGATTAATTTTAGGACACAATGACATGCATATGGATAAGAGGTCTTTGTCATTAATATGTGTTTCCTGCATTAAGAGATCACATTTGCAATGTTTAATATCTTCTGTAATTTGGAGCTGCTTGTCCTGGGACCTGAGACCCTTAATATTTAAAGTGGCTTTTTGTGCATTAGCCATAGTTTGCGTTAGGAGACATAACCTCATACTTAATGCTGGTGCAAGGTTCAGACATTCTAATTTAGCCATGTTGCGGCTTAAAAGAGGAAATGTTGCAACAGGGTGAAAAAAAAGAAAGGCAAGTTAGACAAGCACAGGGTACTAAACATTCAGCCACAACTCACAACAAAGATAACTGATTAACCAGGAGGCTAAGAACCAGAGGACAATTGCTATGCTCATGCAAGCTTTCCCCATGCTTCAGTCACCTCAGATGAACTCATAGCAGGTTACTCTAAGCAATTTCCCTCCAAGACCAATATAAGCAGCCAACAAATATTTATTAAAATGGTAGGTCCAGCGTCTCAGAATGGCTCCCATTTTAACAGGATATTAGGTCAGATGTATTAGTAAATGACATCAAAGATCTAATAATACATTAATCCATTATTGCATGCTTGCTGGATCAATAAGGTAAATTTATTTATTTATTTTATTTATTTTTAATATTTATAAAGCGCAGCATATACCCTAGGGCGTCTTGGCGCTAATAGAAACCAGTTACTTGTGGTGAGAAACGTGGGGACAGTGGAATCATTGATTGAACAGCCAAGTTTTTAGGAGCTTACGGAAGTGAAGAAGGGAGGGGCTCTGCCTGATGATTAGGGGTAGAGTATTCCAGAGCTTCGATGCTGCCACCAGAAAGCGTCGATCACCCCAGGATACAGTCTTTGTACGAGGAATGACCAGTTGGCCGAGGGTAGCTGAGCGTAACATTCTGCTAGGTTTGTACGGTTGGAGCTGCTCTTTCAGAAAGTGAGGTCCTTGGTTATTGAGCGCCTTGAAGACGATACAGAGGGACTTAAAATGGATTCTGTTTCGAACGGTGAGCCAGTGGTAATCCTTTATGCTTTTTGAAATTGATTCATATTTTGTTTTGCCTGAGAGCAAGCGTGCTGCTGCATTTTGGATAGTTTGTAGTTTGGTTATTACTCTGGATTGAGCATTGAGAAAGAGGCCGTTACAATAATCCAGGGCAGAAAATACTAGGGAGGTGACCAAGGTTTTAATGGCAGACTCCGGGAGAAAAGGTCGAATTTTTCTGATCATCTTTAGTTTTAGATGTGCTGTGGAAACTGTTTTATTGGCATGATCCATGAAGTGTAAACCTTCATCGAAAACAATACCAAGGTTCCTAACTTTGGCGGTTGGGGTGGGAGGGGTACCGAAGGCATCTGGCCACCAACTTGATGGCCAGGCTGGGAGAAGAGGTCCAAATATGACCACCTCAGTTTTATCTGAGTTTAACTTGAGACAATTAGTGGCCATCCATTCTCCTATGTCGATAAGTCCCTTCTTAAATTTTTCAGCCACTTGATCTCCGTCACCTTTGATTGCCAGTACCAACTGGGTATCATCGGCATAGGAGGTTAGGCTCATCCCATGTGCTTTGATGGTTTTAGCAAGGTCCGACACATAAGTGTTAAAAAGTGTCGGACTAAGGGATGAGCCTTGAGGAACCCCACAGGGAGATGAAAGTTGTGCCGATTGAAATGGGCCTAAGATGACAGCCTGCGTTCTTTTGGCTAGGAAGGAAGCAATTAGATCTTTGGCAGAGTGGCAGATTCCGAATCCCTCGACACGATCGACCAAGATTGTATGGTCGACCGTGTCGAAGGCCGCTGATAAATCCAACATTACCAGAATGGCTGTTCCCCCCTGATCCCGGATTACCCTGATATCATCGGCGGCCTTAATCAAGGCTGTCTCTGTCCCATGGTATTTCCGGAATCCAAATTGCGTGTCATCCAGGAGATGGTGTTTTTCAATGAATTCAGAGATCTGAATGTTCATGGCTTTTTCGATTACCTTAGCCACAAACGGGAGACTCGCAATGGGCCTGTAGTTTTTTAGCTCATTTTTATCCAGGGAAGGTTTTTTTAACAGGGGTTTTAGTAGTGTGTTTTTTAAGGGATCTGGATAAGTGCCTGCTAGTAGGGTAGAGTTGCAGACTTGGGTGAGTAATGGGATGATGGAATCCATTACCGGCAGAAGCACTGAGAGTGGACAAGGGTCCAGGGCCGATCCTGATTTAATAGTGGACACTATGATTTTGATTTGGTCCATTGTGACTGGATGAAAGCTGGGGAACGTATTGGCTGGAGGTGGGGTGAAGGAATTAACTGTCCTAGGGAGTGATTTTGCCGAGAATGCCTGATAGATATCGTCAACTTTGGTAAAGAAAAAAGAGGCTAAGGAGTCGCATAAAGATTGTGACGGGGGGGGAGTGAGATCCGGGGAATTGCCTGACAGTGATTTTGTGATTTGGTACAATCGTCTACTGCAATTTCTGGATTTTTGAATTTGGTCAGTGTAGTAATCTTTTTTCGCCTTTGTAATCATGGCTTTGTAGAGTGCCAGGGATTCCTTATAGGTTGCTTTGCTTGCTATATCGTAGGTTTTCCTCCATTGTCTCTCCTTATTCCGGTTGGTTTGCTTTTGTGCCCTTAGTTCTTCATTATACCAGGGGGCAGTGGGTTTAGATCTATTTTTAGATAATTCTTTGGTCGGGGCTGATTGATTCGTGGCCAAACCCAGCCAAGAGTGGAATTGAAGTAATGCTGAATTGGGGTCAGCAGATAGTACTGGACAGGTATGGTCCAGTTTTGACCTTAGGTCGTCCAGGTTGATGTTTTTCCAATCTTTAAAAGGCTTTTGAGGAATAGGAGTGGGTTTGTTATCGCGAGGAGTAGTGATGGTGATAGTAGCAAAAATAGCATGATGGTCAGTCCATGGCAGAGGTAAAATATTAGTTATTTGTAGGCCTTCTAAATTGGAGAATATAGGATCCAAAATGTGGCCGGCTAAGTGAGTAGGGGAGGTGACCCGTTGTTTTAACCCTAATATTTCCAGGTCGGAAATTAGGGTGACCGTATCAGTTAGATGGAGTTGGTCCAGATGAAAATTCAGGTCACCTAGGACCGTAAATGCACTTTCAGTGGCAACTGATTCCATCATTGTGTTAATGCTGTTGAGAAAGGCTGTTTTTGTTCCAGGGGGACGATATATCAGTATTCCTTTGAAGTTAAACAAAGGTGATAACTTGATGGCAAACTGCATGGCTTCACAGGATGTGGATGGGATAGTAACCGTTCTGACAGGGAATGAGTCTCTGGCTATTATAGCCAGCCCGCCCCCTCGTTGTCTGAATCTGTCCTGGCGGTATGCTTTGTATCCGTCCGGTACTGCTATAGCTAGGTCTGGCTCTGATGATTCATCAGTCCATGTCTCAGTGACAAACAGAACATCCAGTTTAAAGTCAGTAATGAGGTCTGAGATCTCTTGCCTATGCTTAACGAGTGAGCGCGCATTGATAAGGGCAATTGATTTGACAGCTGTTTTGCCATTCCTTGCAGATACCTTATTTACGACAGGTAGTCGTAAAGGTATTGTGTGGTTACAGTAGGGGCAGTAGGTAGCAGACTGGCTATGTAGTTCTGAGGGTTCAATTTTTGTACAGCAAGTGTTGGGCGCTGGCTGAAGTGCCAATAAGTCATGTCTTGTGTACGTCCTGTCGGTATCTGGCGTCGGTCGGGCAGGGGTTGTGGCCCTGAGCCCGGTCCCGGCGCGGACGGGCGCAGACGGGCTTGCCTTAGGCGCGCCTTCGGCGCGCAAACGGCGCTCCCGCTGCGCTCGTCCGCTGCGCTTGCGTGGGAAGCACATTTAGGGAGAGGAGGGGTGGGCGTGGCCTAGCGGGTGGGCGTGGCCTCGCGCTAGCGATGGCGGCCGTGAAATAATGCAAGGGACAGCGCTAAATCCGCTGTATGTAAAGTACTTGCAGTAATTTTAAAATGCAGAGAGGGTCTCTGAATGGACACAAAGTTTTAAAATATGAAAGAACACAAATGAGCAGTTCAAAAACACGAGTGGCACCACCTCCGGCTTCCGCCTCAGAGGTCTTCTGTTTCTATGGGCGCGCTAGTGATCAGCGCTATTCATAGGCTGGGGGGTGGGCGTGGCCTAGCGGGTGGGCGTGGCCTCGCGCTAGCGATGGCGGCCGTGAAATAATGCAAGGGACAGCGCTAAATCCGCTGTATGTAAAGTACTTGCAGTAATTTTAAAATGCAGAGAGGGTCTCTGAATGGACACAAAGTTTTAAAATATGAAAGAACACAAATGAGCAGTTCAAAAACACGAGTGGCACCACCTCCGGCTTCCGCCTCAGAGGTCTTCTGTTTCTATGGGCGCGCTAGTGATCAGCGCTATTCATAGGCTGGGGGGTGGGCGTGGCCTAGCGGGTGGGCGTGGCCTCGCGCTAGCGATGGCGGCCGTGAAATAATGCAAGGGACAGCGCTAAATCCGCTGTATGTAAAGTACTTGCAGTAATTTTAAAATGCAGAGAGGGTCTCTGAATGGACACAAAGTTTTAAAATATGAAAGAACACAAATGAGCAGTTCAAAAACACGAGTGGCACCACCTCCGGCTTCCGCCTCAGAGGTCTTCTGTTTCTATGGGCGCGCTAGTGATCAGCGCTATTCATAGGCTGGGGGGTGGGCGTGGCCTAGCGGGTGGGCGTGGCCTCGCGCTAGCGATGGCGGCCGTGAAATAATGCAAGGGACAGCGCTAAATCCGCTGTATGTAAAGTACTTGCAGTAATTTTAAAATGCAGAGAGGGTCTCTGAATGGACACAAAGTTTTAAAATATGAAAGAACACAAATGAGCAGTTCAAAAACACGAGTGGCACCACCTCCGGCTTCCGCCTCAGAGGTCTTCTGTTTCAATAAGATGTTTTGGACACATTTACATTTCCTGGAACTCTTTCTTATTGTTAACTCTTTCTTCGGAAAAGTCTTGGTGAATGAAAATGTTTACTCTAGAGGCTATGAGAGATTCAAGAAGCATTCATGATTGCTGAAATGTTAGTACCATAGCACTTTGAATATGAACTTTTGAAGCCTCTTTTGTATCGGTTTGGCTTTTGAGGGTAACTTATGTGCTCTGTACATCTCGAAAGGTTTGATAAACTGCAGCTGGAAGAGTTCAGAAGGACTTTTCTCAAAGAAGGAACAGCAGTTGTCCGTTTCCATTCCCTCCTGCTGCTGCATCCAAAAAGTTCTCTTATCCTGGCATCATGGCCCCGCATCTCAAGGAGGACTATTTTAAGATATGCATTAAGATCGGAAACATATTTATATTTGATTTTGAGGTCAGAGACTTTAATTTACAAATGTAATTTCAGTCTGTAAATGGAATGTCTTACATGACCGCTTTATGCCAAAAGAGTTTCATGAGTTGAAAGTACCCTCCTGAGTATATATTTATCTGGAGTTGAAAGAATCCTGGTGCCGCTTGACAGATGCAATTTATGATCCTTACTTTCAGCCATGCTATGCATCTGGCAGAGTGTTGCAGTGTTACGGACCCCTTTGTGTGGATTAGGCAAATGAGTCAAATAATGTAGAGGCTCAATCAGGCAACAATTGAAATTTAGGGTAAAAACTGAATTTGAATTATATTGTATACAATAATGGCGATTCCAAATTGGAGCTTTATACGAATTCAGTAAAATAACCATAAAGACAAATAAGCAGGCAAAAATAGTAAGTAACACGCATGTGTCCTCCATATAAGGTCTGCGGGCAGCAGAGAATATAACGTAATAAATAAAACGCGATAAGTAGAAAATCCCGGGAATCGAAATAGCCAAAATCAGCGAACTATTCAGTTAGTAATGGATTGCTGAGCTCGTTGTTTATTTTCACTCGATTGGTCGGAAACCTGAGGAGCTTTGCGTTTGAGATTTGTATTGTTGAAGTTCTGGGCTGCCGTTAACAGGGTATCGCGGTGTCGAAATGCGAGATAATTATCGAAGCTATTATATTTGAGAGTTTAAAATGGAATATTGTAAGAAGATTTCAACTCCACCTGTTTTGATGCAGCTGTATCTAACCACGAAATGTGTTTTTGCTAATACAGTTAGCTTAGCCATGCTATTTTGGTACAGCATGAACTATATATTACCTGAGAAGGTTCGAGAGGAATATTTGGGTAGATTTTGTATAGTTCTTATTTTTGCACTTAAAGTGCGGAATTGGTAGGAATTGATTCTGATTATTATATCACCTTTAAGAACAGGGTCAGTCAAAGCAACTATATTTGAGAAAGACTTTTTTGGAAAGCAATATGATCCTCTTTAAACTTTTCTTTCTAATAGGGTGTTTGGAGAGATATCCAAAATGCAGTTTTCCATTTCCTTAGTGTTTAAATGCTGTTTGGTGGTTAAATGCTGTTTCAAAGAGATTGTTTTCTTATAGGGCTCAGTGGTGAATCTCAAACAGAATAAATGCCGGGGCTATCATCAGGAGGCAGCTTGCACCTGCCCATTTCTCCTGTTAGTGCAGCCTAAAACACAACCACCTGCTCACCATGAAAGTGTGGAGAGGGTATGACATAATGTCCAGAGCTGTCCACTTCGGAGCTGGGGAACAAAGTTTGAGCTCAACATCCTGTGACTCTGGGCAAATCTGTTATTACCCTGTGCCTACTGGAAATGCATAGCATTAACTGGTGCTCATGAAAAGTGCTGGTGTTGATTAGGTGCCGATGCTAAGCACCAGAAACCACCGGCTCAAATTAAGCACTGATAGGGCTAACGAAACACTAGGAGTCCTATTAGATTGGCAGGCGGATCGCACCCGCCGGGCCGGCGGTAGCCACCGCTGCCCTGGCAGGGGCGATCCGCCCACCATCCATACCTGAAAGACCCCCCGCCATATTAGTATGGCAGGAGGGTCCTCGGCTGACGAAAAAAAACCGTCCGCCGCTTTTCCGCCGGTTGACTTGTCGACCGGCCGGAAAAGGGGCATGATATAGTGGCGGTGCAGGCAGAGAGTAGCCTTTCCATGGCGGCGTTGACGCCATGGAAAGACATGCGGTTTTTGCTGTTGTCGCCCCGTTTGCGTACCCCCAGGGTGTTGGGAGGGAGGGTGGGGTGCAGGCGCATCCTTATTTGAATGGCAGGACTATCGTAACATGGGCCGTCGGTCCTGTGCTACGATGCACCGTAATAGGCCCTTAGGTTCTAATCGTACTAATCCCCTGTGAAATTTTAATTATGCTGGTGTGATATCACAGAATTTCCACATTTCACATTATGCTTAATACTAAGGGTGGGCGGAGTGGGAGGAGTGATACTACGTGGAATTCCGTGGAGTTGTCTAAAAACATAGTAGAATTCCGCTCCGGTCTGCCCTAGGAAGACAACTCACCTCTGCGGTGGCAGCATTCCCGCGACTCTGAGAGTCTTTCCCGACTCCAGTGCAGGCAGGAATCTTCTTCCAGTCCTCCTGGACAGCTGTAAAATGGGAGTACCTCCTGCAGGACTTGCGACTACTGCGCATGGAGAGTAGAGACGAATGCGCAGTCCTTGCGAGTCCTGCAGGAAGCCCACTGGAGGATAAGAAGAATACTCAACGCCTCAGCAAGATCCAGGTGGGAGGACTCAGGCAGGGCGTACATATAAATGTGTTTGTATTTATATAGCACCTTCTACCCAAAGGTCGCATAGAGCTGTATTCATACTGCTGTGGAACCCTTCCTGGCTTTCCTGTGAGATGTCCACTCCTGGGCACCCCCAAGGTGAAACCAGGCATCCAAGCACTGCTGGGACCGTTGTGGAGATTAAGCAAGCTATTGCCCAGAGTCACAGAGTGGGCCCCATGATTAGACTAGGCACTGAGGCGAGAATTATCAGGTCCGGGGAGATTGAGTCCAAGAGCAGCTGAGGTGGGAATCAAACCCTTGTCCCGGGCCAGACCTCTGCATCAGGGTCTGCCACTCTAACCATTGAGCCACGCTTCTTCACAATGCTTAGGGGTGGGAGGCAGGGGGGAACTCCACTAGGTGGCGTAAGTTAGAGTTTTATTGCCAGCTTCGTACTCCCCATCCACCAATACTTCTTACACAAAATTCCATACATAACAAGCTTTGTGCCATTATGCCACATAACTGAGATTGCACTTGCCCAAAAATCCCATCATGGAAGCAAAAGAACAATGCGTACGAGGAGAAGGCAAGCGACAGTTGCTTGTGTCACAAGCGATTTTGTGTGGAGGGGCGGTTTAGCAGGAAAGTATCCTTAATTTATACTAAAAACAGGGAAATATGCTAAACTGGCATTTTGTGTACTTTCTCATAATTTACGTGAATTTGTGTAATTTTCATAAAGGACATTACTCATATTTTGCTGAGGCCTAATTAAGATCCGAATGTATTCAGGGTACGCCACTGTTTTGAACCACACAAATACAACAAATTCATCCGGAAAACTTGTCATGTTATGCAGCTGCATTTTATTCCCTAAACATGCAGGGATGGTGTCATGCAGAACCACAAGCTTAGGGAAAATGAATCTCAGCAATAAAGGAGGCACATAAAGATTCAGGGGCATATGTATGAAGGTTTTGCGTCACACTTGCAAAGGGGCGTAAGGGTGAAGCAAAAGCTACGTTGGATTTATCAAGTCACTCAGGGCCACCTTGTGTGCCCCTGCATGGCTTGATGTATCCAGAGTAACTCAATGCAGAGCAAGCCACTGCGTTGCGTTACTCTGCCCCAGGGAGTCGTTCCATTAGTGGAGCGCCAGTGATGCCACGCACTCACCCAGGGATTTTGGCGTATTCCCAGATTTATCAACACTGGTAAACCTGGGAATGTGTCAAAATGCTACGGCTCCCCATGGGAGATTTAATGAGGAGAAATAGCTTTATTTCTCCAAGTTACTTTCTGCAGCAGACATAGACAGAAGAAAAGACCTCTCAGGATTGGTTTTGGCTGGAAGGTGTCCCTTACTGCACAAACAAAATTCTGCTTCATAAGCAGGCATCCTTGCACCATGGTGCAAGGGTGCCTGCATAGGCTCTATGCAGCATATTGTGCGCCAGCGCAGGTAAAGGACAGGAATGCGCCATATAATGTAAAGTACAGTGCATTCCTGCTGTTTCCCTATCTCATAGCCCTGCACAGCAGGGTGACTTGCTACACTGCGCTGTGTGATTTATTAATAAATATGTCCTGCAGACTGCACAAAGAATTGGCTAAACTGATCTATGTGCAGTTCGACACATGTTTGCATTGATTAGCACATTAACCCCTTGCATGCTTGTGACGGAACCGTTCCGTCACAAGCCTCAGGTGAGCTGTGCTTGTGACGGAACGGTTCCGTCACGGCCCGCTCGCAACGCCTGCGCGGCGTGAATTCCGCGCCTGCACTGACAAAACAATGGGTGGGCGGGTTCCTGACGGAACCGTTCCATCATAAGCACAGCTCACCCGCGAGCCGTGATGGAGCGGTTCCGTCACAAGCACGGAACCGCTGCGCGGCCGCCCCACCCCCTTAGCGCTGCGGCGGAATAGCCGCCGCAGCGAAGGGGTTAAAACCAGATCACCAGACCTAATGGCTTTGCCTTTGCTTGTTATTGTTTCAGAATTTCCTGTCAATTTATAAGTAAATAAAGATAAAAATGCAACACGGATCTCTGTTGTTCCAATTATGTCGCATTTTTACGAATCACATCATATTCTACTGTGATCAAGCACACAAAAAGCAAAAAGCCAAACTTTGAAATAATAACAGTTCAGTAGCAATGGACAAGCAGATTAAATACCCTGGTGTACAGCTTCACGCTAATGTGACACAATCCAAGGCAGTGAAGGCAATGTTTAGCTTGGATTTTTATCTGCACACCAGCCTTCTCTCTTTCAGTGAGAAGCTTGTCCTAGCTCTTAAATGCAGAACCAGGTACAAGAAGAAATATCATTTTTCTCTAACAGTGGCACTGTTCCAATGACAATAAGCAACCAGTTGACGTTTCTTAGCTGTGATATTTGGAGTTCTTAATGCTATAAAAAGGAGTGTCTCGCCTTTTTCCAGAAATGTGAGTATCTGCCAGTGCTAAAAGAAGTGCCAAGATTTAACGCATTGTACTATCCTCGTATTTATAAAGTGTGTTTTTAAGATGTGGGCCCCATATAATGCATAGCCAGGGTGTGTGCAGTTTTAAACTGCCATTTAGACCTGGCAAAATAAATCTTTGGACAAAAAACGAATTGTTGATCCAGTGGTGCCCTCCTGTTTTTTCTTTATAATTCTAAATGTGTAAATACAGCTCCACTAACAAAACAATGTTTCGCATGCTACACAGTATTTGAGGGCTGCCAGTCCCACATAATGAATTAACTGTGAGTTTGTTCAGGTGAACAAATGTCTGAATGACTCTGTGCACAGCACTATAAGTATACCAATTATTCACTCTGTGGACCAAAATTTAACCTTGACAATAACCACGTACTCAATCATTTTTAACATATTTTCATTATTCTCCAAAAGCATGTAACATTATTACAAGTCTTCTGTAGAAATTGGATTAGATTCCATATAAAGTACAATCACATGAATTACAAAACACAAAAGCAAATAAATATAGTACATGAACACATTCTTCTTTAGTGTTGCTTCGCTTTATTTGTGTGATACCCTATGCTATTCAGGACTAAGATGGCCTTCTTCAAGGGCCATATCACAGATAAAGTAAACTAGGTACGAACTCTCAAAAAAGCAAATTAGCCTTTGAAAAATCCTTCAATCGTGAAATAGAACCGCTGAAGCAGCACCAAGTGGTTCAAGCATAGTCTCTCAACAGTACGCTCACTATGTTCTGACAGTCTGTATTCCTCCACAAATACCTCTGCAAATCTTTTGCCACGCACAAACCTTCCTTTTTTAATACATATAAGACAATCCTTATTAGGCCTTGGGCAGCCCAGAGGGCAGGGTGCAAAATATTTAAAAAGTAGGACATTTTCTTTTACGTTTGGCATGTCCTGATAATAAAAAACTTTTACATTATTTTTTTGGTATTGCAAGACCTACCTCTCCCATAAGCTACCATTAGAATTCACTTATTACATTTAATAACTGCAATTTCCAAATGGGATCAGGTGACCAGTTCATGTTTCTGTCTTTGGAACTGAAATTAAAAATCCTAACTTATGGTGAAGTTGGATTTCAAATTACAATTTTGAAAATACCACTTTTAGAAAATTGGCATTTTCTTGCTTTAGCCATTTGTTGCCTGCAGCCTGAGTCGGAGTCTTATGACTGGGTGTAGGTGACGGTTGGGCTTTGTGTATTCCTCCTAGACAGCTACACACTATGGGGAGCATAGTTGTGAATCAATGAGGTTTCACTGGCAGGACAGGATGGAGGAACTGGGCCCAGCCTCACTTACACTGCATAGGCTGTCTCCTATCTCCATACAAAGGGGGTAACCCCTGCATTGAGTCTGGAACCTGGAAGGCAGGGCACCCATGCACTTCAAAGGTATGCCTCTAGAGGCTGCTCCTCACTTCAAGGCACAACTGGGTATAAATACGGGGCCTCAAACACAAACTCTCCAGCATACTTGTTGACCTGTGGATACTCTGCCAGGAAGAAGTACTGATGCAGGGCCAAAAGGACTGCCACTCTGCTGGACTGCTGCTCTGAAGGAACATCTGCCCTGCTGTGGTGACCTGCTGGCCTCTTGCCTGGGTAAGAGGAGAACTGGACCTGTAACTTCATCCTTGAACCCAGGACACCAGAGTGACTCATAGGATTAGTCTGCTGGCATCCTGATCTGAGCCTCAGAGACATAAAAGGCTCTCCTAACTTCCTCCACCAACTCTTGGACCGAGCTGCAGTGATTTCCTGATCCCCAAGTGGTGCCACTCAGGTTCTGAATCCTTGTAGTGGCTCAACAGAGATGTATTCTAGATTTTGGGCCATTTGGGATCACTAATGGGCATATTTGTCATGAGCCCTCATCACTTTCACAGTGATTTAGAGTGAAAATCTGGAAGCTGCATCTTTGCTCTACAGAATCAACCAACAGAGTGCTCCAGCAATGCCAGCCCGCAAAGTCTGTCCTGCTATTTCCACCATGTTGACAGCCCCTTGACCCACTCTCCCTGCTCTTTGACTCATCCTTCATTGCAAATGGAACTCTTGGCATGGATTTGAGAAGGTAAACTTCCGCGGGACCAACCTGCTACCTGTAGCCGACCTGTGCTCTATCGCCATCAGCCTGAAAGTGTGACTTTGACCTGGCCCAGCACAACCAGATACCCCTAGTTGGCGGCTTGTGCTTTTTGGCACCATTTTCACTAACATCTTTAAAAATGTATAACTCCAGTTCTCATGATTGCATTTTTATCATATTGGCCTTGTTTTATTTATTACTCGTTACTCTATTGTTCTAACATGGCGTGGAATCCTTTGTGCGTGGTGTTTTTCAATGTATTACTGTTTAAAGAGTTGGACAAATACTTTACATATTGTCTCTAAGTTAAGCCTGACTGCTGTGTGCTAAGCTACCAGAGGGTTGAGCTCAAGGTAATTACATTTTTTAGGGTTGGCTTGTGCCTCACCCTTGCAAGGACGGTGGTTGCTGCTTGAGTAAGGCTCACACTCCAGTCAACTAACACCTAATTATCTTGCACATGTTATTGTTAGAAATGCGTTCTCTAGTTGGCAACGGTTAGCACCTTTGTCCAAATAGGGAACCCTCCTTCAAGTCAGGATAAGAAGAATACACTGCTGAAATAACCCCTGCTCACCCCTTAGTATCTTGGCACAATCAGTCAGGCTTCTCGAAGAGGCAGTGTGCAAAGCATTTGCACATAACCAACACTAATACAGTGAAAGCACTATAAAAGGACACCACACCAGTTTTAGAAACATAACCAATATTTATCTTACAGCTATTCATAATGCTGTGAAACGGCATACATGCTTATTTATTTCCTCTTTTATATGTTTTGCATAGTTTTCAGTGCATGTTTTTCAAATTCCTGCTGTCCCAGTTCCCAATTTTGTTATTATGAAAAAAAATTAAGCATGGGCGAATTTTGCGGATCTCAGGTTCGCGAATTTTGCGGATTTGCGAACTCGCAATCCGCAAAATCCGCGAATTCCCGCGAATTTGCGGATTTTTTTTATTTGTGTGTTCGCAATTGTTTCTGCCAGTTCGCGAGGATTTGGTACTAGTTCGCAATTGCGAACTTACTTGTCGGCTCGCAACGGTCGCGACTATGTTGTTTCTACGTCTGGTTCATCATCACAGCCTCCCAGCACCCTCTGTTTCACCACTGGCACCCTCTCTTTGACCCATGCCACCCTCTGTTACATCAATGCCACCCTCTGGTTCATCATCACTGTAGAAGATGGGGGGGGAAAGCAAGCCCACCTGCCCTGCTTGAACTGACATGAATTAATTTGGGGTTAGTTTATTAACAACACCTGCCCTGCCCCAACTGACAATAATGAATTAGGGGCTAATTAATGTGTCACTGAAAGAATTTCAAGTTCCAGCCTGGCACCTGCTTGTCTGCTCCTTTAGCTGTAAATCAGGACCTTTGTGGCATACAGTTAAGGTCAGAGCAGGGTCACACAATAGTTGCAAGCAGGCAACCGAATTCTGGAGGGCCCCCTCAGGAAGCACTACAAAGAATCGTTACAAATCATGAGGTTGACCTTTTGCACCTGCTCATTGCTTTTGCTTTTGCTGAAATCGTTTTTCGTTTTTTTCGCGCTATTCGCGGGGCGCGGCGTCGTGCGAAACCGACCGCGGAAGCCGCCAATTCGTGCGAATGAGCATTTTATTTTTTTGCGGCTTGTTGTTTCGCGAGTTTTTTTGCAGTATTCGCGAGCCGCTTGCAGCGCAACACGCGAATTTACCCCAAGGTCGAGTACGGGCACGGCCATTTTGTTTGCGTGACGTATTTCCGTTTCCGCCCGCTATGTATAATCTCGCGCAGTAAGCGCATTGCGAGTAGAGGTTCGCACGAGATCGCGCGGGAAATCTAGAGGTTCGCACGAGATCGCGAGGAAAATCTCGCACGAACTTACTTTCGCGCTCGTGAACGGGCGCCGGCCATCTTGTTTTTCATTCATTTCCTGTGTCTGGGCATGGTGTTTAATCCTCTTGGTATCTTTGCCATCCTTTGCTTGTTTTCAGTTTTTTTTTTACGATTTTGCTTCTTATCTATCCCTCTCTTTTCCTAGCTGTATATTTTTGTCTTTTCTGCTATTTTTCTTTACTTTTAAACTACTTTTTTAAACTCTTTTCTTTTCTTCTTCCCTATCCTATTCTTTCTTAATTTTCTACTTCTTCCTACCTTACCTGACCAGACCATGGTCAAGCCAGGCGCCGTGAAGCTGCCCAGGCACTTGAGGGCCGCAGCGGCGGCGGGGAGTAGTGCTGGACCCAGTGCCAGGACAGCATGCGGGAGATTGAGGGGGGAGCAGGTGACGCGACGGGAGATATTCAGCCCGGAGGAAGTGGGCGCGCTGGTCTACTTCGTCCAGCGCCGCCTGCCCAGGACCATCGCGGGAGGCGGCAGGATCGCGGCCGGCGGCTACAACATGCGGGAGCGCCGGAAGCGGTGGGAGAAGGTGTGCTGGGCCATATCCCACCTCTACGGGGTCCAGCGCACCTACAGCCAGGTCACCCATCGCTGGACGGACCTCCTGGACCGCGAGCGCGACCTGCTGGACCAGCTCGGCTTGGAGATCCCCGGGCTTGGTGAGTAGTAGTAGCCATTTAATCACTCACTACTATGATGTTTTCTCCTGCTCTGTGTTGTTGTATTGCAAATATTTGTTTTTTACATGGAGCAAGCCAATAATGCCGCTGATGACGATTACATTCTTCTGTGCATTTCAGGCGCACTGCTCTCCTTCTCAGTGGCGTTGCTACTATGCTTATTTGTTTTCTATTTCGTGGTCTCATTGGCCTGAGTAACTATTATGTATGAGTGTACTTTACAGAACTGCGTAATGCTAGACACTAGGGGGCAGATTACATTTACAAGCCCCTTGGGCCACGTTTACGTTGCCTTGCGTGACGCAACAGCGGCGTAAACGTGCCGCATCCCTGCGAGTCATTTACAGCATGACGCATCTAGGGAGATGCGTCACGTTATAAAGCCATGGGCCTGCACCACAATGGGTGCGTTCCTAGTACGCAGGGTGGGCGGTCCGGTGGCTGTGCGCCTCGCAAAATTGCCTGCGTGAAATCTACAAGATTTAACGCAGGCACTTCTGCGACGCTGCTACGTCAATTCAATTCCTTATGTCTGCTCGAAGCAGGCTAAAGGACTGACACAGCAGGTTAAGTATTGGGTGGCCCTGAGCATTACTGGAGTTGCATTGCGTTGGCGACGTGACTCCAGCGATGCGCCGCTCTTACGTGACGAGATGCGTCACGCAAGTGCCTACCCTTGCGCCAGGGCGCGCCGCATTGTAAATGAGGCGCATCTGCCGTGTCGCAAGGGTAGTTTTGCGTGACGCATTTGATCTGGCGCATCTCTGGAGATGCGCCAGAACGCGTAAGTAAGTATGCCCCTAAGGGGCAGAATTGCAATTACCGTCGCATCCCTGCAAAGTAGCAGGGATGCGCCATTAATTGTGCGGCCCGCTACCACCACCAAACATGGTGCGCCGTATTTGCAATGCGGCGCACCATGGGCCCAAAACGTCACCGAAGCTTTACTGCTGGAGTTGCGTCACAACGATGGCGCAGCTCCAGCAATGCTCTGGGGTACCCTATCTCCCCAATGCTGGGTCAAGCCGTACGTCTGCTTCAAGCAGGTGCAGGGTTTGTGTGACGCATCATTGTCCTAAAGGTGACTGATTGAAATTTTGTAGATTTCCCTCAGCCACTATTAGGATGTGTTCCAGCGCAGGAATGCCCTCCCTTGCGCCGGAACGCCCCCTGATGGCGCAGGGCTTTATAATGGGATGCATCTACCAAATGCGTCACGCTGTTATAATATTATACGCCGCACCATGGCGCCCTTTTTTGTTTAGCTGCTGCATCACAAAAGTCACGCAAGAACGGCGCAAAAGAGCCGCAAGGGGCTTAAATCTGCCCCTTCCTTTGTACCCCTGACAATAAGAAAAATAGTGGCGGTGGATTGATAGTTTGACTATTTAAATGACTGGTAATGTAGCAGGCAACTGTTAGTGTTGTCACTGATCTGACTGAAATCACAATGGAGTTTGTCTGTCACTTTGCGTCTTGCCTGCGGACTGCTGCCTGCCAGTCCTAGGTGAACGTTTCAGTACTTTGTTTAGTGAGTTACGTGACTTTTGAAGTCACAGGTCCGCAAATAAATGAAAACTAACCCTAATCAATATAATTTCGCGGAAATATTTTGTTATTGTTCTTTTGAAATGTTTGATTTGGTTGACATTGACAAGCAACAATCATCCATGTTTTCTGTTCTTTCTTTCATGTTGTACGTCAGCTCCCCCCAGGGGCGAGAGGAGGAAACAGGAGCAGCAGGCGGCGGATGCTGTTCAACAGGGCCAGGATCGGGCAGGCGAGGGCTCCTCTGCTGGCCCCAGTAAGTTTTCATTTTAGACTAGTACCTATTTTTCCTAGCGTTCCTCATTTGACTTTTTTCAAAATTGTCTTTGCTCTTCTTGTAGACTGTATCTAAATTCTTATCCTGCCTCTACTATGACTCCCTGTGGTATTACTAGATTATTCTTATTAGTCTGTCTGTGTAGCTAACTAAGATTGCACGGATGGCGAAACTCCCATGATTCTAGTCAGCAATAGCTCTATCAACTTAGTGCAGTCCTCTGGGATTGTCCATAATGTCTTTTGAAGTGTTCTATCTGTACTCATGCTTGCAAAAATTGCAAAACCTTTCGCTCAGTCACTCTAGTCTGGACCAAAAAACACAGATTGTATTTAAGTTTAAAAGCTTTATTAAAAGTAAACACATTTATTAAAATGAAGTCATAATAAAACTAAACGTTTAACTGATAATGGAAAAGTGGTTAGTGCTGACGATTAATTGAAGACATTTCTTGTGGTCGAGCCGAGCTCTCACCTCGTTTCAACTTGATCTTGTTGTTAGAAGTCCATCTTCTGTCTGTGTGGAGAAAAATGGTGCTTGTTAAAAAAACAGCCTTCATCAGTTGTGCCAAAAAGTGCAGCAAGACAACCTTCCCTGGAAAAAGGGACATTTTTTTTAACTTTAACGTAGACAGTCACAAATTACATTGTTTTCACATGTCTTCATTCCTAGACCAAAGACTAGTGAGTGCTTTATTCTAACATTCTTAAATGTACTTTGTAGGTGGAACATCTGGTGGCGGGCCAGTGTGGAGGTGGTGGTGCTCGACACGGAGGCGGAGGGCGATTCTTCAGGGGAGGAGGCGGCGGCTGTGAGAGTTGAGACGGTGGTGGTGGCGGCCAGAGGTAAGCTCTTATATATTCCTTACTTTTTGAGATTGAAGACTAGCTGGGAAGGCAAGAATATGAGATGCATGGCTGGGTGAATGATGAAGCAATGATGGGTGGAAGGACAACAGCCTGGGTGGGTGACACAGAAACTGTATGTGTCCATATACCTGGATCATGCTACTATCTGACTCTTAGATAGCATATGTGTATCTAGAGCAGGGGTACTCATAGTACGGCCCGCGGGCCGGTGGTGGCCCGGCAAGCCTTCCTTGGCGGTGCGCAGACCTTGCAGACAATCACTGCTCCCCCGGCCCCCACAGAGCAGAGGCTTTTTTGTATTTCACCTGTTAGCGCCCCTGCATCTCCACTCTGACAATCACTGCTCCCCCGGCCCCCACAGAGCAGAGTGGAGATGCAAGGCCACAAAGAGGTGAAATAGAACAAAGCCTCTGCTCTGTGGGGCCGGGCAAGCAGTGATTGTCAGGGTGGAGAAGCAGGGGCGCTACAACAAACAAAGCCTCAATAATATGTTAATGGTCTTTTAAAGACCTGTTAAGTACTTTGGTGTTGTTGTCTGTGTGTGCGCGTTGAGGAAGCGGTCTCAACCCGGGCTGAAGGCTGACACAGATAGACACACACACAGTGACATGACAGAGGGGGAGGGAGAGGGAGGGAAGGAGGGAGAGAGAGATGGAGAGGGAGGGCAGGAGGAAGAGCAGGAGGGAGAGAGATGTATGTAAATGCTGGGTCTGGTGGCTCAGTGGATGAGGGCCTCTGCTGCAGGGACCTGTGTGCAACCTCATGGTCACAAGTTATCGTTTTGCTTTAGCCCCGCCCCCTCTGACTCCGCCCCCACCAGTGCGGCCCTCGGCCCCAAACTACACTGTAAATGTAGCCCCTGAGAGAAAGTTTGTGAGTACCCATGATCTAGAGAGAGTAGACGGTCAGTGGATGAACTAAGTGTAACTTTGAAGAGCATGTAACACTGCACCCGCACGTCCGTTCCAGTGTAGGAAAGGCAAGGAAAAGAACTTTTAATTTTTTCCAAATACTACCATCAATAGTAGCAGTAGTTTGTATTGCAAGCACTGCATAGATCCGGTTATTACGGTGGCCACTCCCTACCTCTCTTAATAAGTTTAGTAGTACTCAGTCATTCATGTGTGGATGTATCACTGGTCACTCAATAAAAAGCAAAGCACCTAAAGTCATCCCATATATAAGCAAAAACATCCCATGTGAAGTGATAGATAATCAGATTATTTATCTTCTTCAATTTTCCATTTCTAGTACTCATTTCCACTGTAGGGTGAAAGTTAAATTAATTAAGCAGTAGCCCTTGAGTTGTAACAGAGTATTCTCAGTGCCACCCGTAATAGAAAAGTAAGAGCTTCACCACCTGCATGTACTGGACGGGTACAGTAACGCAACGCAAGTCTAGGTCACTCCTCATGGCGTGCGTCTCTTTTTCTCGGGTGCAAGTTTACTGCGCTGCCATTATGCCGGCTTGCAGAAGATAACGTACCAATTTTCCAAAACAAGAGACAAGAAGAAGAATAAGACTGGTGTACTTTCATAGTCGACTCCAATGGAAGTCCATAGTGCTCGTAGAATTTGTTCCTTAAACTCCCACTAATGTTAGAGCAAGGATGAAGAAGTGTGAGGTTAGATAGATACTGGCCTCAATAGTTATGTAATGCGTTTGCAAGTTGCTAGTTGTAGTGCAACACAAATTTCTGCTGAATGATTGAGTTAATCTTAAAGAGCATTGGTTACAGACTATGTCTTTCTTTCTTCATATAGGTTCTCCTTCCAAACGAACAAGGAGGAAGGAGCTGGCTAGAGCGGCCCGGCAACGGCGGATCAATGCCACTGTGGCCGAATATCGGCGGCTGGTGGCCCTGGAGGACGAAGAAAGTGTGCAGTCGACCACAACAACTACATCGTCTGCATCGGCCTCTGTTCCCCCACGGGCTGCCAGTGCCACCCAGCACAGTGGTCCACCCAGACTGAGCCGGGCTGCCAAAGCCAAACGCCACCGCCGAGTAGCAAGGACAACAGCTACAGCTTCCTCTCACAGCCGTTGCACCTACAAGGCATTGAAGGCACGCCTGCGCCGCAGTACCCTGATGGTGTCCCGCCTCCAGCAGGAGCTCCACCACTTTTCCAACCAGTTGGAGGGGCTCCGCGTAGAGCACGCCTTGCTCCGCCAGGAGCATGATGCCCTGGCCCAAAAAGTTGACAGCATCCACCCATAGTGTCCCTTGCCCCTTTTTTAGAGACTTTTGGGGGGTGGGAATTGGGAGTTGGGTTTTTGGGGACTTTTGAAGGACAATCGTTGGGGTTAGGGAGGGTCTTGCGGGAGATTATTTTGTTAGGGATATAAATATACTTTTTCAAACTTTATCTGAGCATACCCGTTTCTTACTGCTTGCCTGGCGGGTGGGGGTTTAACAGTGACTTTGTTTTCCTGAAAGTTTAGTTCCATTTTCTTCCTTTAAGTGTAAATGCCCAAATGTTTTCAACACTAAGTGCCTCTCACAGACTAAGTGAAGTGAATCCAAGAGTCCTAGGACTTTAGTAGTACTACCTTCAGTCTCTCGTCTCTCGTACTAATACTCCATTATACCCCCAAACCACCAAACGCTTATCTTACCTGTAATTTGTGTTTGAAAGTAGGGCTAGACCCAGGGCTGGCTCCACGGGAAACAGCGAATAAGGTTGGCAATCTTGGTCGGATAAAATTTCCTCATAGCGGTGGTACTAGTGGTGTGACACAGTGGCAGTTGCATGCCTATGAAAAAAAAGAAAATGAAATCTGGTTTGTCCTCCTGAGCAATTCAACGGTACAACTGAGAATATAGCAGGTGACAGAAGTACAGTAGAACAGTGCCACATTGTAGCCTAACAAATGGTAATGTATAACTACTAATTCGGTTGAAGTTCTTTCACATTAGCAATGGTTCTTTGTCAAGCAGAGTAAGAATATATCCTCGGATTTCTTCACCAGCCTGTTGCTATCACCTTATCCTCCCCAGCAAGTGTGTGGATTTATTGCTGTAATTTAGTCACACATCAATCAAAACCACACAGCCCGGGGGAAGAGGGTTAGGGTTTGAAAAATGGATGGGTACGGGGGTTTTTGGGAAAGGTTTTGGGAGACAAGAAAAAATAGCACAGCATAGACAAAGAATTGTGAACATAAACAAATCTTTGGGTACAAACCTATCCATCAATCTTTGAAAGTGCATGCACTACTGCATGCATGCCAGTGAAAAGTAAGTAGTACATTCGACAACTGTGGAAGAAAGAATGCGACAGTACAGGGCCTGTGTGGAATTATTGATAACGATATTCAACATAAGGTCTCTGTAGCCAGATACCCGAGAGCCTTGCTGGTCACTATAAATCCATTCACAACAACACTCAGTGGGGTTGGTCTGGAAGGTATAGTAGATAGAAAAGGAGAAATTGCTTTTTTTCTAGGTGTCCCCTCACTCACCAGGGTTGCCCCTTGGCGACATGCTTCATCATTGGGGCCATCCCAGTCCTCTACGGCCTGGGGCGTGCTGCGACTTGCGAATCACGTAGGAGCACTTACAAATGACTATGTGTGGTGCAGATGTGATAGTGGAGTGGACTAAGTGATGTGTTAAAGGAATCAATTTAGAAGCAGAGAGAGATCCAAGAAATGCAGTCACAGTCAGAGAAAAAGGCAAGGGATACTGTATCTATGTGGTTGTAGTGGTCCTGTTGGAAGTGGTAAGTCAGTTGCCTGCAGAAAAAAAATCCTCCTATTAGCGGCACTCCTCCATTGCAGCCGACGCTTCGTCCATCGATGTTGGTCACCAGAAGACACCCTGTAAAAAAAAGCACAGCATAGACAAACAATTGAACATAAACAAATCTTTGGGTACAAACCTATCCATCAATCTTTGAAAGTGCATGCACTACTGCATGCATGTCAGTGAAAAGTAAGTAGTACATTCGACAACTGTGGAAGAAAGAATGCGACAGTACAGGGCCTGTGTGGAATTATTGATAACGATATTCAACATAAGGTCTCTGTAGCCAGATAACCGAGAGCCTTGCTGGTCACTATAAATCCATTCACAACAACACTCAGTGGGGTTGGTCTGGAAGGTATAGTAGATAGAAAAGGAGAAATTGCTTTTTTTCTAGGTGTCCCCTCACTCACCAGGGTTGCCCCTTGGTGACATGCTTCATCATTGGGGCCATCCCAGTCCTCTACGGCCTGGGGCGTGCTGCGACTTGCGAATTATGTAGGAGCACTTACAAATGACTATGTGTGGTGCAGATGTGATAGTGGAGTGGACTAAGTGATGTGTTAAGGGATCAATTTAGAAGCAGAGAGAGATCCAAGAAATGCAGTCACAGTCAGAGAAAAAGGCAAGGGATACTGTATCTATGTGGTTGTAGTGGTCCTGTTGGAAGTGGTAAGTCAGTTGCCTGCAGAAAAAAAATCCTCCTATTAGCGGCACTCCTCCATTGCAGCCGACGCTTCGTCCATCGATGTTGGTCACCAGAAGACACCCTGTAAAAAAAAGCACAGCATAGACAAACAATTGAACAAACAAATCTTTGGGTACAAACCTATCCATCAATCTTTGAAAGTGCATGCACTACTGCATGCACTGACATTCGACAACTGTGGAAGAAAGAATTCGACAGTACACTGTGGAATTATTGATAACGATATTCAACATAAGGTCTCTGTAGCCAGATACCCGAGAGCCCTTGCAGGTCACTGAAACCTTCACATCACTCAGGTCAAACACTCAGTGGGTTGGTCTGGAAGGTATAGTACGATAGAAAAGGAGAAATTGCTTTTTTTCTAGGTGTCCCCTCACTCACCAGGGTTGCCCCTTGGTGACATGCTTCATCATTGGGGCCATCCCAGTCCTCTACGGCCTGGGGCGTGCTGCGACTTGCGAATTACGTAGGAGCACTTACAAATGACTATGTGTGGTGCAGATGTGATAGTGGAGTGGACTAAGTGATGTGTTAAGGGATCAATTTAGAAGCAGAGAGAGATCCAAGAAATGCAGTCACAGTCAGAGAAAAAGGCAAGGGATACTGTATCTATGTGGTTGTAGTTGTCCTGTTGGAAGTGGTAAGTAAGTTGCCTGCAGAAAAAAAATCCTCTTATTAGCGGCACTCCTCCATTGCAGCCGACGTTTCGTCCATCGATGTTGGTCACCAGAAGACACCCTGTAAAAAAAAGCACAGCATAGACAAACAATTGAACATAAACAAATCTTTGGGTACAAACCTATCCATCAATCTTTGAAAGTGCATGCACTACTGCATGCATGTCAGTGAAAAGTAAGTAGTACATTCGACAACTGTGGAAGAAAGAATGCGACAGTACAGGGCCTGTGTGGAATTATTGATAACGATATTCAACATAAGGTCTCTGTAGCCAGATACCCGAGAGCCTTGCTGGTCACTATAAATCCATTCACAACAACACTCAGTGGGGTTGGTCTGGAAGGTATAGTAGATAGAAAAGGAGAAATTGCTTTTTTTCTAGGTGTCCCCTCACTCACCAGGGTTGCCCCTTGGTGACATGCTTCATCATTGGGGCCATCCCAGTCCTCTACGGCCTGGGGCGTGCTGCGACTTGCGAATTACGTAGGAGCACTTACAAATGACTATGTGTGGTGCAGATGTGATAGTGGAGTGGACTAAGTGATGTGTTAAGGGATCAATTTAGAAGCAGAGAGAGATCCAAGAAATGCAGTCACAGTCAGAGAAAAAGGCAAGGGATACTGTATCTATGTGGTTGTAGTTGTCCTGTTGGAAGTGGTAAGTAAGTTGCCTGCAGAAAAAAAATCCTCTTATTAGCGGCACTCCTCCATTGCAGCCGACGTTTCGTCCATCGATGTTGGTCACCAGAAGACACCCTGTAAAAAAAAGCACAGCATAGACAAACAATTGAACATAAACAAATCTTTGGGTACAAACCTATCCATCAATCTTTGAAAGTGCATGCACTACTGCATGCATGTCAGTGAAAAGTAAGTAGTACATTCGACAACTGTGGAAGAAAGAATGCGACAGTACAGGGCCTGTGTGGAATTATTGATAACGATATTCAACATAAGGTCTCTGTAGCCAGATACCCGAGAGCCTTGCTGGTCACTATAAATCCATTCACAACAACACTCAGTGGGGTTGGTCTGGAAGGTATAGTAGATAGAAAAGGAGAAATTGCTTTTTTTCTAGGTGTCCCCTCACTCACCAGGGTTGCCCCTTGGTGACATGCTTCATCATTGGGGCCATCCCAGTCCTCTACGGCCTGGGGCGTGCTGCGACTTGCGAATTACGTAGGAGCACTTACAAATGACTATGTGTGGTGCAGATGTGATAGTGGAGTGGTGTAGGAAGGTGGATATCTGACTATGGTTACCCCCAAACTTTTTGCCTGGTGTTTAGCTGGTTTTTGACTTAGTTGGCCTGGGATCCTGCTATTCAGGGCCCCAGGCTGATTGCTCTCTCCTTAAAATGGACTCCATGTACCTTAGGTGCATAACACAATTGGAATTGGTTCACCTTATAGGCCCCTGTAACAGTGTACCATAGGTACCCAGGGCATAGGTGTAGCCAAGGCCTGCCAGGGGCTGCAGCATGTATTGTGCCACCCCTGGCCTGGCCTCCATATTTGACACAACTGGCTGATCACTCAGCTGGGGTAAGTTGGTGTAATCACCTCTTACTTAGGTACAGTATGCCTGTGCCTAACCCTAAACTGGACACATATGTTCCTATCAGCCACTCCTATGGAAGGCCTCATCAATCCTGGAGGCAGAGTGCTTGGAAATATGTGAGATGGTGCTCTAGCATGAGCTGAGCCTGTCTGCAGCTGTCGGGAACCACTCCCTAAGCTGTTCCGGGATATTGCCATACCATATACTCTTAAGTGCATTATAATCCTCGCGGTTAAATGCTATCTTTGGTTTGGCTTTATCAAAACATGTCGAGTAAGGTGTCATACGAATTGGAATACTATCCCCTCGCCAGTTCTGGCGACGGGGATAGCATTCCACCCTTCTAGAGGGACACGACATGTGTGTAGCCTTAACCCTGGTTAAAGTTAAACAGAGCCTCAGCATCACAAAATGGATGCTGCCACCACAGACACATGTCTGACCTCCTGCTGCTGGGAGTCCTTCCAGCGAGGAGGGCCTGGACAAAGGGTTTCCTGCCTGGGGAGGTGCGAGCACCACCCCAGACAGGGTTTTGTGTATTGGGTAGGACAGGGCTGAATAGATTGAGACATGCCTGGGGCACACAAGGTGTCCCTGTGCAGAAGCCAGCCCAAACCGGTTCTGGGGCTTTCCAGCCCCAGTCCTGGCGAGGAGCTGGACAAAGGAGAGGGGGTGTAACCACCCCCCTTCCTGGTCCCACCCATAGGGGAGGGACCTAGCAGGAGATCACCCCTCAGATGGGAATAAGAGAGGGAGCAGTGCCATTGCACAGCAGATCATCCTGAAATCAACTTTAAACAAGAAGAAGACTGGACTTCGACATTCTGCTGCACAGAAGACTGAAGAGAATCTCCCTTGTGGCCTAGGAGGGGCCACCCTGTGAACACAGGCATCACCCAGCACCTCGACGTCTGCTTTGCCGCCGCCTCCCGCCGGAGCCCGAGTGCAAAGCCTGACAAGACACAGCTTCCCAGACTTCTCCCAGCCCGATCCACAGTCCTTGCAAAGAAGGGACCCGTGGAGGCACCGAGAGACGTGAGAGCGGCCATCTTGACAGACCCCCGAGACGCTGACTGCGCAGCACCCGAGGCACCCTCGACTCTGTGCTTTGGGGTTTGAGAAGCCCCACAACCGAGCAGCATTTGCACTAAAGATCAGCCCTCCAGCATCTCCACGATCTGCGTGGGGCCCTTTTGCTTCTTGCCACTCGACTCGCCATCCCGGCCGCTTGTCACGTGGTCAGCGGCCATCTTGGCGACGAAACCTACAATTTACACTGTGTGTCTGGTTGCTCCAGACCTGCCCTCGCTCCTGTAGAAAGGAGCACCCTCTCTGACCTTGCTGGTCCGAGTAATAAGCCTTTTTCACTTTCCCCGTGGCTTGCGTTAGCCAAGGCTTGTTTGCTTTAATCGAGTTGCCGACACCGCCATCAGCTAGAGCTTTTGAGGGACAGCTCGTGATCGACTCCTGGACGTCCTTGACCTCTTCGTGTCCACGTGGCTGCAGAGAGAAGCAACACCTCATCACCTGTTTGCACCCGACTTTGCCTGGTTCCAATCTGGTTCCACGGTGGTCACTGGTCAGTGACTTTGAACATTGTCCCCTCTGCTTTCAGGTCTTCACCACTTCAGATCCACCCTTGGATCCACCGGACACTTCTCCTTCACATCGCCTGCAGCATCTTCAGCTTCAAGCGCCAAGTACCTGCGTGTCAAAACCCGGCGCCACTTCGACCCTGTGCACCCACTTCCTGTGGGTGAGGTAACATTGCAAAGCCGGTGTCCCTACACTGGTACACACCTCTAGGGTCTGTGTCTTAAGTTTTGTTCCTCTAGGTTCAGCGGAAGTGCCCTTAAACTAACTTTGTACTTTTTACGCACCATAGACTTTGCATTGGAAAGTGCGTGCACTTTGAACACTGCACCCGAGTCCCGTGGGCCTTTTCCGACTTAATCACTGCCAGTCTCGAATAGCTCCAGCGATTCCCAAGGCCCTAGGCCTGTTCACTTTCCTCCTGGTATCTCTTATACCACTTTCTTAGTATATGGTTTAGGTGGCCCCTAGGGCTCATCCATATGGTGCAACTTTTGTGTATTTTAAACTGTCTTGTGATTTAACGCTTGTGCTTCTGTGCTCATAAAGAGCCCAGGGGATTTTAATAGTTAATAAATCAATATATATTTTCAATATATATCTGTGTGGTGTCCCTTTCATTTGGTATTCAAGGGGGTTGTGTATGGTATAACAGCTGGCTTCACATGCCTTTCAGAGTTTAGCCTAAGACTGCTTTGTCCACGTTACCACTAGGATAACTGGTCTACAAGGTTGAATTACAACCATCATCATAAGGGTTGCTTGGGATGGTACAAAGTGATCACTAGAACTAGTGAGCATTATATACCAGGCCAACTTCTCACATTGGTGGCAGCGGTGGGATCTGAGCTTGCTGTTGTTTTACCATTACCATCTTTGAGATTATCATTTGAAAGATCATACAGGTACCTGCTAGGTACATATAAAACAAGACTAGTATACTTAAGTTCTACTGAACTTAGTTGTTGTAGAGCAAAGGGAGTAGCACACCCTAGCTACAACTACTAGATAGGTTTAGTAGGTAAACACCAGTGTAGGTAGATTGCAACACATCCACCCACACTAGAGCAATGTCTGGAGCAGGGGGTTCCACTGGGAATGTCTCTGTTGAGAGTGACCCTCCAAGGGCACCATCCAAATTTGCTATTTTTTCCTTTAAGGAATTAAGACAGCTTTGTGTCTTAAGGGGTCTGAAGACAGGGCCATCCCCTACTACAGACCACCTAAGAGAGCTCTTAGACCAGTCTGAGACTCTAAAGCCCTCTAAGGCAAACCCCACAGGGAATGCTGAAGGAGGCCATCCTTCAGAGGATGACACTGTAGACACCCCTGGTCCTATCATCCTGGTAGATGAGGAAGCCTCCACCACTGGAGCTCCTCAAGTAGATGAGGAAGAAGAGGAGGAGGTGGAAAGCAGTGAGTCAGATGATGACAGAAATAGTCAGGTGCTGGTCAGCAGACTGAACCAGGCTAACTTAAGCCTATTTGGGACTGAATCAGGTAACAACCCATTCAGACCCCCAGGTGGACTTAACCAGAAGCCTAGGAGGAGAAGGAATCACTCAGGTGACTCTAACAACTCCCATGCTTCTAGAGGCTCTCATGGTCACTCCAGAAAGGAGATGACTAGCCCTCAGAGAAGGGAACATGAGGCCAAGATGAGAGAGGCTGAGCTTAGGATTCAGAGGCAAGAACTAGAGGTTGCCCTGGCCCAAGAGAAACTTGCTAGAGCAAGACAGCCTAGAGAGAGTGGATTAGGATCCACTGGTGGCAGCACTATCCAGAAGGATAAAGACAGGTCCTTTGATACAAGAAACCTGAGTAAGATTGTGCCCCCCTACAAAGCTGGGGATGATATCTACAAATGGATGACTGCACTTGAGAGAGCCTGCATGGTACAGCAGATCCCTCAGGAGCAGTGGGCAGCAATCTTGTGGCTCTCCTTTGAAGGTAGAGGCAGAGACAGACTCCTCACAGTTAGTGATGAGGATTCTAGAAACTACATGGTCCTGAAGAGTGCTCTGATTGATGGGTTGGGCTTAACCACTGAACAGTACAGGTTAATGTTCAGAGACACCCAGAAGACACAGACTCAGGACTGGTCTGAATTTGTTGAGTGTGCCACTAAGGCTCTGGAGGGCTGGTTGCTGGGAAGTAAGGTTACTGACTATACAGGATTGTATAATTTAATTATGAGAGAGCAAATCTTAAGTAATTGTCAAAATCAGCTTCTACATCAGCACCTGGTTGACTCTGATCTGACCTCCCCACAAGAATTGGGTAGGAGGGCAGACAAATGGGTCAGAACCAGGATCAGGCCTAAGAACCAGGGTGGTGACCAAAAGAAAGAGACTACCAAGCCTCAAGAGAAGGGTGGGGATAAAAGTAAGGAAAAGACTTCCCCAGGGCCCCAAAACTCCAAGAATGGGGGTGGGTCCCAAGACACTTCTACATCCCAGAAAAAGCCTTATTGTCATACCTGTAAACAGGTGGGGCATTACAAAACAGATAGCTGTTGTCCCAAGAATGGCAATAAGGAGAATATACCTCCAGGTAAGGCTCCAACACCTCCTGTCACTGTTAGCAGTGGTCCCCCAGGTGGTGGGAGCACCCCCAAGAATTTGGGTGGGTTTACTTTTGGAGGACAGGTGGACTCTGGCCTATCCAGGTCCCCTAACTCAGATACTCTTGTCTATGAGACTGGCATGGGGTTTGCCAATTTCACAGCTTGCCCAAACACTTTGAGCAAGTATAGACAGGAGCCCCTCATCAATGGCTTGAAAGTTGAGGCCTTCAGAGACACAGGGGCTAGCATCACCATGGTGGCTGAATGTCTAGTCCCCTCAAGGCAACTTTTACCTGATGCCAAATATCAGGTGACAAACATTGATGGCATAGAATCCAATCATCCCATGGCAGTAGTCAATCTTTGCTGGGGAGGTGTCACTGGCCCAAAGAGAGTGGCAGTGTCAGCAAACTTGCCTGTAGATTGCCTACTGGGTAATGATTTGGAAATCTCAGCCTGGGCTGAGGTTGAACAGCAAACCCATTCTAGAATGGTAAATCTCCATGGAAAGGTTAGTGGGGCTGTAATGGCTACAGCCCCAATTCAAGATGTCCTTCCTGAAAAGGTTGGGAGGGCTGAGCAAACCTCAGCCCCATCTTTAGATAACTTCCCTCCTGGAAAGAGTAGCAGGGCTGTACTAGTAACAGCCCATACCCAAACTGAGTCTCCTCCTGAAAAGGTTGGTGGGGCTGTGATGGCCACAGCCCAAACTCAAACTGATACATGGGTAGTGAAGCCTGAAATGATGGATCACTCCACCCAAACAGAGAGCATTGAGGAGGAAGAGAAATCTCCCTCCCACCAGACTTTAGGAAAGGATCAGCCTCCTCAGGGAACTGATCTTACCCATGATGAAGGAACTGTCCCAGAGGTTGTTAGGCCTGGCCTGACAGAGCCTCTGAGGGCAGTGGACCCTTCTCAGGAGGGACCCAGTCTGGAGCAGGTAACCTGCCCCTCTCTAACTTGCCTTACTCAGCCCAGGGCTGCAGAGGACAAGAAGGACAGTGAGACCCAAAGGGTCCCCTGTCAAATAAAGCACCCCCATCAACAGGTTAGGGGCACCAAAACTAGTAGCCCTAGTGAGGTGCAAACTTTAAAAACTCCTGAGGGATCCCCCTTAAAAGTAGTTAGGGACCTCCCCCAGATGGATATTGTTGGGCACAGCCAAACCTGGGACCCTAAGGGCCCGAACCTGAACTGTCCCTCCAGTAAGCCAAACAGAGGGACTCAGCCTCCAGCTTTAGGTAGCCAGAGGTTGACCCTGAGAGCACAGTGCAACTCAGTCAGAGAAAGAAAGGCACACATGGTGGAGAGTGATTGGAGGAAGCTGAGCCCTACAGAGGAAACTCACTTCAGTACTCCATCTCAACACCAGCCTTTGACTTTGCAAAGACACACCACAGGTAGAGATTCCCTATGGTGGAGACCCTCAGATACCCTTAGGGTGAGGGATTGCTTAGTGGACCATGAGACAGGGGGTTACCAAGCCAGAGCTGGTACTTCCTTATATGGCCACTTAGGCAATATAGGCTTACCTGGTCAAGGATAGCCTTATCTCCTTTCGTTTGGGGGGGGGTTATGTAGGAAGGTGGATATCTGACTATGGTTACCCCCAAACTTTTTGCCTGGTGTTTAGCTGGTTTTTGACTTAGTTGGCCTGGGATCCTGCTATTCAGGGCCCCAGGCTGATTGCTCTCTCCTTAAAATGGACTCCATGTACCTTAGGTGCATAACACAATTGGAATTGGTTCACCTTATAGGCCCCTGTAACAGTGTACCATAGGTACCCAGGGCATAGGTGTAGCCAAGGCCTACCAGGGGCTGCAGCATGTATTGTGCCACCCCTGGCCTGGCCTCCATATTTGACACAACTGGCTGATCACTCAGCTGGGGTAAGTTGGTGTAATCACCTCTTACTTAGGTACAGTGGGCCCGATTCACAGAATGAACTTACTACTTTTGGCATTCACAGAATGCACTTACTACTTTTGGTATTCACAGAATGAACTTACTCATTTCGGTATTCACAGAAGTTAGGACTACTAACTTTAGGACTCCTAAATGCCTTCTGTGAATACCGAAAGTCTTAAAATTAGGATTTTTCTCAATTTAGTAGTAGTAAAGTTAGGACTCCTAACTTTAGGATGCCTAAATGCCTTCTGTGAATACCGAAAGTCTTAAAATTAGGATTTTTCTCTATTTAGTAGTAGTAAAGTTAGGACTACTAACTTTACTACTACTAAATTGAGAAAAATCGTGACTTTGAACATTGTCCCCTCTGCTTTCAGATCTTCACCACTTCAGATCCACCCTTGGATCCACCGGACACTTCTCCTTCACATCGCCTGCAGCATCTTCAGCTTCAAGCGCCAAGTACCTGCGTGTCAAAACCTGGCGCCACTTCGACCCTGTGCACCCACTTCCTGTGGGTGAGGTAACATTGCAAAGCCGGTGTCCCTACACTGGTACACACCTCTAGGGTCTGTGTCTTAAGTTTTGTTCCTCTAGGTTCAGCGGAAGTGCCCTTAAACTAACTTTGTACTTTTTACGCACCATAGACTTTGCATTGGAAAGTGCGTGCACTTTGAACACTGCACCCGAGTCCCGTGGGCCTTTTCCGACTTAATCACTGCCAGTCTCGAATAGCTCCAGCGATTCCCAAGGCCCTAGGCCTGTTCACTTTCCTCCTGGTATCTCTTATACCACTTTCTTAGTATATGGTTTAGGTGGCCCCTAGGGCTCATCCATATTGTGCAACTTTTGTGTATTTTAAACTGTCTTGTGATTTAACGCTTGTGCTTCTGTGCTCATAAAGAGTCCAGGGGATTTTAATAGTTAATAAATCAATATATATTTTCAATATATATCTGTGTGGTGTCCCTTTCATTTGGTATTCAAGGGGGTTGTGTATGGTATAACAGCTGGCTTCACATGCCTTTCAGAGTTTAGCCTAAGACTGCTTTGTCCACGTTACCACTAGGATAACTGGTCTACAAGGTTGAATTACAACCATCATCATAAGGGTTGCTTGGCATGGTACAAAGTGATCACTAGAACTAGTGAGCATTATATACCAGGCCAACTTCTCACAAGTGGACTAAGTGATGTGTTAAGGGATCAATTTAGAAGCAGAGAGAGATCCAAGAAATGCAGTCACAGTCAGAGAAAAAGGCAAGGGATACTGTATCTATGTGGTTGTAGTTGTCCTGTTGGAAGTGGTAAGTAAGTTGCCTGCAGAAAAAAAATCCTCTTATTAGCGGCACTCCTCCATTGCAGCCGACGCTTTGTCCATCGATGTTGGTCACCAGAAGACACCCTGTCCACTGCCTGCCTGATGCTGAATTGTGGCTCGCTACTGTGAAGCCTGACTCCATCCTTTTTTCCCCATTACAGAGACTGAAACCCGGCCTGTAATTATTCAACGAAAAACAGGAAGTGATATAATATTACAACACCACTGATAAATAAATATAAGGTATGTAGGCTGTGGAGTGCAAAAAGTCACAATTTGATTTTCCTAGTAGACAGTACAATATTTTTGAAAGTGCGTACTCTGTCTGAGTCACCATTTGAAGGATAAATAAGTATGGGCAAATTAATGTAGCGGATCTTTACCCTCAAGCTAGGTGTACTGTAAAGTGTTTTTTAGAACAAAATTAGATCTTCCTAGCAGTGCTCCCACCCAGACCCTTACTAAAGCCAGTCGCTAAAATGTAGAAGACCCCCAATCAAATCTCAAAAAACGAGGCCTAGCAGAAAACTGGTGACAAAACTTACTTTGAAAGTAACAGTAGGCCGAAGTACCCCCTTCCTAATTACCCCTTACCCACCGTGGATTGCATTCAAACCACTTGCAAGCAACCAAGCAAAAGTAGCCATAGCCAGCATCGCTCCAAGACTCGAAATCCCCCCACTCCAACACATGCAATAGAAATACTGCTAACCCTAACGAACCCTAAGTTAAGAATAGTGGCAAAGGCTTTCTTTAACTATGCCAAATCCCCCCTTTCCCACCATGGATTTTCTTCAAATGACTTGCAACCAAAATTACACATTCTCACGAGTGCTCTAAGACCCCAGAACTCAGTTGCAAAACTCTAGAACACCCCGAAACACATGCAATCCTGCTGCTAGGGCTAACCCTAACGAACCCTAAGTTACAAAAAGTGCCAAAAGGCTTTTCCGCCTGGATTTTGTCCCAACCACTTCTACCCGGTATTAGACCTTCCCAGGAATGCCCCAAGACCCGCCAACCCACCCGCCAAGAAGCATAACACCCCCAAACAGGCCAAAAGCAAAATCTCATACTTGCAATATTTCTCGGCCTTCGGTCCAAACGCGCTGCGTAGCTAGGCCATAAGTCGGGGTTGCCACGACGGATTTCCTGAAAAGCAAATGCAATCAAGATTAGAGTGTCCCAGCAGTGCTCCCAGACCCCGAAACTCACCCACAAACACCAGGAAGCCCCCCAAACAGGCCCCCGAAAAGGCCACATTGAGCAAAATGTCAGAAATAGCCAAAAAAAAATCGGCCTGGATTTTGTCCCAACCACTTCTACCCGGTATTAGACCTTCCCAGGAATGCCCCAAGACCCGCCAACCCACCCGCCAAGAAGCATAACACCCCCAAACAGGCCAAAAGCAAAATCTCATACTTGCAATATTTCTCGGCCTTCGGTCCAAACGCGCTGCGTAGCTAGGCCATAAGTCGGGGTTGCCACAACGGTTTTCCTGAAAAGCAAATGCAATCAAGATTAGAGTGTACCAGCAGTGCTCCCAGACCACGAAACTCACCCGCAAACACCAGGAAGCCCCCCTAAGAGCACCTCAAAGGCAAGCAAGTCATCAAAAACACAAATAATTTTCCGCCTGGGATTTGGTCCAAAACACTTTTATCCGGTATTAGAGCTTCCCAGCAATGGCCCCAGAGCCGTCAACTCACCTGCAAAGAGGTACAACAACACCCCCACAAGTGCTGAGTCTTTCTTCATTGGGCGTAAACCAGCCCTCTGGTTTGATGGAAATAGGAGTCTGGAGGAGGAGGATAGAGGAGCATGTTCTTCTGAAATTGTGAACCTGAGGAATGCAGACTGCGGCAACTTCAAATCAATTAGCAAACCAGTGAAGACAGTTCTGCTGATGGGCTTGATTTTGTGATTATATGATTAAAGTTTGTAATATATTAACTGTGCACAACAAAGAAAGACAGACAGACAGGAATAAAAGTGAATAGGGACGAAAAAGAAAGTTATTGATTCGTTGTCTCATTTTCAGGGCTCGGTATCACGGTCCAGGAATAAGAATAAGGCTTCGTCATCATACTCTGCGAATTCAGGCAGGGTGAGCTCAGTGTCACCTGACAGAGTAGAAATTCCCTCATCTATGTTGCTGGCCACCTCCTCTTCATCCGGCACGCTTTCTCGTACTTTGAAATCTGGTGGTATGAGGTGCCGATTCATCTTGATCATTGTTAACCTCTCCACATTTTTGGGCGAGAGGCGGCTCCGTTTGGGAGTTACAATGCCACCAGCAGCACTGAAAACCCGTTCAGAAGACACGCTTGCGAGTGGGCAAGACAAGTAGTTTAAAGCCAGGTTGGTGAGCTGTGGCCACAGTTCTTTTTTCCCATGCCAATACGCCAATGGGTCAGAATTAACATAGACCTCTGTTGAGTCATTCAGATAGTCCTTCACCATCGACTCAAGGTCCTCTTCCAAGGTTCCTCCACTTTGCTTAGCTCTTGCTGTGCCTCTGACCTTTTGAGAACCAAACCCACGCAGAGCTAGCCAATCCTCTTCAGCCTCCAATGTTTCTGTTGTGTCTCGTGCAGATGATCCGGTTGAAGGTGTCTTTAACGGCTGAGAGGTCACTTGTGCCACAGCCACAGGTGCAGAAGTGGATTGTTTTGACTGGGGATGGCCTGCTGATGTACTGCCATTTCCTTCAATTTTCAGCCGTTCTGTTTCAAACTTCTTGGCTGACAAGGCTAGCCAACGTTTGTACTTTGGAACATGTTCATCATCAAAAGGAAAGAATGCTTGGCCTGCCAGCGCCTTTTTGTAGCGTGGATCCATAATAGTAGCACAAATGTAATGCTGTTCTGAGTGGATCTTTTTAAGACGTTCATCACCTTGTAGGAGCTCTAATAATTGCTCAGCCAGAAGCAAAGAGTCTTGGTTTTTGTCATCTTTTTCAAACACAGAACACACCTCCTTCAGTTGGTCCTCCAGCATGTACAACAATGGGATAGCTTTTCCCAAATTAGAGTCCTCCTTGCTGACTGCACGCGTGAAGAACTCAAAAGGACGAAGCATGCGTGTCAGGCCTTGAACTATGTTCCATTGCGGCCCACCCATCCTCAGCTACTCTGTACCCTCTGTAAGGAAATATTGATCGAGTTCCATATACTGCTCATACAGACGCTCAAGCATGTAGAAGGTTGAGTTCCAACGTCTTACCACCTCCTGGATGAGTGCTTTCACTGGCATTTTACGTTGATATAGCAGGCTCCTCAGCTGCTTCCGGGCCTTAAAAGAATGGCTGAAATGCTTGCACATTTTTCGGCAGGTGTCCAATACACTGTACGCTGCACTGGCTTTATTAGCCAAGAATTTTCGGACAACCAGGTTTATACAGTGCGCCAAACACGGCACTCTGAAATAGTAACCGTCCCTCATGGCCTTAACTATATTGGCGCCATTGTCCGTGGAAACATAACCAACCTGGCGTTTTAGTGGGGACAGCCAGTTAAGGACCTTTGTGTTAAAGACATCCAAAATGTTTTCTGCTGTGTGACGTTTCTCCAAACCAAACATGGCTAGTGTTGCATGTTTCCGAGCAGCTTTAAAAACAATGTCCGTGTCAACACCTGCGTTTAGCTTTGCTTTAGCCCCTGAAAAAGAGACCCAGTGTGCAGTGATGCACATGTAATCAGCGCCTGCGCCACTGGTCCACATGTCTGTTGTCAGATGTATAGTGTGAACAGCACTCTTCTGCAAAGCTGCCCCAATCACCTTCAGAACATCTTCATGTAGTGCTGGAACCGCAACTCGGGCAAAATAGAACCGGCTAGGAACCTTCCATTTAGGGCAGAGCGCTGCCACTAATTCTAGAAAACCAACCCCTTCTACAAAAGAAAAAGGGAGAAGGTCCAGAGCTAGCATTTTAGCCAGCTTAGTGTTATACAGACGCGTCATTGGGTGGTTGCGTTCATATTGCGCTTCTGTAAACAACATCTTTTTAATGTTGCCCTGGACCAAGGATTTACGGGATGATGATGATCTCTTCGACCCAGTTACGCTCGCTGATGTACTTTTCCGCATTGATGTCTCACTCTCTCCCACACTCTTAGTGTGGCTCACATGGGGTGTGCTGCTGACAGGGGTACAGATAGGGGAATTACCTGGAGACGTTCCGCTGCTGTTTTGGACCCATTGGCAGTGCTATCTGCACCTTCGTGACCCTGCAGCCTGCTGTGCTCCCTGAGCTCCCGCCTCCCGCCGCCTGACCCCTGCTACATCTCGGGGCGAGGCCGCCGAGCGGAGTCCAGGGAGGAGAGAAAACTACATCTCCCAAGAGCCTACAGGACGCTACTCGCGTCAATTGCGCGCCAGGAGGCGCATACATCAACAGTCACCCCGGTCGAGTGGGGGAATTACCTGGAGACGTTCCGCTGCTGTTTTGGACCCATTGGCAGTGCTATCTGCACCTTCGTGACCCTGCAGCCTGCTGTGCTCCCTGAGCTCCCGCCTCCCGCCGCCTGACCCCTGCTACATCTCGGGGCGAGGCCGCCGAGCGGAGTCCAGGGAGGAGAGAAAACTACATCTCCCAAGAGCCTACAGGACGCTACTCACGTCAATTGCGCGCCAGGAGGCGCATAAATCAACAGTCACCCCGGTCGAGTGGGGGAATTACCTGGAGACGTTCCGCTGCTGTTTTGGACCCATTGGCAGTGCTATCTGCACCTTCGTGACCCTGCAGCCTGCTGTGCTCCCTGAGCTCCCGCCTCCCGCCGCCTGACCCCTGCTACATCTCGGGGCGAGGCCGCCGAGCGGAGTCCAGGGAGGAGAGAAAACTACATCTCCCAAGAGCCTACAGGACGCTACTCGCGTCAATTGCGCGCCAGGAGGCGCATAAATCAACAGTCACCCCGGTCGAGTGGGGGAATTACCTGGAGACGTTCCGCTGCTGTTTTGGACCCATTGGCAGTGCTATCTGCACCTTCGTGACCCTGCAGCCTGCTGTGCTCCCTGAGCTCCCGCCTCCCGCCGCCTGACCCCTGCTACATCTCGGGGCGAGGCCGCCGAGCGGAGTCCAGGGAGGAGAGAAAACTACATCTCCCAAGAGCCTACAGGACGCTACTCACGTCAATTGCGCGCCAGGAGGCGCATAAATCAACAGTCACCCCGGTCGAGTGGGGGAATTACCTGGAGACGTTCCGCTGCTGTTTTGGACCCATTGGCAGTGCTATCTGCACCTTCGTGACCCTGCAGCCTGCTGTGCTCCCTGAGCTCCCGCCTCCCGCCGCCTGACCCCTGCTACATCTCGGGGCGAGGCCGCCGAGCGGAGTCCAGGGAGGAGAGAAAACTACATCTCCCAAGAGCCTACAGGACGCTACTCGCGTCAATTGCGCGCCAGGAGGCGCATAAATCAACAGTCACCCCCGTCTCGCGGGACGCCGGGCGAAGCCCGGGCCAAGGGCGGGCCCGTTTTAGCCCGTTCTAGACCGTGAGAGACTGGACTGGGCCACCCCCCTTTCCCTCATCATTCACATCTACCAGCGGTAAGGCGAAAAATCTATATATTCATATTGTACCCGGGCAATCATTGCTATATTTACCATCAGGGCACTGCTGCTCACATTTGACTGTCCACTATGTCGAGGCAAAAAACACCAGCCACTCCAGCCAATACAATGGACAATTATCTGGTCCAGGTAGTGGCAAAAATCAACAATCATCGGAGGTCCTCCTTGGGACTTATGGATTCGCCACCTTGTGCCCAAATTAATCAATCAGGGGTATTCCAGTCTGCCTGTGATGAAATCATTACCGCCGACCCGATTGAGGACCCTAATGATTACTCAACAATGAATGTATCCATGGCTTCTATTGTCCACCAACCAGATCCGCTTGTGGATCTGATTATCTTAGAAGAGCCAAGTAAATCTGATGCAACTGTGGAGTTAGACCCAGAGAGCAATACCCCTCCCACTCCCGTCCCTGCTCCAAGAGCCAAAAAAGGGACTACCAAGGCACCACCTAGAAGAGGTGGACTACGCTCGTGTAAGAACAAACCTGTAACCCCACCTAGAAGAACAAAGAAAAGGGTGGAAGAAGGGATAAGGGAGGAAAAGTATGAAAGCGCAGACGGGGAGGATACCCTTTTAAATAAGCTCATGGGCATACTAGAGTCCAAACTATCAGGGTTAATGAAACCCCTCATATCGAAAGTAGACCAACTAGCTAATAAAGTTAATAAGCTAGAGACCATCTTAAGGAAAACCAATGAGGGGGTGGGGGAAATATCAAATTTAATTACAACTAAATTTGAACACATAGAAGCTGCTGGGAAAACGCTCGGGGGGAACATGAATGTAGGCCCACAAGTTCCATCTGAACAAATCCAACAAGTCAACTCTAGGCATGGTGACACATCTGATACGGCTCTAATCTTAAATCCAGCACAAACAGTAGGCAACACTACCTCTGAGATTTCCAACCTAGAAATCGACCCTGTTGAACTAATTGTCGAAGCCTCCCCCTTGATCCTAGTACTTGCTAACACACCGCCGCTGAAAACAGGACAGATTGAGTCTTCAGATTCCCTAAGAAATAAGGCTCTCCAGTGGCTAAGTAACAACATGCATATATCACCCTGGGGTAAAGAAAGACTATCTGATGATCTGCTTACAGCAAGAAGGGTTAAGTGGATAGGCACCAAGGCAAAGAAATTTCCAGGGGATTGTGTGGTTCTGAATTTTAAGGGCCCTGAGGTATTGCCTGATGTCCTAAGGAATATCTTCCCTCCACAACATAGAACAGCAGAAATAGTTCCACTGACACTGGATTTCTTCTATAGCAGAAGAGGTCTAGTAGCTAAACCTAGCATACTAAGAACAAAGTGGACAGTTGTGGGAAATAGAAGGGCCAGGACTAACCCAGTATGTGAGTGGGGGCTAAACTTAGACAACCACTACTCCACGTTGACCGATCTAAACGAATGTGATTGACTCGTATGTGCCACCCTTATTCCCCCTGAAATCCAGCTGGACCAAGGAAATGTCAAGATCCCCATCACAGACGAGCCTCCATCAGATATATTGTCTCTGGCCTCTAATGTATCCTTTACCCTGGCTCCAGAGGAAGTAAATCGAGTTCCAATCGAACCAAAAAGTGCACTAGAGGCAATTGAGAAGCCACCATCATTGAGTGGAGCCTTAGCCCGAGACATAGGTCGTGTTGAAACAATAAATATCCCTGATGTCGAACAGACTCCCCACCAAATAGCCACACCGCCACTATCTATCATTCCTTGGAATATAGCTGGAATCGCAAATAAGCTAAATATCCCAGACTGGGTCGACTTTATCGACCAGTACGATATTATCATGCTGCAAGAAACGTGGTCGCTTACACCAATCTTCCGGCAAGGGTATTTGAACTTTTACGTCCCAGCTACAAGAAATCGAGTGGGTCGTCCCTCTGGGGGCCTGCTAACTTGGGTACGGCAAACTTTGAATTGCTCGGTTAAGCAAAGGTCTATACCCTCTAATGACATTCTAGCACTTGACATTAGCTGGCAAAATGGCCAACAAGTATACCTGTTTAATCTTTATTCCAGGGGAGTTGCTAGGGGTAAACCATCAGAGACCTTAACGACCCTCGAGTATCAAATTGAAATGCTACCAGTGTCTCCCCATATAATAACAGGCGGGGATTTTAACACTACCTTTGAACCTTTGGGCGAAGAAGATAGGATCCTGGCCGAAGATGAGGATACTAAGTGGAGAATCCCTCAACTAGATATCCCAGTAGTTAGAAAATGGAGCACAGTAGCTATCCAATTGAAAAGTTTTTGTCTTTCCAGAGGGCTTAGAGCAGTAAATGATCGGGCCCTGTCAGATTCAATGGGGAAAAATACTTTTGACAATGGCCGATCGGCCAGTAGAATAGATTACATACTTCTTGATGTTAGGGCCTAGGATAAATTGGTAGACATGGAAGTGAAGGACAAAATAGAAAGCGATCACAATCCCTTGTGCCTGACACTCCATCCCTACCATGAAACACCCGACCAGTCAAGAGGGGATCAATTGGTTACGCAAGACCTTGTAATCTCAAATAACCTTCGCCATTTGAAGTGGAGTATGCTCCTAGAAGATACTGCCAAAATAGAGATTCTAAAAGGAATAGTGGTGGACGAAGTCTCTAAGATAAAGTCCCATTGTGGGATGACTGGCTTTATAGACTATATGATGGCCGCTCATGAGAAACTGTTTTCCAAAATTCAAAGCTTTTTTGTTAAAACAGTAGCCTCAAACAAAAAGAAAAGGGTCCCAGAGATTAGAGGGTGGTATGATAAGAGCTGCAGGGAAGCTCGAGATAATCTCAGCAGGGAACTAAGATTAGGAAGTGCAGAAACAGTAAGGCTGGCGAGAAACCAGTACAGACAGGCGCAAAAAATAGCAAAGAAGTGTTGGGACGAGGACTGTTGGCGAGAACTCAAGGAGGCGTGTGCCTCCAAAGACTCAAAGCGCTTCTGGGCCACAGTAAAATGGGCAAAGGGTGGCATAGCACTCCAGCCTACTAACCATGTCCCGAAAAACAACTGGGTAGAATACTTCCAGCCACAGTATGCCCGTAATCCCATGCTTAACAATCACTGCCCTCCTCCACAAGTTCACTACAAATCACCTATATTTGCTGAAAGGGATGTGAGTATTGTATTGGATTGTGTAGCAGGGGGAAAAGCCCCAGGCATGGATGGAATTCCGGCTGATATCTTTCTATCGGATCGAAAGTCCTGGTGTAGCTACTTTGCAATGCTGGCTAACGCGGTAGCTATGGGAGGGAAAGTGCCTGCATCTTGGAAGGGTGCTGAAATCATTCCCATATATAAGAAAGGTGATCGATCCCTGGCAAAAAATTATAGACCCATTAGCTTGATCGACACAGCACAAAAACTAATGGGCAGATTAGTCCAAAACAAACTGCAGCAATGGATTGACGAAAAAAATATTTTGTCACCTTATCAAGCTGGGTTTCGTCCCTTAACGAGTAGCGTTGACCAAGTCCTCCACTTCTTAACCATCTACTGGAGAAACGTTACTCTAAAGAAGGGGACATTGTATGCAGTCTTTGTGGACCTAAAAGCCGCTTTCGACTTGGTCCCCAGAGAAAAACTCTGGCAGACCTTGGCGGACGTAGGCCTAAGCCAGGAATTGCTTACACTCCTTGTTCGCCTACACGAGAATAATTTTGCAAGGATAAGGTGGGGCAAACAGGGAGAAGTAACTGATCCCTTTCCGGTTGAACGTGGGGTGAGACAAGGGTGTGTCCTAGCGCCAACTCTCTTTTCCATTTATATAAATGGCATTGTTGAACATCTAGAGAAGATTGCTAGTGACGCCCCAGTAATTGCTGGCTCTCGTGTACCAGTCCTCATGTTTGCGGATGGTGTGTTCTGTGATGGGAGGGGCCTTGAATTGAATACCACCAAAACAAAATTCATGTGCCTTAACCAGCAGTCCACCTTCAAAGGAGTAATAAAATACAAAGGTACACCCCTAGAAAGAGTGGATTCCTTCTCTTACCTAGGCATCACTTTACAAGAAAACATGAGCTGGAAACAACATATTACCACTACCTTATTAAAGTTCAGGCAGCTAGCAGGTGCAATTAGCCTAAAACATCGCACCTCGCTGACAAAGCCAGTAAACTGTGTGCTGGAAATGTACTCTATGAAAGTCCTGGGGGCTTGTTTATATGGCTCTGAACTCTGGGGGTTTTCTAATTTAAGAGAACTGGGCCGAGCTGAAAACAGGTTTTTACGAGGGATTGTGATGGTCCCCCAAAGCACACCGACTATCCCGTTAAAACTAGATCTGGGAAGAAAATGTATAGAGGACATAGCAAGGCTACGCCCTCTTTTATATTGGAGACGAATTATGGTGACCCCAGAATTGAGCCACTATGCAGCGGCATTGACGGATGTCATTAAATTTGACCGCTTCCATAGTATTCCATGGTTAAGGGAGCTTCGGGGACTCCTTATAAAATTGAAACTGGATTATCTATGGGACACCAAAGATGTAACCTGCTTCCCTACGAAGGCAAAGTTAAAAGACTTATATTGGGAAATGGTTTATTTTTCAATGTTTTGTGACAGTGCAAACTCAAATTTAACATCCCGCTTCTTCAATGTAAAAATGTACCCTTTTTGCGAATCTTTCTGGGACATTATTGAAAACCCCCATGATAGAAAACTTTATTTTCAATTCCGCATAGGTACACTCCCGCTGAATGCGTTTAAGAAACATTGGACCCCGGCATGGGATGAACATTGTCACCATTGTAATGAGCAAATTGAACACATTTCCCACTTCCTGTTCTGTTGTTCACTGTACTCGTCCCCCAGACGTAAATGGTTAAAACCTGTGTGCTCAAGCTTGGGAACCCGCAGCCAATCTGAAGCCCTCAGGATACTTGAAACAGATTGTTCCACATTGCTTGTGGTCGGGGTAGCAACATTTCTTGCTTTTGGTCATGGTTAATTCGTACCCGATCCTTAATGGCAATTGCATCATAATGAAATAATGCATATTTTTATTTTTATTTTTGCACTGTGCCATATGGATTATTGTATTTTACTCTATAGAAAATCTATTTTTAATGAATTGTGATAATTTGATGTATTTCGATGTATTTTATAATCTGGCACTTATTCGACATCTCATGTTTAATATGTATTTTTAGCAGTATCTTTTATATGTAGTATTTATTGTATTAGGGTTAGGTGAATGCTTTTATGACAAATGTCGAATAAAGCTTTAAAATGAAAATGGGTACTGGGTGTAAGTGAAGTGTTTGAATCGTCTTCTTCCTCCTCGTCATCATCAGATGAAAAATCAACGTTTTCATTACGTGCAATTCTGGCTTGCATAAACGCCTCTAGGTGCGGAAGCCATTGGACAGGGTGCGCTCTCTTAAGATGACCTCTCTGGCCTCCGGTACCATAGTTAGAACCAAGCTTACCACGACCAACTCGAACCTTACAAAGGCTACAAATGGCTACGTTTTCCATTTTTGGGCAAACACTAAAGAAGTCCCAAACTGGAGACTTGAAATGTCTTTGGGGGCCGGAGGAGGCGGCGATACTGGTGGTGGTGGTCCTGCTGCTAATGCCAGATGAAGTGGAGGATGTGGATTGCCGAACTTCAGTACGTTTTGCACTTTCACCACCACGAATTGAGGTCGAGGACGAGGTGGGTACCTTCTTGCGAGGAAGAAATATGGAAGCGGTAGGTTTTGGTGTACTACTTAACTCCAAATCTAATGATTCCATTTCCATTGCCTCCTCGCCGACATCATCATCACGCTCAGCAGCTTCTCGGGATAGGGTCAAAATGTCTCTTTGCTGCATGCCCGGTGGGGCTGCAGTGACCTTTGTGATGACTGGCTCGTCGTCATCGTGAGAGGCTTCATCACCAGCAGTATCTGTCACTTCTTGTTGAGCCTCATCACACTCCATAGGTTTGAGTTTTTGAACAACCTTCCTTTTACGCTTAGGTACCTGTGTCAGATCATGGTGTGCCTCACTGTCAGACCGCAGTTGTGGTTCCCAAGACAGATCACTTGCATCAGAACGAGGTGGGCTTGAAGAAGATGTAGACACCCCCCTTGATCTTTTCCTTGCTAGGGATGTGGAAGACAATGAATGATCATCAGGAGGAGTGGCTTCCAATGATACCTCGGCTTCATTGTCGATTTCCTGATGTGCCCCTACTTCGGGAGGAACAACTATTGTGGGCACTTGTGAACCTCCATGCACCTTTGCTTGCGCATCTCCTTTTGCTGCCTCTCCTTCCACATGTACTTGGGCGTGTACTTGCACATGGTGTTGTTGTTGCGGCTGTGGTTGTTCAACACTTGTCAGATGAGTTACAACAACCTGTGTTGATTCAGGGACATTGCTGCTACTTTCTTGCGATGAGCCAACATCACTGGTCGATGGTGATTGGAGAAGCACACTGACTGCCTCTGAAGCACTCAAGGGCTTTGACTTAAGTTGGCGTGGTGGTGGAGGCACTGAACCCAATGGAGCAGGGGTGCTGCTCCCAGCTTGGTCCCCAGCAGATCCTGCTGCTGCAGGCGTACTTTTTTTTTTTCTCCCAAAAAACGTGGCGGGTGGCACATAAGCCTCCTTGGTAACTTGCTTCTTCTGCTCCTTACTAGCAACTTTCTTGCTAAAGGAGCTACGGAGACCTTTCTTTGGGGCCATCTTCTTCAGAGCAGGTCAGACAGCAGGCCGCAGTTGCACGAATTGTAGAGTTGTCTGAGGCCAGACGTGACGTCGCGTGACGTAATGCTGCACACACACACCGCTGCAGGACTTCTTCCTGGCACTGGTGGTTCTCTTGAGTCTTGTGCACCTTAAAAAAATGGAAGACAGAGGAACATCAGTTCAGTTATACAGCACAAAAAAATCGAAAAACACTGCAAAATCAGCACAATCCCAATCCATCCATGCCCTCCATAATGTTTAAATTCAAGACAACCCACAGAAAGACTAGGCCCATGCAAGACTCACTACCCCTGGGCATAAATAAAGGTTGAAAAGTAGGCAAAATGGTTGGAGGCCTAACAACAAAGCCTGTATTCAAAATGGCCACTTGCCTGCCAGCACATGGCCAGTGCCTGTAGCTGCACTCAAAATGGCCACCAGCCACATGGCCTGTCCCTCCCCATGAACACCCCCAAAAATCGAAAAACACTGCAAAATCAGCACAATCCCATTCCATCCATGCCCTCCATGATGTTTAAGTTCAAGACAGCCCACAGAAAGACTAGGCCCATGCTAGACTCAAATACCCCTGGTGAAAAGGCCACAAGTACAGGCCCAAAAAACGAAAATCACTGAAAAATCAGCACAATCCCATTCCATCCATGGCCTCCATGATGTTTAAATTCAAGACAACCCACAGAAAGACTAGGCCCATGCAAGACTCACTACCCCTGGGCATAAATAAAGGTTGAAAAGTAGGCAAAATGGTTGGAGGCCTAACAACAAAGCCTGCATTCAAAATGGCCACTTGCCTGCCAGCACATGGCCAGTGCCTGTAGCTGCACTCAAAATGGCCACCAGCCACATGGCCTGTCCCTCTCCATGAACACCCCCAAAAATCGAAAAACACTGCAAAATCAGCACAATCCCATTCCATCCATGCCCTCCATGATGTTTAAGTTCAAGACAGCCCACAGAAAGACTAGGCCCATGCTAGACTCAAATACCCCTGGTGAAAAGGCCACAAGTACAGGCCCAAAAAACGAAAATCACTGAAAAATCAGCACAATCCCATTCCATCCATGGCCTCCATGATGTTTAAATTCAAGACAACCCACAGAAAGACTAGGCCCATGCAAGACTCACTACCCCTGGGCATAAATAAAGGTTGAAAAGTAGGCAAAATGGTTGGAGGCCTAACAACAAAGCCTGCATTAAAAATGGCCACTTGCCTGCCAGCACATGGCCAGTGCCTGTAGCTGCACTCAAAATGGCCACCAGCCACATGGCCTGTCCCTCCCCATGAACACCCCCAAAAATCGAAAAACACTGCAAAATCAGCACACTCCCATTCCATCCATGCCCTCCATGATGTTTAAGTTCAAGACAGCCCACAGAAAGACTAGGCCCATGCTAGACTCAAATACCCCTGGTGAAAAGGCCACAAGTACAGGCCCAAAAAATGAAAATCACTGAAAAATCATCACAATCCCATTCCATCCATGGCCTCCATGATGTTTAAATTCAAGACAACCCACAGAAAGACTAGGCCCATGCAAGACTCACTACCCCTGGGCATAAATAAAGGTTGAAAAGTAGGCAAAATGGTTGGAGGCCTAACAACAAAGCCTGCATTAAAAATGGCCACTTGCCTGCCAGCACATGGCCAGTGCCTGTAGCTGCACTCAAAATGGCCACCAGCCACATGGCCTGTCCCTCCCCATGAACACCCCCAAAAATCGAAAAACACTGCAAAATCAGCACAATCCCATTCCATCCATGCCCTCCATGATGTTTAAGTTCAAGACAGCCCACAGAAAGACTAGGCCCATGCTAGACTCAAATACCCCTGGTGAAAAGGCCACAAGTACAGGCCCAAAAAACGAAAATCACTGAAAAATCAGCACAATCCCATTCCATCCATGGCCTCCATGATGTTTAAATTCAAGACAACCCACAGAAAGACTAGGCCCATGCAAGACTCACTACCCCTGGGCATAAATAAAGGTTGAAAAGTAGGCAAAATGGTTGGAGGCCTAACAACAAAGCCTGCATTAAAAATGGCCACTTGCCTGCCAGCACATGGCCAGTGCCTGTAGCTGCACTCAAAATGGCCACCAGCCACATGGCCTGTCCCTCCCCATGAACACCCCCAAAAATCGAAAAACACTGCAAAATCAGCACACTCCCATTCCATCCATGCCCTCCATGATGTTTAAGTTCAAGACAGCCCACAGAAAGACTAGGCCCATGCTAGACTCAAATACCCCTGGTGAAAAGGCCACAAGTACAGGCCCAAAAAATGAAAATCACTGAAAAATCATCACAATCCCATTCCATCCATGGCCTCCATGATGTTTAAATTCAAGACAACCCACAGAAAGACTAGGCCCATGCAAGACTCACTACCCCTGGGCATAAATAAAGGTTGAAAAGTAGGCAAAATGGTTGGAGGCCTAACAACAAAGCCTGCATTAAAAATGGCCACTTGCCTGCCAGCACATGGCCAGTGCCTGTAGCTGCACTCAAAATGGCCACCAGCCACATGGCCTGTCCCTCCCCATGAACACCCCCAAAAATCGAAAAACACTGCAAAATCAGCACAATCCCATTCCATCCATGCCCTCCATGATGTTTAAGTTCAAGACAGCCCACAGAAAGACTAGGCCCATGCTAGACTCACTACCCCTGGGCATAAATAAAGGTTGAAAAGTAGGCAAAATGGTTGGAGGCCTAACAACAAAGCCTGCATTCAAAATGGCCACTTGCCTGCCAGCACATGGCCAGTGCCTGTAGCTGCACTCAAAATGGCCACCAGCCACATGGCCTGTCCCTCCCCATAAACACCCCCAAAAATCGAAAAACACTGCAAAATCAGCACAATCCCATTCCATCCATGCCCTCCATGATGTTTAAGTTCAAGACAGCCCACAGAAAGACTAGGCCCATGCTAGACTCAAATACCCCTGGTGAAAAGGCCACAAGTACAGGCCCAAAAAACGAAAATCACTGAAAAATCAGCACAATCCCATTCCATCCATGGCCTCCATGATGTTTAAATTCAAGACAACCCACAGAAAGACTAGGCCCATGCAAGACTCACTACCCCTGGGCATAAATAAAGGTTGAAAAGTAGGCAAAATGGTTGGAGGCCTAACAACAAAGCCTGCATTCAAAATGGCCACTTGCCTGCCAGCACATGACCAGTGCCTGTAGCTGCACTCAAAATGGCCACCAGCCACATGGCCTGTCCCTCCCCATGAACACCCCCAAAAATCGAAAAACACTGCAAAATCAGCACAATCCCATTCCATCCATGCCCTCCATGATGTTTAAGTTCAAGACAGCCCACAGAAAGACTAGGCCCATGCTAGACTCAAATACCCCTGGTGAAAAGGCCACAAGTACAGGCCCAAAAAACGAAAATCACTGAAAAATCAGCACAATCCCATTCCATCCATGCCCTCCATGATGTTTAAATTCAAGACAACCTACAGAAAGACTAGGCCCATGCTAGACTCAAATACCCCTGGTGAAAAGGCCACAAGTACAGCCCCAAAAAACGAAAATCACTGAAAAATCAGCACAATCCCAATCCATCCATGGCCTCCATGATGTTTAAGTTCAAGACAACCCACAGAAAGACTCAGTCCACCCACCACTGAGTACCCCTGGGCAAAAGGCCCCAAAACAGCCCAAAAATCGAAAATTCCAAAATTTTAATTGCAGCAACTGTAATGCCCCAAACAAACTTACTTGTAACATTTCTAATCCAACAGTGATCCAAAGAAAGTCAAAAAGGCCTCAAATCCAAATATCCAGCAGCATCCACAAAAAGTAATCCTTCCAGCTCCAGACCCAAATGAAAAGTGACCAGGAGATGGACAAAGCACTGGGAGGAGCCTGCTGAACAGGAACAGGAAGTTGAAGACTGTGGGGCACTTCCTTCCTCCCACCCCCCTGCCCCCCTCCCCAAAATGGACTCCTCGCTAAAAAAGTGCAGGCAAATGTCAAACTAAGGAGTTATTCAGATACAAATCATCATTTCTAGAAGGTTTATGCTGCTTGCTGGTGGATTTCTTGTGCAGAATTGCAAATTTTATATTTTCGCTCGCCGCATCTCAAATCTCGCAATTGCGAAGTACCGCGAGACGTGATCTCGCCGTACTCGCGTTGACAAACTATCGCTGGCAAGCCGCGATGACGTAATCGCGCTCGCCAATTCCCGCGGGATCACACAGCAAGATCCAAAATGGCGCAGCACTCGCAAACTATCAAGAAAAACAACTCGGCAAACGATGATAAACGCCGCGCGCCGCAAAAATTGTATCACCAACGCCGCGCGCCGCAAAAAAAATCCGCTGCGTGCGAATTTGCGGATTTTGCGGGAAATTCGCAAATCTCGCGGATTGCGAATTTCCCAAAAATCCGCAAAATCCGCGAGCGTAACGGATTTTCCGCCCATGCTTAAAAAAAATGCAACCTTTACAAAAGCCTTAAAAGACAGTTCCTGTTGGAACTGCCTTTTACAGTTAACAAAAGATAAAGTATTGTATACATGTTGGAATGAGTGTATGACTGGTGTATGGATAATTGAATGATTGCACAACTGGTGCATGGATGTTACAATGAGTGCGCAAGTGGTGCCTGAGAAAATCTATGAGTCCATAAGTAGTGCCTGAGTGATTGGATGAGTGCAAACGTAGTGATGGGGTGATAGCATGTGTGCATGGGTAGTGTGTAGCTGAATGGATGAGTGCATATGTAGTGCTTGAGTGAATAGAAGAGTGGAATGGTAGTGCCTGAGTGAATGAATGAGTGCATGATAATGGCTGGGTGAATGTGTGAGTGCATAGATAGTGCCTGAGTGATTGGATGAGTGCATGGGTAGTTCCTGACTGAATGCATAAGTGCATGAGTGAATGGATCAGTGCAAGTGTAATACCTGGGCCATTAGACAAGTGTTTGGATAGTGCCTGAGTGAATGGATGAACGCATGCATAGTGCCTGACTGAATGGATTCGTGGAAGGGTAGTGCCTGGGTGATTGGATATCTGCGTGCATTGTGCCTGGGCAAATGGATGAGTGCCATGATAAAGCCAGAGTGAATGAATGAGTGTATGGGTAGTGCCTGGATCATTCGGTGAGTGTTTGGGTAGTTATTGAGTGAATAGAAGAGTGCATGCATACTGCCTGAGTGAATGGATGAGTGCATATGTAGTATCTGAGTGAATGGAAGAGTGGAATGGTAGTGCCTGAGTGATTGGATGAGTGCATGGATAGTGCCTGAGTTTATGCATGAGTGCATGAGTGAATGGTTGAGTGCAAGTGTAACACCTGGGCCATTAGACAAGTGTTTGGATAGAGCCAGAGTGAATGGATGAACGTATGCATAGTGCCTGAGTGAATAGATTCGTGGAAGGGTAGTGCCTGGGTGATTGGATATGTGTGTGAATTATGCCTGGGTGAATGGATGAGTGCCATGATAATGCCTGAGTGCATGAATGAGTGCATGGGTAGTGCCTGGATCATTCGGTGAGTGTTTGGGTAGTGACTTAGTGAATAGATGAGTGCATGCATACTGCCTGAGTGAATGGATGAGTGCAACCGTAGTGCCTGAGTGATTGAACTAATGTATGAGTAGTGCCTGGTTGATTGGATGAATGCATAAGAAGTGCCTGAGTGATTGCATGATTAATGATTAGGTGAGTGGATAAGTGCATGGATAATACCTCAGTGAATGAATGAGTGCACAGGTAGTGCCTAGATGATTGGATGAGTACATGGATAGTGCCTAGGTGATTGGGAGAGTGCATAGATAGCGTGTGAGAGAATGGATGAGTGCATGGGTACTGCTTGGATGATTGGATGTGTGCATGGGTAGTGCCTCAGTGAATGGATGAGTGCATGCATAGAACCTCAGTGAATGGATGAGTGCAAATGTAGTACCTGGGCGACTGGATATATGCATGGGTAGTGTTTGGGTGAATGGATTAGTGCAAAGGTAGTGCCTGGGTGATTGGATAGGTAGATGGTTAGTATGTGGGTGAATAGACGAGTACATGGGTAATGCATGAGTGAATGGATCAGTGCAAGGGTACTGCCTGAGCAAATACATTTGTGGATGGGTAACAAATGAGAGATTGGATGAGTGCAAGGTAGTGACTGGGTAATTGCATTAGTGCAAGGGTAGTACCTGGGTAACTGGGTGAGTGCATAGATACTGTCTGTGTCATTGGGTGAATAAACGCCTAGTGCGTGCATGATTGGATGAGTATATGTATACTAGGGCCGGGCGTAGTTCGTGAAATAGCACTAAGCATAGCTACTCAAAGTGCATTTCGCTCTATGCGAGCTACGCGTAGCACTATGCGAACTGCGTAGAACGCTGTTCGCATTGTGTAAGATGCCATTTTCAATTATTGTACAGTGTGGACAAGCATCCGGCACTGTGCAATCATTGAAAACGGCATCATGCACAGTGCAAGCTGTCGTTTTCTGCCGCTTGAGTAGATTTTTATTCGAGCTGCAGCTTTCTCAACGCGGACTGGCAGTTTCTCATCTTGAGCGGTCGCAATCATACACGACCACGCGCAATGAGAAACCTGACCTCCCCACGTTGAGAATCTTGCCGGGAAGTTTATTTTCCACGCTCGCGATTGGCAACTTGATGTTGCTGATCGCGAACGGGGAAAAAGTCTTGCCAAGATGTCCTTTTGCTTGCTCATGGTTGCAAACTTGACGTTGAGGACCGCGAGCAAGCAAAAAATGAGCGCTGTAATACGCTACACGTGTTTGCACTGTTCTACGTGCAATTCGCATAGAGCGAAGTAGCGCAAACTTTGTAAACTATGCAAGTGTAGCGTAGTGATTTGCCCAGGGTTAATGTATACTGCTTGGGTGATTGAATGAGTGCATATATAGTGCCTCGGTGAATGGATGGCTGCAAGGGTAGTGCCTGAGTGAATAGATGAGTGCATGGATAACAGCTGGGTGTTTGAATCAGTGCATGGGTAGTGCCTGGATGAATGGCTGAGTGCAAGGGTCATGCCTGAGTGAGTGGATGAGCGCATGCGTAGTATCTGAGTGAAAAGATGACTGCAGGGCTAGTTTCTGAGGTCATGGGTAGTGGCTGGGTGAATATATGAGTGCATGGGTACTGGCTGAATGATTTGATATGTGCATTGTTAGTGCCTGGGGGAATGCATGAGTGAATGGATGAGTGCAAGTGTAGTTCCTGGGTCATTAGATGAGTGTTGCGATAGTGCCTGAGTGAATGAATGAAAACATGCATAGTGGCTGAGTGAATTGATGAGTAGAATTGTACTGCCTGGGTGATTGGATGTGTGCATGTGAAGTGCCCGAGAGAATGAATGAGTGCATGGGTAGCGCCTGAGTGAATGCATGAATTCAAGCGTAGTGCCTCAGTGAACGCATGAGTGCAAGGGTAGGACCTACGTGGATGAATGAGTAAAAGGGTAGTGCCTTGGTAAATTAAGACGTGCATGGGTCGTGCCTCAGTGAATAGATCAGTACATGGGTAGTGCCTGAGTGAATAGATAAGTGCATGGATAATGGCGGAGTGAATGAGTTAGTGCAAGGGTAGTGTCTAGGTGATTAGATGAGTGCATGGATAGTGCATTGGAGATTCTGTGGGTGTATAGATAGTGCCTGAGTGAATGGATGAGGCATGGGTACTGCTTGGGTGATTGCATAAGTGCATGGGTGGTGCCTGGTTGATTGGATGAGTGCGTGAGTAGTGCATAGGTGAGTAGATATCTACAACAGTAGCGCCTGGGTGATTGGATGACTTCAAGGGAAGTGGCTTGGTGTTTGGGTGAGTACACAGATAGGGTCTGGGTGATTGGGGGAATGTATGGAAAATGCCTGTGTGACTGGATGAGTGCATGGATAGTGCATGGGTGAATGGATAAGTTCATCAGTAGTGCTTGAGTGAGTGGATGAGTGCCTGGGCAGAGCCTCGGTGAATGGATGAGTACATACATAGTGTCTGGGTGTTTGCATAGTACATGGGTAGTGCCTGGGTGATTGCATGAGTACCTGAGTAGTGTCTGGGAGATTAGATGAATTCAAGTGCAGTACATGAGTAATTGGATGACTGCTTAGGTAGTTGCTGGATGCTTGGACTAGTGCAACTGTAGTTCATGGGAGTCTTTCAATCTCCTGGATCAAAACCAATCTGGCTTTAGGAGTGGTCACAGTACTTAATCGGCACTCCTCCACATCATTGATGATATCTTAAATATGCTAGACCATAATGAATCATGCCTTCTAATCCTCCTTGATCTCTCTTCTGCATGTGACACCGTTAATCACGACAACCTTCGAGCTAATATGGGACACAGAATCGGCCTGCAATGGTTCTCATCCTTCCTTCACAATAGATCCCAAAGAGTTAAGGTGAACCATACATTATCCCATTCGTCTGCAGTTTCCATGGGGGTCCTGTAAGGCTCTGCCCATTCTCCTATACTCTTTAATCTTTTCCTGGAACCATTAGTGCACAGCTTTCCAAACTTTCCACGTCAGTGACACACCTTTTCGACAATCTTCATCTTGTGACACGGTAATGCGAGCGAGCGCAGTGAGCGAGCGCATCGAGCGAGCCGAACCTCCTACAGGGGGTTCTCTCTCCTCTCCATCTCCCTCTCACTCCTCTCCCTCCTCTCCCTCCTCTCCCTCCTCTCCATCTCCTTCTGACTCCTCTGCCTCTCCCTCTCTCGCTCCTCTCCCTGTCTCCCTCCTCTCCCTCCTCTTCCTCCTCCTCTCACTTTCTCACTCCTCTCCCACTCCCTCTCCCTCTCTCGCTCCTCTCCCTCCCTCCTCTCCCTCCTCTCACTCTCCGTCTCCCTCTGACTCCTCTCCCTCTCTCCCTCCTCTTCCTCCTCTCACTCCTCTCCCTCTCCGTCTCCCTCTTACTCCTCTTCCTCTCCCTTCTCTCCCTCTCCCTCCTCTCTCTCCCTCCTCTCCCTCCTATCCCTCTCCCTCCTCTTCCTCTCCCTCTGTCTCCTCTCTCTCACCCTTCTCTCCGTCTCACTCCTCTCCCTCTCCCTCCTCTCCCTCCTCTCCCTCCTCTTCCTCCTCCTCTCACTTTCTCACTCCTCTCCCACTCCCTCTCCCTCTCTCGCTCCTCTCCCTCCCTCCTCTCCCTCCTCTCACTCTCCGTCTCCCTCTCACTCCTCTCCCTCTCTCCCTCCTCTTCCTCCTCTCACTCCTCTCCCTCTCCGTCTCCCTCTTACTCCTCTTCCTCTCCCTTCTCTCCCTCTCCCTCCTCTCTCTCCCTCCTCTCCCTCCTATCCCTCTCCCTCCTCTTCCTCTTCCTCTCCCTACCTCTCTCTCTCTCTCCTCTCCGTCTCACTCCTCTCCCTCTCCCTCCTCTCCCTTCTCTCCCTCTCCCTCCTCTACCTCTCTCCTCCTCACTCCCCTCCCTCTCCCTCCTCTCCCTCTTCCTCTCCCTCCTCTCCTCCATCTCCCTCCTCCCCCTCTCCCTCTCCCTCCTCTCCTCCCTCTCCCTCCTCTCCCTCTCTCACTCCTCTTCCTCTCCCTCCTCTCCCTCTGTCTCCTCTCTCTCTCCCATCTCTCCCTCCTCTTCCTCTCCCTCTCTCTCCCTCTCTCCCTCCTCTTCCTCTCCCTCTCCGTCCTCTCCCTCTCCCACTCCCTCTGTCTCCCTGCTCTTCCTCTCCCTCTCCCTCTCTCTCTCCCTCCTCTTCCTCTCCCTCTCTCTCCCTCTCTCCCTCCTCTTCCTCTCCCTCTCTCTCTCTCCTCTCCGTCTCACTCCTCTCCCTCTCCCTCCTCTCCCTCTCCCTCCTCTCCCTCTTCCTCTCCCTCCCTCCTCTCCGTCTCACTCCTCTTCCTCTCCCTCCTCTCCCTCTCCCTCCTCTCCTTCTCTCTCCTCTCCATCTCCCTCTCACTCCTCTTCTTCTCCCCTCCTCTTCCTCTCTCCCTACTCTCCGTCTTCCTCTCACTCCTCTCCCTTTCCCTCCTCTCCCTCTCCCTGCAGTCTCTCTCTCTCTCCCCCTCTCTTTCTCTCTCTCTCTCTCTCTCTCTCTCTGGCTCTCTCCCTCAGTATCTCTCTCGCTCTCTCTCTCCATCCTTCAGTCTCTCTCCCCCTCTCTAGCCCCCCTCTCCATCCCTCCTCTCTCTTTATCTCTCTCTCTCCATCTTTCAGTCTCTCTCCCTCTCTCTCTGTGTTTCTCTCCATTGGTATGTCTCTCGCCCCCTCTCTCCATCCTTCAGTATCTCTCTCTCTCTCTCTCTGTGTCTCCCCGCTCTCCAGCCCTCTCCCTCTCTATCACTCCCTCTATCTCTGCCCCCCCATATCTCTGGCACCCTTTTGCCATTCCCCTTCTCTCAGGAACTTCTCGTGCGAGCCGCCCCTGGAAAAGCATTGCCTCTGCTGTTTGTGCATTACAGGGAGCCATTGGTTGTGATATTATTATTAAATGCAACTACTGAGAAATAAATTCAGCAAAATAGACAAATACAATGATGTAATGTTTATAAATAAATGCGGAGGTCATAAGATAAAAAGCCCATGGACCTGAGGCTGGACAGAGTCCCCACCTCTCTTCTAACGCCTGAGTTTCTAATTAATAAGATGCAGCGCCTTTATCAGTGCGCCAAACAGAGACTCCTTTCGAAACTGCTCGGAAGCTGCCACTGCCAGGTGTCCGACAAGGTCAAGGAGCAAGAATCATGTTCGCAGCAGCCTGTGCCCCTGGCTAAGACTGGTGCCTGCTGGGCCCAGGGTGGAGGGAGGGGCTACAGAGCATATTAACAGCAGCAGACACACCCCAACACAGAGGCGCTACTAGAGCCACATTCAGGGGGGGTGAAACATTTAGCAGTAGGTAGGGTTGCGCTGCAGGGGCTCTTAGGAGGGGTGGAACATCAACGAACAAAGCCTCTTTAACAAATACACACACGGTCTTTTAATGACCTGTGAAGTGCTCGATGCGGCTGTGTGTGTGCCCGGGAGCTGTCTGAGCCCGGGCTGCCACACACAAGGGGGGGGCCATTGTCACTTGCCACAGAGTGGAGGCGACACAGTACGGTGTCGCGGCACACACTTTGGAAAGCTCTGCACTAGTGAATGTTCTATCTTCCATGAACATTCTTTTCCATATGTATGTGGATGACACGCAACTTTATCTGAAAATCAATTCTTCTGAAGACTTCATCTCCCTGAACTCATCCTTGACAATTATTCAAATCTGGCTAACAGAAAACCATCTCCTGCTGAACACCGCCAAAACAGAATTCCTTCTCATTTCCCCTCCTAAGCACTCCCTCAAGATTGACCTCTGGATGAAACACCTCACTACCTTCAACTGCTCCCCGGTTATCATTGACTCAGCAAAATCTCTTGGAATCACCCTGGACTCACACCTGAACATGAAGAAAAATATTAGTAATATGTGCAAGGGTGCAAATCACCAAATAAGGGGCCATATGTAGGTGTCCAAATACCGGTCGGTAACGGTCGATTTCAGCCGTCACCGACCGGTATTTGTAGTTTCAGATGGAAGGGGCCAGAAAATTACAGATTCTGTATATTTACAGAATCGGTAAATTTACCGAATCTGTAAATTACTGAATCAGTAAATGTACAGAATCGGTACTATGGGATGTAGGTGGCACTGGAAACAGTGCCACAAGCCCATAGGAATTCGTTATTTACCATGAAATACAATTGCATGGTAAATAACGAATTTCTGTGTACATGCACATCTGTGCATGTACACCTGTGCCATGTGACATACATACAAGCCAGAATCAGGGGATTCCTATGGGCCTCAAGGCCCATAGGAATCAATGGCAAATACCGAATCAGTAAATACCGATTCGGTAATTACCGATTCATAACAATTCGGTAATTGATACCGAATAATTACCTACATTGCATTTACCGATTTGTAAATACCGAATCGGTAAAATTCAGTATTTACGATTCGGTAAATGCCATTTACCTACATATGGCCCAAGGACTCTTAGAAATCCAAAACCATTTCTCCCTCAAGAGGATTTCAAGCAGGTGATACAAGCACTTGCCCTTCCCAAATATACCTTAGCCCCACTTAGGGCTTCAATGAATGCCGCTGCTAGAGTGATCACTGACACTAAAAGAAATTAGCACATTTCCCCAGCCTTAGGATCTCTAAAGTGGTTACCCTACGAAGTAAGAATACAATTAAAGATTGCTTGTCTGATGCACAAAGCCCTCCACTTCAAAACACCTGAATACCTGGCTCAAAAACTGGAATTATCAGGTCGTAGTAGACATTCAGGAAGTGTTAACTCATTGCTACTCAAACCGCAGACTTTTCATTAAAGAAAACGAGACTCAGAGCCTTCTTGGGCGCGGCACCCAAGATCTGGAACTCTCTTCCACCAGAAATTTGCAGAATCCCCTACACTGTGGCGTTCAAACAGAAAGTAAAAACAACCCTAATGACCAAGTTCCTGCTTTAATTGGACCATGGTCTCGTCTAGTTTCGAAATGTCCATTTATATATTTTTTCCTATCAACTGTTAAGGTCTATGATTCTTTGCCTTACCTAGTAAGTAGCATTGTGCCTTACCTTATTATGTTATATCTTGCTCGCATTTATGTTCAAGCTTATTAGCCTCTCTTACCTCTACGTTCCCCTACTTTGTTCCCCTTTCTACTACTGTGAAGCGCTCTGATACCCTTTGGGCTCTTGTTCGCGCTATAAAAAAACTTTTTTAAATAAAAAAATTAATTAAATAAAATGGGATGAGCACATGAGTTGTAACTCAATGAATCCATTACTAGATTAGTGATTTGACACATGTAATATATCTCAACCGCCAACCGCTGTGAAGAAATAAAAAAAAGTCAAAAATATATTTAAATTTTATTATGAACACTAGGCAACCAAACAACATCAAATATTTGTTTTACCAAAAGTTTAATTCAACATAGACAAATGTTTTACTGGTTTTTCCTGTTTTCAGCTTTCATACTTGTTCACTTTCAACAGTGCTTTGTATGAAGACTCATCATGAAACAATGGGAAAAAATAATCAATGGATTGTAAAAAACAAATGTGCACAGTAGATCATTATAACTATGTCATACTCTTCACTGCACTCACTACAAGTTTTTCAATACTGGCTTGCTGATAGCTTACTACCTTAATGAAAACAATTATATAGTAAAATTGTTGCTGATTTTATTCTATCTCTTACAAAATGTCCCAAAATTATGAAGCAGTCTTCATTTTTGCATATCCTTTTGTAAACATCATCCCTGTTAGGCCAAATGATGTCTAAACTGTTCTTAGTCCTTGTATGAAAAACATAACTCACAGTAGACCGTAAAATCTGCTATGGTAGAAACAAAAGGGGACTTTATTTATTGGTGAAGAGACTTTTCACATGCAACTTAAGGCTACTGGTATTGTACTACCTCCATTTACTTTTTATCTGTAGTAACACAATGTAGTCCTCAAATATTTATAAATTCCTTTCCCACAGTTAAAAAGATCCCTTCATATCTAACAGCTTGCTGTAGACAATAGGTATATATATATATATAAATATAAATATTTAAATATAAAAATGATCCTAGATGAATCTAAATTCAGTATTCAAATGCAAGTGCTTGAACACATCATACGTAGGCATCTTGGTATTGAGAGCCAAGATGAAGTGTTTCTCTAGTTGGCGAAGGCTTTGTTCACAGTTCCCACCCAGTCCGGAAATGGGAACAACCCCAAACACTGTGTATTCCAACTCTTTGAGTTTGTTGTTATGGACTAACTTAAAATGTCTGGCCACTGGGTAATTTGGGTTGGAATTAAAAATGGCCCTCACATGTTGCAGAATGCGCTTGTGAACAGGGAGCTTTGTACTACCAATCTAATCTAGGCCACATGTACATCATAGCTTATAAACAGCAAATTCTGTACCACATGTAAGGTGTTCTTTGATGGGAATCTTTTTATCGCTAAAAGCAGTTGAATATTCAGTGGCATTTATAGCAAAAGTACATGCACAACATGAATTACACTTAAAATATCCTTTTCTAAATAGCCATGTGCTTTTGGGTGTTATTTCAGGACTCAATGTAACAAGGGCATCCCTCATGGAGGGTACCCTCCTGAATGTGAAGGCAGGTGTAGCAGGTAATATGGATTTAAGTGTTATATCAGTGTTATGACCAGATTCTCAGACCAGATAGAACCAGCTCACCAGAGCATCACCAACCTGGCCAAAACGTAACCACCGCCCTCCTCAGGACCCATCTATCCAGGCACCTGGGTACCTACCTGAGGATAGGGAACTCGCAATATACAAACTCATATCATTAGAAACACCACTAAATCTATAGGGATTACTAGGAATACTCACTGATTACTAAGGACGTCCATGCCCTACACCACACTCATACCTCGTAGTCTCGCGACCACATGGGTCGAGACTAATCTACCCTGGGGCAGTTCTGAATATTTACCATTGCACACTGACTACAGTCAGTGCTCGCTCGGCACCTCTGCAATCCTGCGTGCCTACACACTGGTCTGCAGCCCTAGTGCTCTCTTCCTCACAGCCCGGTCCACAATCCGGCGGACCTAAGCACTGGTGTCCCCCCCAGTGTTCTCTAACTCACAGCCCGGTCCACAGTCCGGCGAACCTAAGTACCAGTCTCCCACCTGGTGTTCTCATTAACGCCGCTTACCAACGACGATCACTCTCCTATGAATACCTTCAGCTCTCTCTCTCTCTATGTTGGGAAGTTTCTCTCACTATTCACTAAAGGTTCACTACTACAATAATATTATGGAATGATCGAATTACTTAGTGTGTAACTATTTCCCTAGCTCATGGGCTCCTCTCTCTCCCTAATTATTCAGTGGCTACTTACCTGATCAGGGGCAGCATCTGTTCTGGCTGTAACCCCTGACTAGAAGGAAAGGTTACCTGTGCTTTCAGAACAAGAGACACACACTGTATGCAAGAGTTATTCCCTGATTTAAACGCTCCTATTTCCTTTTGATCCATCAGTTGCTAAAGCATCTGGTTAGAAGAAAGGTTAGCTCTATCATAAGAATAACACATGCACACTGGTTCACTAAGAACTGGGGTATCTTTATTACAATAACAATAAAATGGGAATAGACACATACACAGATCTGCGGGGTCTCTGTAACTAACAGGAACTGTAACACACCGCTGAAAGAAAAAGGATTAGACATACAGTATAAGGACAAGGTTAATGTTTGGAAATACAGAAGGATATCACCTGAGGGGTGTGGGGTCTTGCTCTAGCTGTCATCTGGGCTCCTCTCTCGTCTGTGCCTTAGCTCGTCTTAGATCCTCTCCTGCACTCTTGAACACACATCTGCGCTGATCACTCTGCACTGGACTCCTCTCCCCTACGAACTCTCTCCACCTTCCAACTTCAGTCTAATGGTTTCTGCCGCTCTGATAACCGTTCGCTCCACTAGCTTCTTCACTCTATTTGATTGTCTCTGTGCTAATGTCCAATTCACTCCAGCTGCTCCCACAGATTAATCCACGATATAACTTCAGTCTCTTCCAAAAGGCATTACTTCAGACTCCAGCTATTCACAACTCCTCCTGATAAATAACTGCTTCTGACTGCTTCCTTCAGTTCCAGCTCACTGACTGTCTGTCTGTCTTCTCTCTGTTCCAAGCATCTTCTGTCTCTTTTCCTCCTGCAACTGCACTCCTCTCCTCTGCTCCAATTCAACATAAACTCTTTCTGATTCTCCACTCCTTCTGCTACTCCACTCCTCTCCTCTGCTTCAATCCAACTCAACTGCTTCCAGCTCAAACTCTTTCCAGCTCGAACTCTCTCCGCTCCTCCAACTCAACTCACTCTGCAACTCCAGCTCAACTATTTCTAGCTCGAACTCTTTCTGCAACTCCAGCTCAACTAACTGACTCCGCCTCTGCACTTCACTAATATGGAATGCTGTCTCCTCATGGAAAGTTCCAGCCATCAGCCTCCTCCCACCAGGTCCATGCACCAGGCTCCTTGCTCTAGATTCTCCCACAGTGATCAACTGCTTGTTTCATCTAGAGACCTGAGCCCAGGGAGACTTCTTGATTAGATTCAGCTCTGGCCGGTTCTCTCCGGTTCGCTTAGGACGAACAACAGCTCAAAACTAAAATATTACCTTTACCCTACAAACATCTCAGCTCTGCAGGGACAGAAAGCAAAATGGAGTCTCTCTAGTTCTGGGCCTTGTAGGCCTGAGAAGGATGAAATAACCCTTAGCTCTGTCAGAGTACCTACACAAACCATACCAATATGTAATATATTTTCAGAACTACAAAGGACACATAATTATGTCAAAGCCAATAGGCAAAAGATGGATTAGAGTCAAGAATAAGGGATCTATCATCATATAAAGCAGCTATCCTCTTCTAGGTCCGGAAGAAAGGGTTTAAAAGGGCCAATACAAGGTAAAAATACAGATTATAGATGTGAGCAAGCTTAAAGTCTTCATCACTCCGAAATAGAGCCAAAAACCATGTCAGAACAATCAGTCAATACTATTGGCTATTGGGAGTAAATTATTTTACGAATTTTGCTCTCCTGTTGACAGTAGGTGGTAATCAATCTACTATTTCTGTTATTGCTGTCATTATCAAGTGTGAGCACAGCAGAAGTTATCACACAGTCTTTTTTTTAAATCAATAAATCCTCCCTTGATAACATATTTGCTTTGTCCAGGGCCTGAACTAATAGAGATTTGGTATAGCCTCAATTTAGAAAGCGGAGGAATGCCTCATGCTGTCATTTGCCACCCTCAATTTTCTCAGTGTGATAGAGCGCCATGTTATTCTGAAAATTGTACGGTTGCATCATAATCATGAGTAGTCTACCGACATATTTAGAGGTCTGTATTAATGTGTGATCATTAGAAATGTAGTATTAAATCAAGTATATTGCAATGTGGAGAAGTGTGCTCATATCATTTGAAGACTAATGTAGCGCTTTAACCAAGAATATGCCTTAAGTAATGTAGAAATTGTGGCTCCATGTGTAAAATGTTGCATTAGGATTATACGTGCCATATTAAAGTTGCACGTGTAGGGTTGCCTATTAATGAGTCAAAGTAATGCTTTAAAATGAGAAATGAAATGCTTTAGAAATCAAATGAGATAATGCTTTTAGAATGACTTTGAATGTAATGCTTATGATGTAGTATTAGAAATGCATTTAAACATGTAAAGGCCTGGAACATGAAAATGCCAGTGGAGGCCTAATTGTAATTTTCTATGTTGGCCACACAATGTAGGCCTAAAATATATTTTCCTTGGGAAGGCTCCTTTTCTCAGTCGAATTTTGAATTGTAGATTTGTGTGTGTGCAAGGTTACTTTCTCATACGCTTTCTGTTGCAGGTACAAGGACACATGCCTCGTTAGGTAGAATAACCTTTTGTTTTAAGAGTTAGGATGGTAGAGTCGAGTATTGTGGGAGTGAAAAAGAATGTAGAACAATACATTTCACGGAGAAGGTGCCTGGGACCCAAGGACACAGCAACGGTTTTTGAATGAAGCTGAAGTTTAGATGGAAAAACCCAGGAGTGAGAACCTGCCTGAAGGGGTGTGTTTAGGGCGTGCTTACTGTTTTGGGGATTCTGCATTAGGGACAGTACCCCGAGGGTGAAGTTCAGAATAGCAGTGTCCGAGGAGAGGGAAGCAGGAAGGAGCATCTTAGAATGAGCTCTGTAGCTTAGGCTACTTATCTTTGGAAAGTGAGTGTACTTCTTAGGAAGTTATCGCTGCTTACACCATTTCTGTTGCCTGGGAGGGATGCTAAGTAAGGATGTCACTTTAGAATTAGTGTAGGGACAGACTAACCTTTTTCTTTCTTTTGGGTAAATGTAGTCAATGCTCCAAGCAGGGACTGTCATTGTTTGCCTGATGGTTTTTGAGCTTACGCTAATCATTATATTGAGTCACCTGAGACTCTTGCGTAGGATCATGTTTGTATTAGTTCCTGTTTATTTTCTGAACCTCTTGCTGAGCTGGTTGTATGTTCAATTATTCTTGGCTTTGTAATAAATCTTTTAAATTTTATTTCGTAGTCAGTGGTCCTTTTAAATTGAATTATTTGGTCACTTATAAAGTTGTGGTGAGTTATGAATTTGGTGATTTTCCCTTTATACTTCTTAGCAGGCAACAAAGGTCCAGTCGACCATGGATTCTAAAGATTGGTATGGTAAAGATCTAGATAGAATCCGAAAGTTCGCCATAATGTATACTCCGTATGGTGTGATGCAGATGTGAGCTTTCGGCATGCAGTATAGAATTTCCCACAGTTATATAACAATACCACATTTTCTTATCTCACATTTTCCTTAGAAGTTTGGTTCTAGAAACAGCAGATATGAGTTTGGTAACTTTTTGAGTAGTCTTGATTTGAATATCACTTGTATGTCATTACACTCTGTCCTTCCTGTTCGACACCTTAAATATATTGTGTAGTGTCCAGAGATTATATTAACTCCTTCATGAAATATGATTGCTATAGTTGTGAAAGTTCTTTTTGAGATGGAAATTCGTGCAGCTTTAAAGTTTGTAATCTCAGTTCCTAACTTAGTACCATCCACTCTGCATTGTTGTAGCATGATTATGGCATATTTTCCATACCTCTGTAGAAACAACATTGACCTATGTTCTGATCCACAGTTTGGACAAAACATATCTTGATGGGTGTTTGTAGTTAAATCATCAAACGGCACAGCTTCACAATATGGTAATGTCAAGGAGAGAAATTGTTATGAAGAGATATCATTGCTAGATATAAATTCACAATCTTCACAGTTATGGGTCCATTTATAACTTAACCCCTTCCCTGCGCTACAAATTTCGCCATGGCATGGGGGGCTAGGGGATAAGCGCGGCGCTTCGGTGCTCATGATGGCTCCACACCGTCATGAGTCATGGGGGGTGCATGCTCATGAAAGCCTGGTTCCGTCAGGACAACGCCCGCTCCTTAATGCGCCCGCACAGGTGGGGAATTAGTGCCGCATGGGAGGAGCGGCGGCGGCATGACGGCTCCACACCATCATGAACACACACTGCCCGTGGCTCATGATGGCGTGGAGCCGTCATGAGCACACAAGGGGTTAAACCAAATAATTCATTGATATTCACATCTTCTTCCTCTAATAGTCCTGGCACTACCATTAGAAATTATTGAGCATCCTGCTGAATATTTTTTTAGAACACTACTGATCCAGTACAATCATCAGTGAGTTTTCTTATTCCAGTAGCAGAATGTCTAATACTTTTATCACTTCTAAATTCATCAAGTAAACTACACAGTTGTGAAGATATTCTGTTATCTATCTTTTCTTTAATGGAATTTGTTAAATGAGGCAAATAGTATAGTCAATTTGACACTAGATTTGCATAACAGTTCACTCCAGATTTATTATCAAAGTGATAGCTTTGTATTTCTTCATTGTGCTCTAGTTTTCTTTTCTTTCCTCTTTGTTCATTTTCTTTTAGTTCATCTTTCTGTTCAACTGTGATAAACTCTTCAGATATTTTCCACTTTAGACACAGTATTGCTATTTGAACTACAGGATATTAGGTACATATTGAGCTCTTAACCTATTATACTCCGTTACACAACTTACATCTGCACCTAATTTCTTCTCATCAAAATCAATGAGAAAAAAAACAGACAATTTTCTAATTCGCGACAAAGCAACATATGACATTCCTTCTTTGAATACACTCCTACCAGTATTAACAAGACCTGTATCTACACTTAAACCTTACAATTTATGAATAGTTACTGCACTAAAGACAATGGGAACTGCTTTTGCCGGACATACAACTCTTTCACAAGTAGAAAACATACAGCACATCTACTAATCTGCCTAACTTTAGCAATCAAATTTTACGGCTAAGTATTCCACATCATTTTTGTTTGGATAATTAAGAAACTTCATAACTTTACCAATTGCACCATTCACTAGCCCTTCTTCAACATTTAAATTACAACGTAAGATTACACGTCAATTGTTAGATACGTTACTGTTGTTCTAAATCTGCAGTTTTTGACACAGACTTTATTAAACTATCAAATTTTGATTGCAGTTTTAGTAGTACTGTAACTTCTTCATGTTCCATTTTATCATTTGCTCAAATTTCAACAATCTCTTCTTTTTCCAGTTTCAATATTTTTTCATTTAATTTACTACACTCCTCAAGAGTTGGCATTAACAAATAATAGACTTCACTTTCTTAACAAAATTGTACAATACTTCAGCAGCTGATATCTTACTTGGAAACACATTTTTTTGTGAATGGTTTGTGATACGGTCTTTCCCTCTTTTGTGAGGACTACCGCTCCTATATCCTTTAGTATATCTTCATAACGCATATCTTATGCATGCTGCATATTTTGTATTAACTATTTGTATTGAAAGTTTCCCAAAATGTTTACATTTCCAATACTTCCTAATGAATTCTTTCTTTCATTATGTAGTAGCAGCAGGTCTCCAAAGACTATTATGTGTTTTCCTCCAAAAGTACATTGTAGTCAGTATTTGCTGCATTCTTCAATGTATAAAAGCCAACATTAAGTTAGACACCATGATGACTTCATCAATAACTATTAGCTTCAATATCTTTAATTCTCTTGCCACTTCATGACAAGCATCAGCACATAATTTGTTGTATTGTAATTTGGTGTCATGTTCAACAGGCAGCATTAACATCCGATGAAAGGAAAGTCCTTTAAAATTATGAGCAGCTATGCCTGTTGGTGCAGTGTCTACACATGACATGACAAATTGGAATCTGGTCTCTTCTGTGGGTAACTTGGCAGTAATTTAAAATAGAACATTTACACTTTTTATCCTCATGGAGTAACCCCATGTTCAACTTTACCTTTTACCTCTTCAAAAATGTCTTTCTGATCTGCATTTAATTTCTGTATTGATTTCCTTGTTAGTGTATGTCTGACTGCAGACAGAAAGCTGCTGACTTTTCCTTGTGAGGTGACAGGTCGTGGGAATCCAAAATGACAGCCTGTATAAAATTTCGCTTTTGTTCTGTATCTTCGTTGACAGTATTTTCTGCATCAAGGATTTGGGAATAGTAGAACCTGCTGTCTTAAAATGTTGTCACTCCTCACCTTAGGGATGGAGAAAGTTACATACTGCTCAATATAAGACAACACAGACTCACCACTGTCTGTTCCGAACTTTCGGGCATCTTTTACCCACAAAGCATGTAAATATGGGGAGCACCTCTGGCTTGGCACTCCTTACGCCAAAAGAAATCAATCTCTTAACCAAGAGGATGTTTTGTTTTGTTCAAGATGAAAGTCATCATTGCTTGAAATCTGTGATTAAAATTTCTACAAACATTTTCAGGATCTAGTGAGCACAATTCTCCTGGTGTCTTCAAAGGAATGTCTTTTATATTTGAATTTGCGTCTTCAAGAAGTCTAGCAGGACATACTAAGCATACTCATCACAACTCAGCGTCAGGAACGAAGTAAGTGCTCCAAGGTTCCTGAACATGCATTTGAGTTCACCATGTTGCAATACCAATATTCATTAGTCTCACACTGACATGCCATTAGGTTTATCAAATTGTATTCCAAGTGCTCATTTATTCCTTGAACCTTTTCCAAAAGTTCTCTTGATGATAAAATTATGCAAATTAACTCCTGTTTTCAGAATATGATTCACAGCATATGAGAGGCCAGACAAGTCACCCTCATATATAGGTGAAATATGTACGGAATACACTGACGAAATCTAGGCTCTTCTGAATAAAGTCTACCTCATCTATCCTCAGCTGCAGGTATTTGTACAGGCCGCTCATCCTACCTGCACTTACTTCAGTAGGAAAAAGATGTGGCAAACACCAAACTTTTAAACAGTTTCCCACACACTTAATGGAGCTCCTTTGGCTTCCTTAATTTGAAACAGCTCAATGGCATCACCAATAACCTCTTTAGAATGCAAAGGATGGATGCTATAATGTTTATAAATTTCTTCTGTCCTGGACTGATCTACCTGATCAATCTGACCTGTTGATGGCAATGTCTGATCCTCCATATGTGTGATATCTTGCAGGCTTTCCACATTTCTATAGTAAACATTGTTTTGTACCAGATATAAAGTTATTTTTTAATATGGCTGAGATACCCGCCACCCCCTCTCAACACAATCCCCAAGAATGGGAATACGGAAACATTTCTGAACTTTTGGAAGGCGGGAGGGAGTTACCCTCCCGGCCGTATTTATTAAAATATGAAACAAAATTAAAACATTAAAATAACAGTTTCATATCATGTACAATTTCATTTCCACATTACGATGTTTTGGCTGACCTTAACACATTTCTAATACAAAGGTTCTCCTAGCCGATACTAACATCCTACAAATACATTCTTAAATTGAAATTGTACATCCTAACGTTAAGGGCCAACGGCAAGGTCGTAACCGGTGTCAGATCCCTAAACCAGAACTACCCCCTCACTTGTGAGGGGCGGCCGCACAGAGGACTGTACCTCATGTGCACATACCAATTTCCCTTGTCTTGACGGGGGCCCCAATTAACTCGACGCCATTTTATGGTCGTCCGAGGACTCGTGTGAGGTGTCTAGAAGGTAGCGTAGACCCCCCTCCCCACCCCACACAACTTACCACATCTGCCGTCGCAGATGTCCTGGCCCCGGGAAATTCCCAGGAGGGGCCCGTAGCCCCTCCTATCCAGGGAGGGGCCTTGACCGCCTTCCCTTTCCTTTCGGCGTCCCATCCTTAGAAGGGACCGCCTCCCCGTTGAGGGGCCAATGGCCACCTCCCCCCGGGCGCTCCCATCCGTAATGGGTGACGCCCCCCCCATAGGGATCTTCCAATTACTGCTCACCGATCATGACCTTACCGCCACAGGCCGGATAGTTGATCGGCTATCCGGACCCCCCACAAAACTCCTACCTAAAGGTCATGCTGTAAACTCTTTAGCCATGCTACGAGGTCTCCTATGAGGAAAAAAGAATTCCCCACCCGAGACAAATGTACCCCATCCTCTAGATACATACTGTCCCCCCTAATACAACCATGAGGAATCGAATGCAATGAACTTGAACGGAACAGTCTACCCAATTTGTTATTTACCTTCTTCACTGAATGATTTATAGCAGACACAGAATTCGCCCCCGCCACACCTTTCGTGGAATCATATGGGACTATGCAATCGTGCACCCTGGAACCCTTCTCGCCAACCAACTTACTGTGAATAGTATTGCCTCGAGAAGTAGTCGTCTACCAGTGGTCACCAAATCATTGCCCCCAAGATGCACTATGATTATAGATGGCGGTGACCTTGTCCGCCCTAACAAACCCTCGAAAAAAGGTTGAAACTGGTCAATACAGAGCCCGCCCCTTCCGTAGAAGGTCACCCTGTACCCGTATTCCCCAGCCATGTGAATCATGTCACCTGCTTTGAATACGTCCGCGGCACGCCTCACGTATGAGTGGCCCACGACCCACACCACTTTTTCCTCAGCCGGTGATCTTTGACCGCTGGTTCCCAGGTGTCGGGTCGACTGCACAGTCCGCCCCGCCTCGTAAGCTTGCGAAACTGTAAACCAAACAAAAACAAGAAGCATGAGTACATGATTACAGCTTCACAACATGTGCATCCGCACATACCTTTTGTAACAATTCGAGGACCAACGCCCCAATTGTTTCACTTTTTCCACACTCAGACCCCTGGCTGTAGCCTCTGTAGCAGCCCCTATCCGGAAGGAATGGGTCCCAAACTCGCCCGGGTTCAAGCCCGCGGCCGAAATTGCCATTGCAAGCACCCGCTGGAACTGAAACCTCGTCAGTGGGGTGGCATCAGTGTGTCTCAACAAGGTCCCCCCCCATGATGCCGCCCTCTGCGCCAAATATTCCTCAACGCATACGACGGGGCACATGGGAGATCCGGGAATCCTATGGACTACTACACTGTCCCCGATCGCACCCTGATCGGTCTTGGACCTGGCAAACGAGACAATCATCGTGTCCCCCTTAACTTGAACGTGCTCTCGGCACAGTCCCCCCCGTATCCTGCTTGTTCCTTGCCACCAGTTCGCTTACCCGCATAGCCCCATGAAATGCTAATGCAAAAGCGGCCCGGAATAACACTGTTTCAGACTGGGATGAACATGTCGCAGGGAGTACGGACAATAACAGGGCCAACCTTTCCAGACCTATCGGGTGCCTTTCATCTACTCTGCGACCCTCAAGGCGTTGCCACCCACGCAGCGCTTTCTGTACTACGAAAGATGCTGTAGGGTCCTGGATACCATGAGCCCGCGCCATGAAGGAAATGGCGGCCCGATGCCTCTGGGCCGTGGCTACCGATTTGCCTGCCTGATGTAAAGACAGCAAAAATTTAACGACAGACTCTTCCTGGCCCCAAAGTTCCCCCCCAGCAGAACCCAAAAAGGACCAATAGGAACGGAACGCCCCTTCATATGCCTTCCTTGTCCTGGGTGCTAAACTCTCTCCCACAAGGTTTTGTAGTTCGGGGCACCGAGAGACCAGAGAGCTTCGGGAAATGGTGCCACCACCGGGTCCGCTGTGGGCAGAAAACCCCAGAAGGCCTGCATACGGAAACGAGAAAGCGCATCAGCAGCCTGATTCAGTACTCCTGGCACATGTCTCGCCCTAAAGAGCACGTTCAATTGCATACATAGTAACACAATTTCCTTGAGCAATCTCAGAATCCATTTGCATCGTGCTGCCTGACTATTGATACACTCAACCACGGTCATGTTATCAGACCAGAACACCACAGAGTGATCCCGAAACCCTTCAGGCCATGTTTTTAAGGCCACCAGAATAGGGAACAGTTCGAGAAAAGCAATGTTACTCGTCAGTCCACACTCGTGCCACCATGACGGCCACTTTTGAGCCGACCACTGATTACCGAATATGGCGCCAAAGCCTATACTAGCCGCCGAATCTGTCCACAGCCCCAACTCCTCGGAGGACACCGCCGGCTTGTTCTAGACAACCCGACCATTGAAATCCGCCAGGAATGCCAACCAAATGCGCATGTCCTGGCGAATCTCGGCCGAAAGCCTCGTGCGGTGGTGCCCCTCTTTAAGACCGACCATGGCTTGTGCAATCGAGCGGGAAAAAGGGCGGGCCATTGGCATTACTCTAAGGGCAAAATTCAACTGACCCACAGTTTGCTGCAATTGATGCAAGTTCACCTTGGTCTCCCGAATACATGTTTCAAGGGAGGCCCTGAATTTCCCCACCTTTTCTTTGGGCAACCGGAAGCAACCTTCTTGTGAATCGAGCTCTATTCCAAGAAACTCGAGCGAAGTTGACGGCCCCACAGTCTTACCTGGTGCCAATGGCACACCAAACTGATTCATCAGACCGCAAAATTCTTTTAAAGCCTGTGCACATTCTGGATCCCCGGCCGCCCCCAGGAACAGAAAATCGTCAAGATAATGCATAACATGCTGAAATCCCGTCATTCTTGTGAAAACCCATTGCAGAAAACAACTGAATTTCTCAAAATAAGCACAAGATATGGAGCATCCCATTGGCATACATTTATCCATGTAATAGCGACCCTGAAACATAAAACCAAGGAGACGCTGATCGTCTGGGTGTACCGGGAGCAACTGGAACGCTGACTCGATGTCTGATTTGGCCATCAGCGCTCCGGGCCCCAGGCGATTCAACATGGCGACGGCCTCATCGAAAGATGCGTACCGCACCGAACACACCTCCGGGTCTATCGCATCATTCACAGAAAGACCTCTCGGGGCTGACAAGTTATGTATTAATCTAAACTCACCCGGGTCCTTCTTGGGGACCACTCCCAAGGGGAAACAAACAAAATTAGCAACTGGTGGCATGTCGAATGGTCCGGCAACCCGACCCCGGGTCACCTCTTTCCCAATCTTCACCTGTACCACCGCCGTATTCTGCAGGACCGACAGTTGGTTCCTACAATGTGCCTTACCCTGAAAATTCCCCACTGGGATGCGGAAACCATACGAAAACCCGTCTCGCAACACCCCAGCGGAGACATGATCCGGGTATTCATTGAGCCAAGGAATCATTGCTATGGTATCAACCGGGGTAGGTAAAGGCGCCCCTCGGACTATTTCAGACCTGTTTGGCGCTTCCCCTACCTCCGTTATCACCCGTTTTGGCTCTGCACATGGTCTCAGGATGCGAGGACTGTCCACACCCCCCACAGTCGTGCCTAAACTTGCATGACCCCTGGGGCCTTGTACATTTCCCCCTGTTAAAATTCCAGCAGATCCCTTTTTTACCTGTGTTGCCACTCGACCTTGAGTGATGCTCGTTACTTGCACCCGCCCGAAAGGGCGCCCCAGATGAATGGCGGGAAAACTCACCCCCGTTCCCCCCCAACAATGGTGCCTTTAACATGCCCGATTTCTCCATCTTTTGCCAAGAAATGGAGTCGTAACAATCCCACGTCAGAGATTCGTTGAACTCCTTGGCCTTCCGAAAAACATTATCATAGCAAAACCACTGATTGCCCTCATATGACTGAGAAAACTCCATAATACGTGTCTGGTACACGGGTAACTCGGCCAACAGTTCAGGCCTTCGTTCCCCCATAATTGAAGTGAATATGCCAAAAGCTCTGCCCCAATTACCTATGTTCTCGTCGACTTTAAAAGCGGCCATCTTGGCGCGCCAAACACTTGGATGCAGAAACTCTTTTTGACCCTTCACATGCTCGATCTCGTAATTATCAGTTAGGAAAGAAAACATGTTTACATACTTCTCAGCCCATATCTTCTCCTTGATTTCAATCGGAATATGCTGAGCCACTTTCTCCCTTCTCGAGGGTACGGACCCCTCCCCCGCAATCGGCAGTAACCGCTTACCTAAATTAGAAGCTGTAACCGTAGTCGCTGCCGAACTCGTGCCCGCTGCGGTTTCACCCACTGGAGCCTGCGGGGGAACGAAAGAACATGGTGCCTTTGCAGCCTCTCTTGATTGCCGCAACTGCCTCATTACTGCCCTGGCGTCATCTGCCGTGGTGCCCTCACTATCTTTCCCCAACCACGCTGCCAGCTGTGCAGCCAACTCGGGAGGCATATCCTCCCCGTTCACAGGGGTGACTACGACGGGAATTGGTTGCCCCTCCTTCGGGACCGGGATCGGCGCTTCAGTTGGTGTATCGGGGAGCGCCGGCGGCGCCTCGGGAACCGGGGCCTCTCCCCCAGTTGCCCCCTTCTTGGCCCTTCTACCTCTCCCGCTAGGGACTACTCCCGGCAATGCTGGTCCGACGACTCGCTTAGGGCCCCCTACACCGTTCATTGCCGCCATCTGTTTCTTCATCTCGGCCATGTCTTTTACGAGCATGCGGAGCATCTGATCGGTACCGACCCGCTTTCCGACCTTCTTGCCCGGCATTCTCCTACGGTTATTCTCTGAAAGAACAAAGACAAAAATTACAACGCTCAAAAATGGCTCTTCGTTCCGTCTCGAGCTCACGTGCAGCGGGGAGGTGCAGCTTCAGAGCACAGGAACAAGAGGATGCTACCTTGGCTTGTCGCTCCTTTTATCCTTCTTCGGGCGGGCGTAAACCCGCCTCCGCCCGCCTCCGGGGGCGTGGCTGGCGGCTTCGGTGTCTAGGACAACCCACTCTAGGGCGGGAAAAAGCGCGCCCCGGCTACGCCGCTTTGGGCATACCAGCCGAGACTCGCCTCCCGCCCAAGATGGCTTCCCGGGGGGATCGGGGTACTCCACCATACGTTCGGGGGGACCGAGTGGTCGCCCCTTTCCACTTTGGTAACATCTACTAGTTCCTGCCATATCTTCCCGTTCTTGGTAGGCACACCATTTACTAGAATTACTAGGCCTTCCTCTAACTCTTGTTTCAATGTTTTTCTTGACATCTAATGGCAAATACACTAATCTACCTTTTCGACCTTTTTGTAGCTCTGTTAGGGGTAACTTGCCTGCCTTTGGCTACATACGTACTATAGCTTGAAATGGAGGTATAGTTTGGATAAAAATAGACACATAAATATGTAAACCTTGAAGTGCTTCTGGAATGGGAATCAGCTCTAATTTGTTATGCACAGTTCTAGCAGGCATTTTATTATCCTCTAATTTATTATAGCAGTATTTACATATAACTTTTGGTGTGGACAAGTGAAATCTTTCTTCTACAAACAAACACTGTGCAATTGTTGCCAATTATCATTATTCTCGATTTTACTTTTCAAATATAAGTCAACAGTCCTCGTTTGATTCTTGTAGTGAGTGCGTCAACAGCATATACAAACATACTGTGGTTTTTCAGCACACCCTGTCTTACATTTTGTAATCTATTATTCAAAACTGTGAACTGTAGTACCTGTGTCCTGATCTACAACTCCTCGTGTTATCAACTCTACAATTTCCTTACAGTCCTGTTCTGGATCAAAGAAACTAAACTGCACATCATCACAAACCTTTTCTACCTGTGTCACAGTACCATGCAAAAGTGCTCTATTCATTTCTCCTAAACATAAAGCAGGCATTTTCGCATAATACAGCCTCCTAACTAAAGTTTGCATTGTTGAGTGGTGTACAGCTAAAATCATAAAATAATGAAAGGTGCTTTGGCACACTTTCTTATATCAATATGCTAGCAAGTGCCCTTGTAAATGTGCATGCTTTCTCAGCTTGCAAGGATCCAAACCTCTTAAAGTACTAATTTTGTATTTTAAACTTTGCCTTGAAAATATACGTAGGACTTTCCTTAATTTATCAATGGATTGCTTTCTAATACTCAAAATACTACTACAATTACATTTGTATACAGGGGCCGGTATACAAATGGAATTGAAGTAGTATTTGTAGTATTAGTCAGCAATCCATTGATATATTAAGGAAATTCAAGAGAATGTATGAATACTTCTAGTACAGAGCCTTTTTTTAACGAAGAAAGTTATCTCCAGGATAACAAAGTAGTTCATGCTATTGATGAAAGCGGACGATGGTATGAAATGAAGAATGGCAGTCCTATAGGAAAAGAGGTGATTGTACCTAGAAATGAGGAAGAAGTTATTGCACAAGAGGTACAAGGTAGGTGCTTGTACCTCTTCTGCAACAACCTCTTTTTTCGGGGGGATCTTTGTGACGATGTCGTGATCCCCGTGGTTACGTCACAAAAACGGAAAACAAAAGAAGGCATTTAATGGCCAACAACACATCCAAAAATATGTAAAAAACATTCTGAACATTCCCTACACACATTACTATATACATACTTCTTTCAAAGCATGTTTAAACTCATATTTGTGTACTAAGTTTCTTTAAAAACCATCTTTCAGGCCTATTTTTTGTTTTCGCAGTTATTCGGGACACTATGATGTCACCATTAACCGCGACAATCGCTCCTTTCCCATACAGTGAAAACAGATATATGCACAGACATTACAGTATTGTACACACTAAGGGGCTGATTATGATGGCGGACGGACCTGAGTCCGTCCGCCACCATAGAGTAGGAGGGGCCGTCCGCAGGGGCTGCGGAGGTCCCTCCGTGCAGATCAGGATGTGACCGCCATGGAGGCGGTCACATCCTCAATCTTTAACATTGCGGCGGGTGCAGATTGAAGCTGCACCCGCCACAATGTTAAAAAAGCATGCACAGCATTTGCGTGCACAAAGCGGCAGTCACCGCGCGGTGCCTGCTGCTTTGTGCACGCAAATGCAGGGGGGTACCATAGGTACCCCCCATGTGCACCCCCCACCCCCCCTTCACCTAGGGGGCCCGCAACGGGCCCCCGCAGTGAAGTTCCGTATGCTTTTCCACGGCGGGAAACCCGCCGCGGAAAAGCATATTGTACTGCCCATCCTAATATGGTGGACGGTGTCTGGAAGACATCGTCACCATATTAAAGCTTTTCCGCCGCGGTTGTAAGCCGACCGCAGCGGAAAAGCTGCGGACAGAAACCAGGACCCACCAGCCATCCTAATGTGGCGGTGGGTCCTTGGTCAGTCCGCTGCGGTTTTTCCGCATCCTCCGGGCCGGTGGTGGCTTCCGCCGGCCCCGAGGATGCGGAAAAACCGCAATCCTAATGACCCCCTTAATGTGTATTACTGTACACTTCAAACATATGTTTTTCCAGTGTATTTCGAGAACAACCATCTCTAAAATCTATTTTCCGTTTTCGAGACTACGGCGATTGCCGTAGCGATCCCCTCGGTTACGTCGCGAAAGCAAAAGCAGGATTTCAATATCCACCACCACATTCAAAAATTTAAACTATATAAATAATTCTAACCATGACAGTAGATAACTCGGTACACAAATAACTCTATAAAAACATTTATCAGGATTTCAGTATCTCTATAAGTATGTGAATTAATGATTCACCAATATTCGCATGATGTTGATAGTCAGGGTGTCCCCGCGATGGTAGATGGGGGTCCGAACTGGCAGTCACGGTGTTCTTGTGAATATTGTGTGCGATTAAAAAAAGTAAATTTTGGACTCATAACTAAAGTCACTGACACCTCCATTTCTCAATCATGGGGTTAGAGTATCTCCAACCTGACCCATTATGTGGGTTTTCACACACATTTTCAGACCATGGGAACCATTCCTGATAGATAAAATGGTGGCCACAACTTTCTATTCAGGTTGCGAGCAGCCAATCAGAGCATTCCTGTTGGTGCGTTCATTCATGATTCAACCTTTGCAAAATATCCGTGGCCCGAGATATCACTATAATTTTAAACCTAATTTTCTGAAAAACTGCTGAACAGATGTTCACAAAATAAGCAGTTTGGGCTGCGGAGGCAGCTAAAGGTTCCTAAGGGAATTAACATTACAAACGCAACCTTATTTCGTGCCCTGAATTATTGGTCCCCACTGTACAGATCACCCCCAAACTGTCCCAGTCAATGGCACACACTGTGACACTTTTTTGGCCAACTTTCATGCAGATAGGTCAAACAATGCCTAAGTTTTATCCAAGTCAAAAAATGCTCTTCCTATGGAAACTAGGTTCTTACTATAACTATATTTATATTAAAATCTTTAAATTACAATGTACCCCTACTGCCAATTACGGCGCAGAAGTTTGGGGCTTTGGCAACTGTGGTAGCATTCAGGGGGAGGAGAACAGATGTTGCCGCAAACTCCAGGGTGCCGCTATTCAATCAATCAATCAAGAGTATTTGTAAAGCGCGCCACTCACCCGCTAGGGTCTCAAGGCGCTGGGGGGGGCTGCTACTGCTCGAAAAGCCAGGTCTTGAGTTTCTTCCTGAAGGAGAGATGGTCCTGGGTGTGTTGTAGGTGGGTGGGGAGGGTGTTCCAGGTCTTGGCCACCAGGTAGGTGAAGGATCTTTCTCCGGTGGTGGTTCTGCGGATCCGTGGGACGGTGGCGAGGGCGAAGCTGGCGGAGCGGAGCTGGCGGGTTGGAGTGTAGAACATGAGGCGGTTGTTGAGATATTCGGGTCCCAAGTTGTGGAGAGCCTTGTGTGCGTGGGTGAGGAGTGTGAACGTGATCCTTTTGCTGATGGGGAGCCAGTGCAGGTCCCTCAGGTGGGCGGAGATGTGGCTGTGTCGGGGGATGTCCAAGACAAGTCGTGCTGAGGCGCTGGAGTCTTTTCTGTGGTTTGAAGGTGGTCCCAGCATAGAGGGCGTTCCCGTAGTCCAGACGGCTGGTGATGAGGGCCTGGGTGACCATTTTCCTGGTTTCAGTGGGGATCCAGCGGAAGATCTTACGGAACATGCGGTGAGTGTTGAAGAAGGAGGAGGTAATGGTGTTACCTTGCTTGGCCATTGTGAGGGAGGAGTCAAGAATGAAGCCCAGGTTGCGTGCGTGGTCCGTGGACTTGGTTGGGGGGCCCGCAGCAGGGGGCCACCAGGAGTCGTGGCAGACGGAGATGGATGGGCCGAGGATGAGGACTTCTGTCTTTTCTGTGTTCAGTTTCAGGCGGCTGAGCTTCATCCAGTCTGCAATGTCTTTCATTCCGTCCTGGAAGCTGGCTCTGGCGGAGGTGGGGTCGTTGGTGAGGGAGAGGATCAGTTGGGTATCGTTGGCGTAGGAGATGATGTTGAGGTTGTGCTTGCGTGCGATGGCTGAGAGGGAGCTCATGTAGACGTTGAAGAGGGTGGTGCTGAGGGAGGAGCCTTGAGGTACGCCGCAGATGATCTGGTGGCTTCTGCCAGGAAGGGCGGGAGACGGACTCTTTGGGTGCTGTCAGAGAGGAAGGAGGTGATCCATTCCAGGGCCTTTCTCTGGATCCCAGCGTGGTGGAGGCGGGTTGTCAGGGTGCAGTGGCAGACCGTGTGCTGTTGTTATATTGCTGCTATCTTGAATGTGCTTTTATGGATATATTTTCTTCGCATCCGAATAAAGATTATTGAATTGAATTTAATTTCTCATAATAATGTAACCTAATCTTACATCATAACCTTGAGTCAGGAGTCTGGATTCAAGAGAAGGTTACTCCCGTTTGCATAGAGTTTGGCAACAACACAAGGCCTGGTTCACAAAGGTGAAGTAAGTTACACTTTGGTGTTACTTCACTCTTGCAGTGTAAGTTTATAACTAGTACATTTTCAATCAGTAACTTTACCCTATGAGCATTAGCTTTGTAAGTAGTAAGTAACTCCTATCACTTTAAAAGGAGTTACTATTACTACTAGTTAGTTACTAATAAAGTTGCTGGTAGTACAGTTTTACTGCAAGAGTAAGCTTACACCTAAAGTGTAACATTACCTTTGTGAATCAGGCCACATAGTGCACACTAGTACTACTTATCCTGGGACAGGCATTGTTCTAAGACTCTGCACTATGATGATGAGGATGATATTCCTTTCATGTCTGAGTCAGAAGCAGGGCTGGTGTGGGATATTGTTTAGTTAGGAAGATCCAGTAACAGTGAGTTGGCGTTGCTTTCACCACACCCACCCCACCAACTGTCTGATCCATTTATGAATTATTATGAAGTCACACCTCAATAGATCACACAACCTTGGGGAAGAGGGTTAGGGGTTTGATGATGGAAGGGACCGGGGAGGTTGGTTTAAGGCGAGACAAAGAAAAAAGAACATTCAAGTCAATAGGCTGCACGTCATCATCATCTCATCTGTGTGGAAGGAAATCAAGGAATGCCACTGTCCCAAGGTAACTAACCGTCCTGTTACCTAGGTTTGAAAAATCCCAAATCGGCAGGAACCATTCAAATTGTTAATGTTAAGAAAAGACAAGTGATACTGTATATAAATATCAAAATGGATGGTGCATTTGCATTCTTCTTCTCGGTATGTCTTTCTTGTGCACAAGGCTTAACCGGTCCAGTAAGCATTAGTGTTATGAAGCTTTCGTGCAGAACAATATTGTAGAGTCAAGGAGATGGTAAGCTTCATGGTGGGTAAGGATCAAGAAGGGAAAGAGTAGGCTGGTGCAGTCATATGTGAATAACTGAGAACAACCTTTTACCATCAATCCCAGACAAGTAGCTGCATGTGCCTGGCTGATCATTCTTACGCAAATGCCAATTGTCATAACACTTAGATGTGTTGTGTAAATCATGTCAGGTGTCCAGCGACATCCCCCTTTCAGACTGCAACAACTTAGAGTTTGACATTTGAGCCAGCACTCTACTCTGCATTTTCCAAATAAACTGAACTCTCTTCAGTCTACAGGACTACGTATGCCTCTTTGAGTATTTTTGTGTCCCATTGAAGTAGATAAGCATTGTTCAGAACTTCCTTCTTCTGGCTGTTGGGGTTGTTTTATCCCAACTACGAGTCCAGATTTAAATGAGATTGAGATTGATCTGTGGTGTTGATGAACAAGAACAGAATAAATTGAGCATTTTTTAATGATTAGTAATATTCTAAATTGAAAATATGTTGTGCTAATTGAGTGTTTTGGAAATTGCATGAATCAATATAGCAAGGTGGCTACAACACATCTCACATTTCACAATAATGAATAAGAAAACTAAATGAGTAGTAAACATATAAACGAACAAAATGTAAAATGGGAAAAAGAGTCCAGGTGCAGAAAATCCACAGTAAGGAGAAATCATAACATGTTCTCATTTAGGAAGATAAAGGTATGGCAGAACAGTGCTGCAGTCATAACTGGAAAACAAACTTTTCATTAATTGTCCTCTTCCAATTCTTCCTTCAAAGCCACTGCTGAACGAAACAGGCTTGCAATACTATTTCACCATTCTCCACAAACTGCATCACATATTCAAACTTTGTATCATATTCATACAGCCATCTCTACCGTCTCATGCTTTCACTCAACACAGTTTTGAGGTTTTCTATGTTTATTCAATACCCAAAGCCACCACATTTTAACTGAAAGCTTAAATCTCTATGGGTTTAGAAAAATTTGGAAGCCCCTTTCCAACACTTTTTTGATTTGTAATAAACAGCCTCTTTGCTTCGGATCAGTCATCTTGGCACCATTCTTATGATCATATCACAATTCATACTTATTTAGATAGCCACCCACTTGACAACTTGATAACCAGTTTTCCATCCTTTTTCTTCCTACAGCTCAGCAACCAGGTATCAATTTTCTTGTAGGTAATCTGCCCCCTTCTGTTTAAAAGATGACTTTCCTATCACAGTGTTGGGAGATGTCTCATGAGCCCACACTATTTCTTAAGGGCTTCTCTGACAATACCGCTTGAACACACAACAGTTTTGACTCCATGTTTGAAATTCCAATTAATCCACTGCTCTAAACCATTAGCTTTTTAGCATACAATGATGCCCTGTAATGAAGAATACTTAAAGTATTTGATTTCATCTGGAATTATTTAAACACTATTATCAGTAAAGACAACGTCAACAGAAAATTCTTTTCTCAAAACATTCTGTCTCCAATCTTGTATTAACTAACCCGCCACATTTAAAACAACTATTTAATTATGTAATCAACTAAATTGAACCTGTCTATCCATGGCCGTACAAAAAAATGTTCTGTCTCTCAATATGGCATCTATTGAATAGTGGAGGAACAAAGGACGATCCCCACAGAAGCATACCATCCACAATAATGAGCTATGGTTTAACCTGCTAAAAACCTTGAATATCTGCACTGATCTTAGGCTCCACATTGCCCAATTGCAACTTTAATCCTTCACTTTCTTTACAGATTCATTATTGTCATACACAAGATTCCCCACCTACTGGCCTACTGTCTTTTTGTGCACCCACATATCTTTGTGTTCTGGACTAACCTCTTCATGATATTCCCTGACCACTGGAAAAAGAGCTAGCCTGTCTGCATCTTTATTCTTCAATCCAGGAAGCTACTCCACCACAACATTGATATCACCTAAATCAGTCAACCATCCTAATATCCGGGAAGTTGTGCTCTATGAAGCTTTCATTGGATGAAAATACTTGTGGCAAAAGTGTGTGCCGGTTGTGATTTTAAATGGCTTGCCCATAGAAAGCACTTAAAGGGCAACACCGCCAAGAAAGCAACCCAGTGCTTCTCTTCAATTACAGAATTGTTCACCTCAGTTCCTCTTGATTGTCCAGATGAAAAAGCAATTACCACCTCATGACTTTTTCTCCCTGTTCCCAATCGTTTCATGCTTGCATTTGGTGACAGTAAAGATGTTCACAAATTTTGAACACTGATCCATCAATCCTAAAAAAACAAGTGGACCTCAACTTTGCATTTTGTACTGGACAATGGATGCATGACATCACAACGCATGCTTTTACATCGCATGCTTTTACATCACACGTTTTACAACGCATGCCTTTACAACGCATAATGTTAAGGGGTGCTGGATAGTGAATAGTTTAATTTACTATTCCAACTCCAGTCCCCGTGAATAGTAGGGAAGGTGTTGGATAGTAAATTAAACCTATTCCCTATCCTAGAGCGCCCCCCAGCACAATGCGTTGTAATGGTTTGCGTTGTAAAAGTTGAGATGTAAAGGCACTGCGTGGTAAAAGTTGCGTTGTAAAGGATGTTTCCCCTTGACAATACCTTCAAATAAATCTAGTTTTCTTTTAATATGTTCACCCAAGACAATGTGGCCTGAATAATTAACTGATCTAATCCTAAATTGCACTTCACCCTTTTTAAAGTCAAACAGTCTTCTAATCTTCTCTGAAACGAAAACTGAAACTTTATCTTGATCTTCAACGTATCTCTGATGAACCAATATTATCTTAAAACATTGTTCAACCCTTTTAAAACATTCTTCTTAAATATTTAATATACTACAGTTACAAACGCCAGACTGAAAAGCAAAGACACATATAAATACTCCTAAGTGCATCCCAAATTATTGGGAGAGGAGAGGCACCAAGAAATGTAACCTTGTCCAACAATGCTAATAGGAAATGTTTGTAAAGTGGTTTTGGTCCATCTAAATGCTCTTGATAGGATCTCTGAGATAAACCCACATATGGGTCCCATTCTCCACTGCTTTCCCTGCTAGGACTTCTGAGGCTAACCACCAATAGGATTTTATCTTTTCCAACACCGCTGATTTGACTAATCTTCCTAACTCCAATATGAGATTCTATCTCGTCTTAAGGGTCGCAATCCCACAGTCCTATGTTTGTACCACTGATTGCACATTATTTTTTAACACAGCGTGGTGTTCAGAATCTTTTAACAGTTTGAACATGTCTACAAATGATTTCAAGAATGTGTCTACAACGTCATTTTCATTCAAATATATCGGTACCAGAATAATGTATTCTATGTCGGTTGAATTCAATGCTATACCCTAATTGAATCTATGCTGCCATCCTAGAAAACCCCCCTTCCCTCTTTGGTTACGTACGTTTTACCCATAGTCTGTTTTTAAAATCATTGCCAGACAGACTACCACATCAGGTAAACATTTTAGAATAAGTATGCCAGTTTTAAAAAAATATGATACATGCAAACTTGCATTACTCTAGATTTACAATAGCCACCCAGCTAGTATCATAATGTGTACACTAATACCCAGAGCTGTATGCCACTACATCAAGGTTTATATTAACAACCTATAATAATATCACACCTGGTACATACTTACCAGTATGTTGTCAAGATATAGGTGACAAGGTGACTTGCAATATCCTTATCATGTACAGCTAGGGGTATTTTATTCCTTATATATAATGCATGGTCACACCATCACCTTTCCCTTAAGCCACCTAAATCCTAGGAGCATAGCTCTTTCAAAGGAAACATGAAGACTACAAACATAAGGCCAGGTTTATCAATCTTTCACGCAGTGAAACGTAGCAAGCCACCTTGCTGTGCTGAGCTGCATGAAAGGGAAGGAATCCCCATATTTAACATTATTCCTGTCATTTCCTAGCGCTGGAGCACTCTTCATGGCCTAGCACCAATGCAGGCACCTGTACGTCATAGTAAAAGGGTGCCAAATGCACCTGTGTTATTTTTGCTGTCTGAATTGTCCAACACATACCTCTTCTCCTCAAACAATTTTGCCAAAATGGCATCACCCAAAATAGTGGAAGGTGACCATGAGTCTGCCAATACCATCTCAAAATATCTCACACTTTGGCATAATAACAGTTTTGCAATCATTTAATTCTTTAGCTCAAACATTAAAATGTGCATCCAACCGAAGGTCTGTCATACAATTAAGAATTATTTACGTCTTTTTTTAATTTGCTAAATCACTTTCTTCATCCTTTCCTGCATTCCCCCCTCATTCTGTACTTTACAATTCCAACATGCACATTAGTGATTTTCTCTTCTCCCACACTCCTACAGTTGGAGTTACTTGCATAACATTGAGGACTACTCGTAATGTGGCTCATACTGTCACAATTATAACATCTATCTTTCCTCCTTCCATCCAAACTTTACTGGATCCACTGGAGCAAAATTTGCTATTAGCGTGCACTGAAAACGATGCTCATACAGCAAAGCTTCAGTGCTTTGAGAGGAGCCGCTTTGATGGTGGCTCCTAGGGAGGCACAGAGGGGCATATTATCAAGAGGGGCTATAAGCGGCGATAATTCTATCGCTATATTAGCAAGCTGTCGCTAACTGATGTTAGCGACAGCTTTTAGGCGATAGCGAGCGGTTTGGGGCCCACTTTGCATGTCAGCGATATTTATCGCTAATGACATGCAAAGTGGGCGGACCCAACCTGTTAGCGACTGAAAGTAGTCGCTAACGTCGCTATCACCTATTAGCAAGGCGGGCGTAGCAATGGAAATATTCCCGCTATCGCCAAAACTAACACCTGCTCAGACCAGTTCTTAGCCATATTATCCAATGGGAGGTGGATAATATGGCTAAGAGCATTTTGTCGCTAATGTGTGAATATCGCTGTATTCCCAGCGATATTCACGCTATCGCCGGAAAAATTATCGCTTTGGAGATAAACGTTGCTAATAGCACGTTATCTCGGCGATTATTTACGGCGATGCTTAGCGATAAAAAAATCATTGCTAAGCCTAGTTAGCGATAAATATCGCTACTCCTTGGTAATATGCCCCTGAATTCTATACCAGGAAGGTGGACATGTCTAGATAACTGAAGTCTGCAAGTACAGCAGAATACATTTCCTAGGCTGCCCTGGCGGAACAGAAACCAGCCCACCAAACTGGCAATAAGCTCCCATGTCTACAAATGATGTGGTGTAGAAGAGGTAGGAGACAGCACAGGACATCCATAGACATACCATTATCTTTTATTTGCTATCTCTAAGCAGCAGCTCTTCAAAGTTCCATGAGTAGAACACAGAATGGATGCATAAAATAAAAACAACTCTCAGTCCATAAAAGCTCCCTGTCCACCATCTTCTCCCCAGGTCAGATTACTTTGGGTGCTCAACGTAAAAGTTGAAAAGTGGTAGTGACTGTGTGGAGCCTTGGGGGATGTTAAAACCGACGTCCTTAGACCTGCAGAGTAATGGGCCTAGTCTGACTTGATTGGAGCCATTTTGGAAGGATAATTGAAACTATGGCATTGCAGTTCCACTGACATTAGCCAAAGCAGACATATGGCCGAGATACCCGCCACCCCCTCTCAACACAATCCCCAAAAGGAGGGAAACCGGAAACAGTTCTTGAAGTTTTTGGAAGTGGGATGGAGTGACCATCCCGGCCGTATTTATTAAAACAAAATTAAAACATTAAACGTTTCATGTTATGTACAATTTCATTACCATATTGCGATGTTTGGCTAACCATAACAGATTCTCTAATACAGAGGTTCTCCTAGCCGAACTAGCATCCTACAAAACATTTCTTGACATATTGAAATTGTACATCCTAACGTTTAAGGGCCAACGGCAAGGTCATAACCGGTGTCAAGATCCCTAACCAGACTTACCCCTCCCACTTGGGATGGGCGACAGCACGGAGGCGTACCTCAAGTGCAACTACTACCAATTTCCCTTGACTTGACGGGGGCACCTAAAGACTCGACGCCAGTTAAAGGTCGTTCGAATACTCGTGTGAGGTATCTATAAGGTATCGTAGACCTTATCCCAACCCCACACAACTTACCGCATCTGCCGTCGCAGATGTCACTGGCCCCGGGAAATTCCCCAGGAGGGGGCTGTAACCCCTCCTACAAAGGAAGGGGCCTTGACCGCCTTTCCTTTACTTCCGGCGACCCATCCTTAGAAGGGACCGCCTCCCCATTGAGGGGCCAATGGCCACCTCTCCCGAGCGCTCCCATCCGTGTTGGGTGACGCCCACTCATAGGGATCTACTAATTAGTGCTCACCGATCATGACCTTACCGCCTACCAAAATAAATACGACAGTGCTAACTAAACCTGAGAATACATTGGCCACTATGACCGAAAGAGCATGCATAAAATTCAACACTAAATCTGAATCTCTTTAATGGCAAAACGTACTCAAACCGATCATTCTTTATTCAACTCAACATCAACATGACACTACAACCTGCAAACGAAAACAGAAGCAAAATTAATCAACTTTATTACAAACAACTGGCTGTCTTCAGGGGCTGGTGGGTGGGTCAAAATTGGCTCTTCGTTCTGTCCCGAGCTCACGTGTAGCGAGGAGGTGCAGCTTCAGAGCACAAGAACAAGAGGATGTCTTCTGGTCTTGCGTCCCTTTTTATCCGTCTTCAGGGCGGGCGTATACCCGCCCCTGCCTGCCCCGAGGGCGTGGCTGGCTGCGTCAGTGTCTAGGCCAGCCTACTCTAGGGCGGGAACGGGCGCGCCCCAGCTACGCCGCTTCGGGCATACCAGCCGAGACGCGCCTCCCGCCCAAAAATGGCTTCCCGGGGGGATCGAGGCACTCTGCCATACGTTCGGGGGGACCGAGTTGGTCGCCCCTTTCCATATGGCCGAGATACCCGCCACCCCCTCTCAACACAATCCCCAAAAGGAGGGAAACCGGAAACAGTTCTTGAAGTTTTTGGAAGTGGGATGGAGTGACCATCCCGGCCGTATTTATTAAAACAAAATTAAAACATTAAACGTTTCATGTTATGTACAATTTCATTACCATATTGCGATGTTTGGCTAACCATAACAGATTCTCTAATACAGAGGTTCTCCTAGCCGAACTAGCATCCTACAAAACATTTCTTGACATATTGAAATTGTACATCCTAACGTTTAAGGGCCAACGGCAAGGTCATAACCGGTGTCAAGATCCCTAACCAGACTTACCCCTCCCACTTGGGATGGGCGACAGCACGGAGGCGTACCTCAAGTGCAACTACTACCAATTTCCCTTGACTTGACGGGGGCACCTAAAGACTCGACGCCAGTTAAAGGTCGTTCGAATACTCGTGTGAGGTATCTATAAGGTATCGTAGACCTTATCCCAACCCCACACAACTTACCGCATCTGCCGTCGCAGATGTCACTGGCCCCGGGAAATTCCCCAGGAGGGGGCTGTAACCCCTCCTACAAAGGAAGGGGCCTTGACCGCCTTTCCTTTACTTCCGGCGACCCATCCTTAGAAGGGACCGCCTCCCCATTGAGGGGCCAATGGCCACCTCTCCCGAGCGCTCCCATCCGTGTTGGGTGACGCCCACTCATAGGGATCTACTAATTAGTGCTCACCGATCATGACCTTACCGCCACAGGCCCGGATAGTTGACCGGCTATCCGGGCCCCCCACAAAAGTCCTACCTAAAGGTCATGCTTCAACGTTTTTTAACCATGCTAAGAAGTCTCCTATGAGTAACTCATTCCCCACCCGAGACAAATGCACACCGTCCCCCAAATACATACTGTCATCATTGATACAACCATGCGAGATAGAATGCAATGTCTTGGAACGGAACAACCTACTCATTTTGTTATTAAGTTTTCTAACAGAATGGTTTAAAGCAGGAATCGAGATAGCCCCCCGCCACACTTTTCGTGGGATCATATGAGACCACGCAATTATGCACCCCGGAACTTTCCTCGCCAACCAACTTACAGTGGAAAGCATTGCCTCTAGGAGAAGTCGTCTACCGGTGGTGACCAAATCATTGCCCCCCAAATGTACTATGACTATAGACGGCGGTGACCTCGTCCGCCCTAACAAACCCTCAAAGAATGCTTGAAACTGGTCAATACAGAGACCGCCCCTTCCGTAGAAGGACACCCTGTACCCGTATTCCCCGGCTACGTGAACCATGTCACCTGCTTCGAATACGTCTGCGGCACGCCTCACGTATGAGTGGCCCACGACCCACACCTCCTTTTTCACAGCCGGTGATGTCTGACCGCTGGCCCGGTGTTGGGTCGACTGCATAGTCCGCCCTGCCTCGTAGGCTTGCGCAACTGAAAAACCAAACAAAAACAAGAGGCGTGAGTACATCGTTACAGCTTTACAACATGTGCAACCGCACATACCTCTTATAACAATTGGAGGACCAACGCCCCACTCGTTTTACTTGTTCAACATTAAGACCCCTGGCTGTAGCTTCAGTGGCAGCCCCTATCCGAAAGGAATGGGTCCCGAACTCGCCCGGGTCCAAGCCCGCTGCGGTAATTGACATCGCAAGCACCCGCTGAAACTGAAACTTTGTCAGTGGGGTGGCGTCCGCGTGTCTCAACAATGTCCCCCCCCATGATGCCACCCTTCGTGCTAGGTAATCTTCTAAACACTTTACCGGACACATGGAGGACCCAGGAATCCTGTGAATGACTATGCAGTCACCCATCCCATCTTGATCGGTCTTGGACCTGACAAAGGAGACAGTCATCGTCTCGCCCCTGATCTGAACGTGTTCCTGGCACAAACCCCCCACCACATCCTGTTTGTTCCTCGCCACTAATTCACTTATCCTCATCGCCCCGTGAAATGCAAGCGTAAAAGCAGCTCGGAACAAAAACGTCTCAAACTGAGACGAGCATGTGGCAGGGAGTGCGGCCAGCAACTGGGACAACCTATCCAGACCTATCGGGCGCCTCTCATCTACTCTGCGACCCTCAAGGCGTTGCCACCCACGCAGCGCTTTTTGTACCACGAAAGACGCTGTCGGGTCCTGGATATTGTGTGCCCTGGCAACAAAGGAAATGGCAGCACGGTGCCTCTGGGCCGTAGCCACTGACTTCCCAGCCCTACGCAAGAACATCAGAAAGTGTACTACCCATTCCCCATAGCCCCAAAGCCCCTCTCTCTCAGTCCCCAAAAAGGCTAAATAAGCCCTAAACGCCCCTTCATATGCCTTCCTCGTCCTTGGTGCTAGACTCTCTCCCACGAGGTGACGAAGTTCGGGGCACCGAGAGACCAGAGAGCTTCGGGAAAGGGTGCCGGCTCTGGGTCCGCTGAGGGAAGGAAACCTGAGAAAGCCTGCATTTGAAAACGAGACAGTGCATCAGCCGCCTGATTCAACACCCCTGGGACATGTTTTGCTCTGAATATCACGTTCAGTTGCATACACAGTAAGACAATTTCTTTGAGCAGCCTTAAAATCATTTTACAACGTGCTGCCTGACTATTGATGCATTCTACCACGGTCATATTGTCAGACCAAAATATGACAGAACGGTCTTTGAACCCTTCGGGCCAGGTTCTGAGGGCCACCAAAATGGGAAACAGTTCAAGGAAAGCAATATTACTTGTCAGCCCCTCTTCATGCCACCATGTCGGCCATCTTTGTGCCGACCATTTTGTACCGAAGATGGCGCCAAAGCCCATGCTTCCCGCCGAATCTGTCCATAGACCAAGCTCATCAGAGGACACGGCTGGTTTGTTCCAGACGACTCGACCATTGAAGTCAGCCAAAAATGCTAACCAAATACGCATGTCCTGGCGGACCTCAGCCGATAGTCTCGTGCGATGATGACCCTCCTTTAGGCCAACCATCGCTTGGGCAATTGAACGGGAAAAGGGGCGGGCCATTGGGATCACCCTCAGGGCAAGATTCAACTTCCCCACCAGTTGCTGCAATTGATGCAGCGTAACTTTAGATGCATTTATACATACTTGCAGGGCTGCCCTGAATTTCGACACTTTGGCAGCTGGTAAACGAAAACAACCCTCACTAGAGTCCAACTCAATCCCCAGAAACTCGAGGCAAGTCGTGGGACCCACAGTTTTACCTGGTGCCAATGGCACGCCAAATTGACCCATTAACACACAAAAGTCAGCCAAGGCCCGGCCGCATTCGTCATCCCCGGCGGCCCCAAGGAACAGAAAGTCATCAAGGTAATGCATTACATTTCGGAAACCCGTATTCTTCGTGAAGGCCCATTGCAGAAAACTACTGAAATTCTCGAAATATGCACAAGATATAGAGCACCCCATCGGCATACACTTATCCATGTAATACGAACCTTGAAACATGAATCCCAGAAGACGCTGGTCGTCTGGGTGTACCGGGAGCAATCGGAACGCTGACTCGATATCTGATTTCGCCATCAGCGTCCCGGGCCCCAGGCGGTTCAAAATGGCTACGGCTTCATCGAATGATGCGTACCGCACCGAACATACCTCTGGATCAATTGCATCGTTTACAGAAAGACCAGGAGGAGCTGATAAATTATGAATCAATCGAAACTCACCTGGGTCCTTCTTGGGGACCACCCCTAAAGGAGAACAGACAAAATTCTGTACCGGGGGTACACTAAACGGGCCGGCGACCCGACCTCGGGCAACCTCTTTCCGGATCTTATCCTGCACTACGGTCGTATGCTGCAAGACGGAAAGTTGATTTTTGCACGTCCCGACACCCTGAAAGTCCCCTACCGGGATGCGGAAACCATATGAAAAACCGTTCCGCAGCACCCCAGCAGAAGTACGATCCGGGTATTCACTGAGCCAGGGAATCATCGCCAAGGTATCAATCGGGGTTGGTAAAGGCGCCCCTCGGACTACATTAGACCTGTTTGGCGCCTCCTCTACCCCCATTCTCACCCGTTCTGGCTCTGCACGAGGACTCAGGATGGGGCGACCCGCAACCACTACATTCGTGCTTGAACTTGCACGATCCCTGGGGCCTAGTACATTTACCTTTGTTAAAATTGAAACAGAAACCCCTTTTCCCTGTATTGCAGGCAGGTCTCGAGTAATCGTCGGTACCCGCCCCTGACCGAAAGGGCGTCCCCGCATATTGGCGGGAGGACTCGCCATCATTGCCCCCCACCAACGGTATTTTCAACATTCCTGATTCTTTCATCTTATCCCATGTTAAAGAATCATAACAGTCCCAGGTTAAACTTTTGTTATGCTCCATCGCTTTCCTGAAAAGGTTATCATAACAGAACCACTGGTTACCTTGGTGCGATGTCGAGTACCCCATAATTCGTGACTGATAAACTGGAAACTCGGGAAGCAATTCAGGCCTACGTTCCCCCAAAATCGACGTAAAAATTCCCCATGCATTGCCCCAGTTGCCAATATTCTCATTCACTTTAAAGGCGGCCATTTTTGCGCGCCAAACACTCGGATGCATTAGATCCTTTTGACCCTTAACAGTTTCCACCTCGTAATGATCGACAAGCAGGGAGAAAATATTCACGTATTCCCCCGCCCAAATCTTTTCCTTTATAGCCAAAGGAACATGTTGCCCCAATTTTTCTCTACGGGAGGGTGCTGACTCATCCCTCGCAATCGGCAATGGCCGCTTACCTGCACCGGACGCTGTTTCCGCCACTCGTGGCTTGTCTATCACTGCAGCCGGCGCGGGCACCTTGGCTGCATCTCGTTTCTCACGTAACTGTTTCATCAGCGCTTGTGCCTCGGCAGCCGTGGCGCCCTCGCTACTGTCGCCCAACCACGCTGCTAGCTGTGCCGCCAACTCGGGAGGCATATCCTCAGTGGATGCCGGGGTGACCACAACGGGAATCGGATTCCCCCCCCCGGTACCGGGGCTGGCGCCTCGAGCGGGGCACTGGGAACCGGGACGTCTCCCCCGGCTGGTCCCCTTCTCGGCCTCTTTGGCTTCCCTCCAGCCGGTGTACGCCCCGATCCCTCCTCCCCGTCTCGCTCCGCCAACCGCTTCTTTATTTCGGACATCTCCTTCATGAGGACCCGAACCATCTGGTCAGTCGTCATTCTCTTCGCGCCTTTCTTGGGCATCTTTCAAACGAAGTATCTAGAAGACAAAAAGAAAGATTAAAACGCTCAAAATTGGCTCTTCGTTCTGTCCCGAGCTCACGTGTAGCGAGGAGGTGCAGCTTCAGAGCACAAGAACAAGAGGATGTCTTCTGGTCTTGCGTCCCTTTTTATCCGTCTTCAGGGCGGGCGTATACCCGCCCCTGCCTGCCCCGAGGGCGTGGCTGGCTGCGTCAGTGTCTAGGCCAGCCTACTCTAGGGCGGGAACGGGCGCGCCCCAGCTACGCCGCTTCGGGCATACCAGCCGAGACGCGCCTCCCGCCCAAAAATGGCTTCCCGGGGGGATCGAGGCACTCTGCCATACGTTCGGGGGGACCGAGTTGGTCGCCCCTTTCCAATCTTCCCATAACCTTTGGGTGGTCTTTAGATTCAAAGGCTGCCAAAATGTTTTGAGTTCTCTCAAGCATGCTTTAATGGCCATTTGTGGGTTTTTTGTTTGTGCTTTTAATTCAGCACATATTTAATCCAGCTAGTAAATGTCTCTTTTTATTAACAGATTGTCAAGCATTATTTATACTACTGCTTGTTTATTTCACTTGTTTCTCAGTTAGCTGAATTTCTTTAGCCAGTCAGATACCATGACTAATTCTCCGAGTCTACGTCATGTTTCAATCATATATAAATACAGTACATTTCTAGATTTTGAATTATTCAATAGTTTTTGTCATTTATAATGTACTGCTGCTAATGCATACATCGCCATCGCCTGAAACGTGCACCGTGTATATTCTCCTCAAATCCTGCATCCGAGGCTTGTATCTTCCCATTGAAAAAAGCTCAAAAATACACGTACTTGTTTTGGGGCATTTTTATCGCTGTGCTGAGCCCAGTGAATGTTCTATCGATACGAACTTCCTAGAAAAGAAGTGCCCTTGCGTTTATACTTTTGATGCTGCACAAAACCAACATTAATTTATAGAGCCAGAGATTATAGATTTGTAGCACGCTATAAAAAAAGGAACACTTAGAAGCAGGGAGGAGTGCGATAAGCTTTCTGGCTTCAAAAGAGGGGTGGCAGCTTTTGGAAAGGCATGCTGGATGGAGCCCCTCCACAAAAAACAAGAGTATCCATGTGCTTAACAATCCTCGAAAACAAGCTGCAGGTTTTATTTTAGTCTGCACTATCTGGAAATTGTCAGACATTCTTGTTTGCAGGAAGTCGAAGACTCAAAACTTTTAGCACTGACAGGTAGCTTCCTAAACCAGACCGAAACAGGAAATTAACGCATAGGAAACATATTAAATCCACCCAATTGGGTATTCTACTTCACGGAGTGTAACGGTTTAAGTGTAATTATTGTAAGTACCCACATCAGGTAAACATTTTACAATAAACATGCCAGGCCAGCTGTCAAAAAAAATTGATGAATGCTAACAATAAAGTTATACATTTTGTGGTTACTTTGTAGATGTTGTGTAATGTTACAATAGTTATAGCAATACTTATAGGATGAGTCACTAGGCTCAGTCACTGTAGCACTTCAATAACCACCCGGCTAGCATTAGCATGTGTACAATAACATTCAGGGCTGTATGACATCATATCAAGGTTGATACATATTACCTAGAATAATATCGCACCCGGTCTATAACCACCAATACAATTTCATGATATAGGAGATAAAGTACCCCCATTCCATGCATTATTAGTATAATGCAAGTCACCTAGTCACCTAGGAGTTCCATGACCATATAAAGGAATGAGGCCATAGACTGAGTTCCTTTATAAGGTCAAGGTGACTTGCACTATCCTTATCATTACAGCAAGGAGTATTTTATTCCTTATAATACATGGTCACACCATCACCTTTCCCATAAACCACCTAAATCCTGAAGAATAAACATAGGGCCTGGTTTATCAATCTTTCGAGCAGCGCCCCACAGCAAGCCACCTTGCTGCGCTGTGTGTAAAGGAAATGGAAGGAATCACCATATTTACCATTATACAGTGCATTCCTGTCCTTTCCTAGAGCTGGCACACTTTTGGCTGCCTAGCGCCAATGCAGACACCCATGTGTCATGCTGTAAGGGTGTCTGCTTGTAGGCAGGAATGCTTTTGTGCAGGAAGGGACATTTTCGGGCAAAAAAGAAATCCTGAGAGGTATTTTTACTTTTTCTGTGAATCGTTATCTGGTAGCAGGCTTACTAGCTCAGAATGTCTGATAATTAATCAGAAACATCATAAATTATGAGATTTTCTAAACAAATAGTGCTCACTCTGTGCTATTGAATCAGTTTCCTAGTAAAGAGTGAAGCTGCTTTGCAATTTGCATGGCTGCTGACCAAATAGTACATGATCTCCACCATGTAGGTGGTGGATGGGAGAATAGTGATTTTTATTTGCAATTTGCATGCGCCATCCAAAAAGTACATGGTTTTTGGTATCTAGTGGATAGCTGAGTAAACAGTGAAGCTTTTTTGGTGTTTGTACGTCTGCCTGAGATTTTGTCCAAAATTTCTGCTATTTGGTCAGTGACCAGGTAAATATTGAAGTTTCTTTGCAACTACTTAAAATCTAACTTGTGATTTTAAAGTGTGCATCCAGAGACACCAACAATATTTATCTTTTTACCATGTGGAAACTACCCTTTTTTTAAAAATTTCAAACCATTTTATTAATTTGTTTAAGACAAGTACATTAACGTTTCCGTTACGAGGTACCAGCCAAACGTGGTTTGTGTTGCAGTATTTACAGGTACTTGGTATATGTGTTTAGCTCCACCCCTTTTCATTGACTTGCTGGAAGATTAAGGACAGGATGATAGAGAGAGAGTAGGAAAGAAAGGGCGGAGATAGGTTACAAGAAGTGTTCTATAGCGGTGAGCCTAGTCTGGGTTTGTAGCGTTTTGTGAAAAACCGAACCCCCCCAGTGGCCTCACAGGGGTTCATAGGAGTCCAGATATGCGTCACGCGACTTCCACATCTCACTAGTAGCAGGCCTCCAGGGTGAGTTTTGCAATGCAGTGCTATCTGCGCCTCTGAGGTACGTCACCCAGTTGACACAGGCTTTGTATGATGTCCTAGCTGTATCGTTGCAGTTGGACAGGACCAGTTTCACTGCAGCAGTCAGCAGTACGTCTAGCAGATCCCTGTCGAGCTGTGAAGCAAGTCCTGTGGTCATAAATGTGGTGGTGAGGGAGTAGAGTTCTGGGTTTATTGTGCATCCCAGCGCCTTTTTTATGAAATCAAAGATTTTTTTCCCAGAACGATTTGATTTTTGGGCAGTAGAAGATGAGGTGTGCTAGGTCCCATTTTTCGTTGCCACAGTTCCAGCATGGGTCGTTTTCTCTGAGAACTAGCGATGCCAACTGAGCCAGGGTCCAGTAAGTCTTGTGGAGTAGCCAAAATTTAGCTTGGGATAGTACTGGGGTGATTTTATTACGTGAGGGGGAGGTCCAAAGTAAAGCCAGCTCCTGCTCATTTAGTGAGATATTGTCTTGTTTTACCCAGTAGTTAGTTGCTTTATCATTAAGTTTGGTGGAATTTGGGCGTAGAAGTTTGTAGAGGTGTAATACTTGATGATCTATTCTGTTGATTTTTGCCATGTGCTGCATAATTGACGGGTTGTGTTGTGATAGTTTGGATTTTGTTATGGCTGTTTTTTAGGAAATTGTAGAACTCGATGTCCGGTAGCTTATGCCTATCTTTTAGTGTGGTGAACATGATGAGATGGCCCTCCTCCTCTAGTTGGGCTGGGTGGGAGATGCCTTTCTCCTTCCATGTGTCAAGGGACAGGCATTTCTATTAAAATGTAATACGGTAATACCAATGTTAACCTATGGGAGAGATCGGCCTTGCAGTAAAATGCAATAATGTGAGAATGTTTCACTACCTGACATGTTGAAGTTGAAAATATATGTCCAATTCTTTAAATAAACCACACCTTGCCCTTGGGGCTGTCCAAAGCCTATCTTTTCGGTTAAAGCTGGCAATTATTAACTTGACAGGTCAACATGGCATTTAAAACTGCTCACACATACTCTGTTAAGGCAGGCCTAAGACATGTTTAAAGGGCTACTTATGTGTATGGCACAATCAGTGCTGCAGGCCCACTAGTAGCATTTAATTTATAGGCGCTGAGTACATGTAGTTCACTCTACTAGGGACTTATCAATAAACTAAATATATCAATTGTGGCTATGCCAATCTTACCATGTTTTAGGGAAAGAGCGCATGCACTTTAGTACTTGTTAGCAGTGGTAAAGTGCCCAGAACACTAAGGCCAGCAAAAATGAAGTCAGAAAAACAGGAGGTCAGGAGTAAAATAAAGTCTGGGAAAACGATACCAATAATGCCAGATCTATCATGTGCCCCCCAAAGTAAAAGTGGGGAGAGCTACCCAACCACTTGGGAGTTCCATTCACTAAGGTGGGAAAACGTGCATCAGCATTGACGTGGCCTGTTCCATGACGGTGTTCCACCATAAAGTCCATTGCCTCTAAGAAGATGAACCACCTCAACAGTTTGGGATTCTCACCCCTCACATGCAGTAATTATCAGAGTGGCCTTTTGTCTGTCTTAACCCAGAAGGGTGTACCAAATAGGTATGACCATAGCTCCTTTAGCGCTCAGATCACAGCAAAGGCTTCCCTTTCAATTGCATTCCACCTCTGTTTCAGGTCCTCTACATTTAGCTGTGAGAGCACAGCACCTACACCATGCTCTGAGGCATCTGTCTGAACCATTAATTATTAGGAGAATTTAGGGGCCTTGAGCATAGATACTGTACACATAGCCTCCTTCAAGGTGTCAAAAGCGTTCTGGTACACCTCTGTTCACATTACCTGATGGGGATACCTCTTGGAAGTCATCTCTGTAAAGGGGGCAACAATGATGCCATACCCCTTGACAAATCTCCTGTAATAACAAGTGAGGCATAAGAAGGCTCTCATTTCTGTCTGGGTTTAGACGTTTCCTAAGCCAGAATGGTCTCAATTCTGGCCTGAAGAGGCTGCACCTTGCCACCTCCTACTTAGTGACCCAAGTAGGCCACAGAACCTTGCACTATCCGGCACTCACTGGCATTGATAGTCAGACCTGCACTCTGCAGAGCCTGAAGCACTTCCTTGCGAGGACAACGATGGTCCTCCCAGATAGAGCTTCTAGATAGGTAGCACTGAAGTTCAGTAACCCAGCCAGGACCTGGTTGACCAACCTCTGGAGGGTAGCAAGGGCTTTCTTCAACCCCAAGGGCTTTACCCAGAACTGCAAGTGTCCTTCTGGTGTGAAGAACGCAGGCCTCTCTTTCGTTCCCTCAATCAAGTGAATCTGCCAGTACCCAGACATTAAGTCAAATGTGCTAAGGAACTTAGCTGCTCCAAACCGATCAATAAGGTAATCTGCTCTGGGGACAGTGGACAGGAGTTCAATTCAATTCAATTCAATTGATTTATATAGCGCGCTACATACCCAGAGGGTCTCAAGGCGCTTGGGGAAGGGTGGGGAATTACTTGTCGAATATCCAGGTTTTAAGTTGCTTTCTGAATGCTAGGTGGTTTTGAGTGAGGCGAAGGTGAATGGGAAGTGAGTTCCAGGTTTTAGCCGCCAGGTAGGAGAAGGATCTTCCTCCCATGGTGGTTTTGTTGATGCGAGGTACAGCAGCCAGGGCTTGGTTGGAGGAGCGTAGCTGGCGGGAGGGGGTGTAGAAGGAAAGTCGTGTGTTGAGGCATTCGGGTCCAAGTTCGTAAAGTGCTTTGTGTGTGTGGGTTAGGAGGCGGAATGTTATCCTCTTATTGACGGGGAGCCAGTGGAGGTTTTTCAGGTGACCAGAAATGTGGTCATTACGCGGGATGTCTAGTATGAGTCTGGCTGAAGCGTTCTGGATGCGTTGGAGTTTTTTCTGAAGTTTTGCTTTGGTACCGGCGTATAGGGTGTTTCCGTAGTCCAGTCGGCTTGTAACCAGTGCGTGGGTGACCGTTTTTCTGGTTTAAGTGGGGATCCAGCGAAATGTTTTTTTGAGCATGGGAAGAATGTTGAAGCAAGAAGATGAAACGGCGTTGACTTGTCTGGTCATCGAGAGTGAGGAGTCCAGAATGACACCCAGGTTCCGTGCGTGGTCCGTCGGGATGGGTGCTTTTCCAAGGGACTCTGGCCACCAAGAGTCGTCCCAGGCAGAGGGGGAGGAGCCTAAGATAAGGACTTCTGTTTTGTCAGAATTCAGTTTCAGATGGCTGTGCTTCATCCACTCGGCTACTTCTTTCATTCCTTCATGCAGGTTGGTTTTGGCGGTGTTAGGGTCTTTGGTGAGTGAGAGGATCAGTTGAGTGTCATCAGCGTAGGAGATGATGTTGAGGTTGTGTTGGCGTGCGATGGCCGCGAGGGGGCTCATGTATACGTTGAAGAGGGTGGGACTGAGTGAGGATCCTTGTGGCACGCCGCAAATGACTTCAGTGGCCTCTGACTTGAATGGTGGGAGGCGGACTCTCTGGGTTCTTCCGGCAAGGAACGAGGTGATCCATTCCAGTGCTTTTCCTTGGATTCCGATGTTTCTGAGGCGTTGTAACAGGGTGCTATGACAGACTGTGTCGAAGGCTGCGGAGAGGTCGAGGAGGATGAGGGCGACTGTGTCTCCATTGTCCAGTAGAGTTCGAATGTCGTCTGTTGCTGCGATGAGTGCGGTCTCAGTGCTGTGTTTGGCTCGGAAGCCGGACTGTGAGGAGTCGAGGGATTTGTTGGTTTCGAGGAAGGCGGCAAGCTGGTTGTTGACAGCTTTCTCGATGACTTTGGCCGGGAATGGAAGGAGCGAGATGGGGCGGTAGTTTTTGAGTTCGGTGGGGTCCGCTGTGGGTTTTTTCAGAAGGGCGCTGAGTTCGGCGTGTTTCCAGCTTTCCGGGAAGGTGGCGGAGTTGAGGGAGCAGTTGATGACGTCTCGGAGGTGTGGTGCTATGATGGAATCTGCTTTGTTGAAGATGTGGTGAGGGCATAGGTCTGTGGGGGATCCTGAGTGGATGGAGTTCATCAGGCGGGTGGTGTCCTCAGTGGAGATTGGGTTCCAGTCATTAAGGATGTTCAAGGGGGGTGAAGGTACAGTAGAAGGTTGGGTGGGTTGGTCTCCGGGTTGGTTGTCGAAGCTGTTGTGCATGTCTGCGATTTTGTCGTGGAAGAACAAAGCTAGGGAGTCGCAAAGGGTTTGAGAGGGAGTGATGTCGTTGGAGTTGGCAGTGGGGTTGGTAAACTCTTTGACGATGTTGAATAATTCCTTGCTGTTGTGTGCGTTGTTGTCGAGTCGGTCTTTGAAAGCGGTTTTCTTGGCAGTCCGGATCAGTTGGTGGTGTATGCGGGTGGCGTTTTTGAAGGCGTCCCTGGTGCTGGTGTTTGGGTCTTTTTTCCAGGCCTTCTCAAGGGAGCGACAGAGTTTCTTGGATTTCTTAAGATCATCGTTGAACCAAGGGGCGTTTTTGTTGCCTAGTTTGATTTGACGTTTTTTCAGGGGTGCTAGGTTGTCGGCGTTGTTGGTTAGCCATTGAGTGAGGTTAATGGCTGCTTGGTTGGGGTTCGAAGAGTGGGCAGGGGGGTTTTGAAGAAGCGATGAGGAGATCTGGTCGATGGTGATTTTGTTCCAGTTTCTTCGCAGAGTAGGTTGAGGGTGGTTGTGGGTTGTGGTCTTTTTGTAGATAAAGTGAACGCAGCTGTGGTCCGTCCAATGGAGAACTGTGGTGTGACTGAAGGAGATATGTTTCCTGGAGGTGAAGATGGGGTCGAGTGTGTGACCTGCATTGTGGGCGGGGGTATTAACAAGTTGTTTGAGTCCGAGGTTGGCGAGATTGTCCAGAAGGGTGGTGGTGTTGCTGTTGATGCTCTTTTCCAGGTGAAAATTGAGGTCTCCCAATAGAATGTAGTCCTCTGAGGGGAGGGCGTGTGGGGTGATAAAGTCAGTGATGTCTTCACAGAATTGTGCACGGGGTCCTGGTGGTCTGTAGAGGAGGGTGCCTCTGAGTGTGGTCTTGGGGTCAGTGTGGATCTGGAAGTGAAGGTGTTCGGCGCTAGCAAGGTTGACGTCTGAGCTGGTTGAGATGCGGATGGAATTCTTATGGACGATAGCGATGCCTCCTCCTGTTTGCTTGGTGCGGTCTTTTAGGATGATCTTGTAGCCTTCCGGGATGGCAATGGTGATGTCTGGGGCTTAGGAGGCGTTCATCCATGTTTCTGTTAGGAAGGCGACGTCCGGAGAGATGGTGTCTAGTAGATTCCAGAGGTCGATGGCCTGTCTGTGGACCGAGCGGGTGTTGATCAGGATGCATTTTAGGTGGTTGGTGTCAGATCTCTGTTTGGTGTTCGTGGATGGGGAGTTGGTTTTGGTGCCGTCAAACTTGCAGGAGTTGCATGTGAAGGGTCCATGGGTGTGTCCAGGTGCGGCTTGGGCGCAGTTGGGGAGTCGGCCGGGGTTAAGGGCTAAGAGGGTGGAAGCGGCGTATGTAATGCGGGTGGGGTGGATGGTATGGGGGGCAGGGGGTCTGGCGCTGGGCGCGGTCTTGGCGCGGACGGGCATTGACGGGCTTACCTTTGGCGAACCTTCGGCGCGGCCGTAGCGCGTGGACGCTGCGCGTTGGTGCATCTGCCTTAAATGGAGAGTGGAGGGGGGCGGGGCGTGGGAGGGGCAGCTGGGAGGCGGGAGCTGGGAGGAGACACGGGCTCACAGAAGGTAAACAAACACTCCACAAAATGGCAGCCCGGTACCTGAAACGAAACTGGGGCACAGCCGGAGTACGAGATAAGGTACACAAATAATTAAAAGACTGTGCAGGCGCTTTTTACCTTCCCCGCAGTGCAAGGCCAATGTACATAAATTATGTAGGCAATCAAACGATATCAGGCGCGAAATACGCTCTTATAGGGCAAGCAGGCAGCAGGCATAAAATTAATGACAACGATACCAAGCGCTGCGTGCACTTCGAGGCGCTCAATCAGGGCAATCAGGCAGCAGGGAGCAAAGCGTCTGTTAGGAGGCACAACGCGATGGGAGCGACCGCTGTGGAGAGGGTCCAGCTGGTCACAGATTGCGAGAGGACGGGGCGAGGTAGCTGAACTCGTGGGTGGGAGGGGCAGCTGGGAGGCGGGAGCTGGGAGGAGACACGGGCTCACAGAAGGTAAACAAACACTCCACAAAATGGCAGCCCGGTACCTGAAACGAAACTGGGGCACAGCCGGAGTGCGAGATAAGGTACACAAATAATTAAAAGACTGTGCAGGCGCTTTTTACCTTCCCCGCAGTGCAAGGCCAATGTACATAAATTATGTAGGCAATCAAACGATATAAGGCGCGAAATACGCTCTTATAGGGCAAGCAGGCAGCAGGCATAAAATTATTGACAACGATACCAAGCGCTGCGTGCACTTCGAGGCGCTCAATCAGGGCAATCAGGCGGTAGGGAGCAAAGCGTCTGTTAGGAGGCACAGCGCGATGGGAGCGACCGCTGTGGAGAGGGTCCAGTCTTGGTGTCCGCATTGAGCCCATGGAAGTCCAGACAGAACCTAAGTTCAGGTGTGACACCTGGAGGGTCAGCCTTGCTAACCAACTCCATTGGGCTGGACCAAGGTCTGTTTGAGGGCACAACGCAGCGGAGGTCGTTCTTTCGCTTACCTCACTTCCAAGTCCTGGAATGACCTACCACTCCACCTCCGAACCTCTGTCTTACTCGCAAATTTCAGAAAGGGACTCTTTAACTAAGGCTCTCCAGCCCTCAGTTGCTTGATACCGCCTGGGGTGATAAGCTGCTCTATACAAATACTGATTGATTCATTCATTGATTGAATTAGTCTTAATGCAAGCAACTTGGAGGCCTCCTCCTTAATGCTAGCCCTCACTTTGTAAGGCATCCAGTACATTTGTTTTTTCACAGGTGTGCTGTCCCCAGTATCAATATCATGGGTATATCATGTAGTGTTCAGTTCAGTTCAGTAGTGAGTCCTGGGGTAATTGGGAATAGAGAGGCATCCTCCGCTGACCCATCCTGCTCCTTGGAAGATAGGAGGTCGGGTAAACGTTCACCCTCCTCTTCCACCCCATCATCCACGACAAAGAGCATGGTAATCTCAGACCTCAAAAATTGGGGCTTGAGGTGATTAAATGAAGGATCCTCAAAGGTTTCCAAGGAATGTTGAGGTCCAACAGGCAGGTGACATTGCTCTTGTGCTCCTGTACCTCATAGGGCCCAGACCAATGGTCTTGCAGAGTTTTAGGCTCAATGGGCTCCATTACCTACACATATTGGCCAAGCTGAAACTCAACCAGAGTGGCATTCTGGTGATACCAGCATTTCTTGTCCTCCTGGCTGGCTTCCAGATTCTCCTGAGGGAGTTTACAGTAGCACAATGTTTAGTTAAAGAGGCCTAGCATTTAGCTGACCACAACCTGGGGGGCTCTCGCAGGAGCATGCTCCCACCCCTACTTCACCAAACTGAGAGGCCCTCTCACAGGGTGCCCATACCGAAGTTCGAAGGGGCTGAAGCCAACCCCCTTCTGCAGTACCTCCCTATATGCAAACAAAAAGCCGCTAGGCCCATAATCATGCCTGTTAGAGTTCGGTTGAACATTTCGACCAACTCATTAGTTTGGGGAGTTTGCAGGCTACCTCCCACTCCTCCCACATGGTCTTCATGTTGCAAGACGGGAAGATGGTACCCTGGTCAGATACCACCTCTTTGTGGACACCCACTTGGGTAAAGCTTCCCATCAGTGCCCTGGCAGACACAGTCCCTGTCCTCAGAGGGATAGCTTCCGGGTACCAGATGGCACGGTCCATCAAGACTAGAAGGAATCTGTTGCCCATGATTGTATTGAGGTACAGAGGCCTAATTTTGTTGATGTCCACCCTCTCAAAGGGGGTACTAACAACAGGAAAAGGTTGTAGGGGGGCTTTGCACTTCCCCCCGTCTTGCCACTTGCCTGGCAGGTAGGACATGACCTGCAGTATGCATCTGGGACCTCCCTCATTTGGGGCCAAGAAAAGTGGGTGACAAGCCTGTCAAAAGTTTTGTTTTGCTCCAAATGATCTGCCAGTGGCACATTGTGAACCCGACCTGATAGGAAGGTCCTGTAGCACTGGGAGACCACCAACACAAGTGTTGCACAAGGCTCAAGAGCCTTAGGCTCACTATACAGGAGACCATTCTTCTACTAAATCATGTGCTTGCCAGAGGCTAGTGACTCGCAATACCTGCAGCCATTTTTTGAGGATCGAGGACGTGTCCCACGCATTTTTCAGTAATTATGAAGGTTCACGGAGCTCCCCCGACTTGACCGTTAGAAGCCTAAGTCAACGCACTGTATCTCTACATCTTTGCTGTTTGCCTCCCAATCGGGACATTTATTGATGCTGGTGACCTCTGTGCATTGTGGACACTCTGCAAGAGGCCTTATCCCTATCAGGCTATGTGTCCTGCATTTCTGAAACACATGTGGAGTACTTGTAAGTACTATTCAAGATTGAAAACTGTTTTAATGCTGTTTGGGATAATACTACTCTAAAACAGATTTACTGAATGATGTATCTAAATTACTTGAAAGTTAACATAATTGTGCATGAATACAGACTTCCTGAAGAAGGATCACGCCGAAACGCGTTGAAATGGGAATGCTCTTCTGTATTTTATAAATCAATTGGACTGTTTGTCACTATTTACAAATATTGTGTTATATGTAATGAATTTTTGTATGAATTAAGTTATAATAAGACAAAAAAAAATTTCTATAAAAAAGTTGATATAAAAACAATAAAATATCAGAATATATTAATATAATTTTAGTGTCCGTATAGTCATTAGCGTTTAGTTTTCTCTCTCTTCAGTTTAACAAGCTCAAAACCCGGTGCAATTTTGTCCTCTTTTACCCCACTTGCCAGAGGCAACACCAGCTACCTGGGTCTCAGCCTGCTGATTAAGACTAACAAGATTAGAACATTCTCTTTGTGCTTTGAGGAAATCCTCCATGGTGGGATACTTTTCCTGCTGACAGTTGGAAAGCTTAGGCAGGTTTCCCAGTTCGGCTACACCCTCCCTTGAAAGTACTGGGATGTCCCCCTCAGGTTCAGCCTTATCCCGGACCGTGGGAGTCTCAGGAGTAGCTTTCCTGTGCCCCTTGATCTTCTTTTAGGCAGGCACCTCAGCCATGCTTCCAGGTTCCAGGTCCTTTTGACCATCCTATCGGACTGCCACGGACAGTGTGTTTAGGCAGCCCTAACAATACACATATGACTGGAACTCTACATCATTCCAGGCAGTATGCTACAGGTCATTACCCAGCAGACATTCCACAGACATGGATAGACTTAGAGCTACCCTTAAGGAACCTGAGAGCTCCCTATTCAAAGGGAACCAGAGCCACTAGGAAGTGGCTCTCACGGTTGTTGGCTGCAACCACCTGGTAGAATTCATTAAGGACTACCTACTCTGGAGAAGACTCTGCCATGGAAAGGCATGCAGTGATCTCTTTGGGCGTCCATTGCGGGCCCCCAGGGGGTTGGGGGGATGCGGTGCTGCACTTGGGTGGTACCTATAGGACCCCGCTACATTGGCATACACATGGTGGCAGGCACCGTGCCTTGCCTGTCATGTTGTGCATGCCAATGCACAACATGCATATTGTGCATTACGGCGGTTGCCTCTGACAGCACCGCTCGCCACAATGCATAATATGCAGGATGCAACCGCCAGGGTGGTGGGCACATCCTACTTGGCATAGTGGGACCACCACATCTCTGGAGGTCGGTCCTATTTACCATCGTAATGGGCCCCCTAAGTCTTGTTAACTAGCTCACAAAGGTATGTGCATATGCAAATGGTCTTTACAAACCTTTGAAATCTCTGGTGTGCTGGAGATCAGATTCCAGACACTGCCCAGACGAGCCCACAGCAGGTAAAGCTGCAGCAGCCCGGGCCGAGACACATGACGGGGGGCTGAAGCCCTTTTAGCCCTATGGGCGTTACGTGCCTGGATACACACTAATGAACCTGTGCTCACACTGGTACTTGGCACACAGCAGTAAGGCTTAACTTAAGAGGCAATGTATGAAGTATTTGGGCAACACTTAAAACAGGGAAAACACCACACAAAAGTAAACCCCACCAGGTGAGAAAAATAGAGCTTAATTTAATGAACAAAACAAGACTAAAACCAAAAATATCCACTAAGTTGGACAGTTGTTATGAATTTTTAAAGATTACATTGAAAAATAGTGCTTAAAAGCAGAAAGCGCCATCTGGGGACATCTGGTCGTGCTTGACCAGGGGAAAACCCAAATGTTCAGGCTGACCACGATATAGTGCGGGTCCAATACAGGGACCAATCTTGTCCCTCTAAAAAAGTACCTTTGGGTGGAAGATGCAACGTCGTTGAAGACCAGATGCGTGGAGGAGAAGGGGCAATGCATCGTCGTCGATCTGGCTGGATATAGGGGTTGCGTCGGTTCTGATCCGCGCAGTCGGAGACGTGTCTAAAAAACCCTTTTAAGATAAAGCCAATGCTTTGTTGTACAATCTATCAGCTGACAATGCATTGGCGTCTAGGGGAGATGCGTCCATTTCGACCGCCGCATGACGAAGATGATTGATATTTGCATCAAATAGCCAAAGAATCCCCTTCCAAGCACCCAGGACTGAATTGGCGCCACTTGGCAGGGCAGTACTCAAAGTTTGCAGAGTTCAGAGGCTGTAGTAGGGGTGTTGAAAGTCTTTGTTGTCCCTGAGACTTCAGAATAGGTGGCAAGCTAGCAAGCTTGCCAGGGTCGCTTTGGCTCTGGGGATGTATAGATGCAGGTTTAGTCCTTCTCACTCTCGGGCAAGGAGGGCGGCAGGCAGCAGGGCAGGCACAGCAAAGCAGGAGTACAGCAAAGTCTAGCAGAGTGGCAGTCCTTTCAGCAGCATAATAGTCCTTCTTCCTGGCAGAATGTCCTCAGGTTCAGGAGTGTACTGAGTTTTTGGTGTCAAATATCTAGTTCTTAAACCCAGTTGTGCCTTTTAAGTGGGGGAGACTTCAAAGAGAGGCTTTTGAAGTACACAATGTCATTGCCCTTCCTGCCCTGGCTTCAGCCTAATAACAGGGGAGTATGCAGCATTTTGTGTTGCGATAGGCACAGCACAATTCAGGTACAAGTGTTAGCTCCTCCCTCCCATCCTGCCTGGTGATGGCCCATCAGGATGTGAATGGCCCATCAGGCAAACCTTAGACTGTCTAGAGGGAAGGCGCAAAGCAGTCACCCACCCCAGATGTGTATTCAAAGACAGGCTGAGGCAGAGAATGGTTACAGTAAGAACATTCCAATTTCCTAAAAGTGCAAGAAGAACAAGTGATGGACAGAAAGCTAAGCAATGTCAAACACTCACCCAGTGCAGAGATCTGAGACTAAATCCATCATTTTTTGCTCACCAAACCATTTCAGTTTAGATCCAGCCATATGCAAACCAGTCTAAACTGCTAGGCCAGGTCCTCCCTGGACCAGAAACAGGCATCCCAGGACCGGTTTTAGAGTATCACCCCTATTCAGCCAGGATAGTTTGACTACAGTGGTATGGTGTGCACGGGACGCTCGTCTGGACATACCCATCCCACATAGGGCGACAAATGAAAAAACAACAAGTTATGGACAGAACGCTGAACAAAGTCAAAAACTCACCTCCCGATACAGATATCTAGGCTGAAATCCATTGTTTCTTTTGCTCACGACTCCATTCTGTTTCACACCCAGCCATATGCAAAACAGGATTGACCCTGCTCCCCATCGTAACAGTCCAGCCCGAACTGACATGCCATGTCCTCCCCAGACTGGAAACAAACACTCTAGGACCAGTTTTGGGGTATCACCCCTCATCTGCCAGGATAGCTAAACTCCAGTGGCATGCTGTGCATGAGACCGGCGTCTGGGCATAACCTTCCCACTTAAGGCGACAAATGCAAAAAGAACACATGATGGATGGAATGCTGAACAGAGATCTGTGCCTAAATTCATAATTTCTTTTGCTCACTATGGCATTCCAGTTTGGACCCAGTGATATGCAAGCCAGTCTTGATTCTGCTCCTCATGGGAGCAGTCCAGCCTGAACTGTCAGACCTGGTTTTCTCTGGATGGGAACCAGCATCCTAGGTCCGGTTAGATTGACTCCAGTGGCATGCTGGGCATGGGACCAAAGACTGGGAATATCCGTCCCATTTAGGGCAACAAATGTAAAATGTGATGGATCTGACTTGCCAGTTCGAACTATCTTGGCCGATGAGGGTTGATAACCCGAAACCAGTCCTATGATGCTTGTTTCTGGTCCAGGGAGGACCTGGCTTGGCAGTTCGTAGTGGACTGTCCCTATGGGTAGCAGGGTCAAGTCTTTAATTGCATTTAGTTAGGTCCAAACTGGGGTGGCATGGTGAGAAAAAAACAATGGGTTTAGGCCCAGATCTCTGTACTGTGTGTTAGTGCGTGACATTGTACAGCATTCCGTCCATTAATTATTCTTTATGCATTTGAAACCCCAACTGGGACGGGGATGCCCAGACGTGGGTCCTGTGCTCTCCATGCCACAGGATTCAAGCTATCCTGGCTTATGAGGTGTGATACCCTGGAACCGGTCCTAGGGTGCTTGTTTCCAGTCCATGGAGGTCCTGGCTTGGCAGTTTGGACTGAACTTTTCCAATGGAAAGCAGAGTCAACTCTGATTTGCATATGACTAGGTCCAAACTGGGGCAGCGTTGTCAGCAAAAGAAATGGATTTAGGTCCAGATCTCTGTACTGGGATTAGTGTTTGACATTGATCAGCATTCAGTTCAGTCCAGTTCTTCCATTGTTTTTTTTTGCAACTACCTAGAAGTTGCATTTTCAGACTTGCAAGTTAAAATCCAACTTTACCATAAGTTGTGATTTTAAATTGTGGGTCTAGAGACACCAAACTTGAAATACCCATCTTTTTCTCAATTGGAAATTACACTTATAAAATGTAATAAGGTGATCCCAATATTAATCTACAGGAGAGATAGCTCTTGTAGTAGTGAAAAACAAATGTAAGAGTTTCCACTACCTAGATATCTAAAACTTAAAAGAACATGTCCAACATTTTATATACACTGCACCCTGCCCTCGGGGCTGTGCCGGGCCCACCTTAGGGGTGACTTATATGTATTAGAAAGGAAGGTTTCGGCCTGGCAAGAGAATTAAATTGCTGCTTACATGTGAGGCACAATCATTGCTGTAGGCCCACTAGTCGCATTTAATTTGCAGGCCCTGGGCACATGTAGTGCTCTCTACTTGTCAGGTCCGATAATCCTCGGAGACGTACGATGCTATATAGGGTCCACCTCCTGATAGCCCAAAGGTCTGAATAACTACAGACACATTTGAGAGATCAGGCGAGGGAAGGAAAGGGAGGGATCAGCAGGGACAGAGATCTGTAACGAGAAAGTATACAGAGATCAGAACTTCTAGCTGCATCTATCACCTTAGACAACATATACTTATATCATAGGTCAACATTTTGCTTTAATCTTCCCCCTTATCATACCTGTAAAAGAAAATAACTACGCTGTATTCCAAGGGGGTTTGATCACAACTACCACCTCTATGATCTACAAATGACAGAAGAATGATATTACTTATTTTTGATACTAAGCAGCACATCAGATTACACAAGCAATCATATATCAGCGCATACCTTTAGACGATAATAGACCCAAATAACAGGGGAAATGAGCTATCATCCACAGAGCTCAACCTGCCCCTGATATAAAGAGAACAAGCAAACACAGACTTAATATGCTGGGTCCAGAACCAAATAATATTTATGAGGCAAATATAATTGCAGGCTTATACTTGCATCGATATACAATTAAAAGTTAGACTAAGCAATCCCTTAGTCTAGTTCCACTTGTTGTATTATCTCATACAGCCGATGCTAAGAGTACTTCAATGCAGCTGCGCCGCCGCGTAGCTGTAATCAAAAAAGGTTCCTTTTCACCTCTCTTGAAAATGACACAGTATTGTAGCCCCGCAAGAGCCGAACCAGGCTTATCCAACGGGACTACCCACGGACAACAACCAAGGAGAAAGCGCAAAGAATAGGTGCTTTCTCTAATGACCATGCAGCAATAAACAGCAGCCTCCACAATGAGTCGGCAATGACTCGTCCAACGGGGCTGCAACCAACGCCTCAAGCAGATACAGGTTGATTTCCTTAATAAATGTCAGAAAAGCAATTTAGTGCAAACCGCACCCCTACCAGGATCAGAAGCCGCTTCTTCGGGGAAACATACAGGAATTATCGGCAGCGGGTGAATTCTTCTGGCAGCCTTAACGCGGCTCCAGCGTGGCGTGTGACGTCACAACGGAATGTCCCCTGTGCATAATGGGGAGTGTAGTTCCGTTTACAGCCTCCGTCTACACGGGGCTGTAGGTCTCGCAGTGTTCCTTTGTGACCCCTGGAGTGCGACGTGACAGTACAACCCTCTCCCGAAAAACACTGACAGAGACAAGGTTTCTTGGGGAACCTCCGATGAAAGAGGGTTACATAGCGGCGAGCATGCACACCAGAAGCTGGCTCCCAGGAATTTTCCACATTGCCATACCCCTTTCAGGCAACAGTCTACGCCTGTAAATCCACTATTCCTGGCACCTCATGTTCCAACTCATTGTTCACCAAAACGGGGACAGGGCCCTTGGAGGCAGAGGTATGCGAGGGTTTCACAAGTGACACATGAAATGCAGGGTGTATACGCAGAGAGAAGGGCAGCGCTAACTTGACCACCACGGGGTTCACCAGTTTCACCACCCGGTAAGGACCAATGTATTTTGGGTTGAAAATGTTGTAATGTTTAAACCTGATCTTCTTGGTTGACAACCAGACATAATCCCCCTTTCTATATACTGGACCAGAGCGTTTGCTTTTGCCAGCATATGACTTGTATCTAACCTTTGCCACCCCCAGCTCTTTTTGCGCAGCCCTCAAAGCCTGCTGGATGTTAGTAATCGGCTCCCTCACCTCAGGCACCTGTACAGTTCGAAACGGAAACAACAGGGGAGTAAACTCAGGATGGAAACCATATGTACAAAAACATGGGAACATTTGGTGGAACTGTGCACAGCGCTGTTGTATGCCACCTCAGCTAACCACAATTTATCTACCCAAGCTTCAGTGGCAATGTCAGCATAGCATCTGAGATATTGTTTGAGGGTCTGGTAAACCTTCTCTGTTTGACCGTCAGTCTGGGGGTGAAAACTGGTTGAGGTATTAGAAACTATACCCAGGTCGGAACACCACACCCGCCAGAATTCAGCAGTGAATTGGGATCCCCTGTCCGACACTATGTACCTAGGCAGACCGTGCAACCTGACTATGTGTGTTAGCATTACGTGTGCCAACACGCTAGCTGAAGGGATCTGTTTGCATGCAATGAAGTGAGCCATTTCGTGAGGTAGTCCAATACCACCATTATCGTGGTATGTCTCTTATCCACCGGCATCCCCACCACAAAATCCACAGAGATGCTAGCCCAGGGTTTGTCGGGAGTAGGAAGAGGACGGAGAAGCCCTGCCTTTTTTGCATGTACAGTTTTCATTTGGCTGCAGGTAGCACAGTCTTTGATCCATTTAGAAACATCCTTTATTAATTTAGGCCACCAAAACTGATGTTGGATTCTGTCCGCGGTTTTATAAAGACCATTGTGTCCGGCACAGGGCAAAGAATGGCACCATTCAAATGCCTTTTTGTTCAATGCATCGGTAGGTAACAAAAGCTGCCGTCCCCTCATAGGGAGTCCTGTATTCATTTTCCATTCCTTGTGGTGTTTTAACCATTCTCACCATTTCTCAGAGCGACTGTTATTTACCACACTCATAAGAAAAGCATCTGTGAAAGTAGCCCCAATCAAATTCTGGGGATTGATAATTGTCTGTTGTCCTTTCCAGGTCTATATGTCACTCGGAAATTAAACTCCCCAAAAAACAACATCCACCGCCACTGCCGAGGAGTTAGGTGTCTAGCGGCAGTCATAAATTGAAGATTACGGTGCTCAGTGTACACCGTCACAACATGTCGGGCCCCTTTTAAAAGATGTCTCCAATCTAAAAAGGCCTCCTTGATGGCTAACAGCTCCTTCTCAGCAATGGTGTAATTGCACTCTGCATTGTTGAGCTTCCTAGACATGCAACCCACCGGGTGGAGTTGACCTGATTCCTTGCATAATTGGGAAAGAACTACCCCAACTGCCATGTCAGAGGTATCTGCTTCCACAGTGTATGGCAGCTCCGGATCTGCATGTCGCAGAACAGGAGCTGATACAAATGCCTCTTTCAAAGCCTCAAACCCCGCTTGAGCCTTCTCAGTCCACTGAAATTCCACCGTCTTCCATAGTAGACTAGTAAGGGAAGATGCCAGGACAGAAAAATGATCTATAAATCGACGATAAAAGTTGGCAAATCCTAGAAAACATTGGATGTCATGGACATTCAAAGGTTGGGGCTATTCTTTTACCGTGCTGATCTTCCTCTCAGACATTTCCTGACCATCAGGAGTCAGCATCACCCCCAGAAATTCAACAGACGTGACTCCGAACTCACATTTGCTTATTTTGCAGTACAACTGATGGCCCTGTAAAGTTTTCAGTATGGTCTTCATGTGCTGTGGGTGGGTACTCACATCAGATGGATAGCTCAAGATATCATCGATGTATACCACCACGAATTTGTCCAGATACTCCTGCAGCACATCATTAAGAAAAAACTGAAAAGCTGCGGGAGCATTGCACAACCCGAAGGGCATAACCAGATATTCAAATAACCCAAATCGGGTCTTGAATGCCATTTTCTATTCATCACCGCTTCGCATTCGTCCCAAGTGATAAGCTCCTTTGAGGTCTAATTGAGTAAATATGACTGCCCCTTTCACCTGCTCCAGTAATACGTTAATGAGGGGCAATGGATACCGTTTCTTGATAGTGATGGCGTTTGAGGATCTATAATCCACACAGGCTCGGAGTTCTCCATTGGCTTTTAGTATGAAAAACATGGGCGAGGCCGAAGTTGACTTAGAGGCCCGTATAAACCCTAGTTCCAGGTACTTATACAAGTATTCTCGAAGATGCTTCGTCTCTGGTTCCATAAGCGCATACACTCGGCCAGCTGGAACGACTGCCCCGGGTTCTAGGTCAATCTGGCAGTCGTATTGCCGATGAGGAGGGAGAATTTCTACTTTGATGTCATTGAATACTTCACCATATTCCAATTATTCCTCGGGTAAAGTTACTTCATGCTCCACTGCTGTGGTGATACGGTGACCCAAAGCCAAGGATAGAGCAGGATTGAGAGCTGGCGGAAGACAATGTATCTTGCAGTGTTGTGAGGTAAACAGAAAGGTCTTCTCTTCCCAATTGACTTCAGGATTATGGATTCTCAGCCAAGGTAATCTGAGTATTACCCCGTATTGAGGTGCCTGGATGATATTAAATGCCAACTGTTCAAAATGATCAGGTTCCAGTAGTGTGCTTAATTGCCCAGTATGGAATTGGATGAGACCTGACTCCAAACTCCCATCCATGGCGTATACCGCTTCTGGAATAATTTTTGTAAGAAAGGAGATACCCAAAACTGTGGCCTTCTGTTGATCCATAAAGCACCCTGTTGCACCGGAATCAACCATAGCTTGAACCACCTGCCATTCATCACGAATCTTCAGTTGAAGATCCACGTAAAAGTGGTTCCCCTTACAAACAGAACCATCTTCCAAAGAAGGGATCAATTCCAGGCTTGAAGGGTTCCCTTCTGTCCTCTTCAAGCTCGTTTGTTTCCCGCCGATGAGCTTGACGTTACTGCAGACACCTTTCTGTATTCTCCTCTAGGATATTGTGGCCGAAGGATGCATTCTTTGATGAAATGACCTTTCTTCCCACAATAGAGGCACAACCCTCTCTTCCTTCTATAATCACATTCCTCTGCTGTAAGGGGCGAACGCACCAGATCAATATCCATAGGTTCAGATTTAGATGCTGTCGAATTGTCGGAGGTTCGTGGTTGATCCGGCCTAAATGTGGACCTATCCTTTCTTTTATTTTCTCCCTTTCGGTCACAAAGCCGATGATCCAATCGAAGGACCAATTGTATAAGACCGTCACAGGAAACTGGCTGGGGATCAATCTGAGCTAGGATATCCTTCATATCTTTCCTCAGACCTTGGTGAAAGATGGCCATTTGTTTGGCTTCTGGCCACTCTGTCTCCGGTACCTAATGCCGAAAGTCATTAAGGTAGGATATCAGATCTTTGTTCCCTTGTCTCAATTCCAATAATTCTCGGTCAGCTGAGAGAGTAGCCGCCCGGCGGTTGAAAGTTTTTTCGAATTCTACAAGAAATGCATCCCAGTCATGCATCAAGGCATCATTTCTTTTCACCAGGGGTACCGCCCATTGTGCAGCGTCTCCCACTAGATACGAGATTAAGAAAGCTACCCTAGACTGGTTAGTGTTGAGGGCCTTGGGTTTGCAAGAAAAGTGTAGAAGAACTTCTGTACGAAAGACCTGAACCTTACTACTATTCCTGTTGTATCTTTCTGGTGTAGCTAGAGGGACTGGAGTAGGGACCTCCACCATGTAGGTATCTTCCTAGACAGTCAGAACATTTCATTGATGTGCTATGCAAAGGTCATAACATATATAATGTCGAGCACACAAAACTATATTTTAAAATATAAAAAAGATTGTGTGTATCACAAGGTACATTACATATCACTTTCAATTATGTATATATACAATGTATTAAATCAACATAAAAAAATTAATCCTTAAAAAATAAATTTTTCTGAACAATACATTTATAAGGTAATATATTTGGAGTTGTGGCAAGATTGGAGACATTCCCGACGCGCGTTTCGGCGCTATACCAGTGCCTTCTTCTGGGGAATCGAGCCACAGATTCCTGGGTCTCTAGAGGTCAGTGAACTGTAAAGCTGTATAGCTCCTCTGTTTCTAGGGATGTTAAAACAATTGCTTTTTTGAGGATCGTGTTTAACCGCAAACTCAATGGGCTCTATGTAGATACAAATGCTTTTTTGTTCTTGGTCTGTAGGTGTGTATCTGCTCAATGATGCATTGGTGTGCAGGTACCTTCCAATCAGATAAATTTATAGAATGAATTCAGGGATCAAATAATGAAAAGCTGCCAAGGATAGTCTTCTTATGAACATTGATGGTTCCAGAAGATTAATAATATGTGGAGACCTTGGTGAATATCCTGTGTATTGGACTCCAGTCGCAGTAACGTCTTCCCGGGCCAAATAAAAAAATCACCTGGCTCAAAGTAGTAGTAGGGACCTCCACCACCACTGAGGGTACTTCGGAACCCAGGGAAACCCCAGCGTAAAAAGGTTTATGTTGCAACCTGTCAACCTGTCAACCTGTGCCTGAAGTGCCGCAGTCTCAGTCCTAGATGCACTTAACTCAATCTGTATTTGGGCTAACACTTCGTCTAAGGTGGCCATTGCACCGTACATCCAGGAGGATATAAATACGTGGCCCGAAAATTCTGTCAGGTCCGATAATCCTTAGAGACGTACGATGCTATAAAGGGTCCACCTCCTGATAGCCCAAAGGTCTGAATACCTACAGACACATTCGAGAGATCAGGCGAGGGAAGGAAAGGGAGGGATCAGCAGGGAAGGAGATCTGTAACAAGAAAGTATACAGTGATCAGAACTTCTAGCTGCATCTATCACCTTAGACAACATATACTTATATCATAGGTCAACATTTTGCTTTAATCTTCCCCCTTATCATACCTGTAAAAGAAAATACCTACGCTGTATTCCAAGGGGGTTTGATCACAACTACCGCCTCTATGATCTAAAAATGACAGAAGATTGATATTATGTATTCTTGATACTAAGCATCACATCAGATTACACAAGCAATCATATATCAGCGCATACCGAGAGATGATAATAGACCCAAATAACAGGGGAAATGAGCTATCTTCCACGGAGCTCAACCTGCCCCTGATATAAAGAGAACAACCAAACACAGACTTAATATGCTGGGTCCAGAACCAAATAATATTTATGAGGCAAATATAATTGCAGGCTTATACTTCCTTCGATATACCATCAAAAGTTAGATAAGCAATCCCTTAGTCTAGTTCCACTTGCTGTATTATCTCATACAGCCGATGCTAAGAGTACTTCAATGCACCTGCGCCATCACGTTGCTGTAATAAAAAAAGTTCCTTTTCACCTCTCGTGAAAATGGCACAGTAATATAGCCCCGCAAGAGCCGAACCAGGATCATCTAATGGGAGTACCCACGGACAACAAATAAGGATAAAGCACAAAGAATAGTCGCTTTCTCTAATGACCATGCAGCAATAAACAGCAGCCTCCGCAATGAGTCAGCAATGACTCGTCAAACGGGGCTGCAACCATCGCCTCAAGCAGGTACAGGGCGATTTCCTTAAGAAATGTCAGAAAAGCAAGTTGGTGCAAACCGCACCCCTACCAGGATCTGGAGCCGCTTCTCCGGGGAAACATACAGGAATTATCGGCACCGGGTGAATTCTTCCGGCAGCCTTAACGCGGCTCCAGCGTGGCGGGTGACGTCACGACGGAACGTCCCCTGTGCATCATGGGGAGTGTAGTTCAGTTTACAGCCTCCGTCTACGCGAGCTGTAGGTCTCGGCAGTGTTCCTATCTGACCCCTGGAGTGCGCCGTGACTGTACTAAGGATTTATTAGTACATTACATATGGCAATTGTGGATATGCCGATGTTACCATATTTTAGGGAAAGAGCACATGCACTTTACACTCGTTAGCCGTCAAAAAGTGCCCAGAATTCTAAGGCCAGAATAAAAGGAAGTCAGCAAAACAGGAGGTATGAAGGCAAATAAGTCAGGATAAACCAGGCCAGAAATTCCAGGGATAGCAGCTGGCCTTGAGAATTGTAGTTTTTTAGCTGTTTATTTTGGTTGCTGGTGACTTAGTCCACGATCTCTACTATTTTAGTCAGCAGCTAGATAACATTTGAAGTCTCTTTGTTGTTTGTATGGTAATGGGCCAAATAGTACCTGATCACTGCTATCTAGACAGCATCCAAAATAACACATGATCACTGCTATCTAGTCAGCAGCCAGGTAGTGAGTGACATTTCTTAGCTGTTTGGTTGACTGCAGGCCAAATAGTAAATAACCTCTGATAGTCAGTGGCCAGATAAATAGTGAAGTGTCCTTGTTATTTACATGGCTGTTGGCCAAACAATGCAGAATCTCTACTATTTATTCATCTGGCATGTGAATAGTATTGCTTTTTGCCAATTTTCAGGGTCACTGGCCAAACAGTGCAGAATCTCTAATATTTGGTCAGCAGCCGGGTAAATAGCAACATTTCTTTGCTATTTTCAATGTTGCCAGCCAGATAGAAAATAATTTCTACTATTTAGTAAATAGAGAGAAAAATTCCCTATTTACCCATTGGCTGGTTAAGTAGCTGCTACTGAACGTTTTGCATACCAAATATAACTACGAAGCTCAACTGAACAATCTAGGAAGAATGAGAGGCATCATTTTTGGTCATCAATTGGCCTGCAGTTATAGTCATATTCTGCATCATACACATACTCACACTCACCACAAAGACAGGGAATTTGAGTATGGGTGGGGCAGGTGTATTCTGCAACAATCACTGTGCTTGTGAAAAAAGGCAGAGACTGTCGGGGCATCTGGGCCAGGAGTCCAAAAGTGCAGAAACATTACAGTGAAAAATCACTGAGGAAATTATAGGGCAAAGTCTGTATAGGAGTATAGGTGAAACAGAAAGAAATGACTGCATAACGAGATTGAGACATCTCAAAGATGTGCATGTATGACCAGAGGCTGATCGGAGCACAGGCAGACAGAAAACTGCAAAGGATGTGCAGAGAATCAAACAGGAATGAAGAGCCCAAGGTTGCCTGTTGTGTGCATCATGGCCTAGCATGTTAAGAACTTTCCCAGGGTGACCTCGATAACATCCTTCCCCCTCCCACTGACTACTTTCATAATCACAAAGTGCATGTAACCTACCATGAACCTTCAATCTTTACCTGGCAACAGGCTTACTAGTTCAGAATGTCTGCTGTTGAAAAGGTCCCTTTTTTGAATGGACACTGCAAAACCTTGTGCCTTCTTTTTTTTTCTAACATTGGTTTTTTTAGCTTTAGGTCTCTGAGCTCTCTACCACTGCTAACCAGTGCTAAAGTGCAAGTGCACTCACCTCTTAACATGGTTTCATTGGCTTATTCCCAATTGGAACACTTAATTTATCTGAAAGTCTCTAGTAGACAGTCCTACCTGTTCCCAGGGCATGTAAATTAAATGATAATAGTGGGCCTGCAGCACTGATTGTGCCATCCGCATAAGTATTCCTTTAAACTAGGAGTAGGTGGAACGCGCTGCGTTACATAAAAACTCCGCAAGATTCTGCAGAGTTTCACCAACCCCTAACCTATGACCTCCACTAATCAACTTGTAGCAAACACTAGGCACAATCATAATCATGGCCCCTAATTAAGAGACATTTACAACAAGGGGTGGTGAGGGACAGAGTCTCTGAATTAAGCAGAAAGCTCTCACCCAGTCAAGAGATCAGGGCTAGATCCAACACCGTTTTTTAGCTCACTGCACCATCCCAGTTTCAGAACCTGGCTGTATGCAAATTAGTCTGTTCCTTTCCCAGTGCATGATGGGAACAGGGCAAACCAAACTACAAAAGCCAATTCTTACACTGGGAAGGAAACAAGCTCCCGGGGACCGGTTTCTGGCATTACAGCCGTCTTCGGCCCGGTTTGCTTGAATCCTGATGGTGCAATGAGCAAGGGTCTCACATCTGAGAATACCCTTCCACGCTTAGGGTGGACAAAAATATTTACAACAAGGGGTGGTGAGGGACAGAGTCTCTGAATTAAGCAGAAAGCTCTCACCCAGTCAAGAGATCAGAGCTAGATCCAACACCGTTTTTTAGCTCACTGCACCATCCCAGTTTCAGAACCTGGCTGTATGCAAATTAGTCTGTTCCTGTCCCAGTGCATGATGGGAACAGGGCAAACCAAACTACAAAAGCCAATTCTTACACTGGGAAGGAAACAAGCTCCCGGGGACCGGTTTCTGGCATTACAGCCGTCTTCGGCCCGTTTTACTTGAATCCTGATGGTGCAATGAGCAAGGGTCTCACATCTGAGAATACCCTTCCACGCTTAGGGTGGACAAAAATATTTACAACAAGGGGTGGTGAGGGACAGAGTCTCTAAATTAAGCAGAAAGCTCTCACCCAGTCAAGAGATCAGGGCTAGATCCAACACCGTTTTTTAGCTCACTGCACCATCCCAGTTTCAGAACCTGGCTGTATGCAAATTAGTCTGTTCCTGTCCCAGTGCATGATGGGAACAGGGCAAACCAAACTACAAAAGCCAATTCTTACACTGGGAAGGAAACAAGCTCCCGGGGACCGGTTTCTGGCATTACAGCCGTCTTCGGCCCGGTTTGCTTGAATCCTGATGGTGCAATGAGCAAGGGTCTCACATCTGAGAATACCCTTCCACGCTTAGGGTGGACAAAAATATTTACAACAAGGGGTGGTGAGGAACAGAGTCTCTGAATTAAGCAGAAAGCTCTCACCCAGTCAAGAGATCAGGGCTAGATCCAACACCGTTTTTTAGCTCACTGCACCATCCCAGTTTCAGAACCTGGCTGTATGCAAATTAGTCTGTTCCTGTCCCAGTGCATGAAGGGAACAGGGCAAACCAAACTACAAAAGCCAATTCTTACACTGGGAAGGAAACAAGCTCCCAGGGACCGGTTTCTGGCATTACAGCCGTCTTCGGCCCGGTTTGCTTGAATCCTGATGGTGCAATGAGCAAGGGTCTCACATCTGAGAATACGCTTCCACGCTTAGGGTGGACAAAAATATTTACAACAAGGGGTGGTGAGGGACAGAGTCTCTGAATTAAGCAGAAAGCTCTCACCCAGTCAAGAGATCAGGGCTAGATCCAACACCGTTTTTTAGCTCACTGCACCATCCCAGTTTCAGAACCTGGCTGTATGCAAATTAGTCTGTTCCTGTCCCAGTGCATGATGGGAACAGGGCAAACCAAACTACAAAAGCCAATTCTTACACTGGGAAGGACACAAGCTCCCGGGGACCGGTTTCTGGCATTACAGCCGTCTTCGGCCCGGTTTGCTTGAATCCTGATGGTGCAATGAGCAAGGGTCTCACATCTGAGAATACCCTTCCACGCTTAGGGTGGACAAAAATATTTACAACAAGGGGTGGTGAGGGACAGAGTCTCTGAATTAAGCAGAAAGCTCTCACCCGGTAGCTTGTCTCCTTTCTGGTGAAGAATTGGCTTGGTAGTTTAGTCTGCCCTGTTCCCATGATGCACTGGGCCAGGGACAGACTGATTTGCATATAGCCAGGTTCTGAGCTGGGATGGGGCAGTGAGATAAATAACAGTGATGGATCAAGCCCTGATCTTTGGACTGGGTAAGAGTGGTCTGTTTAACTCAGACACTCTGTTCATCACCACCCCCTTTTCTAAATCGTTTTTGGCCACTATAGGTGTGGCAGGGTATACTCAGACATGAGTCCCTTTCTCACTGCTCCATCAGGATTCAAGCAAGCCGGGCCGAAGAAGGCTGAAATGCCAGAAACCGGTCCCCGGTAGCTTGTCTCCTTTCTGGTGAAGAATTGGCTTGGTAGTTTAGTCTGCCCTGTTCCCATGATGCACTGGGCCAGGGACAGACTGATTTGCATATAGCCAGGTTCTGAGCTGGGATGGGGCAGTGAGATAAATAACGGTGATGGATCAAGCCCTGATCTTTGGACTGGGTAAGAGTGGTCTGTTTAACTCAGACACTCTGTTCATCACCACCCCCTTTTCCAAATCGTTTTTGGCCACTATAGGTGTGGCAGGGTATACTCAGACATGAGTCCCTTTCTCACTGCTCCATCAGGATTCAAGCAAGCCGGGCCGAAGAAGGCTGAAATGCCAGAAACCGGTCCCCGGTAGCTTGTCTCCTTTCTGGTGAAGAATTGGCTTGGTAGTTTAGTCTGCCCTGTTCCCATGATGCACTGGGCCAGGGACAGACTGATTTGCATATAGCCAGGTTCTGAGCTGGGATGGGGCAGTGAGATAAATAACGATGATGGATCAAGCCCTGATCTTTGGACTGGGTAAGAGTGGTCTGTTTAACTCAGACACTCTGTTCATCACCACCCCCTTTTCTAAATCGTTTTTGGCCACTATAGGTGTGGCAGGGTATACTCAGACATGAGTCCCTTTCTCACTGCTCCATCAGGATTCAAGCAAGCCGGGCCGAAGAAGGCTGAAATGCCAGAAACCGGTCCCCGGTAGCTTGTCTCCTTTCTGGTGAAGAATTGGCTTGGTAGTTTAGTCTGCCCTGTTCCCATGATGCACTGGGCCAGGGACAGACTGATTTGCATATAGCCAGGTTCTGAGCTGGGATGGGGCAGTGAGATAAATAACGGTGATGGATCAAGCCCTGATCTTTGGACTGGGTAAGAGTGGTCTGTTTAACTCAGACACTCTGTTCATCACCACCCCCCTTTTCTGAATCCTAATTAAGAGACAGCAGTCTGTGTACAGCAGAAAGACACAAATGAAAATGCCAGTAAGCAAAGTCAAGTATCAACAAATCTTTACTTCAGAACGCAACGACTGGGAAAGCACACCATAAAGAACAAACAACGAGAAAACACCATTCTCGCTGATTTGGTGAAATATACATGCCCAGTTCTTTCCGAATAGTGCCAACAGGACTTGTATAACAAACCATACCACACTACAAAGAACAAATACTTAAAACAATAACACATGAATGTCCACAGCTTGAAATCATATCAAGCAGTCTACATGCTTATTTACAACAGTTTTAAAACTGTCATGAAGTGGCTCAAGCACATTAACATATATTATAATGTTCATAAAAAGCCACAGGCACTTTCTGTGGCCTTGTGTTTTTCATGTACTCGGTGTATGACTTCAAGCGTGTGTTAACAGGCATCAGAATGAAAATAACACATTTTAAACTTCATGGAAAAAGACTAAAAACTGACACATAAAATGTATTCTTCTGGTCCGGCAGGCGGATAGGATACCTGGTTAGGGACCCCAGTTGTCATCTTAGCAAACTATGTGGCTCTCTGAGCAGGTTGCATAGTGTTTTTTTCCAGTCTGAGTGTGATCGCAATACTTGTCTCTAGTGTGCAAAGCATACCTGCTACTGGTTTAAACTGTCATTTTAATTAACTTTCAAAAAAACCTCCATTGGAAGTCTACTCATACAAAACCCTATTAAATCTGTGTGATGGGATTCTGAGAGCCATTTGGAGAGTATGAGTGGTCAGTGCACAGTAAACACAACGGTATACATTTAGAATGAACCCGTAAAATATAACAGCTCTTGGTCAAAAAACGGTAGTCAGGTACATATCAGACAACAATCACTTTAGGAGTAAGGCTACTAATTTTGAGGTAAGAAAATTCAACTTTGCTTTCTTTTCCTATTTGGGTTAATTGTTCCATCCTAAATAAGCTGAATGTCAAACCCCTCTTCTATATCAAAATCCTACCTTAGGATCACCACATGAAACTCTTCTGTACACGAAACAAGCCTTCTCAGCACCACCTGCTTGGATGGTGTACTCACCGCGGGGGTCACAACCTCCTTGGTGGGCTTGGAATAGATTTGCGCTCTCTGGAGAAATAGGTGTGCTCCTTTAGGAGCCGGAGGGAGTGGACGATGGGTAGCATGGTAGCAGGTGCGGTGTCAGAGAGCATCTCTTGGGGCTATGGGGTGACCATCGGTGCGTTGCTATATGTTGGTTGGATCACTGATAAAATATCGACTACAAACCTCGTCCTACAAAAATCTCGAGGAAATACATTTTGAAAACATAAATATCGACACCTTATACTGAAAGAAGAAATTACATAAAAATCTATAAAAATATATTGTCTATAAAAATATCGATAACAGAAATATCGACAGCAGAACTATAAATAACAAAAATATTGTTAATATTAAAAATAAAACACTTACACTAAAAATATCGATATCAACTACACCAATATCGATAAAATACATATAAACAACACCTAGCATAAGATTTAAAATTAATAAACAATATTTAAAATTATAAAATTAAATTACATATTCCAATTACTTAAAATAAACTATAACAAGATATATAAAATATATTTAATTATTTGAAACATATACTATTATAAGACTAACATAGATAAATAAATAGATTAACTATACAACATTAAATAAATATGCAACAAACTGAAAAGGAACTAAAATTAATATATATCAACTATAAATAATTTAGGTTACATTTATTTACACATATATTTAAATAACAACAATAAATAACATAAATACAAACATTAAATACACATTTTATATATATATATGTTAAACTAATTAAAAGATAACTGTTAAAAAAATTCAGAAAAGGTATCTCAACCAATATATTTAAACTACACTAAAACAAACCAATAGAAAAAAGTTAACTAATTAAATAAACACTATAATGATGAGGAATTAATGAGCGCAATTTTACTGTATATTGGCCAAACAAGGAGGAAGAGTGTTACTTTGTGAGAGAGAAAACAGAGAAGAATGAAGAACTACATAAACAAGTATATCGATTTTTGTACACAGATAAGAACAAAACTTTATGACAAATTTTAAATACTTCACCTTTTTTAATTTAATTAAGGTAAAGAAATGACATGTTTTTCTTTCAATATCACAGATTAAACTTCATTACAAATACACCTAGAAAATATAGGAGAAATAGGAGAAACATTTTAGTGCCAACAATATTTAATTCAACATCATTAAAAATGTAACTAACTAAATATATAAATTAACCTACAAATAAATTAAATTAATAAGATTTTTAAAACGTAATAAAAATACAAAACATAGCTAACTGCGCTTTCTGTTTTCAGCTGCCACAAAATTCAACTAAACATCAACATCAACAAAAACCACTATATCAACGAAAATTAGTAGGTATATAATTTGTATTACAAAATATTTAAAAATAAACTGTAATTAGCACATGCATCAATGTTATTAACAGTCACAAACAAGCCAATTATGAAAAAGCCTAATTTATAACCAATAAAAGTACTTTTAAAATACATCAACTAAAAATGCAATAGCAAAATAAGTAATATCAAACTACAAACAGTTTCCAATTAAATACTTTGACCATCTACACCCATGGGAATTAATATTAAAATATTATACTCCCTCTAACAGATAGTGTATAAATAACAATTTATTTAGCAATTACTACAAGCATTACAAATTGCAACTCTTAAATAGAAATTCCTTGAACATGGCTATTAAAGATTTGCAATTCTTTAGCTTTATAGATGTGTTCATATATTATATAAATAACCTAATTAACGAAAAATAGAACCATTTCTCTTTTACTTCACAGCTTACATTTCAATACAACTGCACAAAAAAGGTTACAACAGACAACTTCGAAGAAAAGTACAACATCTACATTAAAGAAACAAATCAAACAAAGTAAGTATATAAAGGAACTAACAACAACAAAAAATTAAACAATAAATTAACTAATATAACATTTTTACATAATACATACTTTTTTCTTCTCAGCTTCTGCAAACTGCACCAACAGAAAACATCCATGAAATTAAAATCATCAACTACAACTAGTAGGTATTAATTTTCTTCCTACTAAAGGCAAAAATGTACAAATTAATAAAAAATATATGTAAAATTTTATTAACAAAAATATTTTGCTTTCATACCAACAGAAAATATAACAGTGAATGAACAACCATTAAAACATAACACCAAGAAAAGTAAAGCAACACTAATGTGTAAGTATAATTTATATAATATTAATTAAACTAGCATGTTTATTAATTAACATTGCATAATTATTAAACATATATATATATATATATATATATATATATATATATATATATATATATATATATATATATATATATATATATATATATATATATATATATATATATATATATATATATATATATATATATATATATATATATATCGCCAAGAGTGCCCCTTCGCTGCGCCAGCTATCAATATTCAGCTAACACCAACAAGGACACGGAAGACCCAGAGTGCAGGTGAGTTTTTATTTCTTCGCACACCACGCCAGGATAACGTTTCGCCCTACACAGAGGGCTTGGTCACATGGCGCCACGAAAAAAGTTGCGTAAATTTAAAGTGCCGGTGCAGCCTCAACGTCTAATCTGATTGGTCATTACTTAAGCAATCAAAATTAACAACACCTGTGCAGACCTTTTTTTCAAGTACATGTGCAAAATCACAACGCAGGGTATGAAAGATAAAATGCAATTGCTGACATTATTCCTGTATGAATACATGCTCAAAATCCGACACCATTTAATCAAAAGGCTTTAAAAATAAATAAATAAAGCGAACAATACTTTTTTGCACCACTGCGCGACTGGTAGTCAGTCAAAGTTGTCTGTGAGACATAATTCATATATATACAAATAGTGCAAATGGGCGTTAATCTTTATGTGCGCTGTTTGGCTACCATTAATCACTGCATAAATGCAAAAGCCAATATTATGTAAAAAACCTTCTAATTAAAATATATACACATTAATTCATATATATACATCTATATACAACGAGTATTATGTAAACGTTTGTCATTAATTACCATAGGGATTTAAAATGGTAATATGTGCCGGATAGACAGATAAGGCCTAATGAATAGACATATCTTTGTCAGAAAACATTCATACCCTGCTAACGGTGTTAGATCAATATTAACCTCAGACGTTGAAATGCTAGCACCGAATAAACAAGTGAAAATTAAAAAGCAATGATGTTCTAATATTGCTAAATCCAATGATCTAAATTACAGTCAAACTAAGCTACAGAGAAGTAAATACAATGAATAGCAGTTATAAGGCATATGCAATCTAATATAGACATGACAAGAAAAATAAGGATGGTAAGCAGCACAAATCATGAGAATATTAATGTAGGGGACGGGAATATATGGAGCTATAGACATGTGTAAAAGTCCTCAGTGGAATTAAGCCCATTGGGGCTTTTACTGTCCATCTCCAAGATGTACCTGGTCTCGAGGGCCCTCAAGATCCCTTCTCTATTCCCTCCCCTTCTCAGTGGGCCAATGGCGCCAATGGCATAATATCTTAGGAGCCCACTGTTGTTGTTGTGGAACTCCTTGAAGTGCCTTGCCACTGGGTATGTGGTGTCGCTGGTGTTGATAGCACGGATGTGCTGGAGTACCCTCTTGTGAACCTGCAGTTTGGTACTGCCAATGTACTGCAGGCCACACGGGCACTCCAGCACATACACCACATATTCAGATTTACATGTCAGCTGTTTGTTGATTTTACGTGGCACTGTAGAAAAGGCTGTTAGAAACTCGGTCTTATTGAGTCCCTGCGTGCAAGCCTTACAACTGGAACACTTTCTGAATCCACGGCTTGCCGCCAACCAGTTTTTAGGAGGGATCACTTCAGGGCTGGATTTAACCAGGGCATTTTGCATTGCAAATGCTTTCCTGTAAGTGATGGCAGGCTTGTTGGACATATGATCTCCTATAACTGGATCCAGTTTAATCAAATTCCAGTTCTGATTGACAATTTTCCTGAGTGCTCCATGCTGACTATTATATGCCCAGATAAGTCTGACTGGCTGCTCACTATTGATTGCATTGGGTTTCTGATTTTTTCTATGGGTCAATGCATCTGTGCGAGAAAGGGCATTAGCTTTATTGATTGCTGAATCAATAAGATGTTCCTTATAGCCTCTGGCCAGAAACCTAAGTTTGCTTGCTGTTTGTGCCTCCCTGCAGTGAGATTCAGTACTGCAAACACGCCTAATTCTAAGCATCTCCCCGTAGGGGATGCTTCGAATTAAATGTGGGGGATGGTGACTTTCTGCATGCAATATAGTATTGCCCGCAGTAGGCTTTCTAAACAACTTGGTCTCTAGTTTGCCCTGGCTGACCACTAGTGTCACGTCTAGAAAATGTGCTACATCCTGACTTATGTGTGATGTAAATGAAAGATTGTACGAATTGCAATTCAAAGTGTCAATGAAACAGGTAACTTGCTCCAATGTACCCCGCCAAATCATGAGAATGTCATCGATGTATCGATACCATCGAATGACATGGCGGGTGCAGGTGTCTTGATGAATGCCCATGAGGACCTGTCTCTCCCAGTACCCCATGTGGAGACAGGCGTAACTGGGAGAGAAACAAGCCCCCATGGCGACCCCTCGCGTTTGTTGGTAATAGCGGTTGAGGAACATAAAATAGTTGTGATGCAAACAAAAATTCATCATAGCGAGCAACATTTTGTTATGTTCCAACATCTCTATTGGTCGCTTGCCTAGAAAGAATTCTGTGGCCCTGAGTCCATCTTTGTGCACAATGCTGGTATATAAGGAAGCCACATCTAGGGTTACCAGCCAATAGTCATCCTGCCACTCAAAGTCCATCAGCTTCCTCATTAAATCGCTGGAGTCCTGGATGTATGAAGGTAATGCCAGAACATGTTCCTGAAGGAACAAGTCGATGTAGGAAGTTGTTTTCTCGAGTAACCCCCCGCACGCCGATATGATCGGTCTACCTGGCGGCTTGACTGAATCCTTGTGTACTTTCGGAATAAGATATAACACGGGGGTTACAGGGTGGTCATTTTTAAGGCATTTCAGTTCGTCCATACTGATAAGACCACTGGAACGCCATCCCATGAGAAAAGAGTGGAAGTCTATTTGTGCTTTTTTGAGGGCATTTGCATCACAATGCTTGTAGCAATCCGGGTCATTAAGTTGAAGGTAGGCCTCCTCAAGATATAGTGCTCTAGGCCAAAGCACGACGTTGCCTCCTTTATCAGATTGCCTGACTATCATGTTTCCGTCCGCTTTGATTTTTGCAATTAGTTTCTGATAGTTGTTATTTCTTTGACATTTACTTTTGTTGGCTTTCAAAGTTTTCACATGTAGTGTTTTGATCTGTTTCACCACTACATCCTGGAAAATATCTATGTTGTCATATGGAGTGACTGGGGTGAATGTTGAACGTGGTTTAAGATTGCTTAAACCGCCCGTGTATGTCTTCTCTTGTTCCTGAGTGCTCTGAGAATTTGAAGTTTCCGCTTGAAGAGCTGCCAAATCCTGCATAAGCGGGAAATCACTAACCACTAAGCCACTCGGTATATCAGCCACCGCTGTACCCTTTTGGGGTGGAATGATAAGATACGCCCGTAGCACTGTGGGTTAAGACACTAATGCTTTACTTTTGAACATGACGCGTTCTAATCCCAGGACGGCCGACATTAATTTATTCATACGGTATTCCATTTTTTACCGTCTTTGTGTCGTCCAGAATCATGAACTTTATTATTTCATCTTGGAGTTAAGAAATGGAGTAATTATGTGCAAGATGACCTTTAACTGTTGCAAGTTAATGTGTGCTACTCGAACGCGCTACTCGTAAACAATGATTTGTGTAAAAATAATGTTCAAGATATGCTAGTCATTTACCTTCCCTCTTCAAAAACCTTAAAAAACTTAAAAAAATGGAAATACTCATATGATTTATAATATGAAATAGTATTTTGTTTATGTTGATTGTATCACGTGACATGTTGATTTACTTTATTAACAAAGACGAAATGCACAAAGTTTGCCCGTGACGAAGGAGTGTTCCACTCCGAAACGCGTAGGACGTTTGTGTCTGCAATAAATCTGCACTGAAATAGAGGCCACGGCTCCTGTGTGATTCCTTTCGATCCAACCCGGGAAGGATTGCGCCGGATTGTACGTGTGAGAATTTTGGGGGTGGCTACCCCAGCCGTGAGCCCGCCGAACCAGAGGCTTGGGAACAGCTACAAAACTTTGTGTTTATATATATATATATATATATATATATATATATATATATATATATATATATATATATATATATATATATATATATATATATATATTTTTTTTTTTTCTTTTTTACGGGTATACCCCAAAAATGACAGAAGGCACAAAGTTCATTTCATCGCAAAAGGGGAAACAATTGCTTTGCTACAGGGGTTACACTTATACCCTAGAAAAAGTTATTGAAAATAAAACACATTGGAAATGTAGCAAATATTATTCCAATGACTGTTATGGGAGAGCAATTATAATAGATACCATTGTCGTAAATGTTAGAGAACACAACCATCCCCCCAAATGTAACTGAAGTTGAAGTAAGACATGCCCTAAAGACTATAAGGGAAGCAAGCACAGGTTCCCACCAAACAAACACCCAAATACTGAAACATGTTTTGACTGGAGTGCCAGAACATGTCACAGGACAACTACTTTCTAGCCCCAATCTGAAAAGACTAATAGCAAATACTAAAAGAGCTACATCTCAAACTCCACCTATCACCCAAACTTTTAGAGAAATTCAAATACTACCTGAGTATTCCATCACTCACAAAGAAGAAAAATTCCCTATTTATGACAACGAAAGGCGTGAAAAAAGAATTAGAATGTTTGCAACTAATGCATATTTACAAAAACTTAAAAACTGCACAACATAGATGATGGATAGTACATTTATGCCCACATGCATCAAACTCCCGTTTTGCGATTCCAAATTGGCGATTTTTACCGAATCGCAAATATGGAATCGCAAAACGGGATGCATTATTGAAAGTGGATAATATTTGCGATTCGGTAAAAATCGCAATTCCTACCGAATCGCAAATATTATGCGAATTCAAATGTGCGATTTCGCAATTCCCATTGATTCCTATGGGCCAAAAGGCCCATAGGAATCAATGGTAATTGCGAATTCGCAAATTGGAATTCGCAAAATGTTGATGCATTCCTTGGGTGCAGGGGGGGTCCAAAGGACCCCCCCCTGCACCCCTGAAATGTATTTTTAAATGGATGTTTCACACACACATGTCCTAAGGACATGTGTGTCTGTAACATGAAAGTGTTTAAAATGCTAATTTGAGCATTTTAAACATTTTTCGCAAATTACCACGAGGTTCACCCTCGTGGTAATTTGCACTTGCAATCTTCAAGATCGAAATTTTAAAAAAAATGATGCATTGCCTTTAAGGAATCGCAAAATTGCGATTCCTTAAATGCAATCGCATTTTCCAAAATCGCAAAATTAGCGATTTTAAACAAAAAGCAATGATGCATCCCAAAAAGCATTTTTGGAATCGCAAACGGCCGATTTTAAGGAATCGCACCGTTTGCGACTCCAAAAATGCTTGATGCATGTGGGCATTAATGTTTAATCAACAGGGAGGGATGAGGAATAAATGTGTCCGTTTCTTTCCCCAAGCTAAGAGCTGGATTTAATCAAAAGTGAAAATGGACACTTGTTACACTACTCGACCTTTGGTTAAGGGAGATTAGGAAACCCTCAAAAAGATTAATGTTTGTTGGAATGCGGTATATGTGTTTCCTCCGTAGTACAATTAACCATTTTGACGCGGCCGGAATTCCCCCGTGGTGCGGGGGAATTCCACACATGCGCAAATCAGACAGCCCCCGGCCGTCCGACGCACATGCCCACCGTGATGTCGGACGACCGGGGACTGTCCAATGCATGCAACAGGTTAAAGTTTGACAGTTTGCCCCAAACCATTCGATCAGCTGTATACCATCCACAGAGAATATGAAGAGACAAATATCCCCTTTATTTACACAATACTGCCTAGTAATCAAAAACCCACTAATGTAGAACTACTAACTCTAATTAACAATTCACAGAAAATTACCGTACCCAAAGTATCATAATAGACTTTGAGCCGGCAATGATTCAATCCATCCTCAAACTATTCCCACACACTGCAATACAAGTTTGCTATTACCATTTTAATCAGAGGATATGGAGGCACCTACATAAATCAATGTTAAGCATAGCTTATTCTACACATAGCAACATAGCTTATCAAATTAAAAAAATAATAGCTCAGGCCGATGTCCCCACTACTGAGGTAGCCAATCACCACAACTTACTTATAGAAAGTCCTTTCTATCAACCTAATGAATCTAAATTAGGTCCCTTCCTAGACTACTTCGTAGACACCTAGGTGGGAAGGGTACATAGATTAGGGAACCATAGACAACCTAAATTTCAGATTCCCTGGTGGAACGTGTACACCAGTACTGTGGCTCAAAAAGCCAAAACAAACAAAACAATGGAAAGATGGCATAATGTCTTCCAACCCACAATAAGAAGGGGACAACCAACACTACACAAACTAATTGAAGTAATAAAAAAATAACTGATTTACTAAGAACTCAGACTAGAGCAATCACTTAGTAAAATATGCCCTACAATTAGCAAACAAACTAAAACCATGTACGAATACCTGTAACATAAAACTAAGTTGTATTCAACTACACAAGTTCAAGAATACCCAGACATAATTGCTAATCTGTTTGTTCTTTATGCATTACTACACCATTCATCCGATCGGCATGAAACTTTGGGAAGTTGTTGAGTACACTCCCTGGAAAGTTTCTGGCAAAAAAAATGTTAAAAGTTGTTGAGTACACTCCCGCAAAGGTTTCTGGCAATTTTTTTTTAAAATAAATAAAATTGTGTTAAATATCGGCCCCCCAGGGCCCTCATAATCTTTCCAATACTGAACGTTTAAAGTTTCCGGTGCGACTCGCTTTTGCAATGACCAACAAAGCACAAGGACAATCGCTGCAAGTGTGTGGACTAGATTTGGAGAATCCGTGCTTCTCACATGGACAACTGTATGTGGCCAGCTCACGCGTCGGATTTATTCGTGTACGCACCAGACGGAAAAACAAAAAATACTGTGTATCCACAAGTATTCAAATACATAAACAGAATTAAAACAATACTTTAAAATTTTTTCCATATTAAAATGAATAAGTTTCTATAAAAATGACACAATGTAAATTGAATGTTATCATAACAAGTTTCCTTAAATTTCCTTTCTTCTGAGATCGCAGCAACACGCGACGGGTAAGCTAGTATTATCCTAAAATTTGAAATATAGCACAACATTATATGAAATAATATAAATATTAAATAAAAAATGAAACAATGAAAAACAAGATACATTTCCCACCCATAGTAGGAAAAAAATGCAGTTATGTAGCAATAGAATATCCCAGAAAACGCAAACCAATTAAATACGAGCTCATTGGATAACAAAGTTGCAAAAATACAACTTTGAAAAAAAAATCCAATGCAGTAATCCTCTTAATAACAAAACTCTCAAAAAACCCAAAATTGTTTAGAACAAAACACTCCAACAACTTGGGAAAAAAGGAAATGCAAAATAACTTGTTATCAAACAAGAAATAACATTTTCCTGTAATTAAAAAAAACGCTCAAGAAATATAATACCGATACTATATAATATTGTCGTAATGTATCCAATATATATTTGCTACTTCAACAGAAATCTCTTGTAAATACACTCGACCCATGTATAACCAAAAACTTAGGCCTGAACCGAACAAACTGTATTCTGATTTCATTTCCCTGGGCCTCTTTTGTTAATAAGGAAAACACGTGACATTCTGCTGAGCAAAGAGTCTGAAAGGGTGGCCCGGGCTATGAACAGAGCATTGATTCTAACTTAGGAAACTCCAGGTCACATCTGTCTTTCTTCCAGGATGAGCACATTCTTGCAGGCGCCATGCCTGTACTCCCATGCACCAGAACCAAAGGGAGGCACCTTTACTGACCTACCCCCGGAATAGCTTGAGCTAAGTTTCGAATCAATCTATTGTGCCTTATATGGGTCTTCCTGTTGGTTTCTCAGTTAATGGTACTTTTCCATGTACGGGGTTTCAATGAGGTATGCCAAAAGTATATATGAACTGTTTTGAATGTGATCCAGCAGTCTCCTCTGCACACCTTTGACAGCTGTGGCGAGAGGGAGGCTCCCCTATATATGGAGCTTTGCAAAATAAACGATTGAACCTTTTCCATTGCCGACTGATTTATGTATGGTAAATAAGGTATATGGGCTATTGGTAAGTATAGCTCTATAGTATATTTTTTTCAGTACTTCAACGCGTCGGTATATGCACCCGTTCATCAAAGCCAAAACCTGTAAATAAAAAAAAAAACAACACCTGCCCACAACACAAATACAAACCCACAAGCATTAATATCAACATTAAAAACACAATAATACATTTAATAAACACATAACTAACACTACATAACATTCTAATTATATCGAACACTACTAACACATAAAACACTAAACTACCAAAACAACACCTAACTACACCAGAAACCATCAAATAATGCCCTTACAAATCTATATACACTACTACTGCCTTACCCATACCATAAAACTAACTTAAACGTTTATAAAAAAAAACGTACCTGAATGGACGAAAAGCAGCTCCCAACCGGGAGGTTCCATCTTCCATAATAACTAAAATCGAAACCGATAGAAAGAAAAGTGAGGAAAAAGATGGCGGCATAATTGAAATGAAAAAAAGACTAACTCTCCATAGAAAACAATGGAAAATTTAGAAAAAAATATTAACATTAATATATATAACTTTATGTATTGCAATGGTTTTTCACAATGTTTAAAATAAATTATAAAAATATAAAATATACATTAACTGTTATGTTATTCAAAAAAGGTCAAATATAGTATTTAATCTATATTAAAATATATGTTTATTTCATGCAATATAAATGTGCAAAGAATATAAGCATTTGATAAAATATATACATGTTGTGCAAAATATTTATGTTAAAAATATTGTAAATTATTTAACATATTAAATATACATTTATTGAAATATTATTCTATATACTAAATATTAAAATATAACCTTGTCATATGCATATCATTTAATTTTTCCAAAATAGGAACTTTATATAATATGGTTTATAAAAATGTTTTAAAAATATGTATACAATTATGGTACCAAAAATTTAAACTGTTTATAAATAAAAAATTGAAACTATTTTGTTTTACCATTCCATGCCTATGTTACCAAAACATGTACTATATTTGAAAACTGTATAAAAATAATTGTATATATAAAAAGATATTATTTGTTTAACATTTACATGTAAAAAATGAACATTACAAATATGTTATGCTTGCAATAAAATAAAACCAAAGGGGATGATGGACGGAGTGTTGAACATTGCAAGCACTCACCCCCAGTCAACTGATCTGGGTTTAATCCATCATCATTCTTTAGCTCACTCGGCCACCCCAGTTCAGACATAGCTATATGCAAATTAATCTGAACCTGTGCCTCATGGGAACAGTGTAGTCCATAAGAATGATGATGGATTAAATCCAGATCAGTTGACTGAGGGTGAGTACTTGCAATGTTTAACACTCCATCCATCATCCCCCTTGGTTTTGCTTTGTTCGCCCTAAGTTGGCAGGGTATGCCCAGACTTGGGTACCTTGCTCACTTTGCCACTGGATTGAAGCTAACCTGGCTGATGACGGCTGATTAGGAAGAAACCGGTCCCAGGATGCTTGTTTATGGTCCAGGGAAGGCATGGCTAGGCAGTTCGGGCTGGACTGTTCTCATGAGGCATAGGGTCAGACTGATTTGCTTATGGCCATGTCTGAACTGAGGTGGCGGAGTGAGCTAAAAAATGATGATGGATTAAACCGAGATCAGTTGACTGGGGTGAGTGCTTGCAATGTTCAACACTCCCTCCATCATCCCCTTTGGTTTTGCTTTGTTCGTCCTAAGTTGGAAGGGTATGCCCAGACGTGGGTCCCTTGTTCACTTTGCCACTGGATTCAAGCTAGCCTGGCTGATGACGGCTGATTAGCCAGAAACCGGTCCCAGGGTGATTGTTTCCGGTCCAGGGAAGACATGGCTTGGCAGTTCAGGCTGGACTGTTCCCATGAGGCACAGGGTCAGACTGATTTGCACATGGCCATGTCAGAACTGGGGTGGCGGAGTGAGCTAAAGAATGATGATGATTAAATCCAGATCAGTTGACTGAGGGTGAGTACTTGCAATGTTTAACACTCCATCCATCATCCCCCTTGGTTTTGCTTTGTTCGCCCTAAGTTGGCAGGGTATGCCCAGATGTGGGTCCCTTGCTCACTTTGCCACTGGATTCAAGCTAGCCTGGCTGATGACGGCTGATTAGTCAGAAACCGGTCCCAGGATGCTTGTTTCCGGTCCAGGGAAGACATGGCTTGGCAGTTTGGGCTGGACTGTTCCCATGAGGCACAGGGTCAGACCTATTTTCATATGGCCATGTCCAGCCTGAACTGCCAAGCCATGTCTTCCCTGGACCGGAAACAATCACCCTGGGACCGGTTTCTGGCTAATCAGCCGTCATCAGCCAGGCTAGCTTGAATCCAGTGGCAAAGTGAACAAGGGACCCACATCTGGGCATACCCTGCCAACTTAGGGTGAACAAAGCGAAACCAAAGGGGGTGATCGACGGAGTGTTGAACATTGCAAGCACTCACCCCCAGTTAACTGATCTGGGTTTAATCCATCATCATTCTTATGGACTACACTGTTCCCATGAGGCACAGGTTCAGATTAATTTGCATATAGCTATGTCTGAACTGGGGTGGTGGAGTGAGCTAAAGAATGATGATGGATTAAACCCAGATCAGTCGACTGTGGGTGAGTGCTTGCAATGTTCAACACTCCGTCCATCATCCCCTTTGGTTTTGCTTTGTAATAAAATATTCATACCATCAAAATTTATGATTTATGTTTTAATATTATAATACATTTTCTAACCAAAAAAAATCAAAGATTTTAATTGTGAACAAAAATATAAATATTTTCACATAAAGAAATGTTCAAAATCAAAACTACCACATATCTATGTACGTATTACTACATACATATAAAAAATACAAAAGATTTTACAAAATGAATTATAAGAAAATCCTATGACTAACTTCCAAATGAAATAAACTCTATAAAAAATACCCCCAAAAAATTACAAACCCAAGAACAAAAAATGACTATACTCAACAAAACTACTGTGTAATAAACGATAGACATTTACTATTCCAACACCAAATTCAACTAAACTCAAAGAAAAGTGCTGGATACTAAACCATAAAAATTTACCATTGCAACTCCAACTAAACTCAGGGGAAATGATGGATAGTAAATCATAACAATTTACTTTTCCAACTCCAAATCCAAATAAACTCAGTGAAAGTGCTGTATAGTAAACCATAATAAGTTGCTTTTCCAACTCCAAATCCAATTAAACTCAATTAAACTCAGGGAAAGAGCTGGACAGTAAACCATGACATTTTACTATTCCAACTCCAAATAAAATTAAACTCAGAGAAAGTGATGTATAGTTAATCATAATAATTTACTATTCCAACTTCAAATCAAATTAAACTCGGGGAAAGTGCTGGATAGTTCAAGTTCAAGTTCAAGTTCAAGTTCAGGAATTTGTATAGCGCACTACTCACCAACTCCAAATCCAACTAAACTCAGGGAAAGTTCTGGATAGTAAACCATAACAATTTACTATTCCAAATACAAATACAAATTAATATAACGTTATGCTTTGTAATAAAATATTCCTACCATCAAAATGTATGATGTATGTTTTATTATTATAATACATTTTCTGATAAAAAAATGCTAAGAATTAACTGTGAACAAAAATATAAATGTTTTCCCATAAAGAAATGTTGAAAATAAAAACTAACATATATCTATGTACGTATTACAATATACATATAAACAATATAAAAAATTGTACAAAATAAACAATAAAAAATCCTATTACTAACTTCCAAATAAAATAAACTCTGAAAAAAATCAGAATAATACCCCCAAAAAATTACAATCCCAACAACAAATGACTATGCTCAACAAAACTACTGTGTAATAAACCATAGTAATTTACTATTTCAACACCAAATCCAACTAAACTCAAAGAAAAGTGCTGGATAGTAAACCATAATAATTTACTGTTCCAACTCCAAATTCAACTAAACTCAGGGAAAATGATGGATAGTAAATCATATTAATTTACTATTTCAACTCCAAATCCGATTAAACTCAGAGAAAGTGCTCTATAGTAACCCATAATAATTTACTATTCCAACTCCAAATTCAAATAAACTCAGGGAACGTGCTGGATAGTAAACCATAATAATTTACTATTCCAACTTCAAATCCAACTAAACTCAGGGAAAGTGCTGGATTGTAAACCATAATAATATACCATTCAAACTCCAAATCCAGTTAAACTCAGGGAAGTGCTGGATAGTAAACCATAATAATTTATCTGTCAAAAGTTAAGCTTTATTATAAAGCCATCTGCGCAGCGCGCACGGCTTTCTATGCGAATGAGATTAAGGAGAGTCCCAATCCGACTAAATGTATTTTTAAAATTTTTAAAGAGCTTAGAAGCAACAGAGTGGCTCGATCTTGTGTTACCTCCACACAACATTGTGAAGAACTTGCAACGTTTTTCGTGGAAAAAGTGCAAAAGATTTCCCAATCCTTTCCACACGTGGCCCCCCATACCATTCATACGCCTGTTAGGGAGGCATCTTGCCCTACGTTAACAGCTATATCAGAGATTTTGGAGACAGAACTCACTAGACTGGGGGGCAGAATTAAATCGGGCTCCCCTTCTGACCCACTCAGGCACCCCAATTTTTAGAATCACTCTCGCTTCTTCGGCAGCTGTTATGCCATATACTGAATCAATCCTTCGCTACGGCTATAGTCCCAGTTGCTTGGAAGGAGGCTTATGTGTCTCCTATTATCAAGAAGACTACGTTAGGTGCTTCAAAGCCTGAGAATTTTAGGCCAATCTCACTATTTCCTTGGGCGGCTAAGATTGCTGAAGCCCACGTGAACAACATCCTATCACGTTTTTTGAGTACCCATAACATCCTGGACCCATCACAGAATGGTTTCCGTCTGGGCCATAGCACGGAAACGGCCCTGCTTGCCACCACAGAACATCTGCGGAATGTCCTGGACGCCGGTCAAAGCGCAGCGCTCATTCTGCTAGATCTGAGCTCTGGCTTTGACACGGTCTCACATCATATCCTCTTCCATCATTTGGCGGCAGTAGAGGTTATTGGCACCACCCTGGATTGGTTTAGATCCTTCTTAGCGGAGAGATCTTTCCGTGTGTCGGCCTCGCCGTTCCTTTCTCAATCCCAATCTATTGGCTAGGGGGTACCGCAAGGCTCAGCTTTGAGCCCGGCGCTGTTCAACCTTTATGTACAGACTCTGGCTGCCGTCGCGAAAAGTTGGGACCTTACAATGGTGTCTTAGGAGGATGACACCCAGCTGGTCATCACCTTAGCTGAGGGGCCATCAGTAGCGGCATCCAGATTTAGAGAGGGGATGACAGCAGCGGCTCAATGGATGACAGAAAATCACCTGCAACTTAACGCCAGAAAATTGAAGTTTTGCTGGTGGGAAAGAAGGCTGCCTTGTGCAATGAACATTGGTGGCCAGTGCTCTTTGGTCCTATGCCTACGCTTAATGCAGTTGTAAAGAACCTCGGGGTCTGGATGGATGATACGCTGACTTTCCAGACCCATACCAAGAGAGTTGCTGCCACCTGTATAGGATTACTGAGAGGTCTTAAACCCCTTTTGAAATTCTTTGACCCAATAGTACGTCAGCTAATTGTTCAGTCCACCATCCTGACCCGCTTAGATTATGCCAGCTCTCTGCTTTTAGGGGCCAACAAAGCAGAAATTAGGCGGCTGCAACGGGTTCAAAATTCTGCAGACAGAATTTTGGTAGGTCTCCCCCGTCACTGTCCGGCACGGGCTACAATTCAAGGGTTGCACTGGCTATCGATTTCTAAACGGATCCAGTTTAAAGCCCTCTGTTTATCATTTAGGATTATTAAAACTAACAGCCCAGCACTTCTGGGTGAGCTTTTGACCCCGTATGTCCCTCCCCGACAGTTGCATTCACTAGGTCAGCAACTGGTGACTGTCCCGTGGTTCAAACGTACTAGGTCTGGAGGGCGTTCATTTCGCTATCTGGCTGCCAAGCTATGGAATTCTCTACCGATATCTATTCGCGGTATGGAGAACTTGCTTGCATTTCGGAAAGCTATGAAAACCTTCCTCTTTGCATCTGTATAGATTATAGCCAGGTCTGCCATTTCCTGCCTCGTTTGTTTCTTGGGTAGGTAGATTCTATAGCGCCGGGACGCCCCTTCGCCGGGGCAGCTGTGTGCTTTAGAAAATTATTAACATAACATAAGATAATTATTATCTTTTCCAACTCCAAATCCAACTAAACTCTGCGAAAGTGCTGGATAGTAAACCATAATAATTTAGTATTCCAACTCCAAATCCAACTAAACTCAGGGAAAGTGCTGGATTGTAACCCATAATAATATACTATTCAAACTCCAAATCCAGTTAAACTCAGGGAAGTCATGGATAGTAAACCATAATAATTTACTATTTCAACTCCAAATCCAACTAAACTCCGGGAAAGTGCTGGTTAGTAAACCATATTAATTTGCTATTCCAACTCCAAATCCAATTAAACTCAAGGAAAGTGCTGGACAGTAAACCATGATAATTTACTATTCCAACTTCAAATCCAACTAAACTCCAGTAAAGTGCTGGATAGTAAACCATAATAGTGTACTATTCCAACTCAAAATCAAATTAAACTCAGTGAAAGGGATGGATAGTAAACCATAATAATTTACTATTCCAACGCCAATTCCAATTAAACTCAGGAAAGTGATGTATAGTAAACCATAATAACTTACTATTCCAACTCCAAATACAAATTAAAATAATGAAAATGCTAAATAACCCCCCTATATTGATCTTTCAAACAAACAAAAATATATTTTTAGCAAAAAGATGTTTACTCAATATTTAATCAATGCAATTTTTTTTATATTTATTATTTTCAAATTCTCTACACATATTTTAAATATATAAACATGAACAAATGTTTTAATGTAATTAAAATATATATATATATATATATATTTACAAATATCAATTTTTGATAATAATAAAAGAAATATATATATATACATGAAACACTACACTATAATACATTTTTTTAATACTTTTTCAACACTATATTTTTTAATTACTCCCCACCCATATCCCCTATAAACCCAACAGCCCTCTCCTAAAATATATACAAATTTAAAATGATGTGCATTTTTCATCTACATTTTTAAATTACTCCCCACCTTTTCCCCTGTAAACCCAACATCCCTCTCCTAAAATATATACACATTTATGGGTCCATTAGGATGTCGGGCGGAGGCACCACTGCTGTGCCGGCGGTGCGGAAAAATGCATTTTTACGCCCTCGAGCAGCGGCACTCAACTCCGCCATATTAGTATGGCCAAACATAAACCATTTCCCAACCGCCGCAGAGCGACGCGCAATGCCATCAAAGTGCGCCCACCACCGAGGCCGTTGTAGCCAATAGAGACTCCGCTGTGCGGAATGATGTCCGCCCGCTCCACAAATTAGGATACCCCAAGCAAGCAGATGCACAGCAGCGGAGACACTGGCCAACCAGACACGGCGGAAGCTCGACAGCGGAGCGCGTAACCATAGTCCCGGTCCACACCGCCATGGACCCAGCTCTACACGTTTTCCCGGTGCTGTACCTGCTACATCACCAGAAACTCATGGACCACCGCGGACGCTGCTGCGGGTACGCAACTACACAAACACAACACATGGGCTGACACAGGGTCCAAATCCACATCAGACACCCTGCTGGGGACAGGAACACATACACAAGGGCACCCACGCATGACCCACCTGCCACAAAGTCACCCCTCTGCATCGTGGACACACATCCACCGCGATCTTGCAGCAATGTCCCGGTCACCTCACTGCAGCGGAGAACACAAGTGAATACATGCGCACAAAGCAGAAGGCAGGGCCAGTCCAAGTCAATGGCAGGGCACACCTCCTCCCACCACACATTAGCACACCCCATGAAGGCACTTGCCATGTGCCCATCCTGTGCACTCCCATGCACAACAACAAGCCAGGTCAAAACACGCAATGCACCACACAGCAAACAACAAGGGAGACAGCCACAGCAGGAGTGGCTGCACAGGAACACACAACACACAGCACAGTAGCACAGGGCCAGGTAAACACACACACCACACCACCACCACACCCATGGAAACAAACATGAGTACAAGCACCAAATGAACACATACAAGGAACAAACATACTAATGGACACACAGCCTGCATAGTCACACATACATACCACACACTGACACTCAAACACATACACGCCCAAAATGACAACAGCAATGGAGCACAACAAATAGGAAAGCCAAAGTGGGATGCACACAAATGGAAGGCCATGGAGACACAAAACAAGCATGTGCACATCGCATGCAAGACAAGGAACACAGAACAACACCCTCAGACCATTAAACAACACATGGCTGCTACAGTCAGTGAAGTCAAACCACAGGCACCACAGTGCAACAACACAGGGAGACAGCAAGGCAAAACAGGTAAAGGCACAAGGATGAAAGGAAGGCCTGGAAGTCAAACTGGAAACAGCCACATGCAATACAACAACCTCACAGGAGTACACCAGCAGCACAACACACAGGGCCCATTGACACACTCCATGTCTGCCAAACACCAGGAGGAAAGACATACCGCCCCTCACACCAGCAGCACAGACACCAGTGCCCAACACATGGCCAAGTGCAGGGGGAGTACATGAGAGGCTGCACAGGGAACAGTCCAACACAGCAAATGGCAACAAGGCCAGTGTCTATGGCAAAGTGCAGGGCAAGTACATGAGAGGCTGCACAGGGAACAGCCCAACACAGCAAAGAGCAACAGGGCCAGTGTCTATGGCAAAGTGCAGGGCGAGTACTTGAGAGGCTGCACAGGGAACAGTCCAACACAGCAAAGAGCAACAAGTCCAGTGTCCATGGCAAAGTGCAGTGTGAGTACATGAGAATCTGCACAGGCAAGGGCAAAACCGGAAAGCCAGTGGGCAGGGCAAAGTGCAGGGCAAGTACATGAGAATCTGCACAGGGCGTGTGCATGACTGTCCCCTTCCATGGGCAGCAGCACAGTCAGGCGGTAACAATGGGCAGTACAGGGCCACCTGTGTGGGAGACAGGAGTGTGAGGGGGACTACCACTCAGACTTGGCTGTCAGGCGGACGGGGAGCTTGCTGTGTGTCGGGGACATTGGGAGCACTTGACTGGGGAGAGAGTGGCCCAGGTGAGGTAGTGCTATCAGTGGCTTGGCAAGGCGGAGGGCTCCTTGGACAAGGTGGTGTAGTGGCACGTAGAGGTGGAGTCATGCAGCCTGGGAAGCAGTGTGGCTGGGAGATTGTGGCGGTGTGCCTTTCCCCTTCTTGGGGATTCTAAATGGCATCCCTGACTTGGGATCAACTAGAGGTGGTGCAGACACAACAGGCACACTCACCACCAAAGCTGCATCAGGTGCAGATGCTGGCACAACCTCTGGGGACGTGCTGGAACCAGCGGAATGCTTCCCTTGTACTTGCCTTTGCCCCTCCATCCCCTGTTTACTAGGTGTTACCCCTTTGGTGCCCTCCTTCCCCTACTTCTGTGGGCTTGAAATGAGAGTCGAGGTGGGAGGTGAATCTGCCTTGGAGCCCTTCTTAGGTGTACCCTTGCCAGATATACTTTCTGTGCTCGGTGGGCACAGAAAGTGTATCTTTCTCTTTGTGAGATGCTTATGGACAGGAGAGTCCTTGGCTGGGGATGCATCTGAGACATGTGAGCTTGAGGTCTGCTTCCTTGGTTTTTGGGCTTTGGTGTGGCCTGATGGGCTTTTGTCTTTGCGCTCTGGGGTGGATTTGCCCTTCTGTGGGGATGGTGTCTGTGGCCGGGACTGCACGGGTTGTTTCTGCTGTGTGCTTCACGTGCTGCACCGTGACTGTGACGTATGTGAACCGTGGTCACTATCATCAGAACTGGCCACTACCTGGTGTGTGGACAAAGGCCCTAGAGCAGGAATAGGAGTATGTGCATGTTGAAGGGCAGACATCACTGTGGACGACAAAGCCTGGACAGTATGGTGCAGCCCAACCATGTCGGAATGTATGCCCTCCATGTAAGCAACCACCTGGGCTAATTTCTTGTCATGGTCAATGAAGGCATTGAGGAGAGCTGTCTAGCCCACACACAGCTGGCACAAAAGCTCAACAGACTCAGCACTGAGGGCAGCAGGGGGGAGGTGCCAGGTGTGAAGGAAACTTGTCCCCTCTTACTGACCCGGGCACGGGCAGCACCAGAGGAAGTGGCAGGGAGGGTGGGAACTGGCCGCTGTGTGGTTGAAGATGATACAGAGTCTCCAATCCCTGTACCTGCCAACATGGATGCATCCCCGTTGGCATCAGATGATGGGGTACTTTGCGTCTTAGGCTGAGATGAAATGAAAATGAATGAAATGAAAATATATTTATTGAGCGCGATTGCTGCCCGTGTTCGTCCAAGCGCTGAGTTGAAGCAGAGAGGTGACGGAGAAGAGGAGTTAGGGCACAGAGGATTTGGCAAACAGTAGTGTCTTCAAGTTTTTTTTCCTCCTGCATACTCCGATCCCCCTCTGAGGCGCTGGTGACATCTATGTCACTGGGCTCCTGTGCAGCTGTAGTGCTAGTCTTACCCCCACTGGTGTCTGGCTCCTATTCCTCCATGACCACTGGTGAATCTGCATGAGAGATAGATGCAGGGTTAGATTTGTGGCAGCAACACGTGGTGTGCCCCCATCATGTCCCTAGGTGTGTGCAGAGCTAGTTGTGTATCTGAAAGACTACAGCCACAGGCAAGGTGTTGTGCTGTGTGGCCATCACATGGCCAATGTCAGACCTGGATGGAACAGGAGGGGACAACACAGACACAGACTACAACATGACAGTCCACAATCGCAAAGAGCCCATGCCAAACATCATGTTGTACCCTGGGGCCCAAACACTGGTGCACATTGTTGTCAGATGTCTAGGCCTCAACATTCTGGGTGCATGTAATGGACGCTTTGATGAAGTCACACTCAGATTGGGAACACTGATGTTCACTCCCAATGTGATTCCCCAGACTAACCCAATGCTTAAGAAACCTGAAGAGCACAACTCAGACAGCAATGGGAACGCACAACATGGAGAATTACCTTTGTAAGAACATGTAGGGCAAATTCATGACACTGGCACCCAGCCCAGCAGCTACTTACATGACTCTGCAACACTCCACCAATATCACAGGACAGCGTTGGCACAGGCCTTGTACACATGCATCCACTCCCAGCCAAAGTCACCCTCCCAAAATACTCACCCCTTCCTTGCTGCAGATGCTCCTTCTGTCGTGCATCCAGCTCAGGCTGAGTTACCGGCAGGATGCGGCCCATCAGTGGTGTCATGGTGCCAACCGCCCAGGTAGAGGAATTAGCCCCAAGGTCATCTCTGCCACATTCTTTGCCAGCCGGCTGATGTTGTCCCACCTCTTGTGGCAGTGGGTGCGCCGTAGGTTGGGCTCGGACCTTTGCTGCAATGGCCCTCCACACGGCCTTACACTGGTGTACCTTGAGCTGCAGGCACCGGAGACAAGAGGGGGAAATGATCAGTGACACAGTCTTATGTTCCAACATCTATCAGTATAGCAGCAAGATACAAACTCATCACAAATGCAACAATAGGTCTCTCAGAGACTAGGGGACATCTCACTTGAGATATCTGCATGGGATAAGCTGATAAGATTGCATGCAGTTGTGAGGGGAGCACAGTCCCTGCTCATCTCACACACATGCAGGATGCCAGCACTGAAGCCCTTATGTGGCCTGCACACATCTCCAGTCCAATTTCTGGTAGAGCAATATATACATCACATATCAAGCTGTGTCTGGAGGTGGACTCACTGTGTCCAAGACTGCCCAGCAGTCAATGTCCCTGCCCTGTGAATCAATAACTGTGTCATGGTTGTCACATAGCAGGACATGGACTCACAAACTGAAATACCTTGACACAAGGCCAGTAGTGTGCAATCTACAGGGCTGAGATGGGCATAGCTGGAGTGCATTGAGAAAAAAACTTAGGGAATACACAGTAAGTGAAGTGATGTGTCCTTGTCTTTGTGGGAGGGCTCTGTGCTGACCATCTGGGCTCACACTGAGATGGACAACAGGGGCACGCACAGCCATTCAGCCAAGCAATCACTGTCCTGACTCCTGCATGAGCCACCTACTGTGACACTGCATGGCTGACAACGCAACACAGTCCACTCATACCAGCAACTGCAGGCAGGAAATCCTGTGACATTAGGACACACACACTCCCCCTGGAGATAGCAGGTTTCTCAGTTCATGACACAACCCCACACCCTGAAGCACATACTGCACCAGTCCAATCACATGTGTGCTCCCCTGCCCTACACCTCCACTCCTGAGGACTTACCATTACATTTGGGGTACCATACAGCCTTGGGTACTTGGTGAGCACCTCATCCACCAGGACCTCCAGCTCCTCGCTTGTGAATGGACTGGCAAAGATCTTCTCTGTCCTTGCCATTACTGTGGACATGGAACAACTGCAGTGGAATTGGGTGTTGAGGGGTCTGAGGCAGTAGTCCCTGAAGGCAGCAGCAGATGAGGGGTCTCAGGCAGCAGTCCCTGGAGGCAACAGCAGATGAGGGGTCTCAGGAAGCAGTCCCTGGAGGCAGCAGCAGATGAGGGGTCTCTGGCAGCAGTCCTTGGAGGCAGCAGCAGCAGGTCACGGGGCTCTGGCAGCAGGCTCTGATAGCTTTGAAAATGTGAGGCTCCCTCCCACACATATATAGCCCCCTGGGGTCGTTTCAAAGGTGCCAAGCTGCAGCACTTGGTGGTCCTGGTCTGCCTCCTTCAAAAGCATCCAATGACCGCCTCCACGTGGCGGAGCACGCTTATCGCGATTTTCAAAATTGCATCATGCCACCGCAATCATTGTTCCCATTGGCTCTATGGCATGCTCCATGGTGGTAACACACTGCAGAGGCCTGGTGTGCGCTACCGTGATGGTGCATCTTTCAAAAGCATCCAATGACTGCCTCCGCTGTGGCTGAGCACGCCTACCGTAATTTTCAAAATTGCATCATGCCACCGCAATCATCGTTCCCATTGGCTCTAGGGCATGCTCTATGGCGGTGACACACCACCGGGACCAGGCGGTAGCTACCGCAATTTGTGTAGCGGAGCATACCAACTGCCATTTGGGCATGTCTCCATAGCAATCACTACCGCACTTGTGTGAATGGAGGCTGCTGGTGACACACTGCCAGTGCCAGGCAGTAGCTACCGCAATTTGGGTGCCATACAATGACATGAGACACCGCGATTTGGGTAGCGGAGCATGCCAACCGCCATTTGGGCATGTCTCCATAGCAATCACTACTGCACTTGTGTGAATAGGGGATGCTGGGGACACGCCGCCGGGGCTAGGCGGCAGCCACTGCGATTTAGGTGCCATACAATGGCAATGGCCATCTGGCATACATCAACAGTGCACACTGGCCACATGATCAATGGCACATCATTGTACACACGATGACAATGTTCCATTGACTCCACTGGTCACTACACATGTTTGTGTATGTGTGTGGTAGATTGGCATGTACTCCCTCACATGTCACATATGAATTTGATGATCAATGAGGCAGGACAGTGTTGTCGTGAACTCTCCAATGTGTACACATGTCACTGTGTTGAGTTGCAGAGATATTCACGACAATGCTCATCTCACTGTATGATGTAGTCACTTGCATGGACTCTTTTGTCTGCTTATACACACAATTGTCAGTTCTGCGCCAACTCTGGTCATTATGTTGTGGATGTGTGCCAGGTCGAGATGATGCATTAAGGTGTGACAGGTACAGCAGCCAAGTATGAGCCAGGGGTGTGGATTTATTACACAATAGCTGGATACCATGCTCCCAGGGCTGCAAATGTGAAATGTGGTCATATCACAATGAACCTACACATTGACCTATGTGATGTTTGAGGTTCGTGTTTATTGTAGTTACAGAGGTTTGCCCTTTGTATTGCTCAAAGGTCCACACATGTAAGGTGGTGTGTCACTCAATTATTGAGCCAGTTTGGGTTTTCCCTGTGTCATCCAGAATGTGATATGCTGTGCACATCTCCTGATGTATTGCATTGACATGTGTCCACTTTCATCTCAACTAGGAGGAGGCCAAATCTGCTTCATCACTTAAGAGTGCTGGAGGACATGGAGGATGTGGTGATCATCCACAAATTCCGTCTTGATAGAGCCACCCTGAATACACTTTGTGATATGTTAGAGCCACACCTGCAGCCTCCCCGGACATATCAAACAGCTTTCACTCCAACTTATAAAGTGATGGCAGTCCTCCTTTTTTTGCAACTGGATCATTCCGGGACACAGTGGTCAGCGCAGGAGGGATGTCTCCACCGATGTTCAGCATGGTGCTGAGTGATGTTCTGTCCGCCATGATGATCTGCAAGGATAGATGTATCCATTTCCCCATGGGTGCTGAATTGCTAGCTGTGAAGGGAGCCTTCTATCCCCTTGGGCAAATCCCCCATGTTGTTGGTGCCATTGATTGCACACATGTCGGTCTTGTGCCACCACAGGCAAGTGAGCACATATTCCGGAATCACAAACATTACCACTCCAATAATATACAAGTGGTGTGCCTGGCTGATATGATCATCTAGCATGTGTGTGCCAGATTCCCTGGCTCAGCCCATGACTCCTACATCCTGCGGAACAGCATTGTGCCCGACCTGATGGCTAATCTGCTTCCTGAGCGTCCATGGATTGTGGATGAGTATGCCTAGTCATATGGTGTGCTGGGTGTGTGACCTGCTGCCCTCTGCCTGTACAACATTGCCATGTATATTTGTCATACCTAGGTGACTCTGCATATCCCAACCGTCCATGGCTGCTGAGCCCACTGCGGAATCCCAGGACCCCGGCTGAAGTGTGCTAAAATGAGGCTCATGGGAGGATATATCATGTGGTGGAGTGTAATTTTGGTCTGTTGAAGTCACGTTTCCGCTGCCTGGACAAAACCAGAGGTGCACTGGCATACTCGCCCTGGAAGGTGAGTCAGATCATAGTGGTGTGCTGCATGCTCCACAACCTGCCCATTCGCAAGGAGATTCCCCTGCTCCTGAATGATGATAAGGACCCAAGGCCCCCGCCTGCACAAAAACCTGAGTGTAGTGATGAGGGCAGTGGAGAGGAGGAAGGTGGTGACATGCTTCAACAGCTTATCACCCGCTACTTCGCTTGAAAGTGTGTGACAATGTACAACATACACATTGTCCGGTGATATTGCTTTTGTCGTAAAGGGGTATGTGCGAATTGTAAGAACAGCCAGTTGTAAACTCAGCAGTGGGTGGCTATGTTACTGGGACATGTAATTTGTGAACGTATAAGGGACGTGTATGTTGACACTTGTTGGACATTGTGACATCTGCATGTTGGCTAATGTAGATTGTAGGTGTTGTGTAATGTCTGTGAAGCCACACTCACATCAGTGATTTTTCTTTTGTTGTGTTTCCGTAGGTGCCTTGAACTTATCCTTGCCTATATACAGTACATTCTCCTGATACATTGTGGACATGTTGAAGACTGTACATCCTGCACTAAAGACAGAGGTGACAAAAAAAATGTGTGTAAGGTATTTTATTTCCAAAGTTGACATGTGAGGGGGATGTACAATTACATTGAGGTGGTAGTAGAGCAGTGAGTTGACAGTCATGCTAAATGAGATGAAAGAGTAGTTACCACATTGATGTGGTGACCCAGTCCAACAGACAGATGCCATTTACAAGGCAGTGTGGGGATGGACAGTCCAAACAATCAATGCAGTGGTGAAGATGGTTGCCATCAGGGCTGGCTCCGTGACTGGCGTTTGGCAGGTGCTTTGCCTCCAGATACTCCCAGGCTCTTCTCCGGACGGCCCCTTAGTCGCTTGCCAGGGGTGGACCCTACTGTGGTACCAGTGGCGTCTGAGGACTCACCCCCTCTGTGGGCACCGGGGAGGGTGGTGAACTGTCATCCTGTGGGCCACCAGAGGGAGGTGTTGGTTGTGGCGCAGGCCTGTCCCTCAGTAACGCCACTTGCTGGCCCATGAGGTCCACCAGTTGTCCAATGCGGGTGTCGATGGACCTCATCAGCAGGACTCAGGAGATGTGGTCCAGGGATTCGGTCCCAGCCTCCTTGTGTCTTGGGGTGACCCTGGCCCTCCCAATCACCCTGCTGCCACGGACCTGTTCCCTCACCACTGTGGGTCCCCGCACACTCTCCCTGCCGTCCTCAGTTGGTGGTCTCGGGTGGTCATCCTCTGCGACAGGGAGGGTGTTGCTGATTGCACTGGTGGTGGTGGTGGTATACACGCAGGTCGTAACAGCAGGGGTCTGCTGTGCAGTTGGTGTTGTAGCAGATGTGCTGGTGGGGAGGATGGGGTCCTGGGACCTGTTACTCCCTGGCACACCAGATGGACCGGCCTCAAGCTCATCATCTTGAGAAGCCTGGGTGTCTACATCCGAGATTCCCATATACCGGGGGGAGACTGGCTCTGCAGGTTGCTTATGTTGTCCTCTGCAGAAAGATCTTGTTCACCTGTGAATTAGATGGGAAATGGTGATTGTGGTGCACTCTGCAAGCTTTTTGGTAGCTGTGTGTCATCCACAGTTTGTACATTACACAATTGAATCATCATCACATTGTTTGCTTTGTGCACTACTGTGCCTCCTGACATGGCACTGTCATAAATGAATTACTAGTCCATGGTGGGAGGCATCAATGCATTCCATGCAACTTTTGCTAAAATCATGATCACAGGGACCTGTTGCCATGTAGGGCTCAGCACAACATGTGTTTCATTGTTGACCCCTTGTTGTATTGTCTGACCTGGCAGGCCTCACATCTAGAACTGGCCGTTGTATTCTCCTGCATGTATTTGTCCTGTCATGTGCATATCTTGATTTCTACGACCACACATGCTTTCTCATTTTTGAAATGGTCCCTGTTGGTTGGGCCCAATGGCGATGTAGTAATCAGTGAGTGCTGTGCATGATTGTGCACAGTTGTACATGTGCATTGGTGTGTCACACTTTGGCAGCTGTGACAGTTTTCCTTGCTTACCAGTGTGCACACTGTGCGTGGCAAGGGGGGGTCGGTGTGCATATTTGTACAATGGGAGGGCTGGTGTTGTCATATGGTGCCATTACTTCTGTGAAAAATTTGCGGTTGCACATACTGTCTACTTACCGTTTAGGTGCTCACATTTGACTTTGTGTGGTGGCACATCTGTGTGTGCGTGGAGGACGATTACATTCTGCTCAGTGGTGTCATAAGGCAGTATGTTATGACTACCTACCTAGTAAATAGCTTGAGGTGATAAGTTACATACCACATACATCTGTGTGGGATCACTGACATAATATCGAGGGACAGAATATCGACTAGCAACAATATCGAGGAAAAAATATCGACAGACAAAATATCGAGTTTGTATCTACAAACAGGTAAGTACACAAATATCGAGTACAAAATATCGTTTACAAAAATATAGTTTATAAAAATATCGGCTGATAGCAGATTTGTAAGAAATACTATTCTCACTCCAGTGGGTGCAACAGTAGGGAAAGTGTTGGATAGCGTAGGGGTAAAAATTACTATTCCCACTCCAGTGGGTGCAACAGTAGGGAAAGCGTTGGATACCGTAGGGGTAAAAATTACTATTCCAACTCCAAAGAGTGCAACAGTAGGGAAAGCGTTGGATAGCGTAGGGGTTAAAATTACTATTCCCACTCCAGTGGGTGCAACAGTAGGGAAAGTGTTGGATAGCGTAGGGGTAAAAATTACTTTTCCCACTCCAGTGGGTGCAACAGTAGAGAAAGCGTTGGATAGCGTAGGGGTACAAATTACTATTCCCACTCCAGTGGGTGCAACAGTAGAGAAAGCGTTGGATAGCGTAGGGGTAAAAATTACTATTCCCACTCCAAAGAGTGCAACAGTAGGGAAAGCGTTGGATAGCGTAGGGGTTAAAATTACTATTCCCACTCCAGTGGGTGCAACAGTAGGGAAAGCGTTGGATAGCGTAGGGGTAAAAATTACTTTTCCCATTCCAGTGGGTGCAACAGTAGAGAAAGCGTTGGATAGCGTAGGGGTACAAATTACTATTCCCACTCCAGTGGGTGCAACAGTAGAGAAAGCGTTGGATAGCGTAGGGGTAAAAATTACTATTCCCACTCCAGTGGGTGCAACAGTAGGGAAAGCGTTGGATAGCGTATGGGTAAAAATTACTATTCCAACTCCAAAGAGTGCAACAGTAGGGAAAGCGTTGGATAGCGTAGGGGTAAAAATGTCTATTCCCACTCCAAATAGTGCAACAGTAGGGAAAGCATTGGATAGCGTAGGGGTAAAAATTACTATTCCCACTCCAGTGAGTGCAACAGTAGGGAAAGCGTTGGATAGCGTAGGGGTAAAAACTACTATTCCTACTCCAGTGGTTGCAACAGTAGGGAAAGCATTGGATAGCGTAGGGGTAAAAATTACTATTCCCACTCCAGTGAGTGCAACAGTCGGGAAAGCGTTGGATAGCGTAGGGGTAAAAATTACTATTCCAACTCCAAAGAGTGCAACAGTAGGGAAAGCGTTGGATAGCATAGGGGTTAAAATTACTATTCCCACTCCAGTGGGTGAAACAGTAGGGAAAGCGTTGGATAGTGTAGGGGTAAAAATTACTATTCCCACTCCAGTGGGTGCAACAGTAGAGAAAGCGTTGGATAGCGTAGGGGTACAAATTACTATTCCCACTCCAGTGGGTGCAACAGTAGAGAAAGCGTTGGATAGCGTAGTGGTAAAAATTACTATTCCCACTCCAGTGGGTGCAACATTAGGGAATGCGTTGGATAGCGTAGGGGTAAAAATTACTATTCCAACTCCAAAGAGTGCAACAGTAGGGAAAGCGTTGGATAGCGTAGGGGTAAAAATTACTATTCCCACTCCAAATAGTGCAACAGTAGGGAAAGCATTGGATAGCGAAGGGGTAAAAATTACTATTCCCACTCCAGTGAGTGCAACAGTAGGGAAAGCGTTGGATAGCGTAGGGGTAAAAATTACTATTCCTACTCCAGTGGGTGCAACAGTAGGGAAAGCATTGGATAGCGTAGGGGTAAAAATTACTATTCCCACTCCAGTGAGTGCAACAGTAGGGAAAGTGTTGGATAGCGTAGGGGTAAAAATTACTATTCCCACTCCAGTGAGTGCAACAGTAGGAAAAGCGTTGGATAGCGTAGGGGTAAAAATGACTATTCCCACTCCAGAGAGTGCAATAGTAGGGAAATTAAATACTTCATATATTATTTCAAGATATATAAATTAATATCTTTAATTTTTTTTTAAAGTAATTACCAATTTATTATCAATTAATCAATCAATGACACTTATAAAGCGCGCTACATACCCGTAGGGTCTCAAGGCGCTGGGGGGGGGGGGGCGCTACTGCTCGAACAGCCAGGTCTTCAGCTTCTTCCTGAAGGAGAGGTGGTCTTGGGTCAGGCGCAGGTCGGGAAGGAGGGAGTTCCAGGTCTTGGCGGCCAGGTAGGAGAAGGACCTTCCTCCTGTAGTCGCTCTTCGGATGCGGGGGACGGCGGCGAGGGCGTGGTTGGCTGATCGGAGGTGGCGTTTGGGAGCGTAGAAGTTGACTCGGCTGTTGAGGTAGCTCGGGCCTTGGTCGTGTAGGGCTTTGTGTGCGTGGGTGAGGAGGCGGAAGGTGATTCTTTTGTTGACGGGGAGCCAGTGAAAGTCTCTCAGATGTCCGGAGATGTGGCTGGTTCGTGGGATGTCGAGGATGAGTCTGGCTGAGGCGTTCTGGATCCGCTGGAGTCTCTTCTGGAGCTTGGCGGTGGTACCGGCGTAGAGGGCGTTGCCGTAGTCCAGTCGGCTGGTGACGAGGGCCTGGGTGACGGTCTTCCTGGTCTCGGTGGGGATCCACCAGAAGATCTTTCGTAGCATGCGTAGGATGTTGAAGCACGCCGAGGAGACGTTGTTGACTTGCCTGGTCAAGGAGAGGGAGGAGTCCAGGATGAAGCCCAGGTTGCGTGCGTGGTCTGTCGGTTTGGGTGCGGTGCCTAGGGCGGGAGGCCACCAGGAGTCGTCCCAGGCGGAAGGTGAGGGGCCCAGGATGAGGACCTCCGTCTTGTCCGAGTTCAGTTTCAGGCGGCTGGTCGTCATCCACTCGGCTACCTCTTTCATCCCTTCGTGCAGGTTGGCTCTGGCGGCGGTGGGGTCGTTGGTCAGGGAGAGGATCAGCTGGGTGTCGTCGGCTTAGGAGATTATGCTGAGGTTGTGTTTGCGTACGATGGCCGCGAGGGGGCTCATGTAGACGTTGAAGAGGGTGGGGCTCAGAGATGATCCTTGAGGGACGCCGCAGATGATTTCGGAGGCCTCTGACTTGTACGGTGGTAGGCGGACTCTCTGTGTTCTTCCGTCGAGGAAGGAGATGATCCATTCCAGCGCCTTGTCCTGGATTCCGATGTTGCCGAGGCGCCGTACTAGGGTGCGGTGGCAGACCGTGTCGAATGCCGCGGAGAGGTCCAGGAGGATGAGGGCCGCTGTTTCTCCATTGTCCATCAGGGCTCGGATGTCATCGGTGGCGGCGATGAGTGCGGTCTCGGTGCTGTGGTTGGCTCGGAAGCCAGACTGTGAGGGGTCGAGGGATCCGTTCATCTCGAGGAAGGCGGCCATCTGCTTGTTGACGGTCTTCTCGATGACTTTGGCTGGAAACGGGAGGAGCGAGATGGGGCGGTAGTTCTTGAGGTCGGTGGGGTCCGCTGTTGGTTTCTTGAGTAGAGCGCTGAGTTCGGCGTGTTTCCAGCTCTCAGGGAAGGTGGCGGTGTTGAAGGATGTGTTGATGATGTCTCGCAGGTGGGGTGCGATGACAGCATCGGCCTTGTTGAAGACGTGGTGAGGGCAGGGGTCGGTCGGTGATCCGGAGTGGATGGAGTTCATCGTGCGGACGGTGTCTTCGATGCTGATCGGGGTCCAGGCGTGGAGGGTGGTGGTGGGGGGTGGTTGTTCGGTCATGGTGTGCGTTGGTTGGTTGTAGAAGCTGTTGTGTATGTCCGCGATCTTGTTGTGGAAGTATGAAGCGAGGGAGTTGCAGAGGTCTTGCGATGGGGTGATGTCGTTGTTTCCTGCGCTGGGGTTGGAAAGCTCTTTCACGATGTTGAAGAGTTCCTTGCAGTTGTGTGCGTTGTTGTCCAACCGGTCCTTGAATGCTGTTTTCTTGGCGGCGCGGATCAGCTGGTGGTGTTTCCGGGTGGCAAGTTTGAAGGAGGTCCTGTTGTCCGGTGTATAATAATTATTCTATTTAAATTACAAATTAAAAATAATTATTACAAATATTTACCTATTAATACAAATTAATTATTAATTAACACATAATATTTTAACATTTAAAAATTATTTAACAATTAATTCAAATTAAATACAATTAAATAAATTGATTAATGTAATTAATTATACATAAATTACTTCCCACTCTATTCCCCTATACACCCACAACCCGCTACAGAAAATAAATTAGTAAAATTAACACAATTAACAATTAATTAAAATTAATTGTCAAATAAAATTTAATTAATTACCACATATAAATTAATTAACATTTAATTAAAAATGAATATCAATAAATACATTTTCATATTTAATAATTTTAATTAAATTACTTCCCACCCTATTCCCCTATACACCCACAACCCGCTACAGAAAATAAATTAGTAAAATTAAAATAATTAACAATTAATCAATTAATTAAAATTAATTGCCAAATAAAATTTAATTAATTACCAAATATAAATTAATTAACAAGTAATTAAAAATGAATACCAATAAATACATTTGCATATTTAATTAATTATAATTAAATTACTTCCCACGCTACTCCCCTATAAACCCACAACCCGCTACAGAATTAAATTACGCAAAAATTTAAAAAACAAATTTCATTAATTAAAATAAATTATAACATAAATGCACACTTTTCACACATATAATAACATAAAAAACACTATAAAATTTTCGATATTATTAAAAATTCGATAATTTTAATAACCTATATTATATACTTCGATATTTTAACTGTCTATATTTTTAACATTAGATATTACATTACTTACCTTAAAAACAATATTTTTGATGTCTATATTCTGTCCAGTCGATATTTTGTCCATTCAATATTTAAAACTCGATATTCTGTCCATTCGATATTTTGTAGTCGATATTTTGACTGTTTACCATCTGTGTGGTATGGAGAGCTCCATCTTGCTCTACTGGGGGACAAGTGTACATAGTGGGGTTGTATTGCAGACCCCCCACCTCAGACACCCCTCCCTGGGAAGATGGCTACCTACCTGTTCGTTTGTTTGGTGTACTGCAATGGCTTCCAAGTGCTTCTGGGTAGGGGGTGCTACATCCTGCTCAGGGGTGGGACAAGGGGGACTGTTGGGAGTTGTATTGCATGCCTACCACCCCCAAACAGCCCTCCCAGTGAAGATGGCTACCCACCTGTAAGTTTGTTTGGTGTACTGCAATGGCTTCCAAGTGCTTCTGGGTGGGGGGGTGTTACATCCTGCTCAGGGGTGGGATAAGGGAGACTGTTAGGAGTTGTATTGCAAGCCTCCCACCCCCAAACAGCCCTCCCAGTGAAGATGGCTACCCACCTGTACGTTTGTTTGGTGTACTGCAATGGCTTCCAAGTGCTTCTGGGTGGGGGAGTGCTACATCCTGCTCAGGGGTGGGACAAGGGGGACTATTGGGAGTTGTATTGCAGGACTCCCACCCCCAAACAGCCCTCCCTGGGAAGATGGCTACCTACCTGTTAGGTGAAGGTGAACAATGGAATGCCACATGCTTCTGGGTGGGAGTGACTGCTTCATCATGCTGGGGTGTGGGACAGGAGGAATTGTGGGAGTTGTGGTATAGGCCTCCCACCCCAGACAGCCCTCCCAGTGAAGATGGCTACCCACCTGCAAGTTTGTTTGGTGTACTGCAATGGCTTCTGAGTGCTTCTGGGTGGGGGGAGTGCTACATGATGCTCAGGGGTGGGTCAAAGGGGACTGTTTGGAGTTGTATTGCAGGCCTCCCACCCCCCAAACAGCCCTCCCTTGGAAGATGGTTACCTAAATGATAGGTGAAGGTGAACAATGCAATGAATGCCACATGCTTCTGGGTGGGAGTGACTGCTCCATCATGCTGGGGTGTGGGACAGTAGGCACAGTGGGAGTTTTGGTACAGGCCTCCCCCAGACAGCCCTCCCAGTGAAGATGGTTACCCACCTGTAAGTTTGTTTGGTGTACTGCAATGGCTTCCAAGTGCTTCTGGGTGGGGGGAGTGCTCCATCCTACTCAGGGATCGGACAAGGGGGACTGTTGGGAGTAGTATTGTAGGTCTCCCACCCCCAAACAGCCCTCCCTGGGAAGATGGCTACCTACCTGTAAGTTTGTTTGGTATACTGCAATGGCTTCCAAGTGCTTCTGGGTGGGGGAGTGCTACATCCTGCTCAGGGATCGGACAAGGGGGACTGTTGGGAGTTGTATTGCAGGTCTCCTACCCCCAAACAGCCCTCCCTGGGAAGATGGCTACCTACCTGTAAGTTTGCTTGGTGTACTGCAACGGCTCCCAAGTGCTTCTGGTTGGGGGAAGTGCTACATCCTGCTCAGATATGGGACAAGGGGGACTGTGTGAGTTGTATTGCTGGCCTCTTGCCCCCAAACAGCCCTCCCTGGGAAGATGGCTACCTAGCTGTGTTTGATGTGGGTAATGTAGTGGCTGACACATGCTACATGTTGGGTTGTGGGAGGGCTCGATCTTGCTGATGCTGTAGGACAAGGGTGCCTGGTGGGAGTCGTAGTGCCTGCTGCCTGTACACATGCCCCATGGTGATGTTTCTGGCTAAGTTTGGGATGAATGGGAGTGTGTGAATGTTGGCACTGTGAGGCATGTTTTAGTGTGTGAGGTGCAGATAAATTGGATTTGTCCTAGGTGGTGTGGCTTTGTAGTTGAGCAAGACAGTACATATCAGTGTGGTGTTAGTCATTTGCTTGTACTTACCAGCCTCCACTCCCCTGGCTACTCCTGTTGCACTGTCTGGATGCAGTATAGCAAGCACCTTTTCCTCCCATGGTGTGCATGTTTTGGGTGGAATGGGACGGCCACCGCCAGTCCTGTCAGTCAGCTCCGGGTTCTTGCTTCTCTTCTCTTTGACAACCCTCGTCAGATGATGCCACCGCTTCATGATCTACTTTTTAGATCGCGGGGTGGTCCCTATTGCATTGACCCTTTGGACTATCCTGGCTCACATTTGTGTCCTTGTGGCTAATGGTGTCTGTTGGACCAGGCTACCAAATAGTTGTGGTTCCACTCTGACTATCTCATTTACCATGACTGTCAACTCACTCTTTGTGAATCTGGGCATTTTGTGGGTTGCCATGGTGTGTGGTGTGCAAAGTGTTTGTTGGTGCAGGGGTGTGAGTGGTGTGGGTGGGGGTGATGTGTATGGTGTGCTTTGTGCAGGGGGTTAGTGGTGCAGGTGTGATGGTGGTGGTGGTGGTGGTGGTAATGTGTGTGTGCTATATTCTTTTGCCTCTCCTCTCAGATCTGGTAGATGCTCTTCTCTTCTGGAGTGTTGCAAAGGTCAGTGAAAGGGCTGGTTTTATACTGAGCTATTTCGGTGTGTCCAAATGGGGTGTTCCTGTCAGGTGTGGTGTGTGTGTTTTCCTGGGAATTGTATTTTGTTCTGAGCTAGAGTAAAGAGAGCGCCTAGTATTGTGCTGTGGAGTCGATGGCGTTTCGGGGCTGTCAGCTGACAGCCCCGACCAGCCATAGGATTGATTCCCCCGCAGACTCTCGGATTAATTCAGAAATTGAGCACCCACTGCGAAATACTACTGTTGAGACGTCTTTTGTTGGCGCTCCTTCCATCTTTAACCCAGCTTTCCCGGATGACGGGATCCCGCATCCGCGCCGTGGATTCCCTTTCCACAACAGTCTGACCTTCAGCACATTAAAAACCAGACAACCTAGTCCTGAAGACAATCCTAACTGATGAGGATCGAAATGCCGCCGACTCCACAGCGCAATAATAGGCGCTCTCTTTACTCTGGCTCAGAACAAAACCGCCAATTTTCCTTCAAAATCACTTTAATTTGTTACCATTTTGTAGCCATTCACTGTATTATATCTTCACAATTGTTCACCTTGTGCCTCTCACGCTGGTCACCTTGTCACTTGCGTCGCCACGTTGTCTAACTTGTACATTCTTTAGCACCAAGTGCATTTAGGTTGTCAGATGATTTCTCTCATACAGTGCTGCCATATACTGTATAAACTTGTTTTTCTTGAAATACATGATGATTAACAACCTAAACTTTATTGAATTGAAGTCTCTTTATTCCTCACCTGTAATGCTTTTTGCATACATGCTTAATTGCCTACGATAATATTACCAGTCGGGATATTCTATGTTATTCTACCTTTCTACCCCCATCCCAACGTGGTTTATGGGTCACACTCCTGTAACTTCTTACTATTTAATCAGCAAAGGCATACATTGTAATCTTTCTTCACCAAATAGTGCTTAATCTGTGCTATTTTGTCAGTGTCCCAGTAAATAGTGAAGTTTCTTTGCAATTTGCATGTTTGCTGGCCAAATAGTACAAGATCTCTGTCATTTAGCAGATGGGTGGAAGAATAATGAATTTCATTTGCTATTTGCATGGCCAAACACTTTCAGCTAGATTCATCAAGCATTTTTGCAGGCGCAAACGGTGCGAATCGCTGAATTTGGCCGTTTGCGCCCGCAAAAATGGCATTTGGAATTCATCGATGGGTCATGAACTCGCAATTTGAAAAATCGCAAAAAATTGCGATTTTTCAAATTGCGATCGCATTTAAGGAATCTCAATTTGAGATTCCTTAAATGCTATTCATGAACCATTAAGAAATTGCGATTTCGCTATTTTTTGCCGCTATTTACCGTGAAGTCTGACTTCGTGGTAAATAGCGAAAACTGAGAAAAATGCACTTTTGTGCATTTTTTTCAGTTGTATGTTACACACACACATGTCCTTTGGACATGTGTGTGCGCAACATAAGTCTACATTTTCATTTCAGGGGTGCTACAGGGTGTTCTTTGGACACCCCTGGCACCGTTGAAATCGCATCCTTATTTGCGATTAGCAAATTGCTAACCGCAAATAAGGAATAACTCCCCATTCATTCCTATGGGCCTTTAGGCCCATAGGAATGAATGGGGAGTTATTCCTTATTTGCGATTAGCAATTTGCTAATCGCAAATAAGGAATGTGTAGGAATCGCAATTTATTTAGCGATTCCTACATGAATCCCGTTTTGCAAGTCCTTAATAGCGATTCCTTAATAATCGCTATGAAGGACTCGCAAAACGGGACAATGATGAATCTGGCTGTTTGTGATATCTGCCGTCTAGTCGACGGCTGACTAAATAGTGAAACTTCTTTGTTATTTGCATGGTTGCCAGCCAAATAGTAGATGACCTCTGCCATTAGTCCGCAGCCGGGCAATAATAGTGAATTTTCATTGCTATTTGCACAGCCATTGGCTAAATTGTTCATAATATCTGCTACGGTAAATAGTGAAGTTTCGCTGCTATTTGCACGGCTGTGAGCGAATAGTGCAAAATCTCAGTTATTTATTTGGAGGCCTGGAAAATTGTCTTGCTTCTTAGCTATTTGCATGGTTGCAGGTGAAACTCTCCTTGATCTCTACTATTTTATTCAGAAGCCAGATACAAATGGAGGTCTCTTTCTTGTTATCACAGTCACTAGCCAAATGGTACATGTTTACTGCTATCTAGACAGCACCTAAAAGATTACATGATCTGTGCTATTGCAACAGCAGCCAGGTAAATAGAGCCTTATTTACAGGAAATGGTGCATCAATGCCTTGCGCAGACGTGAAAATCCTTACGTTGCCATGGATGCTCCATATTTCCAAAACAGGGCTCTATGGCACAAGGTTCCAGGGGTGCATCAGAAATTCTGACATATCCGTGGGAAAGATGGCCCAAGAATAGTGCGCTGCTGTAGTTGATCACAAAACTAACAAAAATACAGTTATTTTATGTAATGTTATAAACAATTTATGAAAAGTGCACGTTTATCAACGGTTTCTTGGCACTAAGCGGGGTCAATCAGTTACTGGGACAAAAAACTTGAACTTTTAGTTGTATGCCTGAACAAATAACCAAGATAAGAGAGACTTCCTAAACTGAATATAGGAAGTGGACAGATGCAATTTGGGTGGCAGAGAATTCCAAAACTGTGGTGTCAGAGACGAGAATCTTAGACCCCGTGTTTTATTACGTTTGAATGAACATGAGGTTACCAAATTCATGTTTGCGGAGTGTAAGACGCAGGAAGGGACATATTTTAGACGCGATGAAGGCCGGCCCACGATCTGAAAGGGATTTGTAGATTATGCAGCCTAATTTAAAGAGACAGCGTTGGGTCACGGGAAGCCAGTGTAAATTTTTCAACAGAGGGTTCACATGGTGAGATTTAGGTTGACCATAAACAAGCCAGGTGGCTTGCTTCTGCCTTCAGTTGGAGCCAACGTAATTGGTAGGCTGGTATGCTGGTGTACAGAGAGTAAGCGTAATCGATACACGACATAACCAGGGCAAGTATAACTTGAATCTGGGCCTCAATGGTTAAATATCTGCTTATTTTGCGAATTCTCCAGAGGTGGAAGAAACAAGCAGAGACCACAGCATTTATCACTGCCTTCATTGCTAATCACAATTCCCAGACTTTTGACCGAGCTGACAGGAGGTGGAGGGCATCCCAGTGAATATGGCCAAAAATTGGAGTTCCAATGATTTGCTGGGCCCCCTGTGAGGATCAGCTCGGTTTTGTCAGGATTTAACTTGAGATGGTTAGCATTCATCCAGTTGCTAATGAATATCATAGTAGATTGGAAGTTTTCCATGGATGAAGGGGAAGAGTCAATATTAAACACTAACTGGAGATCTTCTGCGTAGTTGAATGTAACCTCCTCGCTCTTTTGAAGGGCCAAAATTAAGGAAAAAATATAAAAGTTAAAAAGGAGGGGGGAAGCGATGAGCCCTGAAGGACCCCACATGTCAGTCTCTTTTTCTCAGCAAGAAAGCTAGCAAGACGGACTGCTTGAAAGCAGTCACTGAGAAAGGAAGATATCCATTCCAGTGAGAGGCCCCGGATCCCCGCGCTATCGAGCAGGTCGACCAGCAAATGGTGGTCGACCGTATCGAAGGCTGCTGAGAGATCCAGGAGTACCAGGGCTTGCGTGGAACTAGCGTCGGCCCCCTACGTAATTCATCGAGAACTGCTAAAATAACAGACTCAGTAGAAATTTCGGGTCTAAAACCGGCTTGGTGTGGATCAAGATAGTATGAATGCTCAACAAAGGTGCTGGTCACGTGGGCTTCCAAGAAGGGCAGCAGTGATATAGGACGAAAGTTGCTATGGATAGAGGGATCAAAGCCTGTTTTTTTAAAAATAGGTACAACTTCAGCACTCTTGAAGAGGTTGGGGACAATGCCCTTAGTAAGGGATGTATTAAGAAGCGACATGGGGGGATCAGGACAATGGAGGAAATCTTCCCGAAGGATATGAGGCGGGAAGCTGTCCTTGGGGGAGTCAGAGCAAACCCTTTTAAGTAGAGACGAAAACCTCTTGGGTGATAAGAGGGAATCGATCCAGATGATAGGGATTTGTGTGTGAGCCTCGAAGATCTAATAGTGTCGAAGGCTGAGGAATGCTGGATTTGATGTTAGCAATTTTTTCAATAAAATAAGTTTTGAGGGAGTCACATAGGGAATGTGACGGAATGGACTTAGCTGTAACACGATCAGGTTAGACAAGTTCATCTACTATTGTAAAAATGTCCTTGGCCTTATTAGTGGATTCCAGGATTTTAGAAGAAAATTATGCAGATTTAGTCCTGAGGATGGCGCTTTTGTGATCTGTAAGGGCTGCCATAAAGATGTTTTTTTGTGAAGACAGTAGTTGTGTCTCCACTTCCGTTCAGTTTGTCGCAAGGCTAATTTAATTGCCTTCAAATCGTCAGAGAACAAACGCTGTGGGTCATGAGACCTCCTGTTTTTAATTGTCCTCAATGGAGCGAGACTGTCTCTGGTAGATTCCAACCCGTCATTAATGTTTTCGCCTGGGTATGAGGAGATACAGTCAAAGCAGAGGGTTTAGATGCAGCTAGTAAGGTGCCAAATTCATTGGTGTCAACGCGTCTTCAATTCCTGGCCATAATAGTGACTGAGGGCAGAGCTTTGGGGATAGTAATACTTGGGATGGTGAAGGTAATAAAATGATGGTCCGACCATGAGCATGGAGATATTCGTGGGTCGGCTATCACTAGGTTGGCGGACCAAACCTGATCTAGGGTATGTCCCTTCACGTGAATGGCTACTTTGATGTGCTAGGTACAGTTCATACCTGCCATCAGGTCAGTAATTTCGGCCGAGTGAGGGCTTTGCCGTGCGTTGTTAGGCCAGTGGTTGAAATCGCCAACAATCAACAATTTGACGTAATTTATGGCCAATTCAGCAATGGCCTGTAGAATATGGCACAGACAAAGGAAAAATCTTTGAAATTGAACTTGAGCAAGAGGTAGTCAACTAGTGGAATTTGTATTGTCACAAGGGAAGTGAATTTGTGCCTTTGGGATATTACCGCTGCCACCCCTCCTCCAACTCTGTTGTCTGGCCTATTGGACTGGATGATATAATAATTATCTGGGATTGCTGCTAGAATTATCAGGACTAGACTTAGCTGTCAACCAAGTTTTGGATAGCAGAAGTATATCTGGTTTGTCGGTGTCAAGAAGGTAAAACATCTCAAGTTGGTGTTTCACCAATGATGGGGTATTTAGATAGCAAATTGACAGTTTCTCCTGTTACGACGAGCAGGGCCAGTTGGAGACTTTAAGGGTTTGCTATGCTTACTAAGGAGCTCCTGAGTGAGAGGTTAAATAAAGTGTTTACAGTGAGCGCCCTTCAAGCCAAGGATCCCTACATTTTTTTACATAATCTGGGTGTGAGGGTCCAGGTCCCAGTCTCCCTGAAGGGATTTTAAGTCAGCAAACAAATAGCGAAGAAAATGGGCATAGTCTGGGGCCCCAGCCTTGCTTTTGGCACACCTTCGGCGCACCGGCTGCACGCTCGCACTTCCATGTGGGCTTTATGCTCCCCCCACCCAGAAGTGAGGGAGTTTCCCCAGCTGGACCACCAACCACCACCAAGCTGGCGGCTGTCCCAGTGCAGAGTCCCTGAGCAATCTGGATTACTGACACCCTCTCCGCACAAACGGAAAACCGAGGTGGACCGGAGGGTGCAGCTAGAGAGGTACGAGTGTTTTTTTAAAAAATAATCACAAGTTAAAACAGTGAGGCTAAGCAAAAGGTAAATTAAATCTGGGAATGAGCGGCGATTTATTTAAGATCAGGGCAACAGCTTAAAAAACATTGAAGTGTCAGCAGCATTTACCAATCCAAGCGTCCGCTGCGCGCTCGCACTTCCATGTGGGCTTTATGCTCCCCCCACCCGGAAGTGAGTGAATTTCCCCAGCTGGACCGCCAACCACCACCAAGATGGTGGCCGTCCCAGCGCAAGTCCCCGAGCAATCTGGATTACTGACACCCTCTCTGCACAAACTGAAAACCACGCCGGACCGGAGGGTGCAGATAGAGAGGTTCTAGTTTTTTTTGTTTTTTTTTATAATCACAGGCTAAAACAGTGAGGCTAAGCAAAAGGTAAAATAAATCCGGAAATGAGTGGCGATTTATTTAAGATCAGGGTACCAGTTTATAAAACATTAAAGTGTCAGCAGCTTTTACCAATGCAAGCGTGCGCTTTTTATGAGTCAAAGAAAGGTGAGATGAGCTGGTTTTGACTGATGCAAATAGTCTACTGTATGGAGGCCAATGTTATAGAATTTCAAGTAGTGAAAAACTCACCTTGCACTCTATTTACATTGGTCCTACATATCGTGCAGGCAAGTGAGAATAGTGCACCTATGTGTACCGCTAGTCATACATATGTGTGCCAGAAGCCATGAATAGTGTATAATGTGTGATTTACTGTGTTAACTACCTTATGTGTGCAATTACCTATTGAGGGGATGTAACCTGATTGAAGATTACACTGTTTAAAGTCACTTCAGCTGGTCAAATTCCTCTGTAATGTGTCATTCCTATGCCTGGGTTTTAGAGGCATAGAAATGGTGTTGCCTCTCAAGCTCAGCTGCCCACATCCCGACAATACATGACGTTTGGAAAAAGTCTTAAATACAACTGCTAAATTTTATAAAGAACTGCCTACCATGCATATATTAATTCTAAGGGGACTCAGCCAATTCTGCCGAAAATGCATGATCTTGTAAGTATGGGGCAAATAAAGTGCTGCTACTGCGTCAAAATAAATGATGCAGTGGCTGTGCAAACATCTTGTAAATATGCCCCATAGTGTTCCTTTTTTATTTGCACAGCTGCTGGCCAAATAGTCCTTATACTCTGCTATCTAGTTGGTGGCGGGTTGAAGAGTGAAGTTGTTTTGCTGTTTGCATGGACACTGGCCAAATAGTACACAATCTCATCTACTTAGTCACAGCTGGGTAAATAATAAAACGTGCTACCTATCTACACAGCCGCCAGTAAAAATGTGCACAATCTCTGCTATTTAGCTAGCAATATTGTAAATAGCAGTGGAAATTCATCATTTACCTGGCAACCTGGTAAATAGCTGCTACCCCTTAAATTAGGTAAAACTAATGCTAACAAAGAACAAAAACTCTGAAATGTACCGCTTACAGTTTACTGAGCTACCTATAGCTTGCATCCCCACCACAGACTTTTTACTACACTCATGACATGTTAAATGACATCATTGATGACTTTACTTATTACATCTCAAATGACATATTTGATTACATCACTGATAAAATAAATGATAACACCATTGTCCTATACAGCTTAGAGTTACTGAGCATGGAAATAGTGAAAGCCCTGGAGACAAGTGTAATTGTGCATTTTAAAAGATATATGATGCGCTGATTACAAAATACTACAGTCTGAAGTTTTGAGAGGAAGAAGTACTCCATGTTCCAAAAAGGTTAAGGCTGAGTGTACATGATTTGCATTGCAGAGGAATGCTTGAAGGCAGGTTGTGTCTTTAAGCCAAAGCCTTTTCTAGAAAATCTTTGAGAAAGGTCAAGGCTGCTAACAATACAATATCTACCAGTGGATGTTTAATAGTTGTAATACAGTAGTATAGGCATATTCTGTACACTGTGCATGCTTATTCCCAGCACTTCACCAAAGATTCTGAGGCATTGAAGATTATTGAATAATATAGAATTCAGGGGTGTCCCACGCAGAAGTGAATTATCCTATACTGGAGTTGTAAGCATGGCTCTAAGGTTGTATGGCATTATGCCCATCTCAGGAATGTGAATGTCTATACTGTACTTTGCTAAACTTCAGAGCATTGTCCTCAGGGCCTCACACAAGGTTTCTTTTAAGTGAAAAATGTATACCAATAAATTTCTTCACTTATAATTAGGGGTAATGTGAAGTCTTTAAAGGGTAATCCCATTATGGTGAATATAAAATTGGCCACAGGTGTAGCTTGTCGAATGACTTTAAACTCCACACACCCAACAGAATAGTAGTATTATGATTCTATTATGTAAATGAGAACACTACTTCCTCACAAGATAGATACTGCCCCCATCTGCACTCTATGTGGCCTGTAGTTCAAGGTACAGCTTTCTGGAGTGGCCTATGGCAGCCTCTCTAACAAACAAAATCATGACCTTATTAAAGCTTTATTTGTCAACGTGCAGTCCCTGCATAAACATGAAGTATGAGCACATGAGTTTCTTTCTGATGTCCTGACGTCCTTTTCATTACTAAAACTAGGCTGTCGGGCTCATCCAAAACTATCTTGGAATCTGCCATTCTCACAGTCTATAAGGTTCAGAACCTCGATCGCGCCAATGGTAGTGGTGGAGATATTGCCGTTATTTTTTAACACATTTACTCATGCTCTACCTTTCCTATTGACAAATTGTTAGAGGCAGAAGCCTTTGGTTTCTGTCTGGCACTGAATGCCCTATATTTGGATGGGAGCATTCTGATCTATAGAGCCCTAGCCCTGCTGGCCCCGTCTTAAATTCCCTCAATGTAGCCATGGTACAGGTCTTGCTGTGCTTCTCACACTGTCTCATACTAGTTGACTTTATTATTCACTGGGACTTCCCCTCTGATAAGGACAAGCTGAGTCTTAAGGATCCTATGCCCCCCCACCTGGCCTCTCTCACAAATGGTCACCAACCCTACACATTCTAGTGGACACACTATCAACATGGTCTTCTCCAATATAAGATTCAGTCGGTTGGACCCCCTTCCTCTCCCCTTGACTGACCATTATCTGATCCATATCAGATGGCAGATGGCCTTACATGGAAGTTGTTGAACTTCCCAACACTATAATAACACTAAACCTTTTTCCAGGATCCCTAAGGAAGTCTGCTTAGCACCCTAGAAATCACTGCACCTAACTTTCCTGGTCTTGATCTAGAAGCACAAGCATTTGACAATTGGACTAGTTCCTCAGTGGAACAGTTAGCCCCCCCTCCCCAGATGTCTGACATGTTGAACTAAGCACTCTTTCCCCTGGTGCCATGAAACTTTGAGGCAGGAGAAAAAATAACGCAAAAAGGTAGCAAGAGATTGGCGAAAAAATTATAGCTTGGCGAACAAAGCTAAATACAAGTCAGCATTAAAAACCTTTACCAATCTAATAATTCCATTAAAAGGATATTTTTGAAGGAAGGATTGATATGGTACAAAATAAGCCAAAAGAGATCTTTAAAATGGTCAAAAAATTCTTTGACCCAGTGGCTTGCCACCACAGTAAAGGTTCCTCGGTCAAGTGGTGCGAACAACTGGCCAGTTTTAAAAAGAATAACATTTTAGAAATTGAAAAAAACTATAACCATACTAGGGGGTCTATTAGGATGGTGAGCGGACACCAGTCAGCCCGCCACCCTAGCGGTACTGGGAATGGCTGCCAGTGGTGCGGCGGTCCCGCACCGCTAATACAGGGTCAGGTTCAGGTTTCAAGTCTTTATTTCAATTTGATAAATCATAAAAGACACATGATAGTACATTTATAAAAACAATAAGTTAAAAAAAATTTTTACAAGGGAAGGAATACAATACATTGGTAAACAAGGACTACATACAAATAAAGCAAACCAAGTAAACCAAACGATAATAATCCTTAAATAAGTTGATTGTAACGAAGTTTAAAAAGAGTATTAAACATCTTAGGTGAGAAACCTGATTAAAACATAAAGGTTAACAATTACATAGCGAACCATGACAGTCAATGGGACACCATTTCATACATGAAGTGCAAAAAGTGCAATCAGTGCAATCACATGTATGTCACCTTATGAGGCAATAATGGGGGGCTCTAGCAACTTTGACATATGTTTTGACCTGATGATCCAAGCCCACCCCAGATATTTGGCTAGGCTCACTACAAAGACCTCAGAGGTGATAGTCTTTAGCGCCCAAATGGCCTCTGCAGATTTTCTAAATGGTAAACGCTGAAACAGTGGTTTTAACCATTTGTTTCGCGGCGCCAAGTAGCTGGGGCAGGCAAAAAGAAAGTGGCCCTCTGATTCCTTCTGCCCCGAGCAGCCTTTACAGAGATCTGATACACCCGTGGACCATTTATTTACAAAAGTGTTCAATGGCAAAGCACTTACCCTGAACTGGTGGTAGAGTTTCTTGTCCAGCGGTTTATTAATAACATCCCAGAAGGGCTCACGAGACAGGTCTAGCATAAAAGTAAGGAACCTGCCCGTGAGGCTGGTAAGGCTGGAAATCGAAACTCGATTTTGACGAAGAGACGCCCAGTACAATGCTTTAAACTCTTGTTTGGAGGAAAAGGCATTAGAGGAGGGAGCTGTCCAGAGTAGTTCTAATCCCATATCTACCAGGATGTTTTTTACAGCTTGGAGCCATGGGATTTTTCCAGACCCACCGATTGACCTGACTTCGGCTAGTTCTTTCGCAAATAGAGACAGGTCAGGGGAGGTCCATATTAGCCTCCACAGGGCCACCAATCTGAATCTGGCCATCTCATTGATCGGAAGGCACCCCAGATCCAAGCAGAGGGGAATTGATGGAGACGACTGTGGTAGACCTACCAGGTTCCGTAGGAACTTGCATTGGGTTTTAAAGAGATTTAGGAGGTCCATGTAGCCCCAAAGATCTGCGCCATATAAAATTGCAGTGCTGATTTTGGCATCATAGATCTTGAGAGCTGGGGTGACCCGCTTAGTGATCGATCTCTTTTGCTCTTTTATTAGACAGCACCGCTAATACATATTAACCCGTATACATTACATTGTGGCGGGCGGTGCTGTAAGCAGCACCCGCCACAATGCAATATATGTATATTGTGCATTAGCATGCACAATGTGACAGGCACCGCACGGTGCCTGCCACCTTGTGCATGCCAATGTGTGGGGGTACCATGAGTACCTCCCAAGTGTAGCCCTACACCCCGCTCACCCCCCTGTGGACCCGCAACGGGCCCCCAAAGAAAACACTGCATGCCTTTCCATGGCTGAGTCTCCGACATGGAAAGGTATGGGACCGTCATTATCAGAATATGGATGTCGGTGCCTGCAAGGCACCGCCACCATATGATGGGCCTTTTCCACCCGGTAGGCAATAGGGCGGATTGCCTACTAGCGGGGAACTGGCGGATGGTCTTTCCGTCCACCTGGGTCCCCACCGCCATCGTAATATGGTGGAGGAGAAATATTAGGCGGCAGAATAGAATGGTGGATGGATCGCCACCACCATACGGGCAGTGGCGATCTGCCCGCCATCCTAGTAGACCTCTAGGTCTCTCAGTCATTAATCCTCCACCCCAGTCAACTACAGCTGCGTACTTTCCTCTTTTGACTCGATCCCAAGGGATGACGTGAGAGCTGCCATTTTAATCCTTAAGTCTGGCTCCCCCTCAGACCCTTGCCCTTCCTTTTGTACTTGCACAGGAAGTAGACGTTATCAACCAGTACTGATTTCCCTACTAAACAAGTCGCTGTCATCTGGCAAGCCAGCAGATTTCAGACTCAAGAATCCAACTCACTACTCCACCCAAGCCAGTCAGGGAAAGGCCTAAAGTTAATACAGAGATAGAACTTCTGGAGGTGTGTGAAGTGAAAAAATGTATGTTAGATGCAGCAAGAAAGGCAATCCTTGTACTGCTTGACCATTCCGCTGCACTCAATATAGTCCCTACAATCCAGGCTAATTGCTTGTCTATTTGATTTTGGCATCAGGGGCATGTGCTGAAGTGGCTGAAATCCTTCCTCGAAGATAGATACCTAGAGGTTTGGATTTCACCTTTCTCGTCCTGCAACAGCAGTGTCTCGGTTGGAGTGCCCCAGGGCTCAGTCCTTAGCCTAACCATGTTTAACATCTCTTTAACCCTTTTAGTGGCATTGGTTGAGTCTTTTGGGGCAAAGATAATCGTGTACGCCAATGGCACTCAGCTGCTGTTTTCTTCCAAGAAAGGAGAGCATATTACCCATGACACCATTAAGCCCTGCCTATTAGCTGTATTACACTGGATGAATATTAACCAGCTTAAATGCAACACCGACAAGACAGAGGTTCTTAGTTATGGCTTCAATTTTTCCCTCAACATGCAAACTCATTGCCATATGGGGCTCTCCTATCAAACTTGCAAGCTAATGTAGTAAAACACTTGGGAGTCAAACTTGACAAACAGCTCACCCTACACAGCCAAGTTTAGGAGGCACGTGCTTTGGCCTAATGCAAAGTGCCATAAAAGTTCTACAGATCCTCTCCTTGCCTGTGAGGAAAACTCCGATCCTGGCCTTGATTGTATCCAAGCTGGACTACACTAATGCCTTGTATGCAGGTCTTCCACAACATCTGTTGAAGAAACTGCAAACCGTCCAGAATGCGGCGGCCTGTCTGGTTCTCAACCTACCTAGACGAACGTCGATCTTGTTACACCTGAAGAACCTACACTATCTTCCTGTTGATAAAAGGATCCTATTCAAGACACTTGTTCTCATGCACAGAGCCTTGAACCACTCTTGTCTTGAGCACCTGTCTTTCAGGGCCCATAACAACACTCCCATTAGAACTCATTGCTCCTTCCATGGCCATCTGGCCAAACTTCCTAGAGTTAGTCTGACTACAAAATTAGGCAAGTCCTTCTCTCTTCTGGGCCCTCAAGCCTGGATAGAGTTCCCATACGACTACTTCAAATTGAAAGTGAGAGGCCTTACAGAAAACAACTCAAGATGTGACTTTTCACCCTCTAATTCTTTCAGCCTCTAGTTCTTACTTTCTGTTTTAGCCACAGTACACTCCTCAGAGTAGCTGTGTGCTCTAGAAATCCCGCTACTTATTCCTTCATTCAACATTTGTATAAAAATATTTCTTTTCACATTTTTACATGCATGTAAAAGATGGATATAAATTAAACCTACATGTCCTATCAGTTATCATCACTAATCAAATATACCTATAGAGTTATGAAATAAAAAAAAATCATAGAATAAGACATGGGACATTGTAATCGTAAAAAACATAAAATAAAACAAATTGAATCAATTAGGTGTCGGTCTCAAAAGTCAGTCCTAAAATTGATCATAGGCTGGTGTTTCACTTGAAATCCAAGGTATGAACTCCTGGCCCTGGTGTTAGTTGGCAACCACCGCCTGAAATCATAAGCCTAATGATTGGGTTTGTGTCAAGCCAACTTTTGGCCAACTAAAGGAGTGTAATAGATATCAAATTAAACACAAAGCCCTTGAGATGGTCATGAATTGAGAGATTATGTAGTAAGTCAAATAAAGAACATGCATACCAGTGTTGTTATCGAAGCAATATCACATAATGACTGCATTTATGTGTTTATTTAGACCTAGAGGGCCCATATAAACATTAGAATGCAAACCTTTTAAAGAAGAAAAAATACGAACACATTTAAAAATATGAACACTTATCACGTTCTAAGGACAAAAAAGATATTATTACCACATTGGTCTTTTCTTTTAACAACAATTTCTCATTCAAAAGTGGCACTCCAATGACCTCCTTTTCTGGTTATTCTAACAGGTGCTCAAATGGGTCCTTCACATCTCAAACTCCTGATGCATTTAGCGCAGGCTTCGCATACATTTTACTCTCAGGAAACCCAGGCGGGTATAAAATATGAGCAAGAACCTAAGACGTTGTACAGGCCAACTATAAATATCACACACTGGAAAATTTTCAACATACGTATACGTTAAATCCTAAGGACTTTACCCTCCATATATTCTTTATCTGCTTCAAATGAAAGATACTTTTCTCTCTGAGATACTTTTTTTAACAATCATTTGTTCATCTCTGTAGTGTTGCACTAGGTGGGCGCAACCACTATGGCCCACACCTAGTATTGCCTTGATGTTCTTTCCTCCCCTCAGGCGTGAGTTTAATGGTTTAGCCCGACGTAGATACGGAGGGCACGTTCTAGAACTAATAAAGAGCCCAGGGCCCTGGGAGTGGCAGGCAGTGTACTGACCACTAATGCAACGACGTGTGGTCTCTAATTTGTTAGCCAGCAGGCCAGACCAGTACACGACACTGGCGACGAGGTGGTCTCGCCACCCCATCGCGTGCCACACTCCGCCCCTCTGCACCTTGCGAGCCTGCCCCTGTGGCCCCTGCAGTTGTGCCCCGCTCTGCGTGATCTGCACACCCCACCGGCGGAGTGTTCCCGGCCCCCCCCTGCAACCAGCCTCGTCGAGCGGCGGCCCAGCCGCGCCGCTCCAACACCCTGCCTCCAAGACTCACCGCCGTTTCCAGGCACTCTAGGCGGGTGGGTCCAAACAAACGAAGCCTGCCTGCGAGCGGCCCTGCCACCTACGACCAGCGGAATCGGCCTCGCGGCCTCAGGTGCGTGCCCACCGCCTCAGCATCCCAGCCGCGCTCCTGTACACGCTTTCTCCAGGCCCCCAGCCTCGCGCCAGCCCGCCGGGCCTTCCGCGCACCTCCGGCGTGCATTTCCTCACGCATCCCGCGTGCACCGCTACAGCCCCTGCCGCTTCCCACGCATCCCGCGTGCGGGGACCCTGCTGTATCCCACGCATCTCGCGTGCAACGCTGCCGGAACCCTCCACTGCTGCCTGAAGTCGCCTGAAGGCGCCCCCAGCATGCTCCTTGACTCCTGGCCCTCTGGTGACAGGGCCACTCTAGCTGACGAGCCCACCGCCCTCCCTAATGGCCATGGCCGCCGTGCCACCGCTAGAGCCCTTGCGGTCACGGGCACGCCTCCGTCCCAAGCTGCTCGGTGGAGGAAATGGGTGGAACGCCTGGAGAACTACTTTGTGCCTGCGGACATCGCAGTCGAGCGGCGGCGAGCAATGCTCTTGCACCTAGGAGGGGAAGCTATACACGACATCTCGAAGGACGTGGTGGAAGAAGGCCCGCCCCGGAACTACACCGCGCTACGCGACGCCATAACGGAATACTTCGAACCGTTCGCCAGTGCGGATTACGAGAGGTTCCTACTCCGCCAGGCCCGCCAGCTCCCAGAAGAGTCGGTAGACGTATTCTGTGCGAGGCTTAAGAAGCTGGCTAGCACATGCACCCTCCCGGACGCCGATGACGAGATTCGCGCCCAATTCATACACGGCTGTGTCTGTGTGTCCTCAAAACTGCGAGAAAGGGTCCTAGAAACAGACAACATGCCCATGTGCGACATCCTGGCGTTAGGGCGATCTAAGGAACTATCAAAAGCCAGAGCCGTGCATATGGAACCGAAACCCACGGTCACAGTCAAAGTGGAACCAGTGTGGGCCATCAAAACCGGTGCCACCGACACTCGCACGAAACAAACCCGGCGAGGAAGACAAGGCCCACTTCTTTCATCCCACGACCGCGCCTGTGTATGGTGTGGAGGAGCAACACCCCACAACAGAGCATGCCCGGCACAAGGGAAGATCTGCAGCGCCTGTGGGAAGGCCAACCATTTTGCTAGCGTGTGCCTATCAACTCAGAGGAAAAGGCCCAGTGGCCCGCCCCGGAGAGTGAGACAGATAGAACCGCTGCCAAACGCCTCCACCAACAGCGACATGGACGATGACGATGCAGACGCAGCCTCCGTCCACGTGGTACGAATGCTCAACACCCTAGCAGCCACGCCATCCACAGAACCTATGTGCACCCTAAACGTACAAGATCAAGCGGTAGCGGCCCTAATTGATACTGGTGCTACGATCAACCTAATGGCGGCTAGCGTGTATCGGACATTAGACACTACACCAGTGCTCCACCCCACGAGAGTGCAGATATACGCCTACGACACCAGTCGGCCCCTACGCCTGTGTGGAGTCTTCCGAACGGCGTTGTCACACGACTCCAATCAACTACTCACCAAAGTCTACGTGTCTCATGAGGGATCTGGATTCCTGCTTGGGTGCAGAACCGCCCAAGACCTGGGACTAGTACACTTCGCCTTCACAGTCCAGGCCCACAGCCTCGACCATCTAGTGCTTCAACACACATCGCTGTTCGAAGGGATTGGCTGTTTGAGAGGCCCCGCCATTCACCTCCACATAGATCACTCGGTCGCCCCAGTGGCCCTCCGGCACCGACGCATCGCGTTCCACCTACGACCCAAAGTGGAAGCCGAACTGCGGGTGCTCGAAAGAGCCGGGATCATCTAAAGGGTAAGCGGGCCCACTCCATGGGTATCGCCCATCGTCGTAGCCAAGAAACCGAAGCAACCAGATGCCGTGCGAATCTGCGTGGACATGCGCATCACGAATCTCGCAATCAAGAGGGAGCGCCATCTGACACCAACAATAGACGACATCATCGGAGAGTTATCAGGCTCAAAGTGGTTTTCGAAGATGGACCTGAGGTCAGGATACCACCAAATCCCTCTACACCCGGACTCACGCCCGATAACGACTTTCTCCACTCATGTGGGCCTGTGGAGATACACCAGACTCAATTTTGGGATATCAAGCGCAGCCGAGGTGTTTCAGAACATCATTCAAAATGTCTTACAAGGGCTAGATGGTGTGCTAAATGTGAGTGACGATATTTTGGTCCATGCAGCGACCCTGGAAGAACACATCTGACGCCTCCAAACCGTCTTCGCCAGGCTACAAGAGCGGGGTCTAGCCCTCCACAGGGAAAAGTGCGAGTTCTTGCGAAAAGACATCAGTTTCTTTGGATACAGATTCTCCGACCAGGGTGTAGGTTCGGACCCTGACAAGGTCAAAGACATCCATGAGGCTCCCGCCCCGACCTCAGTGACCGCCGTCCGCAGTTTTCTTGGGATGGTCCCTTACTGCGGCCGCTTCATAAAAGACCTATCAGACCTCACCGGGCCCCTCCGTGATCTCACGAAATCCACAGCCACCTGGGAGTGGGGCCTGAACAACAAGAAGCCTTCCAGAAAACCAAAGCGCCACTCTCGGCAGACACGACTTTGGCCTTCTTCGACCCTCGTAACGAATCACAGCTCGTAGTGGATGCCAGCCCGACTGGCCTAGGGCCGTCCTGACTCAACTACAACCATGCGGAGAATGGGCCCCCATCGCGTACGCGAGCAGAACCCTAACAGCAACAGAGCAACGATACTCGCAGATTGAGAGGGAGGCCATTGCCATCTTGTGGGGGTGCCGGCATTTCCACATATACCTATACGGGCACCCATTTGTGGTGATCACAGACCACAAACCCCTCATCCCACTGTTCCAAGGATCATCTTCACGACCTCCCCCTCGCATCGAGAAGTGGGTGCTCCTGCTCCAGGAATTCCAGTTTACGGTGGAGTATCGGCCAGACACCAGAAACCCGGCCGACTACCTGTCGAGGCACGCCCGCCCAGTCACTGAAGCAGAAGCAGCGGAAGCCGACGGCACGGAGGAATACGTCAGAATGATCGTAGAGCGATCGAGACCTCTGCCAATCTCCCTAGAAGATGTGACACAAGCTACCAAGGACGACGACTGCCTCCAAATCGCCATCCAGGCTATCCAATCGGGAAACTGGAAACCACTCCTGAGCCCAGCATCATCCCGTACCCTGGAGGCCCAGGCGACGCTAAGAGCACTCCACCAAGTTTGTAGTGAGTTGTCTATCTCCCCGGAAGGATGTCTCCTGGGAGGCCCCCGCCTGGAGATGCCCAACAGTCTCACACAGCAAGCAGTCCTTTTGGCCCATGGAGCACACCAGGGCATCGTAAACTCAAAAAATCGCATCCGGAGTAAACTCTGGTTCCCTGGACTGGACAAGAAAGTGGAAGAAGTCATCCAACGATGTCCTGTGTGCCTAGCAACTGGCCTGCCTAACCCCCCAGCGCCTGTGATCACAGAGGAAGGACCGACAGCCCCGTGGGTGCGCGCCAGCGCAGACTTTGGTAGTCTTCTTGGAGGGAAATACATGTTCGTGGTAGTTGATGACTTCTCAAGGTACCCCAAAATTGAGATCCTGCCCTCCACCGCAGACTCTGAAGTGATCCGTAAGCTGGAAAAGATCATCGCAACCCATGGCCTCATAGAAGAGCTACGCACCGACAATGGACCCCCCTTCAACGGCTGTGAACTAGCTGAGTACCATTCAATCACACCGCATCAAACACCGGAAGATAACCCCAAGATGGCCTCAAGCCAATGGAGAAGTCAAGAGACTGATGAGAACTCTAAATAAGACTATCCAGATTGCAATGACAGATGGCCAGAACCTAGAACTAGCCCTCTTCCAGTTTTTAAGAGAATACCGACTGACACCCCACTGCACCACAGGGATTCCTCCAAGCCGCCTATGTTTCAATAGGGCAGTTGTGGACACTCTCCCACACCATCCCATGTGGGCATCAGCTCCAACTCCATGCAACCGGTCCATGGAACAGCGAACAAAATCCAACAGAGAAGCATCACAGAGAAGAAGAGCAGCGGACAGCCCCATTCTAGTAGGCGACCGCGAGCTGGTGAAAGATCGCCATCCCGGAAGGAAGTTCCGCCTCCCTTTCGAGTTAGACCCATGGACTGTCACCAACGTCAATGGCACCATGATCACGGTGATGAAAGGGAGAGAGAAAGTCACCAGAAATGTGTCATTCTTTAAAAGAATCTCGAATGGAGAAGATGATGGGTTCCCCGACTCTGCAGAGCAATACACAAGACCGACCCAAGGCCCACGGGAAACAGGGGAAGAGGACGCTCCCAAAGCCATCCCAGAATTACCATGACTTTGTGGCCCGCTGCAGACGTTGAGAGAGTTCGAGCTGTACCTCAGCCGTCGTAAAAGTAAGACTGTTCCTTTTACATTTGCAATTCTCAGAGACTATGATCGGAAGTGTTGATATGTGATGTTATGTTTATTCTGTTTTTCACTTCAGGGTAAAGGAGGAATGTAGTGTTGCACTAGGTGGGCGCAACCACTATGGCCCACACCTAGTATTGCCTTGATGTTCTTTCATCCCCTCAGCCGTGTGTTTAATGGTTCAGCCCGACGTAGATACGGAGGGCACGTTCTAGAACTAATAAAGAGCCCAGGGCACTGGGCGTGGCAGGCAGTGTACTGACCACTAATGCAACGACGTGTGGTCTCTAATTTGTTAGCCTGCAGGCCCGACCAGTACACGACAATCTCCAGCTAATGCCTGCTATTCAGTTGCAACATCATATTTTTGAAATAATTCACAAAGCCTATATTTTCCAAACTTTGTAAACTCTGATTCGTTTGATCATAGATCCCTCAGCCATTCCCATGCTACAGATTTATAATCCCGTCTAAGCAGTGCAGCCCAAAAATGTATTACTAAAAATTCTGTTTCCATTATCATGGTTCGCAGGCAGAATTCTAGGCATGATGCCTACATTCCAATAGAAGTAATAACCTTAAACGGCCTTTCTGTTTGCTTTACCTTCAACCCATATAAAATTTAAAAGAAATGCATTTTTAAACACTACACCTGCTAAACACTAAGAGATTTTGAAATCCGTTTTAACAAGCTATGATTTTCAAAAATGTGTGATGGAATATCCGCCATATTTACAAATAAAATGACACAGACCATAAATGGCGCACGGATCACTTTTAAACACCACCTATCAGAAATCATACCTGAAATATTTATAAAAGGTGTCTCTCTGCAATTTTACATTATCTGTTAGGTATTAAAATTACTTTTTTCCATGGCCGCATATTAAGTTACATTGGCAAAATATCTCATCCTTTTTCAGAGTAGGGGTGTTGGCCAGTGACACAATTTCACTGACGTCGTGGGAGCTATGAGCGATAGTGTTGTAACCAAAAGAAGATTTTTGTTTTAATGGGGTGCAGTGTGGCTTTTAAAGCACATTTGCTCCAAAAAATGAGAACAGAGTGCTTTGTTATGCTCTTTTGTATACAACACAAATATTGATCTGAAGGGATACTTGATGTGGTAAAATTATCAGAAACAACCTCTGGAAACCAGCTCAGTCTCAGTGAGTTGATGGCCAGATCTAAATTACTTTTCATAATTTAGAGAATGATGTCTGGCTCCTTTAAAGATAGACGTCAAGGTGATTTATCATGATATCCAGACTGTGGAAGGCTCTGTTCTAAGCTTTTCAGCACTGTACTCCTTATTATATTAGTTATGGCTACTAACTCCATTCATGATAACACACAGGCTCTTTCAACTTTTGATAACACGCAGACACACAAATATCACCCTGATAATACCCAAAAGCTGAAAGAGGGCACTGCTAATAATAACAACACTTAGAATTATTCACCCATATTGATCTTCTTGATAGTGCATAGGGCCTATATATCGTTGGACAATGAGGGCTAAAGCGACACTTGATAAGGGTCAGCTTCTTGAGACATGTCCTTGCACCAAGACAGTGATGAGGGTATGTTGAGTAGCAAAGGGAGCACAGTTTTTGTAGTGGAAAGATGTGGATTACATGATTACCAGAGCCCCCGATGCGTGAAAACTGTTAAGAGTGGATTATTCCTAGTCATGTGAGCATTTGTTTATTTGAAAGCAGTGTGGTAACTGTTCTCTTGCCAGGTATGTGTGAGAGTTACCCAAGGCTCATTAACTTTGAGCCTGATTATGATGGTGGAAGGCCCACCACCGACGGCCTGTCAGTGGCGGGCCCTCTGCCATCGTGCTGCTTTTTTTCCCCTGCCAAATTATGATGGCGGGAGAATCGTTGGTTAAGCGCAGCGGTCGCAAAGACAGCCCGCCAAGGTTCCGACGGGAGGTCCTGTTCCGACGACCTGTCGGAACTAAAACATTACCTAACATTGTGGTTATGCCTTGCCACCGTAGGGATTATGATATCCCTTTCTTACGTCTGTTTTGCTGCAGAAAATCCACAGCAAAATGAATGGCGGAAACAGATTCGGCAGCCCGTGGCGGGCCCACCTTCATCGCTGGGCCTGGGGCAGGGGCACACAGGGGCACCTATGGCTACATACCCCTGCACCATGTGGTAGGAACGCCATGGTGCCTGCCACATAGTGCAGGGATATGCAAGTGTCTTTTTCTTGGCATTGCGGTGGGGCTGCTGACTGCATCCCCACCGCAAGTTAGGGATAGGGACTGTGACCGGTGGCGGTCGCATCGTAATGCGGTAGGTGGGTAGGCCACCTCGTTGGCGGCTGGTCCAACTACAGCAACGATGGCAATCAAAAAAGGGAGATGTACCTCTCATAATACATATATCACAAACTACAAAATACATACACGTCCCACACACTCCCATGCAACCAGACTAGAATCGCACTCACTTTCAAACTAAATGAGTCAATCAATTCCACATGCATTTATACATAATACTCATACTTGTGTTATGTGATATGTATTACTAGCAGCCCGTCCCGACGTTGTCCGGGTATGAATTGCTGCCGGCCAGTGGTATATTGTTTTGTAGGATTTCGTTTTGATAGCATCTCTTATCTGTGACAGGCCTGTGAAACGCTCCGATTTACAGTGCACTGGTGATGCACTTAAGAGTGCGCGTTCAGTAGTGTGTGAACTCGAGTTTCCCTACTTTATTTTTCCTTGCAATATTATATAGAGCGAACTCGACAACATGGCAGGAGCACAATTTACATTACAGAAGAACACATTCATATGTGGTAGGCACGGGGAGACAAAGCAATTTACCTGGAATCACAGGATGTTGAGCTGATGCCGAGATTCGAACGTAGCTCCCCAGCTCTAAAGTTCACAATTCTAGAACTTGTGGCAGGAGGTGTGTCTAAAAGTGTATGTCGGTGCTGGCCATCAAGGAGAGAGACCTATGCATTTTTCAAATGGGTGGTGACAAAAACATGAGTATGTTGCTGGAGATGTGGGCCGCCGTGCCACCAATGTACTTACCGGGGACGGGTAAACACCCATTATTCCGCAACTTTCTTTCCGCTTACCATCACTCCGCATGCTTTCATTACAAAAGTACCATGACTCCGCAATGCCGTTATAACGCTGGCATTACATTTTATATGCTTTTACCACGCATACATTTACAACGAAATTCGTTGTAAATGCATGAATGGTAAAAGCATGTTGTTTTTTAATGTTTGGATAAGGTAAGTATGGGTATAGGGGTATATGTTTTGGGGTACTGAGGTATATGTTTTGGGGTGTTTGGGTATTTTAAGGGTTCAGGTATAGTTTGGGGTTATGGGGTACAGGGGTAGTTTTAGGGTTTAGGGATAGGTATGGGTTTTGGGGTACAGGGGTATTTTTAGGGTTCAGGGCTAGGTTTGGGTTTTGGGGTAAGGGGTATTTTAAGGGTTCAGGGGTAGGTTTGGGTTTTGGGGTACAGGGGTATTTTAGGGTTCAGGGGTAGGTTTGGGTTTTGGGGTACAGTGGTGTTTTTAGGGTTCAGGGCTTGGTTTGGGTTTTTGGGGTACAGGGGTATTTTTAAGGTTCAGGAGTAAGTTTGGGTTTTGAGGTACAGGGGTATTTATAGGGTTCAGGGCTGAGTTTGGGTTTTGAGGCACAGGGGTATTTTTAGGGTTTGGGGATAGGGTTGGGTTTTGGGCTACAGGGTATATTTATAGGGTTAAGATGGGTTAGTGTTTAAGGGTGTTGGGGTTATGATTATAGGGTGCAGGGGTATTTAAAGGGAGCAGAGTGGGATTAGCACACGATATGAGACATGGCATGAAGGGCGGAACGTACCACACGCCCCCAGCGTTTGCCACCCCCCCAGCACACGCCCACATCACAACGTAGACACTCCCACAAGGGACTACTTTGCTGGCACGGTTCTTTTACCTTTTAAATGTATATGGTGGGCGTCTGCATAACCTATGTCCTTCTGCTGCAACTGCCCTTTCCAACGCTGTATTGAGTGTTGTGATTGGTGCTGTGGTTCCTGAGATTACCTGCCTCAAAGGTTTGGGCTCTCTCTTTGTTATATTAGTATGGATGAGAGGTACTTCTCCCTTTTTTTATTGAATAAATTATGGTGAGCCAATTGTGACCCATGCTAATTGAAAGTATCTAGACAAAATAATAAATAAATAAAAAAAGTAAAATGAAAACTGTGTGATGTGTATTTGGCTCTGATACATAGCTTCGTCACCACTTATTAAATAAATGGATCCTTTATGGGACCATGATATATGCCCTGGCAGGAAACCCTTTTGAAATGTCATAACAGTCTAGATTTATGAAGGGACTACATGAAGCGTAATGCTTTATATTGGACTGTAACCACCCTCACACGTTTACACTGTGACGGATTTGCAATTCCTTCCCTTCCAATGGTCCATCCATAGTGAGGCACATCTTGCCCTTTTCATAGAAACTAGTCAAGAAGGGATTCCTCAGTGTTTACAGTATACAGTTCTTCGATGCAGGTCTGCACAGCAGACATCCATCTCAGCATTTAAATTTGCATTTGCAGGCATTGCTAACCATGAGCAATAAAGAAAAAAAGGTTATAATTGTTATAATTATACAAAAGTGACCCATGTGAAAAGGACATTGGGGGAGCATGCTTTGAATTTTAAGATCACTTTTAGATTTTTATGATATCATTGCATAGGGTTGCAGAGTGTAGGGTGGCAGAAATTGACCACTTTCACAGATGCAATTGGCAGTTTGCAACATTTGTATATTACCACTAGGGTAATAAATTAAACATAAAATGTAAGGTCTCATTCCGAAAACAAATGTCAATTCAGAAGCAAATAGTTGTGTGTGTATATTAAATTCCAATTGCAGAGAAAATAGCACTTGGTGAAAAAGGATTCCAATGTGGAGTGTTCCTCCTCTGGAAAAGAACAAACATGCTTTTTAACCATGCAGCAACATTAAAATTACATGTTATTCCCCTTTCCAACCTGCAATACTTGGAATGAAGAAGAAACTTGTCCCGTAGGAAAACCTCAAAGCGTGATTACAGGTATTCCCTGGCAATTTTATCTCCCAACAACAACTTAGAATGAGAGTCATAATGTATATTATTAATACACTGGGCCTGATTCACAAAGGCAAACTTACAATTAAGTGTGAGTTTGCAATTTTTTTGTTCTTCACAAACATATTTTACCAGTAGTAACTTTACGACTGCAGAGTCTCCGCACTCATGTCGGATGCTCCGCACATAAAAAGATAGACCTTGCCTATCTTTTTATGGGCAGATTCTCTGCCACGAGTAGGACAACTATAACATTGCAAAGTAAGTAAAACTTAAAATTAACCTAAACCTTACTTTTAATTAAAATTAAATCAATAAAACAACACATAATTAACAAAACACTGTATCTCTTTACATGTATGCACTAAAAGAAAACATTACTACATTGAGAAACTGTTAATCTACCAAAAAATAACACCAAACACAAACAAGAAAAAATACATACCAAACCAGGGGGCATATTACCAACGAAGTGGCGAAGAGAGGTGTTAGCCGCCTTGGCTTAACGCCTCTCTTCGCCACTTCGGAAACGCTAGGCTGCACCATATTACCAAGGATATGGTGCAGCCTAGCGTTTCCCCCTGCGATGGCGATAAGTTTAACAACTTAACGCCAGCGCAGGCAGGGATGGTTTGTTTATGTACATGAAGGTTTTCCTTCCTGCACATAAACAAAGCTTAAATGCCATTTTGTAACTTACATGTGTGCTGCTTCATGCAGCACACATGTAAGTTACAAATTGGCATTTTTAAAAAGAGGTTTGTTTATTTACAGGAATGGCTTAACGAACGAAACCAGTTCCTGAAATTTACTGTTGAGTTCAGCCAGGAACAATTGCCATTCCTGGACATTCTCATTTTCCCGAGAGAATGAAGACGACTTGAATGCGAACTCTATAAAAAACCTATGTCTAGGAACTCGCTGCTGGTTTTCAACAGCCACCACCCCCGGGCTTTACGTGAGAATCTCCCAGTGGGACAATTCCTACGGGTCCGGAGAAACTGTTCATCTAAACCACTCTTTGAGAAACATGCCAGAATACTTTCTAAGCAACTACAAGAGCGGCGGTATCCACAGGATCTAGTGAAAAAGGCTTGGAAACGTGCTTCAAATAATAACCGTGAGGCCCTTTTGGAGAAAAAGCCTGAAAAGGCACCTCTGCATAGGCTGACTTTTGTCAGCACATTCAGTGTACTTTCTAACAAGATTCAGAAGACTGTACGTAAGCATTGGAACATCTTGAACGTAGCTCAAACTAGCATTTTGCCACCTCTGTTTTCTTTTTAAAAAAGCCCAGAGTCTACGCCACAGTCTGGTCCATACTAGACCCAGAGCACAAGTGACAGACATGTCTAACACACTCTGGAATCTTCCCCCAGTACGTGGTCATTTTCCCTGCGGTTCCTGCAGTGCATGCCCTCAGACTTACAAAGCTGACAAGGTGGATTTTGGCATAGGAAAACCGCGGTTGCTTAAAAAACATACTAATTGCAACACAGAAGGTGTCATATATATGATAACTTGTCCTTGTCTATTAAGGTACATTGGCCATACTACTCGCAAAATGAAGGTTCATTCGGTGTCATAAGCAGTCTACCTGTTTGACCAACCATTTTCTGTCTATGAAACATCGGGCAGAAGATCTAAAGTGGGTGATTTTGGAACATCCATACATTCCATCACATATCAGTGACATCACAAGGTTTTTATTCATAAAGGAGCAGAAATTGATTTTTAGGCTCCAAAGCGACAGTAGAGGATTGAATGAAGCCATTCCGTGGGTTTCACTGTAGTAGGACACATTATCCCCATTGGCTTCAGGATCAGCATTAATTTGGAAAGAGGGAATCCTCAGACGGAGAGGCAAAGTGAAACCTTGAGATAAGAGAGATGGTTTAAACTTACCTCATTTGCTTTTATTACAGTAATGTCTTTATGCAAGACCATCTGATACATAACACCTCTCAAGACGTAATGTATGTTTTGCTTAATTAACATATCTGGTTCAACCAACACGAAACTCATTGACAATTTTTTTGCATTTATGGTCTAGGTTGTAAAGATTGCTTCCTCTGTATTTTGGTTGCACGAATGGATTCGCCTTGGGGTCAAGGCTGCATTCCCGAGAGTGTTCAGATAAGAGAGCAGTGTCTCTTCTTCTGGGCATGCACGGTGATTGTTCGTAAAATGGAGATTTTTCTCTAACAGTTTTTTCTTTAACAGTATCTCTCCTAAATAAAAAATGACAAAAAACTCCCCCACTATTTATAACAAATTAAACGTATACCTAAGATGTGTAATTTGGTGGGTGTGGTGACAATCAGCCGAAATGCGCTTTTTTAATAAGAACATATAATAGGGGTCTGTTACATACAGCGCTACATATTGCCTTCAGTTTTATAGGATTTTGACTTTGCCACGAAGGTACAGCGCACTCCGTGTGCAGTGTAATGTATTCTCGGGCGGCATGCATTAGCGCATGTGCGAAGGTATAGTGCTCCTTCTCCTGAGCATGCACGCATCAACCAGCATTTTCCGCTCATGCCAGATGGACTAGCTATGAATTGGTCTGGCAAAGCACAGGCGCAGATCGGCATGGCGCCTAGAAACGTGACTTTCATTGGCTTTCAAATGCAGACAATTAACCAATCAGACTTAGTATAAAATCGCAAGGGGAAGTCCAGTCTGTACCTCCACTTCCTCTCGGATGTCAGAGAGAGGTACCAACGGACAGGTAAGGCTCTCCCCCCCTTTTTTTAGCTAATGACACTCTGCTTAAGAGAGGCAGGGTTGAATAATCCGTTTTTTAACCTGTGGATGTTTGTTTCATAACCTTCTGTATTTTCTTTGCCCTATGTACTTAGTAAAAGATCAGATGTGGGAAGCAAAGCAACAGTACAGAGTATCTGTTTATTTTAATGATAATGCCATAACCAACTCTGGCATTTTCTATAGGTGTGAGTTCTTTGTTTCTTTTGTCTGGCACCTGGGTAGGTTAAGCCATAGGATGATAGGATAGCGTCCATCACAAATTGTTAGGGTTTAGATGTAAAGTAATTTGTCTGGGCATATGAGACAGTTTGCTAATTATGTCCCTAATCTTTTTTACATACTAGAGCAGGCCTCATATTCCCGGGCGGTTGCCGGGTGAGGTGAGGTTGTCTCCCACAAAAAGCTGGGTGAGTATTACTGAGAGGTACTTCCTTTCTGTAATAGGGCTATTATGCTCACGATTAATCGGAGTATATAATACTCACGCAGTGGTGCTGTCTGTACAGTTTCTTTGTAACTATGTGGATATATACATGTAAATATGTGTGTTTTCTATGTCTTTTTTCCAACAGGGGAAAGTCAATTTACTTCTTCCAGTGTACATTGGGGCTTCAAGTTTCTGGTCGATACAAATATTGTAAAGTATATTATTTATTGTTATTCCCACATTACCATCACATCAGTTTTCCCTTTTTTTGTTGCAGTAGCTTACCATCACTAGGGTCCTAAAGAAAGCCGGACAGAGTTTCCATTTAGGCTGAAACATATTGACCGTCCTGCACAGCGCCATGGTGTAGTTATAGATTTATACTACCAGGCGTGGTTTTAATTTTGACACTTGGACAATCCTCATTAAACATATTTTTTGTCTAAGTAGTTAATTTTAATTATCACTTTCACTAGAGCACTGCACTTCATTAGCATCACCTTTTTGAGCAACCTTTTGGCTAGAGTTTCTTTTGATATCCACATCCGCACCGTCACTTGATGGTTTGGGCGGTGTTCGGATTGTTTACCAACTCCATCATGATGAGATTCCGCCAGAAGGGTGGGCTGATGGGAATTTCTCAGCCAGATGTAACTCATCCTTTTTTTGTATAATCCCTGTTGGTTCTTAGTTACTAGTACAGAAGCACACACAGTGGACCAAGGCATCTCTGTTTTGTATTTTGGGATCTAAACATAGCCCTCAATAAAGAGACTGGTCTAGACAAACTGCTACCCTGTGGGACGCCCTTAAAATGCTTCTTAGGGGAAATTTTATAGCAGAGGACACAAGCCTGAAACAGTTACGTGGTGCTCTCTTCCAGAAGCTAAGGGACGACATGATAGATTTGCAATAGGAACACAACCTCACCCACTCTCAGGATACGTGGAGGAAATTTCTTAAGGTCTGGGACCAACAAACTCAATAAGGCTGCCTTTTCACTTGCCAAGCTTGATAATGAATACTATGCCCTAGGGAACACGCTGGGGAAACTATTAGCTTCTCTTGCCAGAGCCAAACATGCCCACTCCAGCATCTCTGAAATCCAAGATCGGGATGGACAGATCTTCACATCAGACCCCAATAAATCTGAATTCTTTTGGGCCTTTTATCCGCCCCTCTACTCAAAAGAGGACACTGGACCACAATGAAAGGCCTCTTATTTAGCGGGTGTTGACCTCCCCAAGATTAGCACCTAAGATAGAAGCTCAAGCAAATTACACAGAAGGAGAAAATATTGCTGTCTATGGTGAAAATGTCCCCTCCAAAGACCCGAAGTGCTCAGCCTCCATCCTACTCTCTTTATTGTTAAAAGTCTATCGAGAAATGGTCTAAGAGGTCTGATTGACACCTTGCATTTACAAATCTACCATTTCATTGATTCTTAAGATGGAGAAGGTCCCCAAAGAGTGCTCCTCAAATCACAGATCAGTCGTCTGGAGGGGATAGGAGTGGAGGGAACTGCCCTATCATGGTTGGAAAGTTTCATTTCCAACCGTTCCCAAAATGTTCGCCTGGGCACCCATTATTCCATCTCTAGGGAGCTCACTAAGGGGGTTCCACAGGGCTCGTGTTTAAGCCCCACATTATTTAATGTGTATGTAGCCCCCCTGGTGAATATTGTAAGGGAACATGGGTTCACACCAATATCTTACGCTGATGACACCCAGCTATTGTTCCCATTCCAAAATATGACCTCTGCAGTAAAAAATTATTTCGCTGCTGGAATGAGAGCAATAGCCGGATGGATGACCTCCAATTGCCTACAATGCAATGTGGGCAAGACAGAGGTCATGCTCTTTGGAAATGCCCCACTCCTTTGGTCACCTGAGTGGTGGCCTCCAGAACTAGACACAGCTCCATGCCCAAAGGAAAGCATAAAAAATCTGGGTGTCAAGCTGGACCAATCACTGGTGCTTAAAGACCGTGCCATACAGGTCACAGGAACCTGTATGAGAGTGATTGGCCTACTTAGAAGGGTTTTTCCCTATTTAGCAGATCATCACCGGAAAACACTAGTGCAGACCCTAGTAATTAGCAGACTGGATTACTGCAATGGATTACTTATATCTGCTAATGAGGAACAGCTGAGGAGGCTACAGGTAGTTCAAAATACAGCTGCCAGGCTGATTCTCAATGCCCCTGCTAGATCTTCCTCTCATCCCTTACTAAACGAGCTACACTGGCTTCCCATTCGCCAGAGAGTACAATTCAAGATATGTTGTACCATCCACAAATGCTTGTTTGGAACTGGCCCAAGATATTTGACTGAAATCTTTAAACCTTACCAACCTGGAAGAACCCTACGATCAGAAAACCAAGCTTTGCTCCAGATCCCTAGGATCAAAAGAGAAAGACAGGGAGGCCGAGCCCTTTCATACAGGGGCCCTACTCTCTGGAATTCACTACCCCTCACTCTTAGACTAAATTCCAACCTCTCCGCCTTTAGGAAATGTCTGAAGACGTATTTATTCTCTACTCAGTGACTCTAGCAATGCCATACAGATATCCTGTTCTTGCCTACTTTCAGAACAACAAAGCGCGAAGATATCTCCTTGGAGATCGAATTCCGGCGCTATACAAGAACCGAAAATAAATAAATAAACATCATCTCTTAACTAGATCTTCACTAAGGTATGCCTCCTTACGCCGTCAAGATTTGATGGGAGATCAAGTTCTACCAGAGAGCTTGCATCCAGTTAAATGGTATGCTGTGCAATTGAGTCACCACATTGAGGGAAACATGACAGGGATGACCTCTCTCACCTCTCCTATTTGCGCACACACTGAAGCCCCTAGCCCAACATATTAGAGTGAATCTCCTTTTCAAGGGCATCAGGTTTGGCATGCTAGTCATGAAGGTCACTTTCTTTGCTGACGATATACTAGCTCACTAACTGAACCGGGCTTGTCTTTACCCCACTTAATGGCAGAGCTAAGGGCTTACTAGAAAGTCTCAGGCTTCAAGATCAACTCAGCAAAATCAGGGATCCTTAATCTTTCTACACCAGCCCCTGCACATGTTGACCTCCTTCGTTAGGCAGAGTCCCATTTATTACCTGGGACTGACACTGTTTCACACGTTGTCCCAGACACATACCATGAACCTGCAGTGTTTGAGAAGGACGGTGAAAGCTAAATTAAGTAGTTGAAAACATAAAAGACTGCCCATTTTAGGGCGGTTGGCAGCCATCAAGATGGCTATTCTACCTAAGATTCTTTACGTCTTCCAGACCTTGACTGTCTTGATCCTGTAAGACTACATTGCAGAACTCCAGTCTTTCTGCTACACATCTCTCTGGGTTGGGAAATCCAAATGCCTCTCTAAACACAAATGCAATTTTAAACTGTGAATGGGTGGCTTAGGTGTGCCCAACCTAGAATATTATTATGCTGTGGCACACCTTTGGTTTCTCCTCCACTGGACCAGGAGGGAAACTGACAAAGGGTGGTGTATGGTGAATCATAATATGGCAGTGGGGTTCCTGTGGGAGTTCCCATGGAAACACAGTGTTCAGCAAATGGGCCCTCTCTATAGATTTCCCATCACTAGGGCTACTCTGAAAGTATGGGACAAAGTGGCGACTAAAAATGGGCTGACATCCTTTCCCTCACCCTTTACACACCTTTAGGAAAAGGTCAACATTTATCCATGCCTAGAAGGGGGACACTGAAGGGCATGGCTACAGATGGGCTCAAAACACACACTACAAGATATCTTTGAGGGGGCTCCATTAAATCTTTCGACCAGCTCAAGCTTGACTATGGCTTTTTGGAGGCATAGCGATCTCATTACCTACCATTAAGGCATTGGGTTCTCTCCCCTGGGATTCGAGATGGTGCTACCCAAGCTATTACACCATTTGAGAAATACCTACTCCATTGTACCCACTATGCCCATGCCATGTCTACGTTTTATGCTATGCTAAACACCAAGGGACACACAAACAAATTTCCCTTTAAGTGAGCCAGGGAAAAGGATACAGGTATAACCTTAGATGAGGCCCAATGGGACGAACTACTCATCCATATGCATCAAGTCACAAAACAAACGGGGAGAAGGGAAAGATTAACCAAGAACCAGTGGTACTACACGCCTAGCCTCTTGGCCAAAATGTAGGCAGGATGAGACTCATGTTGCTGGTGAGGATGAGTGGAAGAGAGTGCATTGCTGCACCTGTTATGGTCCTGCCCAGACATTGAACCCTTTTGGGACTCTGCCCTCAAGACTATCACACCAAATAAAAGGGGCTGGCATCACTAGATGCATAAAGGTTATTGCTTTGGGTCGGATGAAGAAATGTACCCCTATAGGGTTGGAAGGCATGTTTAATTTCCCACTCTCTTCTTGCTGCAAATAAATCTATTCTGTCACCCTAGAGCCAGTCTGTAACTTCAGCTGAACTCCGTTGGATTGAGAGACTATGGGTCCTAGACATGGAAAAAATGTCCACTGAAATTACGGGTAATATTAAAAAATTCACAAAGCAATGGCGGCCGTTGTTGGACTTCTTTGCCTTGGACAATAAGGAGTTAATATGCCAGAAGTGACACAGGGTCCTGAAAACCGTGGAGGACTTCAAGATGGAGGTCTACTACTCCTCCACTTGTCCATTTCCTTCTGGTTCCTCTTAGGTGCAGACTAACCAACTCATCAACTAGGAATTGTGGTATTCTTTTTACTTTTCCTTATTGTTACAAGCTTCTTTATTATTGACTATTCATTCAACAGAGTGGGCGGGTCTAGAGGAGTTCTTTGTCGCTTGGGGGGACTGATGTTTTCTGGATTTTTTCTCCTGGTTCACTGACAAAAATACCAATAAATATGTATTTGACATGAACAAGAAATTTAGCATTGAATTGGGATATTTGGGCTCACAACAAATTTCATGGACTGTCCCCTTGATGTGAGATGGATCCCAGCAACTGTATTTATGAGCACACATGAACGCAGTCAATTATTACTAGATTGGTACTGTCAATGTGTTTTTGTGTTCGTAATGACTTGAATTTCATTTTTCTGGTGGCTATTTTACCCTACAAGCTTCTCAGTTTTGTTTGTGGCATGGCATGAATAATACCTCATGCCTGATAAGTTGTGGTTTTGCTTTCTTGTATGCTTTCACTGATTCCTCTTTCATTTCAAGATGGAGGCGTGGGTGCTGTCCGTGAAGACCAGGGGTTCGCTCACGAATATCTCTACCAGTCTCAATCTGGATTACTTGTGACACTCCTCTCTTACCAGCTGATTACCCCTATAAATGAAGGCACGCTTGGAGAATTACCTGCAAAAAATCCTTCCCTCCAAACCACTCACAGATTATTAGAGATCACAGATTTTAATCACAGAAATGTGCCAGTAGCCATTCATCTTATTCAAGTTTGACATAGTGACAACCAACATATTGCAAAACGCCATATAGTTGTGCATTACCCCAGTCACAACTGTGCTACCCTTCTAGCAGCAATTCGCAGGGCCCAATTCACAAAGAGACTTATGAGTCATAAAGTTCAAGGCAGAATCTCGGCAAAGCACACTATCTGAAGTGTGTTGTATGGATATTCTTGCGTGAGTGCAGAACTTATACCATAAGAGTGGAGACTGCCAGAGTGCCGAGACCTCCCATTTGAAACTTTACGACTCGTACGTCTCTTTGTGAATCGGGCCCACAAACTTTAATCACAATACATTTGAAAATATTCTGCACACCCTTCCAAAACAGTTCGTATGTGCCATGTAGTTGGGCATGCATGTGTTCACAACAGTACACATTCCATATCACACAACAGAAGCTTAAACTCACCATTATACATTAGACAGAACATTACACACACACATCTAATATTGCCCAGACAAGCTATATAGCACAACATACATATTTGTAAAGCATAAAATCGCCAGAAGGGTCTCTCAGCACTGACAACAGATTTTTATTGTTACCCATCTCATTGATAGGTATTTGATCAATTTTAGGTTGCAACTAAATGAGTGGATCTCCTGGGAATAAAACCTTCCACCTAGGAATCAACTAGATATGCCCGAAAGGGTTGCATTAGTTTACTGAGCCCCCTTTAATCCTAACGCATCCAGATGGGATACACAGGTGGGAAGACATGTAATGTAGCACTGCCTACCCAGACATACCACACATCATCTTAAAACTTCACAAATAGAAACAGAACTCTGAACATAAGTTAGGCCGATGTAGGATGTCCACCACAAATTGGTGGATGTTCTGTCTGCATTATTTATAGTTTAAACTTATGTTCTGCGTCCATCAACCTAAATAAGCTCCAAAATATGCTAATAACTGGCTATTAAATCATCCAGCAACACTCACTACAATTAGCTTCCGGCGTGTGGTAGGCAATGTGCAGCCGCACCAACCATGGACCTATATAAGCAATTTTCTATAACCCTTGCTCAACACATTTTTTTTTTTTTAATTTTTTATTGAGTAGAACGTAGTTAAGCTACAATTCATGAATGAACAATTTGAGCAATGGAAATGAATACAAAGTTTTAAAATGTTGAAAGCTTCTTCTAATAGAGTAAACATAAGTAAAACTTGATAGAAAACCAAGTTAAAAAGGGAGAGGTTTGAAATACTTAAAACTCATAAGCAGTCATTATTACAATCCTTATTACAAAAAATATTAATTAATTTTCAAATACAAGCAATATGCAACATCCTCAAACTTTGATCATAAAGTGCAAGTGCAATACAGTGCAATCCAACTTAGAATAAAGTGCATGTGCTATGAAATTTGCTTGTTAATCGAGTCTATCAACATTTCATGACTGCTTTTAGAATCATAAAAATTTAGTTTTAGTATTCAATCTAATTTCTAACTTAACCCCTCCTTTATTGCCTCCAGATTCTCAAAATACTTCCAGTTTCTTTCAAAACTTCTGACTGCTCCCACTCTACAGGCATAAGCTTTTTTGAAATTCCGAGACCTCCTCATTTTGTTAAGCCATTTTAGATGGGATAGAGGTTCCTTCGATTTCCAATTTTGGAGTGTTAGGGAGCGAGCAACTGTACAAGAAATAAACACAAATATTTCCTTATTATCATTGAGAGTACCTCTATCTTTGGATGTACCAAAGAGGGCCAATTCGGCTGAGGGTATTAGTGTTTTCCCTATAGCCTCCTCAATGTCTGTGAGTATGGCCTCCCAGAAAGATTTCAATTGGGGACAAGAAAAAAAAGTATGAAGCCAGACCCCCTGGCCAGCGGCCTGGCATCTAAAGCATTTATTCTCGACCTCTGGGAACCTTTTCTCAAGTGCTCCCGGAGTCCAGTATGCTAGCCAACGGGACAAGAAGGCCATCCTCTTGAAGTTAGCGGCACGTAGTGATTTATAGCCTAACAAACTTATGGTTTCCCATTCCTTATGTGTTAAATTGCATTGCGTTAGAATAAATATTTTCTCAAGATGGCTGTCCACTATGTCTAATTGCCTGGCACAATGGAGCCTCTTGTACCAATTTCCTATGCCGCTGGTTTTGGCCTCATAAAGGAGTCTTACCAGCTCACCCATTGTGGGGAGAAGTCCGCCAATAGTTCCTCTCAGGAAGTGGACAATTTGTAAATATTCAAATATAGTAGGTCGCACGGGAGTGGTTATTCTAGCCAGCACTTCTTACCACGAAATAATTCTATTCAGAACAAAGAAGTGTCTTAACTCCCGAAATCCCAAATTCCCCCAATTTAATATTCGGCTATTACTAATGGGGAGGCCCAGACAAAAACACTCTCGTAAGCTTAAAAACTGGGAAGCTGAAGAACTAAGATTTTTCTTAAAAAAGGACTGTAATCTGGATAGATGTTCTTTCAAGGTCTTGTATGCCGTCCGTTTAGGGAGTTTTGCAATCTTTAAAAATACCTGGGTTTGAGAATCGGACTCTTGTAGCATTTTTACTAAGAAGAAGCTATCTCGTTTGTTTTTTGAACCTATCAGACCTGCCACTAAATCCAGAGAGGCTGCCTCATAATATGTTTTTATGTGTGGAAGAGCAAGTCCCCCCTGCTCAACTGGAAGTTGAATCATGGATAGCTTTACCCTTAGGGTCCCCCCCCAAACAAAACTTCTGATCATAAATTCAATGTCTTTAAAAAATGGAATTCAGTTTAATAGGAACATTACGAAACAAAAATATTAATAAAGGTAAAATCGACATCTTGATCAGAGATATCCTATCAATCAAGGTGAGAGGGATTAAAAGCCATTGGGAGAGAAGATTCTTGATTTTATTCTTCATTCTCACGTAGTTAAGGAGATAAAGCTGATGATAATCACAGGTCACGTATATGCCTAGATATCTAATAGGGTCTCGGCTTACAGCCTGGACATGCAAGCACGATGGAAGATGGCTGAGACTGGTGTTTAAAGCGAGAACCTGTAGTAATTTTGTAACCTCCTATTTGTTCATAAGCTTTGAATTCTTTTAATATGATTTCTATATTCTCCTTGTTTGGCTTTGCATAAAGGATAATATCATCCGCGAAAAGCTTAAGCTTCTCCATCCCGGAGATAGGGGGAGAATGTCAGGGTTGTTTCTAATTTTAATAACCAAGGGTTCAATAAAAAAGTAAAAAGAAGAGGAGACAAAGGGCAGCCCTGCCTGGTCCCACGATTAACTTGGATTGAACCAACCTTTTCCGAATTTATTTTAATATGTGCTGAAGCACCTTGATAGATGTTCTGCAGCATCTTAATCACTTGTTCTGGGAACCCGAATAGAACAGGGTTGCCCAGTTAACTAGGTCGAATGCTTTGTCCGCGTTGACCATTAAGATACAGGCGGGGGTTGAATTAACATTAAGATAGTCTAGTGCCTGAATTAAGAATTTGGTTTTAGAAGCCATAACACAGCCTGCTATGAATTCTGACTGATCGTTATGTATGACTTCTTGCTCCGCATACATAAAACGATGGGCCCAGATTTTCATTAGGATTTTATAGTCAGAATTCAGAAGGCTTATTGGCCTATAAGAATTAATATCTTCTGGACTTTTGTCTTTTTTAACAAAATATATTATTATTGCTTCTTTAAAGGACTCGGGTACCACTCCTCCTAGCTTGATGTAGTTAAATAGATTCATTAGGGGAGTTACTAGTTCTTTTATGAAGATTTTTATAAAATTTGATTGGGAACCCATCTTGCCCACAGGCTTTTGCCCCTGGTGTTGCCTTAATAGCATCTGCTAATTCCCCTGTATTATTTCTAACCCAAGTTGTAAAGCCCGATTGGGTGTAATCTTTGGAATATCTAAGTTCATAAAATAATCCTGTATCTGACCTTCCCCTACTTGATATTCAGTGGTGTATATGCGACTAAAATGTTCCAGAAAAGCCCTTTGGATCAAACTGTTATCTACTATCTCTTGGTCATTTAATGGGTCTCTGATTTTAACTATCGCAGCAGACTCTTGTTTTTTTCTCACAGAGTTCGCCAAGAGCTTTCCTACCAATTGGCTATCCTCGTATATCCTTTGTTGTAAGTTCTAGAACTGTTAATCTCTTCCAATACAAAGAAATCCCTTAACTCTGCCTTTGCTTGCTCCAGGTGATTCGGACGAAGGAGGAACTGTAAAACATATTCTTTATCTACAGCCTTTTGGAGCGTAGATATCTTTTGTCTCCTCTTTTTGGCCTGGGCAGATGTAAAAGATACTATCTGACTGCGTGCGGCTGCCTTGAATCCCTCTCAAACTGAGAATGGTTCTGCTGTGTCATTGCTGATTTTAAAGTATTCTGAGATCTATTCTCCAAAACCAACCACCCAGTCCTGATTCTGGAGCAGGGTGCGGTCCAGCTGCCACCTGGACTGGTCCCTGTCCCCACCTCCTAAATTAACTTCCAGCTCTATTTTCCCATGATCGGAAAAGGGATTACATCCAATAGATGAACTTAACATCTGAATCGATCTAGATATCAAAAAGTAATCGATTCTTGATGCCGTCTGGAAGTGGTGTGAATAGCAGGTGAAGGATGCCCCTTCTGGGTTTAGTGCACGCCATGGATCTATTAGTTGGTATTCTAAGATAAAGGCGCCCACAACTTTTTTAGTATTAGGCTTTAGTTGTTTCTTATTTTTATTAGAGGTGTCTTTTTTTAAGTCTTGTATGTAGTTGAAATCTCCTCCCATGATAATCTGTCCAGGGACCCCCCTTAGAAGGTCGTTGATTTCTAAAATACTAGACACCTCGTCAGATATTTGCCCGTAGTAGTTTACAAAATTCATTACTTTCCCTCGGATTTTAATTGCAACCCATAGCCATCACCCTTTGGGATCCCTTCTTATTTTTAAGATTTCCCCGGATAGTCTCCTAGAAAAGTAAATTGCAACGCCTCTCTCGGCTACCCCGGCTGAAGCAAAAAACACATGGGAGAAATATTTCGGGATAAATAAATTGGGGGTATTAGTTTTTAGATGGGTCTCTAGGAGAAATATCACATGGGGACTCTGAGAGACTGCCCATTTTATGAGAGCACCATATTTTTGTTTATTTAAAACACCATTGGCATTAACTGATAGGATACTACATTTGTTCATTTCCATAATAAAGTTTTCACATCATTAAATCCTTCATTCAAAATTTGATACACACCCTGTCTACGACTTCTGCTCTTTTTTTACTGCTTTCTTCCGACCCCCCCACTCCCTCCCCGGGTGAACCCCCACCCTCCCCTGAGATGTGGCACCTTCCATTCCTCCCACGCTGACCACATTTCTCCCCTCTCTGGTGACCTGGGTGTCTTCTTGTTACACCCTGAGTGACCCTATAGGCCCGATGCCCCCCTCGACAGTCAAGAACATTTATCCTATTCTATTCTATTACCGAGAAAAACAAAATTTAGACTAATTGACACTTTTCCACTAGCTCAACCATTATTATTCAGCGACCTGGTACTAATTACTCAGACATTCGTTTCTGAAGTTATCTCCTTTAGGAGAGACTGAGCTTCTTCAAGGTCGGAAAACATATAGAACTTTCCCTTTACAAGAACGTTTAACTTAGACTGCTGAACGATTGAGGCTTGAGCGCCGTTCATTTTAAACAGGTGGAGAATTTTGACAAATTCTTTCCTGCGGCGTGCAGCTGCAGCAGTCATATCCGAAAAAATTCTACATGTAATTGTCTCAGTAACAGAAAATTGCCTTTGTTGAAATGCCTTCGATAGAATCTCTTCCTTAATCCAGTAATCAGCTAAGTTCATCAGGATAGTTCTAGGAAAAGTTGAATTGGCAAACCTCTGTGTCGGGACCCGATGCGCTCTCATAATGGACAGGTCTCCTTCAAACTCTGGTAGTACTTTTTGATGAATAAAGGAGTTGACCCACTGGAGCATATTTGAGCCTTCCAGTCCTTCAGGTATCCGAACTATCCTAAGATTGGATCTTCGAGAATGGTTCTCAAGCTCCTCGAGCTTGTTTTCAAGTTTACTTTCCAGGAGGCTCTTTTTACTTGCAGTCTTTTCGGCTTCTATTCTTGCTTAGTTGATGTGATCTTCAAGAGTCGATATTCTTTACTCCGCCTCGTTCAATCTTGTAGGGAGTCCTTGCATCGATTCTTCGAATTTCTCCAATCTAGAATGTAGAGCGGCTATCTCAACTTGCTGATTTGACTTTATCTCCCGGATCTCATCCAGAATTAAGTTTAACATCTCCCGAATGTCCATTTGAAAGCTCACTTCCTTTACGGGGATGCCACTTTTCCCCTTTTGAGGCAACTGGGTCGCCGATGCTGAGATTGCTGGTGTTAAGCCCCTTAAGTTCCCTACTTGAGACATTCTGACAGGCATTCCGGCAGGTGGGTGAGAGGGAGATTGAAGAGCTGCAGCGGATGATGAACTCTGCTCGGATAAGGTCTCTGTACTAGGATCTTCACTGATCAAGATCGAACTTGCTTCCGTTTCAGATGCTGCACTACTCGGTTGAAGCTTTTTTGCAGCCACAGAGCCACTTGACCTTGACGATGAGGGAACTACAAATATCATTTGTAAGACAGTCTCGGGCAGTTGTACGAGGGAGTCATTCCCTACCACTGTTACTGGGGATAAAGCTGAAGTTTCAGTTTCAGTTTCCATTTCCGGGTTCTTCTCAAGCAGGGCTGCTGATATTTGGGGAGTGCGCACGGTCTTTTTTTCAAATAAGGGAAAGTCTCTTTTCTCCTTCACTCTGTTCATATTTTTCTCGCCTGTAGGTGACTCGACCCCGCAACATTTTTAGGTGATGCTAGGGTATTTTCAATTGCATCTTCCATGTGGCTTCCTCCCACATCTTTTTCTCCTACTTCTCCTGGTTCTCCTACCCTTCCGTTTGGGGGAGAAGTTGGAGTGATGTGTTCATCTTCAGAGCTTTCAACTTTAGAATCCTTCCCCAAAACGGGCGAAACTGAGCTTCCTTCTCCTTTTTTAGCCTTCTCCCTTTCTTTAGCAGCTAACCGTGCAGCTTTTCTGGCTAGGGCTAAGCGTGTTTTACTTTTGAGACGGGCAGTTAACTCCATTTTCGCGGTTTTACTTACATCCTCACTGTCTTCATTGTCTTTCAGTTCCCTCCTCATGTCCCCCAGCGGGGTTCAAAATTATATCAGGGCAGAAACAGCGAATAGCAATAGCAATAGCAAACAGTCTCAATGAACAGTCTTAATGTCTCTTTTTAGCTCCCCCGTGCCTCACCTTTAACTTGCAGAAAGTGTGCTGGACAGAATGGAGGACAGCCTTCCTCTCCGCTTTTCACTCCGGGGACCAGGACCTTCCTTCTGGAACCGGCGTAGGAGAAAGTCTACTGTCCTGTCCTGCTGACAACAACAAGCCACTAATCCTGATAAAGGGTAAAAGCCAGAGCAGCACCTCACGGGCAGCCAGGGGCGAGGTGGGGCCAGGTGGGGGGAGATGCTCACACGGGAAATACAACCAGATGAATCCTCTCTCTGCCACAGACTTTAAGCACTCCAGGGAAGCTCCAAATCAAAGGGACAGCAAGCCGCGGCTCATTTTCCTTCAGCTCCACAAAACGCGGAACGCCATTACAGCGAAAATTCACCACCGCGCTGCCGAGGGTGGGCGGGGCCAAGGGTCTTGACGGCTGTCCGGAGGCATGGAACTCCGGAGCCATCCATCCACGGGAGTCGAGAAATATATAAGCAATTTTCTATAACCCTTGCTCAACAAAATATTTGGACAGCCATACCCAAGGCTCTGCAAAAGCTGATGTTATAGTAATAACAGATTGCGCAATATAAAGGTGCCATTTAAAAATAACAATGAAAGCATTAGCCAATCTTTGCTCCTTGTGACATTGATGAATTTACTAAGCAATTTGATTTTTTTCTGGTTTTGGAATCACTATAGATTGTTATATGATTGGTCTTTATAAAAAATACAGAAAACAATTTTTATATTTCATATTTATATAGCAGAAGTTGGCAGCTAAATAGTTTCTGTCTGCTCCTACACACCTGTGATTTTGGAATATCATTGTTAGAATATATATAGTTTGGCATGAATATTGTGTCATAATTATCATCTACACAAGTATCATGCTGTGGCAGTTCTGATGTTGATGGGAAGTTGTTCTAGATCTTGTCTTCTCTTTTTTGCAATCGTTTGTATTTTTATTTATTGACATGGTGCTCGATTCCCCACAAGTGAGAAGTGATGTTGACTTTAAAAAAATTGATTTTTTTAACCCTTAAGTTAAGGGCTTGATTATGAGTTGCTCGCTATATTCCGACCCATGCGTAAACCTGGTGTGTAGGAGTTAAGAGGAATTGAACTAATCTAATAATTAACAGATGCGGTACAAAAGGGGGTGGTAATGGACGGAGCATCTGAACCAATCAAACACTCACACCCAGTCAAAAGATCTGGGTTTAATCCATCACTGTTCTTTAGCCCACTCTGCCACCCCAGTTCAGACATGGCTATATGCAAATCAGTCTGACCCTGTGCCTCATGGAAACAGTCCAGCCCGAACTGCCGAGCCATGCCTTCCCTGGACCGGAAACAAGCTTGCGAGGACCGGTTTCTGGCATTCCAGCCGTGTTCAGCCCGGCTTGCTTGAATCCAGTGGCAAAGTGAGCTAGGGACTCACGTCTGAGCATACCCTGCCACACTTATGGCGGCCAAAAGCGGTACAAAAGGGGGTGTTAATGGACGGAGCATCTGAACCAATCAAACACTCACACCCAGTCAAAAGATCTGGGTTTAATCCATCACCGCCGTTGTGGCAGGATATGCTTAGACGTGAGTCCCTTGCTCACTTTGCCACTGGATTCAAGCAAGCCGGGCTGAAGACGGCTGGAATGCCAGAAACCGGTCCTTGGAAGCTTGTTTCCGGTCCAGGGAAGACATGGCTTGGCAGTTCGGGCTGGACTGTTCCCATGAGGCACAGGGTCAGACTGATTTGCATATAACCATGTCTGAACTGGGGTGGCAGAGTGGGCTAAAGAACAGTGATGGATTAAACCCAGATCTTTTGACTGGGTGTGAGTGTTTATTTGATTCAGATGCTCCATCCATCACCACCCCCTTTTGTACCACTTTTGGCCGCCATAAGTGTGGAAGGGTATGCTCATACGTGAGACCCTTGCTCACTTTGCCACTGGATTCAAGCAAGCCGGGCTGAAGGCGGCTGGAATGCCAGAAACCGGTCCTCTGAAGCTTGTTTCCGGTCCAGGGAAGACATGGCTTGGCAGTTCGGGCTGGACTGTTCCCATGAGGCACAGGGTCAGACTGATTTGCATATAGCCATGTCTGAACTGGGGTGGCAGAGTGGGCTAAAGAACAGTGATGGATTAAACCCAGATATTTTGACTGGGTGTGAGTGTTTGATTGATTCAGATGCTCCGTCCATCACCACCCCCTTTTGTACCACTTTTAGCCGCCATAAGTGTGGCAGGGTATGCTCAGACGTGAGTCCCTTGCTTACCTTGCCACTAGATTCAAGCAAGCCGGGCTGAAGACAGCTGGAATGCCAGAAACCGGTCCTCGGAAGCTTGTTTCCGGTCCAGGGAAGACATGGCTTGGCAGTTCGGGCTGGACTGTTCCCATGAGGCACAGGGTCAGACTGATTTGCATATAGCCATTTCTGAACTGGGGTGGCAGAGTGGGCTAAAGAACGGTGATGGATTAAATCCAGATCTTTTGACTGGGTGTGAGTGTTTGATTGATTCAGATGCTCCGTCCATCACCACCCCCTTTTGTACCACTTTTGGCCGCCATAAGTGTGGCAGGGTATGCTCAGACGTGAGTCCCTTGCTCACTTTGCCACTGGATTCAAGCAAGCCAGGCTGAAGACTGCTGGATTGCCAGAAACCGGTCCTCGGAAGCTTGTTTCCGGTCCAGGGAAGACATGGCTTGGCAGTTCGGGCTGGACTGTTCCCATGAGGCACAGGGTCAGACTGATTTGCATATAGCTATGTCTGAACTTGCGTGGCAGAGTGGGCTAAAGAACAGTGATGGATTAAACCCAGATCTTTTGACTGGGTGTGAGTGTTTGATTGATTCAGATGCTCCGTCCATCACCACCCCCTTTTGTACCACTTTTGGCCGCCATAAGTGTGGCAGGGTATGCTCAGACGTGAGACCCTTGCTCACTTTGCCACTGGATTCAAGCAAGCCGGGGTGAAGACGGCTGGCATGCCAGAAACTGGTCCTCGGAAGCTTGTTTCCGGTCCAGGGAAGACATGGCTTGGCAGTTCGGGCTGGACTGTCCCCATGAGGCACAGGGTCAGACTGATTTGCATATAGCCATGTCTGAACTGGGATGGCAGAGTGGGCTAAAGAACGTTGATGGATTAAACCCAGATCTTTTGACTGGGTGTGAGTGTTTGATTGATTCAGATGCTCCGTTCATCACCACCCCCTTTTGTACCACTTTTGTCCGCCATAAGTGTGGCAGGGTATGCTCAGACGTGAGTCCCTTGCTCACTTTGCCACTGGATTCAAGCAAGCCGGGCTGAAGACGGCTGGAATGCCAGAAACCGGTCCTCGGAAGCTTGTTTCCAGTTCAGGGAAGACATGGCTTGGCAGTTCGGGCTGGACTGTTCCCATGAGGCACAGGGTCAGACTGATTTGCATATAGCCATGTCTGAACTGGGGTGGCAGAGTGGGCTAAAGAACGGTGATGGATTAAACCCAGATCTTTTGACTGGGTGTGAGTGTTTGATTGATTCAGATGCTCCGTCCATCACCACCCCCTTTTGTACCACTAATAATTAACAGAAGCGTTAAATATCTGAAGCTTCATTAGATTTTGGCAGCTGAAACCTGCCAAAATTTAACAAGAGAAATGTTTACGGCATTTATAGTACTATGTGGATTTTGGTGTAATACCAACATCTGCATGTTATTCCCCGATAACTCGTAATAGATGCTAATTATTGCACTCGATAAATAACGGACCACAGGGAATTCACCAGGTGCGATAAATAGCACCTTTACTTGTAATCAGACCCTAAATTTCTGACTGATGTCAAATGGATTTGTTATAAAAGATAACATTCTTCTGAGCATCTCAACACTTAGGCCCTCATTTGTGGGATACTTTTCACTTTGGAGTAGGGCAGCTGCCCTACGCCTAAGTGAAAGGGCAGAAATCCATCATATTTATGCAAGATGGTGCATCCCTGTCCTTTCCCCCTACTCTGGCGCTGTTTCAGCAGCCTATCACCAATGTAGGCACCCTTGCACCATGCTGGAAGGGTGCCTCCATTGCATGCAGGATACTTTTGGTGAAGGAATGGACACCTTCCTGCTCAAAAACAGTCATAAGAGGTGTATTCCTCTTTTAATGTGTGCTGCAGAAAAAAACGAGAAGAAATAAACATATTTCTCCTTGTTACACCTCATCTAGGTTTAAATGATTTTGTAAGTCTGGGGCAGGATCAAAATCCGCCCATGTAACACCTTTTGGCGGCAGAGAAAGGTGATACAGCGATTTGCGCTGTGTTGCCTTACTCAAGGTTTTTGAGGCCACTCTAACCCACGCATGGTGGCTTTGCGAGGCTTCATAAATCGGACAGAGAGTCCTGCGTCACACAATTACCACTTTCTGTGGTGCATAAGTGACGCAGGGCTCTCATAATTGAGCCCCTTATTTCTTTGCAAGCAGACACTTCTCAATAGACAGATTTTAATTACTGCTTTGTGAGCACTTGTGTTACAGTTAACGCCACTCAGTCTGTGACGGCAACAGCTCTCTCACACGAGTGTTGTCCTGCTGTGCTTTACAGCTATAATAAAAACTGCTCTCCTGCGAAAGAAAAAGGAGCAGTCGTAGCAAGCTCTATTTAGCTTCAAAACCATTCGCACAGTAAAATCCCAGCATGATTTTAATCACTCACTCAGCCACTTGTGCGGTTTGACCCCATGCCAGAGTCCTAATAATATTGGCCAGGATTCCATTGTTGATGTTGTAAAATAACTTCATCCTGGAACTGACATATTCATCAAATACTAGGTATATGTATTTCCTACAAAAGAGTGATATGATGATCATCTTTCAATGCAATGAAGTGAAAACAGATTTTTGTGGTTTTAGCTCATATACTTATAATTGCTGGAGCCTACTGAAGCTCAACTGCAGTAGACTGCAGTCTATGTAGAGGTGAACACTGAAATGTAGTCATTATATTATAATAATTATGTTACTGCACCCAGGAACAGTGGTATTACCCCAATTTAGACTTTTTAGATTATGGATTGAGACTGCTCTGCAGTGAGCACATTTGCTGGTGGTTTTTCATTTGTATGTATGGATTCCTCATGCCAGCTTTTTGCTGATAAATAGAATTCTGTGATACAATTTGGTATCACGCAGCGGTCAAAGTGCATTAAAAAAATAGGGGAACTGTGATAGTTCATGCAATAGGGGCTGGGTCAGTGAGTGTAGGGGTGGGGGTCAAAGGTGTGGCTAAAATCAAAATACTATGTAAAGTTTTTTGGTCTTTCACCTTCAGGTAGCTACATATAAAAGAAAACGGAGCTTAAATGAGAAAATCAGTGAGAAATGCACTACATTGTTTTAAGAAACTTCTGTTAGTTAATGCACTGCAGAGGTCTGGGTGTAACCAGAGAGCCACAGAATGAAATTTCAGTTGGTGCAGTGGAGAATAGTGAATTGTATATTTCAGTGTTATGAGGTACCAGACTGTCACAAACAGCAATCTGAATATGTAAATCATTATTTTAAACTTGCATTACACACAGTCTAAGATAGACTGCTTAAAAATGTGTACGTAATGCTGTTTTTTTAACTGTCCCTTAAAAGCAAGCACTTCACAGTTCAGCTGATAACTCCCTTGCACCACTACTCAAGGCTGACTGTTGAATGTTCAGTAATCTGATTATTAGCAACAGCAGCATATTCAACAAACCCTTGTAAATCGCTAAATGAACCAAAAAGATCAGCTATCTGAACATTACAGGTTTCACTCAAAGCATGGGTTTTTAAAAATTTCCCAGAAGATGAAAGTGATCATTACTTTTTAAATATTCAAGCAAGGTTTTGCAGTGAAGGTATGCCTGGGAAGAAAATGCTAAACCTCCTTCAGGAACAAATAGAGAAACACCCGCCGTTCTTAACAGTCTAATTAGGGTGACCAAAGTCTTAAAACCAAAAACCAGAAGAGGTCACACACATAGAGGTTGGACTGCAATTTCGTATTGACCTAGGCTGACAGCGCTAACCAAAACTAAAAGGGGAATTAAAAACAATTTTTACACTCAGAAACTAACTGCATTGCTTCCTGCTGCTCATTAATTCCTCACTGAAGCATATTAATATGTGCATTTCCCTGTATTAAGCCAACCCTTCTTGAAAACCAGGACGCTCTAAGGGTGCTGAAGTTTCCCAAGACAGATGGTGAAAAACAGAGACTTTCCCAGCAAACCCAGTATGCCAGGTCATCTTAAATCTAGGAAGTTGGGATGTCCTCAGTCTGCACTTTGGATAACCTGGACATCTGAATGTGGGCAATTGCAAAATCAATTTCTTATCCCATATTGACATTGACAATTTCTGCTCTGTCCTGTTTTGCCATTGAAGGGAAATTCTTCTAAACAGGTTTCCTATTCTTAAATCTATCTATCTATCTATCTATCTATCTATCTATCTATCTATCTATCTATCTATCTATCTATCTATCTATCTATCTATCTATCTATCTATCTATCTGTCTATCTATCTATCTATTTAGGAGCTGTCTCCAAATGTAAACAAGCATTTGCAATGCAACCGGTCTCGACTTTGGGATTAAATGTATTTAGCCATGCAGCACATTAGCCTGGGTGCTGAAACATCTACTGTTCTTTAACATGGTGGAAAGTAAGCACAAAACTGCGTGACACACCAGGTATGGGAACACATGGAGAGAAATATTGCCTTTCAGCGGGAAATGGTATAGTCCAAAGCTCTGTTTTTAATATAAAATCAGGGCCTTTCTGTGGTCATATCACTGAAAAGACAAGATTTGAAAAAAATATTATTGTCTATTGGTACTCGTGGAAAACAATTTATTGGGCTGGAATCTAGAGAATGCTAAAGTGATTCTGGTATCTTACTGACCTCTGCTGGTCGTTTTCTCTCAAGAAAGTTAAATAGTGGCAAAAATTCAAAAAAGAAAGTCTCCCAGCAGAAAGCAGTTCTGGTATTTTACTGACCTCTACTCGTCCATTTTTATTAAGACGGGTAAATAGAGGCAGTTGAACAGAAAGAAAGTCCCTAAGCTGAAGCAGACAAGTCCTAGGGCTGATCTCCAGAGCCCACAAAGTACATACACATGTAAGAATATACTACTATATAAGTGTATACTAAAGTATATATAAGAGGTCTTGAATGCTCGACCTAAAAAGAAAACAAACAGGCCACTCTGTGTTTGCTTTCAAAGGTATTTAATCATCCACTACCAAGGAGAAACTGACACGTTCAAGCTACCAAGAGGTCTTGATCACATGACATCTCAAAAGCCAATACGCAACTTATACGATCATGACTAACCCTGGGCAAAGCACTACGCTATGCTCATGTAGTTTGTGGAGTTTGCGCAACTTCGCACTACGCAAAGTGCAAACATGCGTAGCGTAGTGCAGCGGTCATTTTTTGCTTGCTCGCGGTCCTCCACGTCAAGTTGGCGACCCTGGGCAAGAAAAATGACATCTTCGCAAGACTTTTTCCTTGTTCGCGATCAGCAACATCCAGTTTCCGATCGCGAGCATGGAAAATAAACCTCCCGGCGAGAATCTCAACATGGGGAGGTCAGGTTTCTCATTGCGAATGGTCGTGCATGCTCGGAACCGCTCGCGATGACAAACTACCAGTCCGCGTTGAGAAACCTGCAGCCCGAGTAAAAATCTACTCGACCGGCAGAAAAGTACAGCTCACACTGTGCAAGATGCCGTTTTCAATGATTGTACAGTGCTGGTTGCTTGTCCACACTGTGCAATCATTGAAAACGACATCTTGCACAGTGCGAACATGCTACTACGCAGTTCCTGTAGTGCGAAGTGCACTTTGCGTAGCTACGTGTAGCGCTACTTCGCGAACTACGCCCACCTTTAATCGTGACATAGTAAATACAACTCTCTTCAGTGCTAAAAAAACACCCAAATATGTTCAACAAACTTGAGAGGTCACACACATCTCCAGAATATGTGTTTATCATTCAATACAAGCCCTTGTATGAGCAAAATTCATTTGTATATAATTACACATTCTCCATGAAATAGTACATTATTTGTTCAACTGTTCATTGTCAGCAAATCACAGGATAATCCTAATCCATCCTAATCCATCCCAAAAATTATAATAGATTCCAAGAATAAATGCTTTCTAGGATATTGCCAATCTCTTTGGCTTCTCTTTAGAAAAAAACCTGGGGAGGGCCAGGGCCCAGGGGGCTGGCACAAAATGCTTCTTTTGGGGAAGGGAGACACATGGCCCCACTCACTGAGCATCTGTGAGGCCCCGGGGACCACTCTACTGGTGCCAGTGTATAATAAGAGTGGAGGTCCACATAGCTCTCTTCCCAAGCCTTAAAAAGGCATTAGAACCCTATTTCCCAGGGCCAAAATAAACTTAAAAGGGAGGGGGCCACATGGCCCCCTACTTGAGCCTCTTTGGGCCACAGGACCCCCACCCCCTGAGGCAGGCTCGCAGACTATGCCCCAGGGATCCCACCCCTAGGACACAGTAGTTTCCCTGCTTGCATCAGTGCATGCAGGAAAACGTATGTTTGCTCCCACCCGGCACAAGTATTTTTAAATCTCCTGCTGGTGGCAACAAACATGCCTTCCCTTCCTGCAGGAGTGCAGACTGCGAAGGCATGCCTGCTCTCATTTATGGGAGATTTAAAAATGTTCATCACCTGGTGGGAGGAGACTTCTGTTTTTCCTGCTGGCAGGGGTGTGGGCAGGGAAACACAGATTGCTCCCTGCCAGCAAGAGAATGCAGATATCCCTGCTCCTGCAGGGTGGGAGAAATGCTTTTTCCTGCATTATATGGGGAGCTGGTTGGGGCTGCAGGGGCTCTGGGAATACCTCCATGGCTCCCACTTTGCTGCTTGGTGGTTGCCCCGGGGGGGTCACCCACCTATAAGTAGGACAGGCCCGGGGTTGGAGTTCCTGGCGCCAAAAAAGACCCAGGAAGGGTAACTGTGTGAACCCCTCCCCTTTATTATGGCAGGTTGCCCTGGGGTATGGGGTCCCCAGGGCCTATTAAGGCTCGAGGGGAAGGGTTGCATGCCATGTCTCTTTTTAATGGTGTTCAGACCTGGGGAATGGGGTCCCCAGAGCCTATTAAGGCTCAGGAAGGGGTGCCACAAGACCCTCCCGCCCCTTTTTAATCATATTTGGCCCCAGGGATTTGGGTCCCGAGGGCCTAATAAGGAGCTGGAATGGGGGGTCATGCACCCACTTCCCTATATTTAAGTAATGGCCACTATTGGCTTGGGGATGGAACCATGTTCCCCCTCCCCTCAAAGGCCTTGGGTTTGGGGTCCCCTGAACCCATTTTTGCTTGGGGAGAGGTCACAAAGGCCCCCACTTTACAAATATCTTTTGGTCGCTGGGCTCTAAGTGACTTGGAGAGGGGACGGCCTGCCCGAGCACTTAAAAAAAGACCACGGGGATAGGGTCCCTTGGGCCCAAAATGGTTTGGGGAGGGGGCTGTTCTAATGAGATGGATGCATGGCCTTGCCACAGGCCAGGCCCTGTGGCCAACCCTACATACGGCCAAAGGCTGTGTGCAGCATGTGGATGGCTGTCAAAATATATTTGAAAAGATGAACTTTACCCTAAAATCTATTTATTTATTTTCTTTATTTCTTACATCCGAACGCAAGGACAAGAGGGCAACATAGCAAGATGAAGTGGCTGCTATCAGCAGAGACGTAGTAGGTGAAACCACCACTAGCGAGGCCGATGGTTCTGCTAGCCTTAGGAAGTCCCATTATTATTATTTCCATAACTTTTACCTCTCCCCACCAATTTTGCCTCTTTTTTTCACATTGTCTCCTTTTTTTCCAACTGCTCTATCTAATGTTTGTTACATTCTTGCTATCCTATTCCTGCATTATCCTTTTGTTCTATATCTCATGCTTCTGTAGCTTATGTCCTCCTGTCTGTATATTTCTTCTGCTTTTTTTGTAAGCTTTACTTCTACTTGTGGGTCTGTAAGACTAAGGGCCAGATGTATCAAGGCTTTTGCGACTCGCAAAGGCTGAAAATCGCAGATTTTCGGCCTTTGCGACTCGCAAACGGCCGTTTTGCGATATTTCACATGTATGAAATAATCGCAATTTATTTAATCGCAATTATTTGCGATTCCTTCTTTTGCATAGCATTTAAGGAATCGCAAATTTTGCGATTCCTTAAATGATATGTATGACACATTTTTGGTGTGCGAATTTGTGTAAAAAAATCGCATTTTACCATCAACTTGTAGTTGGTGGTAAATTGCGATTTTTTACAAAAATGCCCTAATTGGCATTTGTAAGGGTGGCATGTGACACTCATACATGCCCATAGGGCATGTATGTGTGCCACATGCACACACATGTAGATTTGAGGGGTGCAGCAGGGTGTCTTTGAGACACCCCTGCACCCTTGAAATAATTCTCAAATTGCGATTAGCAAATTGCGAATTCGCAATTTGAGAATTACTGCACAATCATTCCTATGGGCCTCCTGGCCCATAGAAATGAATGGGAAAATTATTCCTTAATTGTGATTAGCAATTTGCTAATCGCAATTAAGGAATTGTAAGGAATCGCTAAAAAATAGCGAAATTCTACATACATACCATTTTGCACTTCTCAAATAGCGATTCCTTAACAATCGCTATTAGAGAAGTGCAAAATGGTTTCTTGATACATCTGCCCCTAAGAGAACAGTTTTTAGTACTGTGAAGATTGCAGGCCCAAGAAAGCTATTATTTACCAGACAGGTTTGATGAGAAGGCTTCCTTGCTCACGCTCAAACAGTCGAAACGAGAAAGTGGCCATGGTCATGGATCTCCCCAATGTTGTGTTATCATGTATTTATACAATATACCAGCAGTTTCCATGACTGTGCAGAATGGCAGGAAAGTATGAGATCCCATTGCATTTGTCAAACAAGACCATATGTCCTTCATTGACCATTCCATGCTTTCACTGTGCTTCAATGAGTCTGAGTCATCATAGCGCTGTCTATCCATTATGAAACGTTTTGGCTGGCTTGGCTACTTAGCTTTACTAACATGTCAATCAACAAACCTTCCAAAGTAATAGTTTCAATAGAAGAATGACAACTGAAATGTAGTGTGGTATTCTATTGTACTTTGCTCAAAAATAAAAATAAAATACCTAGGAGGTGAATATGGAATCTAAAATGTGTAGTTTTCTTACTCTCTGCACATATCACCAGTGCTGGGGCCGGCAGTGCCAGTGTAATGGAGGAGACCCAGGAGGAGGTTAGAGGGGGTGTAGTTCCAGATGCCGCAGGCATGGGTGGTGCCGGTAAGTCACATTGCTTGCCTATTGACAAATTAAGTATACTGTATTTGTTAAGCGAGGCAGATATCACACTCATCATCATTCATCACCATTCTGCCACTGGCATTTTGCCACCCACAACCTAACTGCAGCATAGTTCAATTTGGCACTGCAGTGTTGGCTGTGCAAAGGGCAACTGCTTCAATTAATGCAGCATTACGAAGTTTGCAATGCATTACAAACCGAAAACAAGCGTTGTTTCCCATTCCCCACTAATTCACATTCTAGTAGTACTTTTATCCATTATTCTTTCTTGATTTTGGTCCCAGCCTACTAAAAAATTGAAAAATCCATTCTTGGCATGTGTCACATTTTCTGGCCAAGTGATTTATGAAGGTATATTTCATGGTTCCATGAAAAAATGGCGGCTGTAGAATTTTTCCCTTTTCATCATTTGTCAACTACAGTGACTGACTAAGCAAATGTTTAGCATATGATGATCAGTGACACCCCACTATTCTAGCGAAACCTCTACCTATCATAATCCCTCTACCGTACCTTGCAGTAGAATAACTTTCCTTCTTGCCAAGTGAAGGTATTTGTTGAAAATAATTTGTGGTGTAGGGCGAGGCCACGGAATAAAGGGGGACTAAGTGACAGATTTAGAGTTTGGCAAATGTGATACTCTGTGAGGAAGGTTCCAAATAAAATATATATTCCGTTCCCTTCCTTGTACTGCAATGCATCATTTCTTCCACTGTCTACTTAGGGCAGACAGGAAATCCTCATTTATACATGTGCTTGTGTGACGTAGAATTATTATTATTATTCATGTGCCTCTTTACTGGCAGGGTAGAACTGAAAGGCAGACGGAGACAAAGTCCTGTTAACAAAAAAAACTGTTTTATTTTGGTGGTATTCAGGCTTACTTCCTTGCAGGCAGGGCTTTATGTGATGGGAAAACTTGGCCCTAGGACTAATCATATCAAAAACTCCAATGACCTTAGGGGACCAGCAAGATTCTGCTACTGTGCCACTATATAAATAAGAGTTTGCACTGAGCATTATTTAAATGTTGTCATTCAGGCTGGTGATTCTGTAGGAGGAGAAGTTGGAGACATGTGCCACTGCCCCCGTACTTCCAGCAAGCCACCAGCACCTCCATCCTAGCCACTCCATCAACAGCGCTGCAGCTGGCAGTTAGGACCTACCAGGGCTTCCCTCACCTCCTAGTCATCCAGTGACCGCCTCCTCCTCTGCATCCTAGGGCAGCTGACGTTGCTTCACCGTGAGGTGGCATGCATCCACACCCACAATGATGCCCTGTAGGCCCTTTTTTCAATATATTTTGTTTGTTTGGACAGATGGTTGATGTGGGTGGAGAGTGTGGCAATTCGGAAGAGCACTTGGGGCAATTTGGACTCTTTGGGCTTTGGACATTGATTAGGGAGATATTTATTTGTTTGGGGAGAGGGGTGGGACTGGTGTTGGTGTAGAGGGTGGGCTTTTATTTGTTAAAAACATAAATGGGAATTGTTTTTTCATGTTTTTTGTCTTTGCACTGCATTAAGCCCAGCCTTAATTGACAAAAAGCTGCCCTCTAAACAGTCACACAACTGCACATTGAGTATTCACTGTAGACTTTCCTTAGCTGATTCTGACTTCCCTTGCCATATGATTAATTATGTATTTGTTTGGTTACTAGCTTTACTTATACCCATACCCATACAGTACTCCGCTAACAGAGTGGGGACAACACAGACTAGACATTTGCCACTTTTGCAGCACAAGTCATTTATCAAAGTGTATATACCAATTAATTATAAACTTGTCCTACTGCCCTCTGCAACTATATTACCATTGGGGGTGGGGGGAGATATGTCTATGCCAATATTGCCTTGTGACAATTTACATATATAACAAAAAAACGTAGATGTTACTAACTAAACTATAACACTTCCCTTCTTATTTCTGTTACATGACTAGATGAAGCAATGGGTGCCACCTCCCTCAATCTTCCAAAACCTTATTGCAGGGTTTCCCAAGTTGCCTTCTTAATGGTGGTGGTAGTAGAAGCAGGCTAGCATGCTAACTGGGGAGACAAGAAGACGTCACACGCAAGGTCCCACTCCCACCTAGGTGAACTCCATATTTAGGATTATTCAGAAGGGTTATCAATCACAGGCAACTAGATTAAAAGAAAACGCAGAGTTAATAGTTTATATTATAATTTACCAAAAACTGAGACCAGACTACCACCATGATGCAAAGAAGACCTGATATGAAACAAGCAGTAGTAACCTTGGAGCAATAAGGAGCTATTTAATTAAATTAAAAGAAAACTTATGACATCCTCAATTCAGAAAGAGTGGACTTAGGACAAGAGAAGGTTAATCCTGTAAGTAACACAAGGCCTAAATGATGATGTTGTCGAATGCTGTTATATATGACAATTAGTTTGCAACAATCAAAGAAACCCTTGGGTCTATGGAAAGTACTGCTATAAATGAGGACCTAGCAAGGGTGGAGTATTCCTTTAAAAGGACAAATTCCCTCACCCTCCATAGGTAGCATGTTTCATCATTCGGAATCTCCTCGTACAGTGATATCTTGTCACGTATGGGCTACAACACCCTCACTGAGAGGGAGGAGCTCAGGGATGTTGTATTGTAAAGGAACGGTATGCTTAATACCACAATGATGAGCTCAATGTGCTGAGGCAGAAATTTTGGTTGCTCCCTGTGTGCGGGAGCAATGCCGCCTGCTGCTGGATAGAAACAGATTTGAAGTTTGCGGACTTTGTGTTTGCTCTCTCTTGTCGGGAGTTTTGAAATTGCTCCCACCATGCAAGAGTAAGCACAGGTTTCTCTGCCTGTGCCAGTGCAGGCAGGGAAACCTCAACATCCCGGGCCAAAATCATGACTTTTATCGCCTAGTCATGCAATGCAGTGCAGCAAGTCACCTTCCAGCGCTGCATGACAGGGAAAGGGCAGGAATTCACTGTTTTCAAGTCAATATGGTGCATTCCTGCATTGCCCCCTACACTGGAACACTTTTGACTGCTTGCCCCAATATAGGGACCCTTGCGCCATGGCGCAAAGGTGCCGGCATTGTAAGCAGGATTGTTTTTGTGCAGGAAGGAGCACCTTCCCGCACAAAAACAATCCCCTAAGGCTTTGTCTCTTTCTATATGTGCTGCAGAAAGAGGAAAAAATGACGAGATATAAAAATATTTCTCCTTGTTACGCCTCACCTGGGGAGTTGTAGGTTTTGCATTCCCAGGTTGTACCACTTCTGGTAAATCTGGGAATGCTTTAAAATCCAATGGAGTTGCATGGGAACACCCACACAACGCCCTTGGAAACGACTCTCTGGCACGGAATACTGCAACGCAGCGATTTGCATTGCGTTGCATTATTTGAGATTTATGAAGCCACTCAGGGCTACGCAAGGTGGCCTTGCGTGGTTTCATAAATCACATTTTTTATTTGCGTTGCTCTTGCACCACTCTGCATGGTGCAATAGCAACACAAAGTTGCACATAAATATGCACTTTAGTTTTTTGGTTAATACCGCACCTCCCCAGTATTCACCTTGTAAATTACATTAGGTCAACCCTGCCTAAATCTACCCATGACAAAACGACTGGGGAATACTAGGACATGTGGCTTCTGATCAAACAAGCACCCAAATCCACATGTTTTGCCTAATTTTACAGGGTAACCTTGGAATAGGTGATAACCGATCCGCAGGGTATCTGATTTTAGCAGATGTAATATTTCTCCCATCCGGAGCTGGGCCGCTCCTAAGGGGGTCACTGATTTGCTAGATGTGACTGCTGAGAAAGGGTGTATTATCATGATCATGATTGTGATTTTAGTGCTAGTGAGTGGCAGTGGCAGTGGCTGTGGAGGAGGGCGATAGCAGTGGTGCTGGGGGGGCAGTGGTGGAAATGGATGGCTCCTTTGAGGATAGTAAGTCGAGGCAGCACATTATCATCTGTTCTACCACATTTCAGGCACTGCCATATAGATTTGCATTTTTGTAATGATTGTGGTACTCACAGAAAATACCTTTGGTTGCCAAGTTAATCTGAGTTCCCTAGTTCGTGTTAAAACAGAGGGCAGCGTAGTCACAGTTGTGTGCATGTGTGCCAAGTTCTTATGATGTCTCTGTCTTTATGTTAACAATAATGTCAACAATCATCAAATGTGATGGTTAATGGAAGAAAGGAAATACAGGGTTATATCTGCGACTATTTCCGTTATGAAAGTGATGGGGCATGGATGGATCAACCCAGATAGATTGTGGCTTGTCTCTGGAATATACAGCTTGGAATGTGTTCTCAAATCGAAGTGGAAACGCAGCGGGTAATTATTACAGGAAATGTCATCTACTGAGGTCATATTAGAATCTTGCGAGAGTCAGCAATAGGATGTGAGTGCCACATCACCCACTAAAAGCGTATTAGTTCTGTTAAAAGAATTCATGAACTACGAAGGCAAAGCAAACCACACCGCTTTTAGTTGATTACTGATGCTCTGAATGGAAGGCGAAAGCCAAGCGAAAAAGTCACTATTTCCAATAGTTTCCCAAATGTACTCAACTTGGCCCCCTTTCTCTTTCCAGTGCAACATTCAGGATTTTCCTGTTCGTTGTTTCTGCTTGACCTTGTGGACTATAAATATATTCAATATCCCTGTGGGCCTAAGTCTGCAAAAAGTTTGGAATTCCAAGGTGTTTTTTTATTTAAATAAAAAGTAATGGATACATACATTTTGACAAGTTTGTGGGTATTCCACTACTTTGCAAGGCATCCTAATTCTGCAACGTCACCCCCCACACTTGTGAGCAGGTTTACTCAAATATAATATTATACAATACTGGTACATTACATGTTATTAAAATATTTTATAAACGTAAATACACTTTTCATTCTGAAAGGTGAATTGATACTTGTGAACAAGCCATTTCTGCACCAAGTCCAACATGCACGTTCAAATAGCTTTGTGAATCATGGACTTTGAATCAAAGGCAATGGCCTTACTTACTCTCAAACTATAATATCATCCAATAACTATGACCCTCATGCACTTTTATTTTAAGAAATCCAAAACCTGCAGAACAATTCTTGTCCTGGAGAATTGTTAACAAGCGCATATTTTGGAAATGACTCACCAATATTGGCAAATTACGCACGGATTTTCGTTTGCAACTAACAATGTTATTCTTTGCCTGCACGCTAGGCTCAGGTAGACACAATTGCAATTCATTTGTTTTTCATTTCGGTGTTTTGTAGAGCGCATACATCTTGCCTCTTGGACACTCTTCTATGTCAAAATGTATCTAATTGTCTCTGAAGAACAGAAGGATTTCTTCAGCTCTATAAATTTAACACTAGGTCCAAGAAAATTAAAGGATTTCCCAACACACTTCAGTTGTAAATCAGGCCTAAAATTCCTTCAAAATCCATGAAATTACTCCAAAATATAGTTTGGCAATACTACCACGATCCAAATATCATGAACACAAAAACATCCTGGGAGATATTATCAAAGGCAAGTATATCATATTTTCATTGCTGTCAATAATGTTGAAGTTAAAACTGTAGTGTACTGAAATGGTGAAGAATAAAATATAGCTGTATATATATTGTTGTGTGTATTTTTGTTATACATTACATTTTAATTTTTTGATACATTATTTTTTGGGCATTATGGATTCATGTGAGTGTAAGTAGTGGGGTAGTACTTTACATAACATTTTTAATATTGAAAATATTTTTGTAACATATCTATAACGTGTTTATTTTAGTGCAATTACTTAATTAAATGTTTGTATATATTACCTCATTGTAAACATGTGTTGATAAAATCAAATGATACGTTTAGTATTTTATTTTTAAGTAGGAATTTTAATACTTCCAATATATAGAATACTTTAAAAAAACTTAATGGATTGTAGCTCTAATATTTCATATGAATTCCTCGATACTTGCTCTTTCTACAATGTTCGTGGGGTTATGGGTAGATCATTTAATCTGGCCCTAGTCAATGTATGGATTTTCCCCAATGTGATGAGAATAGAACTAGAAAATTAAATCTGACCCCCGCCATAGGTGCTCTTTCCTCTATTTGTATAGAACTGAAATAAGAAAGGTAACTCTGAGGCCCTCCTAACTGAGATGTTACTTGGACTAGGAAGGGAATGCACACAAATGGGGACAAAGGGTAATGAGTCCAATAAGATTGGAATCAAACTCTTACGATAAGAGACATAAGCGTATGTATAATATTGTACGAATAAAAGTTATCATTGCCTGTAAACAGGATTTCAATACACATATTGCTGTGAGGTATATACAACTTGATTTAAAAGGAATGTAATGCACTGTGTACTGAAAAGTTGATAAAAACTGTTTTGTGCATTTTTATCCACTATATTATTAAATGGATGTATGTCATTACAACGCAGAATTAACAACGCGATACCTTTACGATGCGGTCATCACAACGCAAGCCGTTACAACGACTTGCGCTAGAGGCGCTGGACTTAGGAATAGTATAATTTACTATTCCAACTCCAGCCCACGTAACAGTAGGGAAGGTGTAGGAATAGTAAATCATACTATTCCTTAGTATTTAGCGCCATCCAGCGCAAGTCGTTGTAATGACTTGCGTTGTGATGATCGCGTCGTAAAGGGATCGCGTTGTTAATTCTGAGTTGTAATGGTTGTTTCCCTATTAAACAATATCATGATTAAGTCTACTTTTATAAAAATACTATACGTTTTAATCTATGCAGTAGAAGTGAATATTTTGTACTTTATATATTGTAATTTTCTTATTTAGTACTGAATATAAATATTTTTTTTTCACATCTTTTGACACTATATTTGTGATTCACAATATTAAGGTAGATGTTATTCGACATAAAACTCAAAGATTATAGGGAAGTTCATGCATTAGGCCACAGTGGAAGGTTCAGTTGAAGCACAATTCTGCTGAATTTTGCAAGCTTTCAGAAGAACCAATATTAATATGGAGTTGGACAGTTATTTTTCTAGTATTAATAGTTTATCACCAATCCTGAAAACAAATATACTGCTATTAGTGAGAAATTAGCTAGCATTAACTTTGTTCCCTGACATGTTGATTCTATCCCCCCAAATCCCTACATCTGATCTTGCTTCCCTCTCAAGGCCTGCCTCCATCTACCATATCGACTTCAGCTATATCAAGGTACAGTTAGGAACAGTAAAGCTATATATATATATCAATCGCAAGGAGTGAGCAGAGAAGAATCTAAGGAATATATATTGGAAACAAAACTGTACAGAAAGCCCACAGCGGGCAATACGGTACTCCATGCCGACAGCCACCATCCACCACACTTGATCAGGAGTATCCGCTACGGGGAAATGCTCAGGATCAGGCGGATTTGCAGCACAAACCATCAGTGCGAGGTGGCCCAGGCAGCAAGCAAAGATAGATTTCTAGCTAGAGGGTACAGTGAGGCTATAATAAACACAGTTATTGACAAGGCAAATGCATTGTCACGTGACACCGCACTTGTCCACAAGAAAGCCCTCAAACCCGTTGATACCAATTCACACCAACCAACCAGACTCATTTGGACCTACAACAGGCAGCATGGGGCACTAAGGAAAATAGTGAACAAACACTGGAACTTAATCCGGTTTGATTCAGTAATCGGGGAACATATGCCAAGCAAACCGGCTATCACCTTCAGGAAGGCTTATTCTATGCAGGATGCCTTAGTTAAATCTAGTCCTGAGGTGATTCCTCCCAAAAACTGGTTGGCATCCAGTAAGGGATTTCGAAAGTGTTCCAGTTGCAAGGCTTGTTCACATGGCATCAGTAAAACTGAGTTTATGACAGCTTTTTCACTGGTGCCTCGCAAGATCAACAAACAACTGACTTGCAAGAGTGAGTACGTGGTGTATGTGCTGGAGTTTCCGTGTGGCCTGCAATATATTGGTAGTACCAAATTGCAGGTTCACAAGAGGATACTCCAGCACATAAGGGCAATCAACACCAATGACGCCACGTACCCAGTTGCTAGGCATTTTAAGGAGTGCCACAATAACAACAGTGGACTCCTTAGGTATTATGTCATTGATACAGTAGGTCCTCTGAGGAGAGGTGTCAATAGGGAGGGTATCTTGAGAGCATTAGAAACTAGATATATTCTAGAAATGGACAGTAAGACACCACGGGGCCTCAACTCTACGGAAGATTTCCATACTTGCCTATAATAACTAAGAGTTTGGGGTTTCTCTTGTCCAAGTACCTGTGACGTGTATAAGGCTAGTGTATTGCTCTTCCGTTGTTGTTCCAATTTTTTGGATCAGACCAATTATACATGTATTTCCAGCTAGGTGGGTCAGTGGTAAAATTGCCCTTGTTGAAGTTCATATAAAATATGTGTCACCTCAAGTACATGCTATAGGTTAGGAGTAACCTATATAAAACATCTGCATTACTTGTTTTTTAAATATTGTTCACAAAAAACAATTTCAGTTTACTTTGTTTTTTTCACTTTTTCACTTTAATCTGGTTGTCATTGGTTGAAATATATGTAGTATTTCAAAAGGTGTTTATTGGTTGTTAGTATGGTAAAGATTCAATAGACAATATAAGGAAAGTACATACTTAAATAGGGGTGTGGGATCAGATTTGAAAAATCTCTTGGTCCACCCAAATATCAATAATTATGTACCATACAAATTCCCAAACGTTCATACTATACACAAAATCAATTATATGGTGGTTTTTATCTGAATATTTTTACAATTATTTATTCGGTAAATAATAATATTATAACCTTTTCTTATTGAGTATTTTACATCAATTTTGTATAGGATGAATAATATTGGATTTAACCAATGTTTGCTCTAAAGTGAATGCTATGCACTTTTGGGGATTATCCCAATATGCGTTTGTAATGAGTATGTTTTCCATGTCTATTAGTACATACTGTAACTTGTGTGATTGGTCAGCCGATGAAATGCACCAGTTTTCACGCACCAGCACTTTAAAAATTGCCTTCTTCCTCCATAGCGTCATGTGACCAAGGCCTCTGTGTAGGCCGAAACGTTATGCTGGCAAGTTGCGATAAATAAAAAAATCTCACTTGCACCTTGGGTCTTCCGTTCCTTCCTTCCTGGTCGCGTTCGAAACTGAGGGATGGGCTGTTGGTTTGGAGCAAGTGAGCAAGTGAGCGTGATCAAGACGTAAAGTCGAAACGCGTTGCTGTGCAGCTAAATGATGAAACTTTCTGCAATCCATGTGAGGTGTCCGTGGTAATCTTTCTCGAGGGAGGAAGTGTTGGTGTGATAGTTTACAGGGCTTCCGGTGCCCTGACCACGGACCGCCCTACAGACGGCTTCTTCCATACCGGAGCTGGGTTGCATATATATATATATATAAGTGATTCCTAAATGGGCGGAGCCATCAGAGACAAAAAAACATTGAAAATCTTACCTGTGGCAAGCCAACGGACTGTTTGGGGCAGGCAAAACCCTGAAAAAGTTTCCAGGCGAAACGAAACATGTTGGTGAAGATGCCTTGTCCTATTGCCCTGCACGAAATAAATTGTTAAAGGCAAGTTCTTGTGCGACTCATTTATCTCTCGTGGGAGATGTTTTGTTGAATACATGTCGGCCTGGTTCCGCCGAGGAGGAAAACGCACAGCAAAACGAAGCGCCAGGCAGCCCCGCACCTGAACCAAGTTACAGACATCGCCATACGGATTAGGGGTTTGCGGTGCTCCCGGGGACTGGACTCCGGTATTTTGCCCTCAGTTAGTCTCAAAAGGTAGCTAACATTGAGGGAACCTGCAGCATAACGTCGTAGCAGAGGATTTAAAAAGGGTTTGTGACCTCAATGGGACAAATATGCTCCAAGGACGCTGGAAATACCACAGGTTCCACAATGCAGTGGTCCAAGGGAAGTGATTCCTAAATGGGCGGAGCCATCAGAGACAAAAAAACATTGAAAATCTTACCTGTGGCAAGCCAACGGACTGTTTGGGGCAGGCAAAACCTTGAAAAAGTTTCCAGGCGAAACAAAACATGTTGGTGAAGATGCCTTGTCCTATTGCCCTGCACGAAATAAATTGTTAAAGGCAAGTTCTTGTGCGACTCATTTATCTCTCGTGGGAGATGTTTTGTTGAATATATATATATATATATATATATATATATATATATATATATATATATATATATATATATATATATATATATATATATATATATATATATATATATATATATATATATATATATATATATATATATATATATATATATATATATATATATATATATATATATGTATATATTACCTACTGGCGGTTGCCAGTAGGTAGTTATAGTTAGGATGGTTTTCCATAGGAAATCCGCAACATTCTATCGGGAATAACTTTGGCGCCGGCTGAGGAATCTGCCTGTAATTTTCCTTAAATTTGCCTCACTGCGCTCCGCTCCTTCCCTGAAAGTTTGGGGGGGATTCATCAAGCGAGGGCCGAGATAAAAGGGGGGTCCCAAAATGTGTTTTCCCCATGTTAATTTCCATAGAGCGGTTGGACTCACTTTTAGCCCGAACGTCTGAATGGATTTCCACCAAACTTGGCAAAATTGTAGGGACTGGTAGCCCGATGTGCCTTTGCTATGTCTCAAGATATGTGCTCCAGTGGATTTTGAGTAATTTAGGTTAAAAAAAAATATATATCTATAAGCGAGCCCTGGTACGCGCACCGGGGCGCGTACCAGCGCGCTACGCGAGTTCGCGAGCGGAAAGCTGATTGGCTCTCGGGTGTCTGTCAACATTCCAAACAGTCCGGAGCGGCCGCCATCTTGTGTCTCGGTAGGATCGAGACACAAGAGGTGGAAAAAACAAAGGGGGAAATGACCAAAAGGGGGCAGGTAGACCCCCTTGACCCCCTAGGTTTGATGTGGGGCCATAAAAGGGCGCTGGAGAGAGCGCCCGGTACGCACACCGCGGAGCGTACCATGGGGAAAAAGAATGAAAGTTTTTTTTTAAATGTAGCATTTTTTTATAAATTGGAGGTAGTTCTAAAAAGAACTGTTTTTTTATTCTTTTTGTTGTTTTAGATTTTTTTATTGTTTTGGGGAATTTTTTTTACTTTTTTTGGCTTTTATGAACAATTTTATATTTTTTTTGTTATTTTTATGGGGACAAACAAAAAACAGGGAATTGTAAACGGCTCAACTGGAGCAAAAAAAATCAGGAAAAAATTAAGTTTTTTTTTGGCACTTGTGGTTGTCACCAGCACGGTTGATGAGTTTAATGCTTTGCTCACCATAGCAAATTGTCCTTCCACAAAATTTGCAAACTATTTTGAAATCTCCAAACTGGGTTTGGATGTTTGGGACCATCTCCCTTGTCTCTGGACCCAATGGAGTGGGTTGCTTACTTTGGGAGGTGCTGGGAGAAGATTGGGGGGGTTTCTGGTCAGTTCTCTGACCTCTGCCGCAGCATAGTTGTTTGGGTGCTGGCGTTGCATGTGGCGAATCATGGTGTTGTTGCCAAAAGTATACTTTTTGGCAGGGTTACCCCTGGAAAGTACAGTGCCACAGATCATACAAGTAACCTTTGGCGCATTAACTTTTTTGAGGCCCCTTAGGATTTTAAAAAACTCCCAGACAATGTGCTCCTTTGGCTTATAGGTGGTAGTATCTTCAGGCAGGTACCGCCTCTCCTCCTCCTCCTCCTCCTCCTCCTCCTCTTCTTCTTCTCCACCACTGTGGTGTTGTGTTGGTCCTTGTGGTGGTGGTGGTGGTTGAGATGCTCCTGCTGCTGCTGCTACCGTAGCCATTTCTCAGTACAAATAGGTACAAATAGGTCTGCAAACAGGTCTTCCTCACTCAAAGTACAAAGTGAGAATGAGGAAAAAAGGTGGGGGCTTTCATCATTTGGAAAACAAAACTGTCCTGAACCAATAAAAAGTGTTATTTTCAGGTCACATGACCCGGGCTTTCATTATTTGGAAACCAAAACTGTCTTGAACCAATTAAAAGTGTTATTTTCAGGTCACATGACCCGACGCGCTTACGCTACGCGCCCCGGGGCGCGCCCCGGGTCGCTTACATAGCGCGATCGTATGCGTATGCGCTCGAGTGCTTCCGGGTGCGCTTACGCCGTGCGTATCATGCGGACGCGGCTATGCGATACATCACGATGATGTTTTCGATCGCGGAAATAGCGCAAATGGGACGCTCACCGGTACACGCACCGGGGCGCGTCGGAAGACTGCGCTTACCGGTGCGCTCACCGGTACGCGCACCGGGAGAACTCCAGGGCAAAAAAAAAGATTTTTAAAAAAAAAACATGAACAATATACATAAAAAAAATAGTATTACATAAAAATACAATATAGGATTAATTATAAAAAATAATATATTTCATAGCTATAGAAATTTGCTATTAAAAAACCTTTGAAATTCACTGAAAAAAACATAGGTTTGAGGCCCTATTTATAGTTAGGAACTAGCATTTAAAAAACCTATGAAATTCACTGAAAAAACCATAGGTTTCACACCAGTTATAGTTAGGAATTAGCATTTAAAAAACCTATTAAATTCACTGAAAAAACCATAGGTTTCACACCAGTTATAGTTAGCTGGAAATTTTACTGACATAAAACCATTGAAATTTCCATGTTATAGTTAGTTGGACTCACTATAACTTGCGCGCCTGCAATGTACTGCTGATGACGTCACATATTACATCACTCATTCGTGCTAAAAATGTGCAAAATAGTGCAAAATTGTGCAACCTATCACCATTACCAATATTGATATACAATTGTGTCTTTAAAAACGGCCTAAAGCCATGCCCATTTCATAAATAGATACAGTGCAAGTGCTCTTTGAACAATTGGTTGAGCTCAAAAAGATGTAGGCCAAGATATCTTAATGTCTACATGGATATCAATTCCATAGTGCACATTAGGGCCATAAATTCCACATAAAGTGCAAGTGCACTAGCACTTACAATCAAGTGTAAACACCTACATACATTTCATCATTAGAGTGAACATTGTCAGTTGGGTACAGTATGTATGATTCAGCAGGCTAAAACCAGTCTAAAACTCTACCCTAAAACCAGCTAAAAGCAGGTAAAACCTAGTAAAAACCGGTTAAATGCCAAGGGAAAAAGCTGGAAATACAATGCATACAAATTCATGGGGCTAAAACTAATTTTTAAACCCTCATAAGACCGGATAAAACCCTGCACAGCCTGGTTAAAACCCACTAAAACCAGAGTTAAAAATTAAGTTAAGTAGCAAAGCTTTTCCAATGCCACAAAGAATGTGTAAAATACTTAGACGCCAAGAAGATACTTTATAAGAAATTGTGCAGATCTTCCCCTGTATTAAGCCCATTGGGCATCTTTGTGTCTAATAGCATAATACATTCTGATTCTAGTTGCCGTAATCTTTTTTCTTGATTGCCACCTCTGATGGATTTAGGTACTGAGCCTACAACATAGTACCTCAGATCCTTTAGATTGTTGTTATGTAGTAATTGAAAGTCTCACACCATTGGGTAATTCGGATATATATATATACACAGAAAAACCAAAGGTTAAAAGTATGTTAAAGTTAAGTAAAAATATTGATGAAACATATACAGTTTTAAATGAATAAACCATTGAAATTCACCTTTTATAGTTATCTCAAGTAACTATAACTTGTGCTCCAAAGTAACTTCAAGTCGCGCCCCCACCCTGCACAGTGCTATCATCAATGATGTAATTCCAGATGTTACAGTGATGTTATCAATGAGAACATAGAACATGTCATGAGTGATGTTATATGTGAGGTAACTGGCAGTGCATGGAGAGGGAACATGTCATAGGAAAAACCCTGATGCATTGTGTGTCTATTTGTATAGGTTGAAGTCAGTTCCTAACTGTTCTGACTTGATAGTAAATTGTATATGGTATTTTGCGACTCTTCACAAATTGCAACTGCCTTGAACATAGCATTTGTAATCCGCAAATTGGTATTTCCAAATGGTGATTCACAACAAGTGTTCTCAAAAAATTAGTACTAGCAATCAATTCACGTCATAAAAAAAGATTGTGAATGAGTTTCGCACATACCAAAAAACACAAAATAATAGGCGCTAATGACTTAATGATCGATTTGCAAGTAGCTAAAGCTACGTACATCTGCCCCTTAATTTGTAACAACAGCTTTAGAATTAATTTCCAAAGTTTGTATAGTGTAAGTGTGGTGCATATAGAAAGAATAAATAAAGTTTCCCTAACCATAGCTTACACTTAACCTTTTTTTTCCGTTATAAATATATATATTCATGATGACAAAATTCTATCTATATATATCTATATATATATATCTACATATATATATATATGACTGAGCAAAGCCCTTGAGCTATGAGAGGGAACACTGCTCACCACCAGCCCTCCGGCTCTGGAAACCTCTTGCTGCTCGCATTCTTGAGCTTCTTTCTTTTAAAATCGATTCCGACGCGTTTCAAGGCTATACACGCCCCTTAATCTTGGAGTCAGCAGCAAAGGGAATGACATTCTCACCGCTAATCTCTGATGGCCTTTTATTGCGGCAGGGAAAAACCACGTGATCGTGGCACATGCCGATGCATGCTGGTGATGGTAGTCCTTAGTAGCGGTGACGACCAGTGTAATGCCCTAAGTGGGCTCAGTCCCTTTGTGAATTGTGCTTTATTTATTCAGATGGACCTTTAGTAGGTCAGAGTTCAAGTCTGCGAGCTTCATTTGCGTACGGCGGTGAGCGCTTAAAGAAGCTGGAAATCGTTTCGCCTTCTGAGCTCTTCCGGGAGAGCTCAGAAGGCGAGCAGTGTTCCCTCTCATAGCTCAAGGGCTTTGCTCAGTCATATATATATATATATATATATATATGCTCAATACTGTGAGGGCACACTGAAAATACTTGTGAAATATGCCTGGAGCGACAGGGAGCGAGCACTGGCAGACATCCAAGCAATTGACAACGAGCTTGAGAGTGAAACTGATCCTAGCCAAGTGGCAACCATCACACAAATGAAGGAACAAATGAAGGCCAGGCTGATCAAATATGAAGCTAAAATAAGGCTCCGCAAACAGGAAAAATACGAGAGGGACGCCAACGACTATCTAACTGGACGCGTCCTCACGTATGCCAAAAAGTTTGACGCCCCACGCAAAGCCCTACAGAAGAGCAGAAAAGAAGGTGCTGGGATAACTAGCGGTACTGGAGAAGTTACCTCTGAATCTGACATAACTGAGAATGAATCAGAAGAGAACCAATCAGACCCAGATACACGCACTACCAATAGGGGGCCCAGAGTGGTAGACAAAAGCACCAAGACTCCTTTTCAGGAGGAATACGAAGTAATACAAAGTACATGGCTCCGAGGTGGAAAGAACAAGCCTCCAGACACGGATACCCAAGGAGCAGAAAAGGACGGAGAACCAGACGGGCAGGCGAGGGGAACAAGAGGAAGGAGCAGAGGCGCCCGAGCACCTCGTTGGACCAATCGGAAGCGTACCAACAAAAAACAATAGCCCCAGCCATCCATCCAAGTAGAATCAACGTTACCACTAACCCCCCAGGTAACCCTAGCACCAACAATGAGACAACAAATTTAACGGTGGTCAACCTCACTCCTAGAGAACTGACAAAGGAAGAAGAACAAGTCCTAAGCCTTGGACTAACCTTTTGTCCAAATAGTGAGTTGGAATACACCCAAACTAAAATAGACTTGTTCCGCTTCACACGCAAACTGAAATTACATAAACATTTCAAAATGCGGCCACATCTACAAAACAAAGAAAACCAAGGGCGAAGAATTACAGCTACAGACGTACTGAGCGGTAAAGACCTACGCTCAGTCGAAATGCTGACAGATCTGGAACTGGAACAAACACAGGACCTTGCAGACCTTGGATCCAGCCCAAAGAGCTGAAATGCAAGGTATCGAACAAGACAGCGAAAATAGTGGATTTAAACCAACGTCCACCTTTGTTCCCCAATCCCCTTGGGACGCTATAGATGTATTTTCGGAAGCGATGAACGATGACCTACTGAAGTTTCGAAAAATTAATCAACTAAACCCCCACCAGAACATCACGGAACAACAAAGAACTGCCCTTAAAGGATTAACGACGGACACGAAAATAATTGTGAAGCACTCTGATAAGGGCGGGAACGTGGTTCTGATGACCCGTGAATATTACACGAAGGAAGCATTGAGGCAACTTTCAGATGAGAACTTTTATACCAAATGCACTAATGATACCTATCAACAGAGTATCATGGAATATGACAAACTCATCTCTAAATGGTATAATCAACGCATGCTGAACAAAGATGAACATCTGTTCTTACGCATCACTTGCCCCATGACTCCGACTTTCTACCACCTCCCAAAACTTCACAAAAATCGTGACTGCCCACCAGGACGCCCTATCATTTCCTCCATCGGGAGTTTAACGGAGAATATGTCTCGCTTTGTGGACCACACCTTATTCCCTCTTGTGTCTAATTTGGACTCGTACATACGAGACACAAAAGACTTTTTGACAAAATTGAACAATCTGGTGTGGGAACAGGATTATCTTTTAATGGTACTAGACATCACCAGCCTCTACACTATTATCGAACATAGTCATGGATTAGAGGCGGTAAAATGGGCACTGGAACAACGCCAACTACGATTTTCTAGACACAATCTAATGATTCTAGAATTCGTAGAATTTTGTCTAAAACATAATATTTTCCTGTTCGAAGAGCAGCTATACATCCAGAAGTCTGGCACGGCGATGGGTACCTGCTTTGCTCCCAGCTACGCGAACTTGTTTGTGGGCTGGTGGGAGGAGCAGGTACCCAGGAGCTGCAGAGCAGGGGCCAAAGAGGGCAAGGTCATCTGTTGGCATCGATATATCGATGACCTTTTTATTGTGTGGAAAGGTAACCAGGAAACAGCTCAGGAGTACATTAATGTACTAAACAATAATCAACTGAACCTGCGATTTTCTGGGACAGTGAGTCCAGTGGCAGCGGACTACCTGGACCTCAAAATATACGCAGAAGATGGTCAACTCCACACTAACCTCTTTAGAAAACTAACGGCTGGCAATTCCACACTGCACGCCAGCAGCAGCCATCCACCCCAATTAATCAAGAGTATCCCCTACGGGGAATTGCTAAGACTTCGTAGGAACTGCTCCAAACCCTCGGATTTCGAAGCGGCTGCTTCGGAATGCATATCCCGATTTAAAGCCAGGGGATTTGGCGAGAGAATGCTCCATAACACTCTACAAAGAGTAAGGAAAATAGAGAGACAGTCTCTCTTGACCAGTAATACCGATCAGGTCAACCGAAGGGGTTTGCCAGGTGAAGATAAAGGCAAGTTCAGAGTTATAACTCCCTACTCAACAGGTGCGGACAGCCTCAGAGCCATGCTACGTAAGAACTGGCATATCCTTTTAACTGATAATGTGCTCAAAGAAGATCTTCCAATCCAGCCACTCCTAACCTTCAGCAAAGCGAGATCACTAGGCGACATATTAGTGCACAGCCACCTTGATAAAGTGTCTCCAAGAACGAACACTTTAAGGGACCAACGAGGCTTTTACCCCTGCGGCCGCTGCAAAGCGTGCGCAGGCAGTAAACGTGTACTTTCGTATACAATAACAGAAACTGGCAGGAAAATTTACATAAATAAATTTATCACCTGCAGCACACAGTATGCCGTCTACTGCCTGCAGTGCCCCTGTGGCTTACGCTACATTGGGAGCACGATCAAGGAGATAAAGCTCAGAATATTAGAACACATGCGAGCCATCGACAAAACAGATCAGACCTATCCGGTGGCTCGTCATTTCGCGGAAGTACACAATCGAGACCGGAGCAAGCTCCAGTATTTCGGCCTCGATATTGTACCCCCTAATATTCGTGGAGGTGACCGCCTACGCAGATTAAGGAGACTAGAGTCTCGATATATCATCGATCTGTGTACGAAACATCCTCAAGGTGGGGAGGAGATGGCCTTCCACCTAGGGAAATGAGCAGTGAACAACTGATATACACCATTCCAAGATGATAGTGCACCCTATCAAACTGAAATTAGAACTTCTTACATTATCACACTTGGAATATATGTATATTAATGCAGATAATAGCTCTGAAACCTGTATCCGATTTTTCTTCTTGTATATATCAGTATGTGAGAGACATGTTACCGTTAACTGACTTACAGTATCTGTTCCTTGCGGCATAACCTACACTATGCATTTAGGAAATATCACTAACACCTTGTGATCCTGATTGAATGAATTCTTAATTTAATCGGATAGAATGCAGGAACTTAACTCTGATGTCTCTCACATATTCAATTTTCCACTGTATATAAGATGCACTCTATTCACATTTGTTCTAATTTTGAAATCACGTTATAACTTTCATTTGAAATGTGACTGTATTTTGTGAACAATTATACATGCCCTTTCTCATGTTGCACGCGATGCATCTCACTTTACACCCATCTACCCCAAACCCCCCTCCCAGCTATGTCTAGCTTGCAGCTGTGGTTTGAGAATTGATTTAACTTTCTTTTGTGTACAGGTAATTTGGCACATGTAATATATATGGGGACACAAGCCGATCCACGGCTTTATTATTTTGTTAATTTTATGACAATTCATTGTGATCAGCCTAGCAGGGGATAATGCAATTGCCCATCTGTGGGCTTTATATAGCAATCTGCTAATGTGGTGTTACATCTACCATACACCACAAGATGGCCGCCTCTGTCTCGTGCTAGGTTTTAGTCCCCTTGTTTGTGTCCATACCTGACCGGTAGTGGGAGTGACCACATATGTTAAAAATAATGTCGGAAACAAACACAGTGCATCACACACTGACGAAGGCAGACCGCCGAAACGCGTCTGTGTGCACCCCTCCGCTAAATAAAATCTAGCGCGTTTGTAACCCTCAACCTCGAGTGCTGTTGTATTCTTTCCAAGGAGGAGTGGGAAGGACTTTGGAGCGTCAATATATATATATATACACAACAAGTCCCCCGTTCTGGAGCGCAGGACCCTTCAGAGCGGCCTCACACAATGGGCACGGAGCAGCCCATCCTTACACAACTGTAGCACAAAAAGTGAGGCCCAATACTGCAGATGACGTTTATTTTCCAAGTTAAGCAGCACCACATTCCATAGTCTCTAACGTTTCGGCTCTACGCCTTGCTCACAGAGGGAATTTAATAACACGCAGGTGTGCTAGGGCGCGCTTTTTCAAAGGTAAGTCACATGACTGGAATTCACTTACTTCAAGTCCCATAGTGCATTGTGTGAATTGTTCATAATTCAAATGGAAATGTTCCGATATTTTTTCCTCAATGGTACTTTCCCTCTGCACACATGCACTGTTGTTATTCTGGGAATTCTTGGCACAGTCAGGTGGGTTGGTACAGCATCTTCATGTACTTCTGTCAATGCAGACTTGAAAGAAAACTCCATCTCGCAGCACGATCATGGCAGGAAGTCATCCTGCCTGAATCTCTTCCTCGCGCCGTCCCTTTTCGCTAATTAGCTTTTCCTCCGTAGGTTGGGGGCACGAGTGGATCAGGCTCCTCAATTAATGCACACAACAAGTCCCCCGTTCTGGAGCGCAGGACCCTTCAGAGCGGCCTCACACAATGGGCACGGAGCAGCCCATCCTTACACAACTGTAGCACAAAAAGTGAGGCCCAATACTGCAGATGACGTTTATTTTCCAAGTTAAGCAGCACCACATTCCATAGTCTCTAACGTTTCGGCTCTACGCCTTGCTCACAGAGGGAATTTAATAACACGCAGGTGTGCTAGGGCGCGCTTTTTCAAAGGTAAGTCACATGACTGGAATTCACTTACTTCAAGTCCCATAGTGCATTGTGTGAATTGTTAATAATTCAAATGGAAATATTCCGATATTTTTTCCTCAATGGTACTTTCCCTCTGCACACATGCACTGTTGTTATTCTGGGAATTCTTGGCACAGTCAGGTGGGTTGGTACAGCATCTTCATGTACTTCTGTCAATGCAGACTTGAAAGAAAACTCCATCTCGCAGCACGATCATGGCAGGAAGTCATCCTGCCTGAATCTCTTCCTCGCGCCGTCCCTTTTCGCTAATTAGCTTTTCCTCCGTAGGTTGGGGGCACGAGTGGATCAGGCTCCTCAATTAATACACACAACAAGTCCCCCGTTCTGGAGCGCAGGACCCTTCAGAGCGGCCTCACACAATGGGCACGGAGCAGCCCATCCTTACACAACTGTAGCACAAAAGGTGAGGCCCAATACTGCAGATGACGTTTATTTTCCAAGTTAAGCAGCACCACATTCCATAGTCTCTAACGTTTCGGCTCTACGCCTTGCTCACAGAGGGAATTTAATAACACGCAGGTGTGCTAGGGCGCGCTTTTTCAAAGGTAAGTCACATGACTGGAATTCACTTACTTCAAGTCCCATAGTGCATTGTGTGAATTGTTCATAATTCAAATGGAAATGTTCAGATATTTTTTCCTCAATGGTACTTTCCCTCTGCACACATGCACTGTTGTTATTCTGGGAATTATTGGCACAGTCAGGTGGGTTGGTACAGCATCTTCATGTACTTCTGTCAATGCAGACTTGAAAGAAAACTCCATCTCGCAGCACGATCATGGCAGGAAGTCATCCTGCCTGAATCTCTTCCTCGCGCCGTCCCTTTTCGCTAATTAGCTTTTCCTCCGTAGGTTGGGGGCACGAGTCGATCAGGCTCCTCAATTAATACACACAACAAGTCCCCCGTTCTGGAGCGCAGGACCCTTCAGAGCGGCCTCACACAATGGACACGGAGCAGCCCATCCTTACACAACTGTAGCACAAAAAGTGAGGCCCAATACTGCAGATGACGTTTATTTTCCAAGTTAAGCAGCACCACATTCCATAGTCTCTAACGTTTCGGCTCTACGCCTTGCTCACAGAGGGAATTTAATAACACGCAGGTGTGCTAGGGCGCACTTTTTCAAAGGTAAGTCACATGACTGGAATTCACTTACTTCAAGTCCCATAGTGCATTGTGTGAATTGTTCATAATTCAAATGGAAATGTTCCGATATTTTTTCCTCAATGGTACTTTCCCTCTGCACACATGCACTGTTGTTATTCTGGGAATTCATGGCACAGTCAGGTGGGTTGGTACAGCATCTTCATGTACTTCTGTCAATGCAGACTTGAAAGAAAACTCCATCTCGCAGCACGATCATGGCAGGAAGTCATCCTGCCTGAATCTCTTCCTCGCGCCGTCCCTTTTCGCTAATTAGCTTTTCCTCCGTAGGTTGGGGGCACGAGTGGATCAGGCTCCTCAATTAATACACACAACAAGTCCCCCGTTCTGGAGCGCAGGACCCTTCAGAGCGGCCTCACACAATGGGCACGGAGCAGCCCATCCTTACACAACTGTAGCACAAAAAGTGAGGCCCCATACTGCAGATGACGTTTATTTTCCAAGTTAAGCAGCACCACATTCCATAGTCTCTAACGTTTCGGCTCTACGCCTTGCTCACAGAGGGAATTTAATAACATGCAGGTGTGCTAGGGCGCGCTTTTTCAAAGGTAAGTCACATGACTGGAATTCACTTACTTCAAGTCCCATAGTGCATTGTGTGAATTGTTCATAATTCAAATGGAAATGTTCCGATATTTTTTCCTCAATGGTACTTTCCCTCTGCACACATGCACTGTTGTTATTCTGGGAATTCTTGGCACAGTCAGGTGGGTTGGTACAGCATCTTCATGTACTTCTGTCAATGCAGACTTGAAAGAAAACTCCATCTCGCAGCACGATCATGGCAGGAAGTCATCCTGCCTGAATCTCTTCCTCGCGCCGTCCCTTTTCGCTAATTAGCTTTTCCTCCGTAGGTTGGGGGCACGAGTGGATATATATAATATATATATATATATCTCGAGAGCCGCTTGAGGAGATCAGGTGCAGCATACAGTCTTCAGCAAGCACCGAAAAAGCAGACACAAGCCCAAATTGAGTGCAAGCAGTGGCGTTTATTCTCTTATCAGTCAGCCATAACGCGTTTCACCACCGGAGTGGCTTGATCACATGACAACGTTCGAACTGTGGAGTGGACCATTAAGGCAGCTAGCACCCTGTGCACGTGACTGTGAAGGTGATTGACATAAAGAAAAGGTAAAATACAACATATTCCCCTTCTTTTGAAAAAAGACTTGCTTTGTGCAAAGTGAAGCTTTTAAAAGCAAATGTTAAGCTTTACACCACCCTATATGAGAGAGTCTTAAGGAAAGAACAAACATGTAATGACCTCGGTTATTAACCAACATAATTTCCGAAAAAACAAAATTCATGGCTTAAATGCATAAATAAGAGTATAAATACATAAGTTATTGCACCCCATATAATTTCTAGGGAAAAATGTTATTAATTGCAAATAGCAATATATAAATACATTTCATAAAAATTATCATTTCATACAAAAATAAATTTGCTAAAAATTCATTTCATATATTTACACAGGTTAGTTTGGCTTGGTGGTTAAAGCTTATAGGTCATAGGTAAGTTTTGGCATAAATGCTTAGTTATGGTATACCGGGGTACACCATATTATAAGAAACCCTCATGAATATGAAATGACTCATGGCCTAAGGCAGTTGGTGATTTGTGAAAAGTGTAAGTTAAAGTGCCAGTGGGTGCTTGAAGTGGATAAAGTGCAAATGAAAAAAGAACAACCCCAATGTAAGGGTTGTGGTTGGTGAGAAGCACATGGCAGCCACATGGGACAAGTCGTCAGAAAATATAATTTTAGAATAGTTGACATGCCATCTGACAAAATTATCTAACTGCGGAGTTAGATTTGTGAAACATGGATCACATAGAAAACAAAGAGGAAAAGGACACAGGGGGCAGGTTATCAAAGTGTCAGGGAAAAGAAAAATTCACTCTCAGTTTGGCTCAAAGATCTGAAAACGGTCATAAGCAGGTATATAAATCTTCAGTATTGTTTAGACCTCCGGGGCTTTTGCTGTTGAAATTCAGGATATACCTTGTCTCCAACTTGCGCATTTTATGTTCACGGTCACCTCCCTGTTTAGTTTTGGGAATCGTGTCGATAACATAATATTTGAGGTCCATTAGGTTGTTATTGTGGACCTCCCGAAAATGTCTCGCCACTGGGTAGGTTGGATCAGAGTTGGTGATGGCCCTGATATGTTGCAATATCCTTACATTGGCTGGTAACTTGGTACTTCCCACGTACCGTAAGGGACAAGTACATTCCAAGATGTAAATGGCGTACTCAGTTTTGCAATGGAGGGATTTGGAAATTTTAATTTCCTTACTACTGAAGGCTGTACGATAACTGGTTTTGTTAATACCGTAGGTACAGGCTTTACAAGAGTGACATTTGGTAAACCCACGTGTAGTTTTCAGCCAATCTTTGGACGGAATGACTTCAGGACAATTAGATACCAGGCTATTGTGAAGAGAAATTGCTCTCCTATAGGTGACACTAGGCCTGGCTGGCATGGTGTGGCCTATAACTGGATCAGAGCGAATAAGTGCCCAGTTTTTGTTAATGATTTTGTTTATCGCACCTTTTTGGGTGCTGTAGGGCACAATAAGTCTGACCGTGCTGGACACTGGTGATTCGGTGGATTCAGGGATTGGTGGATTTCTGATTGATTTGGGAACAAGGAGAAGAGTTCTATCCAGTTCCGCAGTTTTGTTGATGGCTGTTTGAATAATATGGATAGGGTATCCTCTGGCAAGGAACCTCTCCTTACATTCATTCTGTGCCATCATCAAATCAGTAGGGTTGCTGCAGATCCTTTTTATTCGCAACATTTCCCCATAGGGGATGCTGCGAATAAGGTGTTTGGGGTGGAAGCTGGTATAATGTAAAATAGAATTACCAGCAGTTGCTTTTCTGTAGAGCTTGGTTTCCAATACATTGTTAGAAATGTATAGTTCTATGTCCAGAAAGTGAATACAGGTGTGGCTCATGGTACAGGTAAAATTCAGATTGATGTTATTGGTGTTCAAGAGGTTAACCCATTCCTGGGCCTCTTCCCTGGTGCCATTCCAGACATATATAAGGTCATCAATATACCTGTAATACATTTCAACATGTTTGTGATACCATTCACCCAATGTGCCCTTTAGGACCAACTCCTCCCACCAGCCCATGAAGATCCAGGCATAGCTGGGGGAGAAGCTGGCCCCCATTCCCACCCCCCTTACTTGTTGATAGAAAGTTTGGTTGAAGGTGAACAAATTATGATGTAAGCAGAAAGTCACCATATCTAACAACATTTTGCTATGCTCGGGGGAAGTGGGTCTATTTTTGGTGAGAAAGTAGTCCAAAGCTCTTATACCATCCTTATGATCTATACACGTATAAAGGGATGAAACATCTAGGGTAAGTAAAAGAAACCCAGGATCCCAAGCAAAGTCCTTGATCTTATCTAAAAAATCACCAGTGTCTCTTAGATAGGAGGCCAGTCCAGTTACACAGTCCTGTAAAAAAAAGTCAATATAGTTTGAAGTGTGTTCCAACAAACTATTCCTACCGGAAATGATGGGCCTTCCGGGAGGGTGCAGAGGATCTTTATGGACTTTGGGAATAAATATACACATATATACACATATATATTAATATACACATATATATTACCTACTGGCGGTTGCCAGTAGGTAGTTATAGTTAGGACCTAGTTTCCATAGGAAATCCGCGACATTCTATTGGGAATAACTTTGGCGCCCGTTGATGAATCTTCGCAAATTTCTCAAAGAAGATGGCACGCTCCTTCCCTGAAAGTTTTGGGGGGATTCATCAGTGGGGGCTGAGAAAAAAGGGGGGGTCCCAAATCGTATTTTCCCGATGTTATTTTCCATAGAACGATTAGACACGGCTACAGACCGAACATCTGAACGGAATTACAAGAAATTTGGCAAAATGGTAGAGTCTGATTCGCAGATCACGCTTTTGCTTAAATGGTGTAAACCCCTCCAGTAGTTCCTGAGAAAATTGAAAGGAAAAAAATATATATATCTATAGGCGCGCACCCTGCGCGCACCCGTGCCCGCACGTTGCGCGCATCGGCTGTGCGCGAGTGGAATTGTGATTTACTGTTTGTCTTCTGTCAACATTCCAATCCGTTGAAATCAGGAAGTGTTGGCAGCCACTTTGTGTCCGAGGCAGAAGAGAGCCAAAACCAAAAGTGTAAAATGTGAAAATGGGGCAGTGTAGAGACTTCCTGACCCCCTAGGCCTTCTCAGGGAGTCCCTGAAGGACCCTGAGGTCCAAAAACAATTTTTTTTTGTTGAAAAACTCGTGAGGTGCGCGCACGGTGCACGCACCCCTGAAGCATAAGAGAGTCAAAAACAAAAGTAGAGAAGGTAAAATGGGTCCAGGGTAGAGACTCCTTGACCCCCTAGGCCTTCTCAGGGGGTCCCTGAAGGACCCCGAAGGTCAAATAAAATAATTTTTTGGGGGAAAAAAAATCACGAAGTGCACGCACTTTGCACGCACGTCGGAAAAAAAAACGAAAAAAAACCAGTTAAAAAACAAGTTTGAGTGTTTAGATGTTAGTTGGCTCTAAAAGGAGCCTTTGTGTTCATTGAGTGTTTTTTGTACCTACAAGTAAGTACCGATGCAGAGTCTAAATCTCAAGAGGAAGACTCTGTACCCCTCATCTGTCTCTTCTATAAATGCCTTGCATGTTGTAACGCAAGTTGTTGTGGTATATAGAACCCATACCATAGTCTCTGAGGAAAGCAGAAAGAGACTTATTCACATGTTTCCTTGCTTTCTCAATCTGTGGACAATATTGGTTGGACCAGTTCCATTTTTGCCTTTTGCATATATTAGAATATACAAAGGCAGTTTGTGGAAAAAGTGACATCAATTGCCAAAAGGTGTCCTTTAAAATCATTTCCAGACCTACCCCAGTCAAAGTGCCTAAGTCATTGCCACCACAGTGTACAATTATGAGGTCGGGGTGTGGGAGATGCAAAAAGGATTTTACCAATGGCATCAATTGGTGACATCTAAATCCTCTCTGGCCAATCCACATAATATCCACATTTGGTAAATCAAGGTTGAGAAGCATCTATTTGCTGCATAACTTTCAGTCCAGAAAATATAGTTGTGTCCTACCATCCACACTCTAAGCATTTTGAAGGGAGATCTGGTTGTACTCAGATGGGCTCTGGAAATGAAATGGTAGTTTGAAAAGTAGGATTTTAGAAAAGAATGTAGATGAGATTCAGTACACATGAAAAAAATGATTGGTGGTTTCTGACAATTCAACATTGAAAACTCGGGTGCATGGTACTGTTTTTTAAAAGGGGAAATGCTATTGGTTGAGAAAAAGTCATTGAAAGGAGCATTGAGACTATAATGACTGAACTGGTTGATGTGAATTGGAATAATGTATATGATAAAATTAAGGTCTCTCTTGAGAGATGGGAACATTTATACCTGACCATCATTGGACGGACGAATGTCATAAAAATTAATGTCTTACCTAAAGTGCTATATTTGTTTTGGGCAATACCCCTGGAATTTCCAAAACCCAAGCTACAGGCCTTACAATCATTATGTGGAAAATGTATCTGGAGCCCTGGGAAACCAAGAAGGGCCATGAAATTTTTGATGTTACCATTGGAAAGGGGAGGGTTAGGAGTACCAGATTTTTTTCTTTATTATATAGTTTGTTTTCTATTAAAAATGAGAGTTTTGACCATAGGGGAATCAACGGAATTTATGTATAATCATCCATCAATATTTGAGATATTGATAGGGCCACATGTGAGACAAAGTTTTTTTATTGAAATAGATGGAAGTTACTACAAGCGAACTCGATTCAAAGTATTAATAGGAGCCTATAAGACTTGGAAATGGCTGACTCGCACAATTGAAATTGGGAAGTTGGCCTATTACACTCCTTTTACCACATCAAGATTATTGCCTACAATATTCTTGGATGGAATGGCCTTGAAATGGCAAAACAGGGGGGTGACTTTGTTGGGGGATTTTTTTTGGCGGATGGCTAGTGTAAATCATTTGTGGAATTAAGTGAGCAGTTTGGCTTACCCAGAAGTTATTTTTTTTAAATATTTACAAATTAGAGATTTTCTTTTTAAACAAAAATTAAGTTTACAAAAGCACTAAGTTATTGAGGGAATTGGTCGGCAGGTGAAGATCGGCACTTTGTATAGAATGCTTGTGGACGAGAAACCAGATGATATGGAGAAAATAAGGCTAAAATGGGCCAATACCTTAGGGGATACTGAGGTAGATGTGGAAGATCTTATTTTGCTCTCCAAAGAAGCCTTAATGTCGGCTAATTTAAAGGTACATTTTTTCAAAACCCTATTTGATTTATATTATACAACACAGCGAATGTCAAAATGGGGAGAGGGCTTTGATGGAAAATGCTTTTGGTGTAAAACTGATCATGCGGATAGCTTACATATTTTTTTTTCCTGTCCCAGATTGGGGGGGTTTATAGAAGACATTGAAAAATTTATGTCTTTAGTGCTTATGGTTCGCCTGACGATTACTCCCTCCATGTTGTTGCTAGGGAAAATCCCTAATGATAACCCTGCTGATAGACTATATCGTTTTAGCTATTTCGTTTTCTTTACAATGACTGTAGCACGAATATGTATAGCCACTGAATGGCTCCAGGAAAATCCACCACTATTTCAGCAATGGCGAGCACGAGTGTATAAGTTATACAAATTGGAGTGGGGTCTCTTTTCTGTTTCGGGGTCTAGGAAAAGAAAAAAAATGGGCTGAAAATATGGTGGGCTTTTTCAAATTGCGATGAAGATTGAGAATGTAAAGTTAATTTCAATGAGAATATTATGGATCTTTTGTATATAAAGTTTATCATGGATTTTGTTTTGGATGAAATGAGCCATTTTCCATTTGTATTTTGATGTATTTTTGACTTATGATGATGTATTTATGCAGTGAACCAATAAAAATATTTTTAAAAAAAGAAAGGAACATTGCACAGGATAAGCTGGTGCATTGAGAAGTCAAACACCCTTGCTGGTTTGGTTTGCAACATTTGGTGATGAACTTTTCACCTGTGTGTTCAGTTAGGTGTTCTATGGAGTGTTACCATGGTAACAGGCAGAGGGAGCAGTGGGGGAAGGTTGAACATCATGTGAGTTTTAAGGTGTAGAAATGTATAACCAATTAAAATGTTAGTTTGGTTTTGAATTCATGTGGGATGAAATGTCATTGGTTATCTACTTGAATATGTGTGGAAAATGAGAGGGAAGCAATACCAGTCTATGGTTCCAGTGACTGCTGCACAATTCAGAGATTCTGCTTAAGAAAATCTGGTGTGTGATTGACACTGTTCTAAATCTACAAAAGGATTATTAAAGGTGAGTTGTAAATTTGTAAAGGGATCTATGTTGTGTGCTTTAAGTTAAGAAGAAAAATGTATTCTAATATAGAAGCAGGAGTCTATTTCTATAGAGTCTGATTCTGAAATTGTCTGCTTTGGGAAAAAGTGATAGGAGCATTTGGTATGTTAATATGTTTGAGGAGATATTTTTTTGCAGTACAGTGCTGTTGTTAAAAATGTACATGAAGTGGTCTAACCACTTACACACTTGTATATCAGGGTTAGAATTGTCACATAGTCTCCTTGTAGTCTAGTAAACATTCTGGGTGTGTGCACAAATGCCACAGAAAATCTTTCAGTAGCATGTGGCAAAATAATTTGCTTAGTTGATGTGTTTAAAAATATGGGTATACATGTACTCATGGAGTGAGTCAGGCCTTAGGACATTTAGTGCTATAAAGTCCTATGCAGCATGTGTGTCAGGCCTCTTAATGCCCAAATAGTCTGCATGCTGTGTAATAAAGATCCTGGGTGTGCTGTAGAAATGCCATAGCAACTCTCTCTGTAGCATGTAGTAATCATTTCAGTGAATTCCCATTTCTACATTCTCAGTCCCACCTTGACCCCCTACAGTGCCTGAACACCACTGCACTGTCATAAACCCTGAAACAGCACTCCCAGCAAAACTCTCTTTCACTGTAGTAATCATTTTACTGAATTGCAGGGCATACTGTCATGTGTCTAAGATCACAGTGTGAGTCAGTATTCATTTCACAAAATTGTGGCAGAATAATTTGCTTAGTTGATGTGTTTACAAATATGGGTATACATGTACTCATGGAGTCAGTCAGGCCTTAGAAATTTAGTGCTATACAGTCCTATCCATCATGTGTGTCAGGTCTCTTAATGCCCAAATAGTCTCCATGCTGTGTAATAAAGATCCTGGGTGTGCTGTAGAAATGCCATAGCAACTCTTTCTGTAGCATGTAGTAATCATTTATGTGAATTCTCATTTCTACATTCTCAGTCCCACCTTCAATCAATCAATCAGGAGAATTTGTAGAGCGCACTACTCACATTTTAGGGTCTCAAGGCGCTGGGGGGGGGGGAGATGCTACTGCTCGAAAAGCCAGGTCTTGAGTTGTTTCCTGAAGGATAGATGGTCCTGGGTCAGCCGTAGGTGGGTGGGGAGGGAGTTCCAAGTCCTGGCCGCCAGATAGGAGACGGTTCTTCCTCCGGCGGTAGTTCTGCGGATTTGCGGGATGGTGGGGAGGGCGAGGCTGGCGGAGCAGAGCTGGCGGGTGGGTGTGTAGAATGTGAGGCGGTTGTTGAGGCATTTCAGGCTCACGTCGTGGAGAGCCTTGGTTGCATGGGTGAGGAGTGGGAACGTGATTCTCTTGCTGACGGGGAGCCAGTGCAGGTCTCTCAGATGGGCAGAGATGTGGTTGTGACGGGGGATGTCCAGGATGAGTCTTGCCAAGGCGTTCTGTATGCGCTGAAGTCTTCCCTGAAGTTTGGCTGTGGTTCCAGCGTAGAGTGCGTTCCCGTAGTCCAGACGGCTGGTGATGAGGGCCTGGGTAACTGTCTTCCTGGTGTCAGTGGGGATCCACCGGAAGATCTTTCGTAGCATGCGCAGGGTGTTGAAACAGGATGACAAGACGGCGTTGACTTGTTTGGTCATCGTGAGGGAGGAGTCCAGGATGAAACCCAGGTTGCGTGTGTGGTCCGTAGGCATGGGTGCGGTGCCCAGGGCAGGGGGCCACCAGGAGTCATCCCAGGCAGAGGGGGATGGTCCCAGGATGAGGACTTCCGTTTTGTCTGAGTTCAGTTTCAGACGGCTGAGCTTCATCCATTCCGCGACTTCTGTCATTCCTTCCTGGAGGCTGGCTCTGGCAGTGGCGGGGTCGTTGGTGAGGGAGAGGATCAGCTGGGTGTCGTCGGCGTAGGCGATGATGTTGAGGTTGTGTTTGCATGCGATGGCAGCGAGGGGGCTCATGTACACATTGAAGAGGGTGGGGCTGAGCGAGGATCCTTGCGGGACGCCGCAGATGACTTCGGTGGCCACGGATCGGAACGGTGGGAGGCGGACTCTCTGGGTCCTTCCGGCGAAGAACGAGATGATCCACTCCAGAGCCGTTCCTTGTATTCCGGTGTTGTTGAGGCGCTGTATCAGGGTGCGGTGGCATACTGTGTCGAAGGCTGCTGAGAGGTCCAGAAGGATGAGGGCGGTTGTTTCCTCGTTATCGAGCATGGACCTGATGTCGTCGGTTGCTGCGATGAGGGCGGTCTCGGTGCTGTGGTTTGTTCGGAAACTTGACTTTGACGGGTCGAGGGATACGTTTGTCTTAAGGAAGGTGGAGAGCTGTTTGTTGACCGTCTTCTCAATGACTTTGGCGGGAAAAGGGAGGAGCGAGATGGGGCGGAAGTTCTTGAGGTCTGTGGGGTCCGCGGTGGGTTTCTTCAGGAGGGCGCTGACTCCGGCATGTTTCCAGCTCTCCGGAAGGGTGGCAGATGCGAAGGAGCTGTTGATGATGTCCCGGAGTTGGGGACCGATGATGGAGACGGCTTTGTTAAAGATGTGGCGTGGGCAAAGGTCGGTAGGGGAGCCAGAGTGGATGGTGCTCATCATGCGGGCGGTGTCTTCGGAGCTGACCGGGGTCTATGTGCAGAGGGTGGTGGTTGGGTGCGCTGGTTCGGTGGTTGGGTGCGTGGTTAGCGCGCCAAAGCTGTTTTGTATGTCGGCGATCTTGCGGTGAAAGAACGAGGTGAGTGAGTCACAGAGGTCTTGCGAGGGTGTAATGTTGCCGGCGCTGGGGTTTGAGAGCTCTTTAACGATGCTGAAGAGTTCCTTGCTGTTGTGGGTGTTGTTGTCCAGTCGTTCTTTGAATGTAGTCCTTTTGGTGGTGCGGATTAGTTGGTGGTGTTTGCGGGTGGCGTTCTTGAAGGGTGTCATGTTTTCTGATGTCTGATCGTGGCGCCAGGCTTTCTCGAGGGTGCGGCAGGTTTTCTTGGAGTTTTTGAGGTCATCAGTGAACCACGAGGCTTTCTTGCTGCAGGGTCTGCTGGGTGGTTTCTTCAGTGGTGCGAGTTCGTCGGCGCTGTGTGAGGTGGTGGGCTGCTTCGTTGGGGTCCGTCGTGTTGATGGGAGGGTTCTGCCTGAGGGAGGTGGTTAGCTGCTAAGCGGTGATATTGTTCCAGCTTCTGCAGGGGACCTGTTGCGGGTGGTGGTGGGTCGTGGTTCTCTTGAAGTAGAAGTGGACGCAGCTGTGGTCTGTCCAGTGTAGTCCGGTGGAGTGGCTGAAGGAGATCTGCTTGCTGGAGAAGAAGATGGGGTCAAGCGTGTGGCCGGCGTAGTAGGTGGGGGTGTTCACCAGTTGCTTGAGTCCGAGGTTGGTGAGGTTGTCCAGCAGGGTGACGGTGTTGCTGTCATTGTTGTTCTACAGGTGGAAGTTGAGGTCCCCTAGGAGTATGTAGTCTGGGGAGGTAAGGGCGTGCGGGGTAACGAAGTGTGCGATGGCTTCGCTGAATTGTGTGCGTGGTCCCGGGGGTCTGTAGATGAGGGTGCCTCTGAGGGTAGTCCTGGGGTCGGTGTGTATCTGGAAGTGAAGGTGTTCGGCGGCAGTGAGGGTGTTGTTCAAGTTGGTCGTGATGCGGATGGTGTTTCTGTGGACGATGGCGATGCCTCCTCCTGTCTGGTTGGCACCTTGACCCCCTACACTGCCTCAACACCACTGCACTGTCCTAAACCCTGAAACAGCACTCCCAGCAAGACTCTATTTCACTGTTGTAATCATTTTACTGAATTGCAAGGCATTATGTCATGTGTCTAAGATCACAGTGTGAGTCAGTCTTCATTTCACAAAATTGTGGCAGAATAATTTGCTTAGTTGATGTGTTTAAAACCATGGGTATACATGTACTCATGGAGAGAGTCAGGCCTTAGGACATAGTGCTATAAAGTTCTATGCAGCATGTGTGTCAGGCCTCTTAATGCCCAAATAGTCTCCATGCTGTGTAATAAAGATCCTGGGTGTGATGTAGAAATACCATAGCAACTCTTTCTGTAGCATGTAGTAATAATTTCAATGAATTCTCATTTCTACATTCTCAGTCCCACCTTGACCCCTACACTGCCTGAACACCACTGAACTGTCCCAAACCCTGAAATACCATCCCTAGCAAAAGCTGCTAAACTCTTTCAACACTGATGCACTGCTCTAAACACAGAAACACCATCCTCAGCGAATGCCCCTATAATGTTGAAACACCACTGCACTGCCCTAAACCCTGAAACAGCACTCTCTGCATGATCTCCTACACTGCCTGTACACTGCTGCTGTGCCTTTAACTTACTTATGGAGTGAACCACACTTTACAACATATAGTGCTTCTAATTGCTATGTAGTATGCTATTAGTGGTCTATAATTGTAAAAAAAAAATGTGTTTTTTTTCTTCACATCATGATGCATCCCAATTTTTTCAATTGCATTCGCAAACATTCGAAAGTTGCGATTCGCACCGTTTGCGAATGTAATTGACAATGATGCATGTGCCCGATAGTGTATAGTAATAGACGAAAAAATCAGTTTGTTGAAATTCGCAAGCGAATGTTTTATAACAGAGTTGTTTTAAATTTATTGAAAAATATAAAGAATTGTAAAAGAAGTACAGCTTTTTATCAGAAAAAGAAACATGTTGAAACAATTGTCGAGAAGGCTTTTGAATAAAAAAAAATAATATTTATTTTAGTAATCAATAGGATTCGAACACTAGATAAGCCAATCAATGTTATGAAGGCCAAAAGTAATTGGAAAAGACTGATTAATAGAACTAATTTTTGTAATGTGTTTTCTGGAGAATGGAAACATAGTTCAAGTTGTGAGCCGTTTTTTAATGAAGAAAGTTACCTTCAGAGTAATGATTTGATGTATGCAGTTGACACCAGTGGTCGAGCTTATGAGGTTAAGAATGGTTGTCCGATTGAAAAAGAGAAAATTGTCCCTAGAAATGCAGAAGAGGTGTTAGCTGATGAAGTTTTCGGAGACGTCCTAAGGCCGCAGTGCACACTTGGAATTGTAGTAGTATTTGTAGTGTACGACAGAATTCAATTGATTTTTTCGCAATTTCTTACGTAAGTATAGTAAAAAAAAGTGTTAAACAAAAGATTAAGATGTTGCAAGAATTAGACCCTTGCAGAGTGAGAGAAAAAAACGGGTTTGCAAAGTCATTCACTGGCCTGTCTCTCTAAAAAAGTATGTCAGAGTGTTTTTCACCATTTCAGGATGTTAGCAGTGCATCATACTCAAGTGAGGAAATTAGTGAGAAGGTTGTATTATGCAAAAAGTCCAGCACTTAAGCTAAAACAGTTAAACAGTGCTCTTTTGCATGGATCTGTATTAGATGTAATCAACATTTGTGAAGAAATTGAGGTTAGTTACTTTGGCCCTGAGGAAGACAGTGCAGAAACAGATACATTATTAGAAGGCAATGTGGAAGAGAATGTACAGAATTTTAGTACAGAAAATTTTGAGCAAGAAATTACAAGGTTTAAGGTCATTTCGGTTGAAAAGGCAAACTTTTCTTGTATTTGTTGTAGACGAATTCATTATAAAAATCAGAGCAGGTTAGTTGATCTGTATTTAAAAAGTGAAAAGGAGAATAATAATGAACGGAAGGAATTTGCAACTTATTTGTTGGTAGAGAATTGTTTTGATTTGGGTTCTGATCAACGTATTTGTAAATATTGTTATAATATATTAAATGAAAACAAAATGCCTGCTAGAGCTGTACATAATAATCTTGAGTTGGTAAATATTCCTTCTGAACTGATGGATTTAAATACTTATGAGTCTATTCTTATTCAATGTGTGCATCCGTTTTAGGCTATTGTTCGTATGGATCCTAAGACAGGATAATTTCCTCCTTCAGATTTACAGAGAGGATTAAAGGGAAGAGTTGTTTATTTGCCTCCAGATTTAAAGAAAAATATTGAAACAATTAGTGTAGAAATTGTGGAAGAGGAACCTCTAGTTATTCTAGTTAATGGCGTTCCTACGAAGAGTGAGAAAATCTGGCAAGAATTAGTGGATGTTAGGAAAGTGAAAAAGGCAACGTTGTATTTGGTAAAAAATAATCAATACTATAAAAATGTATATGTAGGAGAAGAGGAAACAACTGTGGAAGAGGACAGTGATTTGTCAACTGGACAAATTGAAAAAGTGGATGTGTCCAGAACTGAAGAAATTTATGAACATTATAGTGTGCATCCACTTCACTCTAAAGATGTGATGGGGAATACTATTGAGTTTTTTCAAATGAAAGAAGCGAAAGGAAGTCCCATTAGTGTATGGGAAGAAAGCTTGGAAGCTCGTTGTTTCCCTCAGTTATTTCCAACAGGCAAAGGTGGGTGATATGACGAACGACCTGTGCAGATTCCTGCATCTGAATACCGGACATCAAGATTATATGCAGAAGATCCAAGGTTTTGCCAATGTATTCCATATTTGTTTCATCTTCTGTTTGAGAGTGACTTGTCTGGACTTTCTTATGCAGTGAACCATATACTAAAAAGTGGATTACATTTGCAAAATGTTTCGGCAAAGGACTATATGGATAAAGTCCAACAGAAAGATACTGTTTTGGAATCTCAGCTAATTAATCTCATGGCATGTCAGCGTGGTACTAATGAGTATTGGTACCGTCATCATGGAGAATTGAAATGTATGCTAAGAAACTTAGGAACTCCTACATGGTTCCTTACTCTAAGCTGTGCAGAGTATGCTTGGGAAGATTTACTTCAATTTCTTCGAGAGGCATATGCAAACATAGAAAATATAGAATACAAGACATCTGGAGAACTGTGCTCTTTGGATCCAGGTGATGTATGCAGGTATTTCAATCATAGATTTGAAGCTATGATGTCTTTTAGCACAAACAAATAAAATCCTCCTCTTGGAGATGTTCTGGATTTCTTTTGGAGAAAAGAGTATCAAGCAAGAGGGGCTCCTCACATACATATGCTGCTATGGATCAAAGATGCTCCCAAATTAGGAACAGATTCAGAAGACACAGTGATGAGTTTTATTGAACAATATTCTACATGTGCTGTACCAAAAAGTAGAGAACAAAAGAATTTAAGACATCAAGTCTTACGGTTTCAAACCCATCGTTGTGGAAAATACTGTCATCGAAAGTACAAATCTAAGGATAAGTTCTATACAAAATGTCGATTTGCATTTCCACGTCCAGTATTATCAAAAGGAAGAGTGAACAATTTTATGTCATCTTTGTGACATACTTTCACAGGAAAATCACCGAAAAATACCTACAACTTAAGAATAAATAAAGAGTTAAAATACATAAAGGACTATAACCCAGTCATTTTATCCATGTGGAATGCTAACATGGATATTCAATATGTGGCAGACAATTCCATTGCTGTGGCTCGATATGTAACGTCTTACATTTTTAAATCTGAAAAAACGGAACTAAAGGAAATGTGGGAAGAAATTTCTCATGAAAAGAGCCTAAGTAAGAAATTGTACAGCTACAGTTTGAAGATGTTGTCTCATCGAGAAATCGGAGCATATGAATGTTCAGATCGCTTATCATCTGCAAGTCTATACTCCAAATCTAGAACAATCATTTGGGTGAGTTTAGGTCTTGCAAGAACACGAAACCGAGTTTTGAAATCTGTAGAAGAAATCGAGTATTTAGCAGAGAGAGAACCAGACAGTACAGATATTTTGAAGACAAAATGTTGGATACATACTATCCAAATAGAAGTAATCATCTTGAGAACGTTTGTCTCTATGAAGTACTGCAAAGCTATACTTTTAAGAGGAATATTACAGAAGATATCAATAAAGGAGTATATGCTGTGATTGGATCTGAAGGATATTTAGTGAAACAAAGAAAAGGACATTTGATTAATCACGAAAACTGAATTGCGAAACTCCTGACAAAAGGGATTTTTACTATTTAGCTCTTTTGCAACTCTTTAAGCCATGGCGTACAGAACTGGAACTACTTGTAGATTTTGACAGTTATGAAGATTCATTCAACGCAACTAAAAATACTATAGAATGTCCTGTTTTTATTAATTATCTGAAAATGTTGAACAACGAAATACAGGAAGAAGCTACAATTGCAGCAGAGATTGCTAGAGACAGTTCTCAAGACAGTCTAAGTTCTGCTTCGTTGAGTTAGAATCCACTAGGAGAACCAATTATCCAAAATGAAGCAGCAACTGCAATGGATGAGGTGGAAAGAGCAATGCAACAAGCTCAAGAGGATGTAATAAACTTAGAAGAATTGGAAAATCAACTAAATGTTGAGCAAAAACAAATATACGATCAAGTGACAGAACAGATTGAAGATGGTTTATATCATGAGAAAAAAGAGTGCTCATGTACGACATTTAAACCTGTCCGACTGTACGTGAGTGGGGAAGCAGGAACTGGAAAATAAATTCTACTAAAAGGAATTGCAACTTATCTACAGCAAAGAACTGAGTCGTCACTCTCTTGTGTTGTTACTGCTCCAACTGGGTTGGCAGCACATAACATTAAAGGGATTACTTTACATCGTTTATTGATGCTGCCAGTTGAGCATGATAATAAATTAGAATACCGCAAGCTATCTAGGGAAGCTTGTTGTGAAGTTTCTAGAGTCTTGAAAAAAATGAAACTTCTCATTATTGATGAGGTAAGCATGGTATCACATTTAATGCTTGCCTTTGTGCATTTAAGAATGCAACAAATCCTTAAAACAGAGTATGATGTGTTATTTGGAGGCAAACACATCATCGTTTTTGGAGATCTACTACAACTAACTCCTGTGAAAGGACAGCCAGTATTTGAAACAGTTATACATGAAGACACCAGAAAGTGCCTGGGAAGCATTGGAAATGTTAATATTTGGTCATATTTCGAATATTCAGAACTCATTACAAATATGCGACAGGCAAAGGACGCTGATTATAAAAGTATTCTTGAAGATATAAGAATTGGAAAAGTAAGTGAACATGGCAAAGAAGCTTTACGGGCACGATTACTTACACATTTGTTTACAAATGAAAATATTCTTGCAGAAAATATATATAGAACAATTGCAGAAAAGAAATCAGTGATATGCTTGATGCCAACTCTGCAAGAATGTTCAATATTCAATGAGAAAAGTTAGAAAATCAAGAAATTATACAACTGGAAGCTATTGATAGAATAGAGCACGAAGTAGCAACTATTATTTTTTCAGAAAAGTTAAAGTCAAAATTGGATTCTTTAGAGAAATCAATATCTAAAACTGCTGGTTAAGAAAAGAGTATATATGCATGTATAAATTGTCGGATACATTTACTAAGTAATTTACATGTGGAAAGAGGTTTTGTAAATGGAGCAATGGGTAATGTTGTTGATTTTGTTAATTACCCAAATAGAGATGACATTGAATTTTTGAAAATCAAATTTGATGAAATTGGAGAAGCGCAACAATTGAGTCGTTGTTCAGCTCGATTTTTGCTTGTAAAAGATTTATATGTCAGCCGAAAACAGTTTCCTGTTTGTTTGCATATGCGGTGACTATTCATAAATCTCAAGGTATAAGTGTAGATTGTGCTTTGGTGAATATTGGAAGTACTGTGTTTAAAGAGGGTATGGCATATGTTGCTTTATCTCGAGTCAGAACTTTATCTGGATTATACCTTATTGATTTTGATGACACAAAGATTAGTGCAGATGTAAATTGTGTAAAAGAGTATAATAGGTAAAGAGGAGAACATGCTCCCAATTTACCTCAATATCCAGTAAGTCGAAAAAGAAGATATGGGAAAAATTGTAGCGAGGTTGCAGAGAAAAGAAAAAACCTAGATGAACCAGTGATAGTAACCAAAAAGAAAAAGAATTTTATTGAAGAGGTTGTTGGTTTTCAGTTTGAAAACAGTTCTGGTGTCAACTGCTATTCTAATGTAGTGGCTAATGTTGTTTTTTTTCTTGAAACTTTACTACAACAAATTGTTGAAAATCAGGACAAAAGATTTTGTTGTTTGTTGAATTCTGTGTTTGAGAAATGTAGTAGTGATAAAACTAAAATAGAAAGTGTTTCTGATATTCGAAATGTTTTAGACATATGTTCTGGTTTAAATCAATTTTCACAAAATATGAATTTCTAATGTATATGCTTGTTGTATTACAAGATGAAGGTATAGATATTGAAAATCTTTTTGCCCTTTCTTATAAATGGCAACATGACTGTGGCAATTGTTCGTTTTCAAGTACAACTAATATAGACACCGAAAGATTTATATATTTTTACTTTATCAGACTGCAAATCAGTGTCTTTTAATAATCTAGTTAGAGAAGCCAATCAAAACATGGTCTGCACCCAATGTAACTCACAAATGTTATCAACATTATTTATACAAAGATATGGACAGTATCTAATTTTAATGCTGCAACGATGCAGACCTGATGGAAGAAAACTGACAACTTTAATAAAAAAAATGTGTGGCTTCTCAACTATCAATATCAGGAAGAACTTTTGTAACTGTAGCAAATACTTTCCATGATGGTCCTTCTACAACATCAGGACATTACACATCTTATTTTAAATGTTCAAAAGGCTGGGCTCATTGTAATGATACTCAATTGATTTTTAAACAATGTTTGCCTTATCAAATTCTTACCTAGTGTTTTTACAACCCAAATTTTAGGGAAAATAATTGGCCTGCGAAAATTACTGCTGTTAAGAAAGGGTAGTCTGGTGTTGAAAAGTATTATGTGAATGAGGGTAATCAGGTAAAAAAAAGTTGTGTAGTTGACGTAGAGGTAGTGTAAGTGTATCAGATACTGGTTGATGTGGCTATCACAAGAGATGTTGATCATCAGTGAGGCAGAGGTGTTTTAGATTTGTTGTAGTTATTGGAGATGTTGGTGACATTTTTTTATACCCTTCTAAAGGTTTCTTTTAGTGGTATACAGCTCCTTGCTAAGATAAAGGATGAGCAGAGTGTCATCAGCATACCAGATGATGTTGAGATTCAGATAGCATGCTAGTTGTTTAAGGTTCTATGTACATGATAAATAGCATCGGTGGAGGTATAACCATTGTTAAATGGTACAAAAGATGTTGGTGCTTTTGATCCAGAAGGTTGGGAAACGGACGCTTAAGAGTACTAATAAGTATCTTCCAAACTAAGGATTTAACACATACTATTTGGCCATGAGGAATGGTATTTGAAACAAAAAATTACTATTTCAGGTAAATTTTTGTACATAACTTTATTTAGAGTGTATAAAAAAAGTAATAATGTTTTGTTACTTTGTGATTGTTGGAAATATCCCATACTTACATAAGAAATTGCTGTTCGAAAAAAACATTTAAGATATGTTCTTTTTTCTAATTTTTACATTCTTAATGAAAATGTTGAATGGGTTTTTTAAAGACAATCTTATTGATTGTCTTTTTTTTGCCCGCTGTAATATGATGAGTACTATTGAACTCACTGTTTTCAGTGAAATTCAATATATTTTGAGAACAGCAAATTAAAATACATAACATATTGTACAAAATATTTTGTATTGTGAAATATATATTATAACTCAATTTTTTCTTCTCTTCCACAGATATTATATTTATAAAAAATATATTATTAACTTTTCATTACTTATAAGGTAAGTATGACAAACAAAAATACTTTGTCATCACTCTCTTACTTCTCTTTCCCTTTTTCACTTTCTTCACTCTGTCTCTTACTCCACTTCCTTTGCTCATCTTACTTCCCTTCCCTCACTCTCTTTACTCCCCTTAATTCATCTTTATACTCCTTCTCTCACCATCAGTACCCTTCCCTCACCCTCACTTACCTCCTCCTGCTCCCTCTTTCCTCTCTGTGTCCCTCACTTCTCTAATTTTTCTTCCTCCATCACTACTCTTCTTTTGCTCTATCCCTCACTCTTTTCTCTCTCCCCCTCACTCTCTTTCCTTCACACCATCCCTCACTCACTTTCAGTCACTCCCCTTCTCTTATTCCCTCACTTCCTTTTGCTCACTCCCCTTCCTTTATTCCTTCCCTCACTCCCCTTTTCTCCATATGTCTCTAAGTCTCTTCTTCTGCCTAAGTCACAATAACTGCCTCACTCCCTCACAGTCCCTCACTCTCCCTCTCTTTCTCTCTCTCACTGTCTCCCTCTCTCTCCACCAATCTTCCTTTTCTTTCCTCTCTCTTTCCATAAATCCTCCTCTCTCACTCACTACTTTTTCCTCTATCCTAATATGCTTCTTTTCCCCTCACTCCTTTCCCCTTACCCTCATATCCCTTCCCTCACTGTCACTGCCCTCACTCAATCTGAAACATCTTCTCCTACTTCATATTCTCCTCTCTGTGCATCACTCCCATTGCCTTTCTCCTGCTCCCATTCCCTCACTCCCCCTCACTCTCTTTCACTCACTCAATCCGTTAGTCCCCTTCCCTTACTCCCCTTTCCTCATTCACTTTTGCTAACTCCCATTCCTTTAGTCCCTCACTCCCCTTCACTCCATTTCTCTCTCCCTCTGTCTCACTTAGTCTAACCGCCTCACTCCCTCTCAGTCACTCGCTCTCCCTCTCTTTCTCACTCTCTCCCCCTCTCTCTCTCCTTCACCCTTCCTCTCTTTCCCTTTCTGTTTCCTTCAGTCCTACTTTATTCCTCAGTCCCCTTTCCTGTCTCTTAATCTCTTCCCTTCTCTCTCATTCCCTTTTTGTCACCCTCATACACCTTCTCTCACTGTTACTGCCTTTCACTCTCAGTACTTTTCCCTCACTCCCCTTCCCTCACTCCCCTTCCTTCACTCCTCTTTCCTCACTCCCTCACTCCATCTCACTTACTCCCCTTCGTTCACTCGCTCCCTCACTTTTTTTCCCTCCATGTTTCTCTCCCTGTCTCCCTCTGTCTCACTCACTCTAACTGCCTCACTCATTCTCAGTTCCTTGCTCTCCCTCTCACTCTTTCCCTCTCTCTCCCTTACCCTTAATCTCCTTTCCTCTTTCTTTCTATCACTCCTTCTCTCTTCCTCACTCACTTTGCCTCTCTCTTAATTTTCTTCCTTCTCATTCATTCCCCTTCCTTCACCCTCATACCCTGTCACTGTCACTGCCCTTCACTCACTGTCACTCCCCTTCCCCTCTCTACTTCCTCCTATCTATATCTCTCACCCCTTCCCTTTCCCGCTCCCTTTCAATCACTTCCCGTCGCTCTCCTTCTCTCACTCCATTCCTTACTCCCCTTCCCTCATTCCCCTTCCCTAACTCCCTCCATCCCCTCACTCCCCTTCTCTCTCCCTCACTCCCATTCCCTCACTTTCCCTTACCCCCTTTTGTCATCCTCGTACCCCTTCTCTCACCGTTACTCCACTTCCCTTACCTTTACTCCCCTTACCCTGCTCTACTTCCCCCTCTCCGTCCCTTACTCCCCTTCCCTGTCTCCATCCCCCACTTCCCTTCTCTCACTCCCCCTCCCTCACTCTCCTTTCCTTACTGCCCTTCCCTTACTATTTCACTCCTCTTACCTCACTCCTCTACCCTTAGTCCACTTCTTTCAGTCACTCTTTGACTTCCCTTTCCTCACTCACCATTCTCCCCTTTCCTCACTCATTCCCTCAGTCTCTTCCTCCCCTTCACTCAGTCATTTCAGTCATTCATTTATACACTACACATTCATTCAAAAATATTATGACACAGTATATTAGAAATATAGCTCTTCTTGGAGAAGTGAAGTTAGTTCTGAAAAGATTTTTTTTTTGTCTTTTTCTGTTGTTTTTTAACAATGTATATATATATATATATATATTTTTTTTTAAACAAAAAAGTAAACAGGTAGCAATAAACTACTCAACAGAAACAGGAACAAAAAAAATAAAAGAAAAAAATTAACGACAAGAGCATCTGTGCTGCCTCTCCTTTTGCACAATTAAATCAATACTCTGTTCACCATAACATAACAATTTATTGCAAAATTTGCAATGAATTATAAGATTTCCGAATTCTGGACGGATGTCTGACCCAGCAGTTGATGGAAATACACCCGGTGCAGATGAAGATGTGCTGGGGACAGCAGCTGCAGGATTTTCTCTCATATGTTGAGTCGATGCCCGAGCATAGTTGTTAGGGTGAACGTTTTTGACATGACGGAGCATAGTGTGTATACTAAACGAATAATGTTTAGTGGGATCTCCTCTTGGCAGAATCAAGCCACAGATTTTACATGTAACTTTTGGGGCATTTACTTTTTTTTGCCCTTCTGGATATGAAAAGAATTTCCAAATAAAAGAGTCTTTGGTCTTCTTCACCTTATGTTCCTCCGGTACAAACTGCACATCACTATCTGAAGATTCCAGTGGCTGCTGCTGTTCTGCCATGTTGAAATCTTGAAGACAAGACTGAAGATCCTTCTCCAAAGAAAGTGAAACAGATTACGAGGGAAGTGGGTGGGGTGTTTGAAGATTTGGAAAATAAACTACTATGAACGAATCAAAAGTGTTGTTTTCAAGTCACAAGACTTTTACGTGCGCGCAAGGTGCGCGCACGCATGCGCAAATGGTTTTGGCACATCGCATATGAATGAACCACCCTTGAGGCAAAAGTGGAGAACGTGAAAAGGGGGAAGGCTAGAGACTTCCTGACCCCCTAGGCCTTCTCAGGGGGTCCCTGAAGGACCCCAAAGGAAAAACAAAACATTAAAAAAAAATATCGCGAGGTGCGTGCACGTTGCACGCACCCTCGAGGCAGAAGTGAGTCAAAAACAAAAGTGGAGAACGTGAAAAGGGGGCAGGGTAGAGACTCCCTGACCCCCTGGGCCTTCTCATGGGGTCCCTGAAGGACCCCGAAGGGCAAAAAATACAATTAAAAAGAAAAAAAGTACGAGTTGCGCGCACGTTGCTCGCACCCTCGAGGCAGAAGTTAGTCAAAAACAAAAGTGGAGAACGTGAAAATGGGGCAGGGTAGAGACTCCCTGACCCCCTAGGCATCTCAGGGGGTACCTGAAGGACCCCGAATTGCAAAAAAAAAAAATATATTTTTTTTTTAAATCACGAGGTGCGAACACCGTGCGTGCATGCATGCGAACACCGTGTGCGCACCTTAAAAAACACCCAACAAATAAAAAATAAGGCCAGAATTATTTTAAAAATCAAAAATTAGTACATAATAATACATAAATCAAAATTGAAATTTTAATATTGTTAAAAATATAGAACATTTGTATAATAACACAAAAAAGACAATAATTTATACATTTTAAAATTAGCATTTAAAAAACCCTTGAAATTCACTGAAAAAATCATAGGTTTCACACACGTTATAGTTAGGAATTAGCATTTAAAAAACCTTAGAAATTCACTGAAAAAACCATAGGTTTTACACACGTTACAGTTAGGAATTAGCATTTAAAAAACCTTAGAAATTCACTGAAAAAACCATAGCTTTCACCCATGTTATAGTTAGCTGGACATTTCTCTTGTACAAAACCTTTGAAATTACCCCGTTATAGTTAGTTCAGCTAACTATAACTCGTGCACCCGTAATGCGCTGCTGATGGCGTCACATATTACGTCACTCATGACATGGTCAGTGACATCACTCATGACATCACTGATGACATCTCAAATGACTGTATGTGGGGAGGGGGGCCGCACGGTCCCCTTCCTGGAGCTGTTGATGGCCCTGGGGACAACCACCTTTCAGGGTCAGCTTTTGCAGTGTCCAGGGCGTGCCTACAGTGCCGCCTTCTACAGTGCCTGGGGTGACAAAAAGCAATGTTGGCTCCCGAAGAACGCAGGGAGCCGGCTGCGACCGCAGGGGCTTTGGGGCTCATAAAAAACAGTTATTTTCAGAACTAACTTTACTGGTCAAAAAAAGAGCTATATTTCTATGATAGTATGTAAAACTTTCAGTTTTTTTTCTGCACCAGTTGCCTCGTTTCCAAGCCCACGCTTCTTTATTTTTCCTCAAGTTTGCCAAGCAAACCTCTCCTCATTCGAGGTATTACATTTTCTGCTTTCTTCTGCCGGGTCGTGTGCCTCATCCACTGCTATACTTTTGTAATATATTAATAATCATATTCTATCTATATTTATTTGAAATGTATTGCCGAGGCGCCAAATGTTAATTACATACTCCATCCTCCACCATTTTAGCAGTTTTCCTCTGTTATTTTTATTATACTTGCTACTTTCAGTTTACCCCCGCCTATCTTCTCTGTGATCCATGAGATTTCCTGCCACAGACACCACGGTGTTTGTCCTTGGCCTCCGATCTTATCAGACTTGGTCACACGCATACCTAAAAACTAATTTGAAGCACGTAAGGCAGCCATTACAACACGTGACCATCACCACAAAGCCATTACCGTGCTTATGCCTTTATCATGCGTGGTAAATGTATAGCAGTTGTAAAAGCATGTGTGGTAAAGCCATATGCGTGCTAATGAATTTGTGATGACGGTTGCTCAGTGGCGTGTACGGCAGTCTGGTGCCGTACACACCACCGAGCAGCCAGTCTTTCAAAACGAGCCATCATGCTCCAGGGCAGACCTTGACCGCAGAGGAGCCGTTTACTAACTAGGCTGCCCACCGATATTTTCACGGATGATTCTCTAACTCGTACTTCAATTTGTAACACTACTAAGCCCGCAGAAAGGCTTAGTGAAAGTATTTTAAAGACAACAATGATTATTTCTATGTCCTGATGATGATGCCCACAACTTAATAGGCATCGAAACGTCGTCGACCTTTTTAAAAAACCCTATGCAATATGATAAAGAAATATTGTAAAGAAGCAAGGTTGTGTTTTTTGAAAATTCATGTCTGTAATTACTGAATACAAGTTCACAGACCTATTGTAGCTTTGCCCTTTGGCCATTGCTTTTCGTTGTTCTGTCTTATATGTTGTGGGTCACGGCTGTGCCCACTTGTTATTTTGTTGTTCTTATTTCCTCTATTTTGTATTTAATACGCTTAATTAAAAGCTTTTTGTCCGGCTGGACAATAAACACTACACTTATCAGGTGTTTTGATTATTTGCTTGAAACCTATTTTGTTCATATGTAGGGACCACTGTTCTGTAAAATATAGTATTTAGAATGTGGTGCACTATGGGGCAAAAACGGTATAGATATGTGATTTATCTGTGGCGTGAAGGCGGTGCATTGCTTAAGTTGCGTTGCAAGTGCAACGCATTTCTAGCAATGCTCAGGGGCTCTATGCTCACAATGCTAAGTCAATCCTTTCACCTGCTTTGAGCAAGTGCAAGGTTTTGAAGCAGCATGAGTTCAAAAGTAACAAAGTGAAATCTTGTATATTTCACTCAGCCACTTTTAGGAGGTGTTCCTGCACCGGAACGACCCCCCCCCCCACCCCCTTCTTCAAATCATTATAGACTATGCATTCACTGTTGTATACAGCAGCAAACTTGCCTTTTTATGTCTTCAATTACCCAGTGTGTATTGTTACACTTTCACCAAACACTCTTACACTACTGTTTCAGTATTTTAGTGAACCATACAATAGTATATGCTTATCTATACCCTGTTGCAAAAGTAAAGCTGCTATACATTCAGCCACACACTCTCTCCTTGCAGAATTATAATCATTCAGCCAGTACCCAAGTACTCATGGTGGAAAGTGTGCCTTAGGGCATGGACTGCTTCAAACACCTATACACTATGCATTCAGTGCTCTATGCACCGGCAACCTTGTCTTTTATACCTTCAATTCCCCAGTCTGTATCTTTACACTTTCACCAAACACTCTCACACTACTGTTTCAATATTGTAGTGAGCCATTCAGCAGTATGAGTTTATCTATATACTGTGGTAAAACTGAGGCTGTTATGAATTCAATCAGGCTCTTTCCTTGCAGAACTGTAATCATCCGCTCACTACCTAAATACTCATGCATTAAAATACACCGTAGGCCATAGACTGCTTCAAACCCCTATAGACTATGCATGCAGTCTTCTATGTACTTGCAGATTTGTCTTTTATACCTTAAATTCCCCAATTTGTATCCTTACACTTCCACCAAACACTAATGGACACATATACAATAACTGGCATATCTCCAGGAATATGCCAGTGATTGTGCACCATGACACCACCACCATGGATGCGCCGTATTTACAATGCGGTGCACCATGGGACAAAAACGGCACAGATATGTGATGTATCTGTGCTGTACAGGTGGTGCATTGTTTGAGTTATGTTTCAAGTGCAAAGCATCTCCAGCAATGCTCTGGGCGCCCTATGCTCAGAATGCTGTGTCAATCCTTACACCTGCTTCAAGCTAGTGCAGGGTTTTGACACAGCATGAGCCCAAAAGTGACAAGGTGAAATCTTGTAGATTTCACTCAGCCACTTTTAGGAGGTGATACAGCGCCGGAAGGCCCACTCCCCCATGTAGGAATGTCTCCTTCTGGTACAGGGACTTACAATGTGACGCACCTTCCAAATACGTCACATTCTAAATACCACACATCATGGCGCATCTTTTGCACCACCGCTGCATAAGAAAAGTGATGCAACGGCGGTGTAAAAGAGGTACAAGGGAGTTGAAAATCTGCTCCTAACAAACAGTTACAAATTCACCCAGGCAGTTTCACTAGCAGTACATTCTTTTTGAATTTACTTTTGTTATTATTTTACATTAAAAATATGAAATGTAACATCAAAAATAAAATAAATATAAATATTTATAATAAAAATTTAGGAAATTACTATAAAAAGAAAGAAATATAATAATTAATACATTTTAAAATTATCATTTACAAAACCTTTTAAATTCACTAAAAAAAACCTAGGTTTCAGCCACGTTATAGTTAGGAATTAGCATTTAAAAAACCTTAGAAATTCACTGAAAAAACCATAGGTTTCAGCCACGTTATAGTTAGGAATTAGCATTTAAAAAACCTTAGAAATTCACTGAAAAAAACATAGGTTTAGCTGGACATTTCACTCATACAAAACCATTGAAATTCCCCTGTTATAGTTAGTTCAGCTAACTATAACTTGTGCGCCCGCAATGCACTGCTGATGCCGTCCATATTACATCACTCATGACATGACATGGTCAGTGACATCACTCATAACATCACTGATGACATCTCAAATGACATCAATGATTACATCACTGATGACATTACTGATGACATCATCCAGTGAATGTGTGTCTTTCTAAACAGTTTTTTTTTTATATGTATATCTAAAGGTCGATGGAAGAATAAATGGGAAAACTAGTGTCTAAATGGATGGCTTTTTTTGTAAAATTGACTGTATAACTGAATTATTAAGTGTATCTTAGGCAATACATATATTAGAGAGTAATGTTTAAATATGTAAATATCTGTATCAGTGTCTCACTTTGTCTATAAGTGGCTGCATGGGTTGGTGAGTAGCTACATGAGTGTCTATATGGATTATTAGTTGGTTTTTTGAGTATCTGTATAAGTGTCTGAATGGTTTGGTGGGGGAATTACTTGCATGAATGACTGACTCACAGTATGTGTTTTGAAGACAGCATGTGTGCAGGACTGTATGGGTGGATGAGTGTGTGTATGGGTGTGTTAGTGAGTGAATGACTGTCTCAATAGTATCTTTATGAGTAACTACATATGTTTTAAATTAGTATATGTGAGTATTGATGTATATAAGTGAGTACATGTGAGAGTGTGAGAGATTGGAAGAGTTCCTGTATAAATAAATATGTGTTTCTATAAGTGATTGTTTAACACCTTCGCCGCGGCTGGATTTCTGCACCTGTGTGTCACATTCCGATCACGGGCGTGGCCGTGACAGCCCCCAGCCATCATCAGCACAAGCCCACCGTGCAGCATGACGGCCGGGGGCCGTCATCAGCATGGAAGGGGTTAAGAGAGTAAGTATGTGTACGTTTCTGTAAAAGTAGGTGTAGTGCTGTTCATAGCTGTATATGCAAGTAAATGGATGTTTGACAGTTTATTTGCATGTGTGAGTATGTGTGAGTAACTATGGATGAGTATCGGTGTGTAACAGGATGTATAGGTGTATGAGTACATGTGATGAGTGATTGCATGTATGAGTGACTATATAGAACTGTTGGTGAATGAGTGGATGTGTATGTCAATTTTGTATTTATTGAATAGGTTGTTGTAACTGGTATTGGTATCTCCATTGTTTTAAAAAAATTAGTTTCTATATTTCAATGTGTGTATCAAAGGTTATATTAGGGTGAGAGGAGGTCTGCCACTCTTTCACAAGGATGATGCCATCAATGATGTCATTTGAGATGTCATGAGTGATGTCACTGACCATGTCATGAATTATGTAATATGTGACGTCATCAGCAGTGCATTGTGGGCGCGCGAGTTGTAGTTAGCTGAACTAACTATAACGGGGGAATTTCAATGGTTTTGTATGAGTGAAATGTCCAGCTAACTATAATATGTGTGAAACCTATGGTTTTTTCAGTGAATATATACTCTCTCATACAGTCAGTCATGCACCTACTAAATCCTTCATCCAGACACTTATACATCCACTCATTCTTCAATATGTAAGACATACTTTAACTTTACAGAAACATACAGTCACTGGATGATGTCATCAGTGATATCATCAGTGATGTCACTGACCATGTCATGAATGATGTAATATGTGACATCATCAGCAGTGCATTGCGGGTGCAAGATATATAGTTAGTGCAACTAACTATATATGCGAATTTCAATGGTTTGTGTGAGTAAAATAAGGTTTTGTAAATGCTAATCCCTAACTATAAATGGTCTATAACCTATGGTTTTTTCAGTGAATTTTCAAGGTTTTGTAAATGCTAATCCCTAACTATATCTGGTCTATAACCTATGGTTTTTTCAGTGAATTTTCAAGGTTTTGTAAATGCTAATTCCTAACTATATATGGTCTATAACCTATGGTTTTTTTCAGTGAATTTCAATGGTTTTTTAATAGCAAATATCAAAAGCTGTAAAATGTATTCTTCTTTTAAATGAAAAATATATTTTATATGTTTATATTATAATTTTTTTATGCATCTGCCAAAACCTGTCCTCTTAATAGTGCACTGTGGTGGAAATGATTTTGGGACTATGACTGGGGTTGGTCTGGAAATGCTTTTAAAGGACACCTTTCATCAATTGATGACACTTTTTCCCCAAACTGCCTTAGTATATTCCAATATATGCCAAAGACAGAAATGGAACTGTTCCAACCAATTTTGTCCACAATTTGAGAAAGCACGGAAACATGTGAATAAATCTGTTTCTGCTTACATGAGAGACTTTAGAATGGGTTCAATATACAACAATAACTTAAAACATGCAAGACATCTACAGAGGAGATGGTGTGCACTTCTCAGATGAGGGGAATAGAATATTCCTCCTGAATTTTAAACTGTGCATTGAAACCTACTTGTAGGTACCTAAATCAGCCACAGAACCCAATAGCTCTTTTCTGAGCTACCCTACCTCTGATCATTCAAAACGTTTATCTTTTTCTAACTTTTTTCACTATTTTTCACCAAAGTACGCTCCCCGGTTCGCTTACCGGTGCGCGTACCGGGCGCTCCCCGCGCGATTTTTAAAAAAATGTTTGGGCCTATATGAGCGTCCTAAGCCCCCCTCAGAAAACCTAGAGGGTCAGAAAGTGTCTACCGTGCCCCCTTCTACCCATTCTGAACATTGTTTCCCCTGCATCTTGTGTCTCAATTCTACCGACACACAAAATGGAGGACTCCCGTAACGCTGCCGGTGCGCGTACCGGGGCGCGCACCGGTGAGCGCTCGCTAAAAAAAAGGTGGGAAAGTAATTTACAGAAAAACCACTGGAGACACGTTCATCAAATATAGAATAGGCCCTACTACATAGCAGTCCCTACCATTTACCCAAATTTGATGGAATTCCATTGAGAAAATTATGCTGTAGGCCTGACTAAATATCCTGAGGTAAATTACATGACAGAAACACATATGAAGTGTTAGAATTGACAACCAATTACAATGTTACTTTCATTTTCTACTATTATTTCAAGACATTTGATTGGTTATGTACCTGAATATATATAAAGAAAGAGAGAGAAACACAGCCATTTTGACTACTACTTCCTGAAGTACATTTCAAGAGCATTTTCACTGTCAACTTTAACTTCTTTTTCAAAGGTAAGATATAATTTAAAAAATTTGAAAGGAGAACTATGTTATGCACTTTAAATTAAATAAGGAAAACGTTTTCAGATAGTTACATACTGTCCCTCCGTAAGAGTTAGTCATTGAGAAAGACTTAATTATTTAAATTATTGTTTGAGTTAGGCTTCTGTGATATAATTATGAATTTACTTAGGCTTCATCACAGGCACTTTTTAATAGTTCTACTTCCTGCCTGAAACCATGCACTGCCCAAAGATTACTTCACTGTTAAAAACTCACAAGCACCTGTCTGAACTTAAACCCAACAGTGCCCTATCTCCACTGATATATTTTTTTATGCAATTTACTGCAAGAAAATGGAAGCACAGCAAAAAGAAAATACAATTTCATTTGAAATTAAGATTGAAAGCAATCCAAACCAAGAAAAATAAGAACTAGACTTTATGGATGAATCAGAAGACCAAGAATTATTAAAATGTGCTGAAGAATGTGAATGTGATTCTTGGAATGAAAAGGAGGACATTCCTGATGATTTAATGTTACAAATTCTCTTAGATTTTGAAAAATCAGAACAATAAATCTAAATTTTAAAAGTTAAAATTGTTTGAGACATTATTCTTTTTAATATGAAAATTATGAAATAGTACCCAAAAAGATAAAATACAAACTGAGACTTAAAATATACTGTGCAACTTTTTTGTGTTACATAGTAAGTTTGCTCATAGTTACTTCCTTTCTCCCACTATATTATCTCCAATGTGTATTTAACATCTCTTTATCATCTCCTGCCTCCATGTTCTTTCTGCTTTCCTCACAGACTATGCTATGAATTCCATATACCACAATAACTTCTGAAACAACATGCAAGATATCTACAAAGGAAACAGTGTATATTTATTTTTAGACTCTGCATTGGTACCTACATGTTGGTACTTACATACAAATTTTTTAAAAAAATACAACAAAAAGAACAATCAATAAACATACAATATTTGAACATTCTTTCTTTCTTTTTTCCATATATTACGCTCCCCGGACCGCTTCCCGGTGCGTGTACCGGGCGCTCCCCCCGCAAAAAAAACGATAATAAAATTTAAAGTCCCCTCATCAAACCTAGGGGGTCAGGGAGGATGTACTCTGCCCCCTTATGCTCATTTCCCCCTTTGATTTTGCCACCTCTTGTGTCTCGATCCTACCGAGACACAAGATGGCGGCCGTTCCGGACTGTTTAGAATGTTGACAGACACCGGAGAGCCAATCAGCTTCACTTCGCGAAGTTCCGTTACGCGTCAGGTACGCGAACCGGGGCGCTAACCGGAGCGCTGTCACAGACATATCTGTTTTTTTAAAATGTTAATTTCTTAAAATCCACTGGAGCACATATATTAAGACATAGCAAAGGCACGTCGGGCAAACCATATCTACAATTTTGCCAAGTTTCGTGTAAATCCATTCAGCCGTTCAAGCTAAAAGTGATTCCAACCGCCCTATGGAAAAATGAATGGGAAAAACGTGTTTTGGGAACCCCCTTTTTTCTCGGCCCCCCTTGACGAAACCCCCCAAATTTTCAGGGGCTGCTCAGAAACAAAATGTGCCATTTTCCTGAAAATTTCAGCCAATTCCGTCCACAAACGCCAAAGTTATTCGACATAGAATTTTCAGAAATCCCATAGGAAAAAAATCCTAACTATATATACCTACTGGCGACCGCCAGTAGGTAATATATATATATATATATATATATATATTGTGAATACTGGATCCCACCAAATAGAAGGAAGCAGAGACGGCACACCAGGAAACCTTGCACAAAAACCCTTTATTGTGCACTCGTTAACCCAAGACGACGCGTTTCGGCGTAAGCCTTTTTCAAGTAACCGCCATTTTGTTTTTTGCCACATTTATAGTCCCACAACTATTTTTGTAAACAATAGACATAAAGGAAATACTTAATGGTAAACCATTAACAATGAAAGGATAAATTCAACAAATTATGTCAACAATTCAACATTCATTGTATGTACGTTAGTAAATGCGTCTAGTGTGGAAAGTAGGCGATGTTGGACTACCCCGCTGCCGGAATTAATAGTGGTCGTAATAATGGTTGACAATATGCCCTCGTGAAGTGGTGCTTACATCGGCTTGAAACCGCTCGTATCATGGGGAATGTAGTCTGATACCGCGGATCGGGACCATAGTCCCGAGATAATATATGGGAGCTCCCTGAGTTGGATGCGTGGTTAATGTCATCGAATGGGGCTGTGTCAATAGAGGAGAGCTCCCCTCGTAAATAGAATAGAGTGCACAATAAAGGGTTTTTGTGCAAGGTTTCCTGGTGTGCCGTCTCTGCTTCCTTCTATTTGGTGGGATCCAGTATTCACAGCATTAAGGTAGCGGCTGCTGCTACCGACGGCATCAGCGTTGTCTGGTTGAGGGTCGTTCAAGCAGCAGAGTGAACGTGATATATATATATATATATATATATATATATATATATAAATATATATTTCTTCACTGTAGCGGGCAAAGGTGGCTTGCTAGTAGATTAAGAGGCACACACAGAGTTGAAGTGCAAAGCTTAAAATGCTTTATTTGGTGCTTAAATTCCTCTCCCCTCCATATCGACAGACGCGTTTCACCTCGCGGCTTTTTCAATGTCGATTAACCATTTGTGTTACAACCATTTTAAACCCTCCCTTCACTTCCATAGCCATGGAAACAAATGATGGACATTATATCAACCAACTAGACATCAGTTTAGCGGCGGCCATCTTATAACGGGTAAAAAATGCAATGATATTGTTAACATTCAGTTATAAAAATTCACAATTAATCGAGTTCACAATTAAAACACATTCATTGTAAACAGGTATTTCATTTACGTAATGGCAACTAATTATCTGCCATATTCATTACCCGTAATACATTTTTTCATTTCACAAAACCACAGCAGATAACATACAAGATAAAGTAAATGTTCGTGAAATTAATGAACATATCATACAATATCAATATGTTGTTCAACCTGCTGTAGTGAAATATATATATATATATATATATATATATATATATATATATATATATATATATATATATATATATATATATTTCGCTCCACCAAAGCCAGTCCGAGCTTTTGCGGTAGTCGTGAGCGGTCCGGGCCAGGTCACTGGCAGACCTTAATTAACACTTCAATCACTTCTCTATCAAGAAGATCGCCCAGACACACTGCGTTTGCTTATACCCATTTATTTCGGCAAGTAAAAAGTTACGACGCGTTTCACCATTGTGATCAAGCCGTAATGGTGAAACGCGTCGTAACTTTTTACTTGCCGAAATAAATGGGTATAAGCAAACGCAGTGTGTCTGGGCGATCTTCTTGATAGAGAAGTGATTGAAGTGATATATGTATATATATATATATATATATTAGCTCCAAAGTCCCACCTAAAACCGCTTAACTCCAAGGGCAGGTGCTGCCATGTATGAGGGTGAGGTCTCGCATAAAATTCAAACTCTATCCAGAAGGATATGAAGTACTCTCAGGGTTTAAACAATTAATAAAAAGCAGTCCTCCAGATGCATTTCGGTGTGATGCCTTCGTCAGTGTATGAGCTGCTAGCATTTGATACCTGGTGTCCCGTTGGCTTATATTTCGAATCACCAGTTCTGATAGTTGGTTCAAAGCCAATGGAAGGGCTACAACGCCTTCTGAATGTTCCCGGCTGTGGCCTGTTACCGCATCCACGTTGGCATTGTGATCAAATTAGTCCCGCTTTTAATCTGTATGGCAACTTCCGTTGATTCGATCCCGATGGGCCGATTCAATGCCCAAAGCAATGCGTGACAGCTCTATATGCTGTCTTGTCTGCCATCAGCGGCTGACGAGAGGAGTACCTGGTGCTTGAATAACTCACCACCCCTAGTGAGTGGCCAACAGGGACTGCACAAGTAAGACAGCATATGGAGCATGTCACACATTGCTTTGGGCATTGAATTGGCCCATCAGGCTCGAATGAACAGAAGTTGCCAAACAGGTTAAATGCAGGACTCATTTGATCGCAATGCCAATGTGGATGCGGTCCATGGCACCACAACTGCTTTCACGAAAAGTTTATTCAGATGGCAAACCCTCTACACGTTTCGGAAACCATGTTTCCTTGTTCACGAGTTCGAGCAATATGTCGACAGTGATATTTAAATAAACATGTGACTAGTGAAAAGTAAACAGTTAAGACAGACCTCTTCCAGCATGTCAAAAACATTTTTGTCAATGTATTTCATTCTTAATTTCATCACGTAATGAGTCACAAATATACAAAATAATACCCATAATTCACAAGTGTGCTACCTCAGAGTTTTACAACTCATTATTATTTGTAAACATTCGCTTACTGCCAAAAGCATCAAAAAACTTTCAATAAACTTTATTGTTACCCCGCACACGGTCAGCCTTCAGATTCGTGAGCCACCTAATGCATGACACGGTGTCGGAATTAGGTTGTGTGTCACTGTGCGTTCAGCCCTCAAGGCAAATGTTGCGGGTTCCATTCTTATACGGGATACCTTTAACTTTACAGGGGACATTTATAATTAAATTAGTCAAAAAGAAGAAAAATAACAATTATGCGCCAGTGCGCGTAAATTTGACCTAATCCAAGACTAAGTAAAGTCCAAGTGGGCTGTCGTATTTATGGTATCCTATAACATTAGGTGTCCAAGGATTGTAGTACCAACAATACACCCAATTTGTGTCACCCAATGTGCCAAGGAGCTGCGTTGCGGAGAGGTGTTCAGAGGCCATGCCCCTTTTTACACCTCTCTGCAACGCAGCTCTGTGGCGCTTACTGAAGGTACCTGGTGGGCTAGTTGGACCCTAGGGTCCCTCAGGATTCAAGGGGACTTAATCCCCCAACTTAAAACGCGCCACGGACGTGTTAAGTTACTCATACAAATACTAGCATATTGTTACGCTCTTATACAATCACTGATACAAGCACACACTCATCCATACAGCCACTCTCACAATCACACACTCTCACTTATAGCCATTTATATAGTCCAACACACATATATATTGCCTTTCACATATGTAGTTACTCACACATGTACCACTGAGATATACATTCCCTCAGTAACACACCCATACACACACTCACTCACCCATACAGTCCATCATAGATGTACTCTTGAAACCATGCACCCAGTGAATCACTCACTGACACATCTATGCACAGAGTCACACACACCCCACACACACAAACACTCAAGCACCCCTACAGATACTCAGACAACCAATCAATAACCCATATAGACACTCATGTAACTATTCACAAACCCATGCAGTCGCTTACACACCAACAGACAAACGGATACAGACATTCACACAGTTTAGTCACTAACCGATGCATTCAGTAAGATACGTTTAATCACTCACTTATAGAGTCAGTCACGCACCTACTAAATCATCCATTCACCCACTCATTCTTCAATACACCTTTCCCTATATATATTAAACAAATTTAAACTTTACAGAAACACACATTCACTGGATAATGTCATCAGTGATGTCATCAGTGATGCCATTTGAGATGTCATCAGTGATGTCATCAGTGATATCACTGACCATGTCATGAGTGATGTAATATGTGATGTCATCAGCAGTGCATTGCAGAGGGTGCGGGTTATAGTTAGCTGAACTAACTATAACGGGGGAATTTCTCTGGTTTTATACGCGTGAAATGTCCAACTAACTATAACGCTCCTGAAACCTACGTTTTTTTCAATGAATTTCTAAGGCTTTTTAAACGCTAATTTCTAACTATAACGTGCCTGAAACCTATGTTTTCTTCAGTGAATATGTATATATATATATATATATATATATTCACTGAATGGCTCCACAACACCTCCGGCAAGCAACAAAGCAACACCAGCGAGAGAGGAGACGGACCACAGGATCAGGTGCAAAAGAATTATTTTAGCACAGGGAAACAGCTACGCGTTTCTGGCTACACAAGCCCTTGTTCACGCTGTCAATCCCTTTAAAATATTCATTGGTTTAAATGAGTGTTTGTGCAAATACTCGCCCCAAACAGTGACCTCATGTGTCACATGGTCATGAACATAAACAATATATTTAGCAAAGATATCTATATGTATATGTATACTTTACATTCTTTGTTTGTTATAAATTTCCTATCTGCATAAATGCATAGCATATGTCGTGTTGGACATCATTAATTCATTATAACATCATTTTTTATATATATATATAAACAATATTTCTGGATAAATCCTTGTGTATACAAAAGCAAAAATGCATATATCAAGTGTATACACATATGATTGCTGTAATACTCAACATGACAATACTGCGATGAGAATCGAGAGATCACAAAATATTGATCATTGCCATGGACATATTTTGATGTTAACAATTAAGTCCCATTTACAACAAAGAATAACACGTCACATGACCACGATCTTTTTTCTTAAAAATAGTGCAAAGCCGAAGATTTTTAAAGGTGCGAAAATAGTGCAAGTTTGAAAGTGCAAAGAAGACTTAAAGTGCGAGATACCTGTTTGACACATAAGAAATGCATCAATATATATAACATCAGTTTGTTGCAGAGCCCTGCAACATATGTTAAAATCCTATACATTGACCACTAAAATCCATCTATCAATACAGAAAAAAAGTTTTTTTTTTCATTAAATACTTTGAGGAAATATTTAGGGAAATCAACCAAAAGAAAAGCTACAAACCCAAAAAAGGATTTTGAGAAGGTTGATATATTATAATCATGAAAGAAAAAGAAGAGAAAAGAGAAAAAGAAGAAGAAAAGAGGGGAAAAGAAAACCTATATTAATTTGAATTTCATAAAATTCCATAAAATTCATATATTTTCCCTATACACATGTCAATATGAACACATATTTACAAATCAATGGTATAAATATACACACAAATAAATTTAAATATATAAATAGATATAAATATACACCGCAGTATACAAAGACATCTATCCACACACATCACATTCATCAAAAATGATATCAAAGAGTATCAAAAGAGTCAGAGATAGCAAAATTATCAAAAACTTCAAATATATTAGAAATAGATCAAATGTATCAAAAGTTTACCAAACATAGTAAAGATTATTTCAAAATTTAAAGACCATTTCATAAGTGTTATTGACATTGTAAGCAGGACCCAAATGCAGCATGACATTGTAAATTGGCAAGTGTAATCATAGAAAGCTATGTAATTCCTCAAAGTTGTTCAATCCATTGGGCCACTTGCTGTCAAACTCTAAAATCAGCCTGGTTTCGAGTTGTCTAAGCAAGCGCTCCCTATTGACTCCTCTTTTCATTTTAGGAATTGAACCCACCACATAATATTTTAGACAATTTAAGTCCTGATTATGCGTGTCTTTAAAGTATATATATATTACCTACTGGCGGTCGCCAGTAGGTATATATAGTTAGGATTTTTTCCCTATGGCATTTCTGAAAATTCTATGTCTAATAACTTTAGCGTTTGTGGACGGAATCGGCTGAAATTTTCAGGAAAATGGCACATTTTGTTTCTGAGCAGCCCCTGAAAATTTGGGGGGGGTCGTCAAGGGGGGGCCGAGAAAAAAGGGGGGTCCCAAAACGCGTTTTTCCCATGTTAATTTCTATAGGGCGGTTGGACTCACTTTTAGGCCGAACGGCTGAATGGATTTTCACGAAACTTGGCAAAATTGTAGGGACTGTTAGCCCGATGTGCCTTTGCTAGGTCTCAATATATGTGCTTCAGTGGATTTTGAGAAATTACCGTTTAAATCAAGATATATATCTGTAACAGCGCTCCGGGCAGCGATCCGGTTAGCGAACTTTTCGCGTATCGGAACTTTGCGAAGCGAAGCTGATTGGCCCTTCGGTGTCTGTCAACATTCTAAACAGTCCGGAGCGGCCGCCATCTTGTCTCTCGGTAGGATCGAGAGACAAGAGGAGGCAAAAACAAAGGGGGAAATTACCATAAGGGGGCATAGTAGATCCTCGTTGACCCCCTAGGTTTTATGTGGAGGTTTTAAAAGGGCCTAGGAGGGTCCCTAACAAAAAAAAATATATATTTTTTTTTTTGCGTGGTAAGCGCCAAGTTCGCGAACCGGAAAGCGTTCTTGCCAGCGTACTTTAAGGATAAAAGAATGATAGACTTTTCTAATACTGTATGTTAATTATTTGTTGTTTTTGTTCGTTTTTTTAATTTATTTATTTATTTTGATTTGAAAAAAAATTATTTATTATTTTCATAGTTCATTAAAACTTCCAGCATTATATCATCTGCTATCTCGTCGAATATGGATGTTTCTGTCTCTTGTAAGGTTTGAATAAATTGTTCGTCAAAAGATTGATCCATAAAATCTTCATCCACATTTTCTTCAGTTACAATGTCTTCGGATGTAATCTCGAAGGAAACATTAGTTTCTTTTTGCTCCCCTTCCATTTTTTTTCTGTAAATTGCATAAAAAAAAATTATATTAGAAGACTTAGGGCACTGTTGGGTTTAAGTTCAGACATGTCGTTCTGTTTTTTTAACAGTGAAGTTAAAGTAAGTAAATTCATAATTATAGCAGAGAAGTGTAAGTCAATCAATAAATGTAACAGAGGAGGTTATCTGTATCTATAACTATAGCAGGGGGTCAGTAAATAATTATCAATAAACATTTTTACAAATTAATTTAAAGTGCCACTTACAAATTATAAAATAACTTTACAGGGAGGTGAAAAGGCTCTTGAAATGTAGTTCAGGAAGTAGCAGTGAAAATGGCTGTGTTTCCTTCTCTTCCTTTATATATATTCAGGTATATAACCAATCAAATGTCAGGTAATAAAAATTGTAAATGAAAGTAAAGTTTTCATTGGTTGTCAATTCCAATATTTTAGATGTGTTTTGTGAAGTAATTTACCTCAGGGTATTTAGATAGGTGTACAGGCTAAATGGCTAAATGAAATTTCAATCAAATTTGTGAGAATGAAAGGGATTGTTATGTAGTATGAGGTAATCTATATTTGGTGAGAGTGTCTCTAGTCGTTTTTCTGCTAATTACTTTCCCACCTTTTTTTAGGACCGCTTTCCGGAAAGCGGCCCGGTTAGCGAACCTTAAGCGTCACGGGAGTCCACCATTTTGTGTTTCGGTCGCATTAAGATACAAGGTGGAGGGCAAATAATGTTCAGAATGTGTAGAAGGGGGCACGGTAGACTTATCTTGACCCCCTAGGTTTTCTGAGGGTGGCTGAGGAGGTTTAAATGTGCGGAAAAAAAACATTTTTTTAAAAAATTCCGCGAGGTTAGCTTTCGGTTAGCGAACCGGGGAGCGTATTTTGTGGAAAATTAGCGAAAAAAGTTAGAAAAAAATAATAATTGTGAGTGATTAGATGAAGGGTAGCTCTGAGAAGAGCTTTTGGGTTTATGGTACATTTAGGTACTTATAAGTAGGTACCAATGCACATTCTTAAATTCAGAATGAAAATTCTGTTGCCCTCATCTGAGAAGTGAACTCCATCTCCTCTGTAGATATCTTGCATGTAGTAACGCAAGTTATTGTTGTACAGGGAGCCCATTCCATGGTCTCTCATGAAAGCTGAAACAGATTTGTTTACATGCTTCCTCGATTTCTCAATTTGTGGACAAAATTGGTTGGACCACCTCCATTTCTGTCTTTGGCATATATTGGAATATACCAAGGCAGTTTGAGGAAAAAGTGCCATTAATTGCTCAAAGGTGTCCTTTAATAGCATTTCCAGACCTACTCCTGTCAAAGTGCCCAAATCATTACCTCCACAGTGCACAATTAACAGGTCAGGTTTTGGCAAATGCATAAAGGTTTTCACCAATGGTATCAATTGGTGACATTTTAATCCTCTTTGGCCCAACCACTTAATTTCCACATCTTGTAAATTGAGGTTGTGTAAATTTCTGTTCTCGGCATACCTTTGAGCCCAGTGGATGTAACTATGTCCAAGAATCCAGACGTTAAACATGGTGGGAGAAGGTTGTGCTGCAGTCAGATGAAGTGTGGTAATGAAAGGGCAGTTGAAACAGTAGGAGTTTGTAAAGAAAAAAAACTGTGGATTTCCAATGCTAATGATTCATTAGCAGTGATTGGTGTATTTCCATTTCTGAAAACATAAAGTTAGGGTGCATGGATGTGTTCTTTGAAAGATGTAATTTGAATGGTCAAGGAAGAAACTTTTAATGAAAGATTGCACTGGATACGCAGGTGCACTGAGAGTTCAGAGTTCAATTGAAACATTGTTGTGTGAATTTGCAAACATGAGAGGTCTTCCAGGAGGTGGTTGCTATGGAAAAAAGGCAGAGAGGGCAGAGGGGGGAAGGGTTTTGATTTGAAAAAAGTGAGGGAAGAGTTATGATTGGCTAATATGAGAGATATGTGAAATGAATATCTGTATTTCTGTGCTTTCAATAGCTGCAGCTTCTGGAGTGCATCGTTTTTCTTCTGCTGAAGACAATTTGGTGTATTTCTGAGACTGTTTTCAAAACTCAAAAAGTATTTGCTAAGGTGAGAAAAGATTTATTTATTTTAGATAGAGAATAGTATGAATTAAGGAGAAAATAATGAAGAAAGCAGTGTTTTTAAACTGTGGCTTTGTCTGTAGTGATATAGAAATAGATTTTGTTACTTAGAGAAATTGTAATTGCATATTCGGTGTAGCATTCTGGAATGCAGTTATACAAGTTATTGTTGTATATGAAGCCCAGTCCATGGTCTCTTATGTAAGCTGAAACAGATATGTTGTTTATAAAAATAGTTTTTGAAATCAATTACATTTCTGCATATGTACTGCTAGAGCTTCATAGGTTGTTTTGGGTCATATTTATAAGGCATTTGAGTGTCTTTGATGTTATTTTTCCTTTTTAAATGGAAAGCGTTCCTCATGGGGCCCTGAGCAGTTCTTAGCCATGTTATTTAATGGGAAGTGGATAACATGGCTCAGAGCATTTGCTGGACAATGCATGAATATCGCTGACTTTTCAACAATATTCATGCATTGCGGCCGTTTTTTTTCGCATTTGCGAGCAGTTCTTCGCCATGTTATCCAATGGGAGGTGGATAACATGGCTAAGAGCATCTGTTGGATAATGCATGAATATCGTTCACTTTTCAGCGATATTTATGCATTGCGGCCGTTTTTTTCGCATTTGCGATAAACCTTGCTAAGGAGAAAATGATGAAGAAAGATGTGTTTTTAAACTGTGGCTTTGTCTGTAGTGATATAGAAATAGATTTTGTTACTTTGAGAAATTGTAATTGCATAATCGGTGTAGCATTCTGGCATGCAGTAATACAAGTTATTGTTGTATATGAAGCCCATTCCATGGTCTCTTATGTAAGCTGAAACAGATATGTTGTTTTTAAAATCCATTTTTGAAATCAATTACATTTCTGGATATGTACTGCTAGAGCTTTGGGTCATATTTATAAGGCATTTGAGTGTAATTGATGTTATTTTTTTCCTTTTTAAATGGAAAGCATTCCTCATGGGGCAAGTGTCTTGTAAATACGTTGCCACCTGCGCTTGGCAAATTTAGATTTTGATTATGGGAGTTACATAGCCATGTTAATAATGTCCAAAAAATGGTGCTAGGGCATTCCAGAAAACGCTTTCATGTGTCTCAAGGATATTTTCAGTCATTTCCTCTTGAATGCAGGTATACAATTGATTTATATGTTGTGTTTAAAAACGATTCTTTTCTATAATGTTATTTTTTCCTTTTTAAATGGAAAGCGTTCCTCATGGGACCATGAGCAGTTCTTAGCCATGTTATCCAATGGGAGGTGGATAACATGGCTAAAAGCATATGCTGGATAATGCATGAATATCGCTGACTTTTCAGCAATATTGATGCATTGCGGCCGCTTCTTATCGCATTTGCGAGCAGTTCTTAGCCATGTTATCTAATGAGAGGTGGATAACATGGCTAAGAGCATTTGCTGGATAATGCATGAATATTGCTGACTTTTCAGCGATATTCATGCATTGCGGCCGTTTTTTATCGCATTTGCGATAAACCTTGCTAATAGCAAGGTTTATCTGCGATAAAAATCGTCGATGTGCGGCGATAATTTTTGTCTCTAAAGAAGTTATCGCTAGTGGTTGGTAATATACCCCCGCGTTTTTGGTTGCAGGAATCGGGAGGCGGGAGAGTAGCACTGAAATCAGTAGTCTGACGCCTGAATCGGGAGGGTTGGTATGTGTGGATTGTCTACAGCTGGGGCTAGGTGATAGCCTGGGACCGGCCTGGCATCTAAAATGGATCGTGTGTACGACAAAATTGTGGCATTGTAAAAAAGACAAGATTGCGCAGACAATGTTTATCAATAAGGATTAATTTATAACGAAATATCGCACTGACAAATTGGTTGTCAACACTTCCCGATTTCCTTCCAATCGAATGTTAACAGACGTGACGCAGCAAAGAAAAAAAAAAGTTCACGCAGAGCCGCTGGAACACATGTATCAACATATATGAGCCTTCTCAGCCACCCTCAGAAAATATAAGGGATTAGGATACGTCTCCCGCACCCCCTTATACTTAGTAATTTAATTAAAACGAAGCACAAAATGGTCTCCCGCACCCCCTTATACCTATTCCCGTTTTGCCAGCAGTTTGCGGCCCAGTTCGGTGTTCGGAAAGCGCTTCTACCGTGAAAAATATATATTTTTTATTTTCCCCACGGGACCCTTTAAAAACCCCAACATCATTCCTAGGGGGTCAAGAGGGGTATACCTTGCCCCCTTTCATTAAATTCCCCCTTCGTTTTTCACCTCTTCTTCTCTCTCGATCCTACCGAGAGATAAGATGGCGGCCGCTCCGGTCTGTTTAGAATGTTGACAGACACCGGAGAGCCAATCAGCTTTCTGCGTGCAAAGTTCCGTTTCGCAGGTGGGAGCATATTTATAAGAAACTTGCACCATGAACAACGCTTTCCATTTAAAAAGGAAAAATAACATTATAGACACTCATATGCCTTATAAATATGACCCAAAGCAACCTATAAAGCTCTAGCAGTACATATCCAGAAATGTAATTGATTTCAAAAAATCGTTTATAAACACGGCACATAAATCAATTGTATATCTGCATTCAAGAGGAAATGACTGAAAATGTCCTTGTGATGCAGTGCTGGTGCAAAAGATTTTCTATGTTAAATAATAAGTAGGACGTTAAGTTTTTGATGACTGTTATTCATTTACTGTTTGGTAATAGTGCTTAATAACATTTTTTGTTATATTTTTCCACAGATTCAACTGCAGATCTTTTTTAAATTTGAAAAATGCCTACAAAAAATAGAATAAGAAAAGCTAGAAAACGTCAAAGACAGCAGGATGATGTTTTATTGCAGCAGTCCTCTTCCCCAAATACTTATCAAAACACCAAGAAAGCTCCGGGTAAGAGCACAAAATCATTCTTAAAAAGTATTTTTAGTAAAAAAAGTATTTTTCGCCAAAATGTTTCAGTTCAGAAAAAGAAGAGTAATTTAAATGGAAAGGAAAGACCCATCAAAAATGTTATTGGTAGAGGAAGAGATAACTCTGTGCATGATAGTAGAAGGAAACAACAGTTTAGGGACATTCGACATCGAATGTTCCGTAACAGGATAATAGTTAATTTATTAAGAAATATTAAAAAAGGCCAACAGAAAGCGGCATTTTATAAGAAGAAGAAAAATGTAGAGAAAATTATTGATCATGCTTTTGAAATTAAGCGGAAGTTGTTTATTTTGGTAATCAATAGAATTAGGAAACTAAGCAAGGTAATTTCTGATTTCAAAACAAACAGTAGATGGAAGAGAGTAGTAAATCGTAGTAACTTTTGTGAAGTTTTTTCCGGAGAATGGATGCATAGTTCAAGTTCTGAGGCATTTTTTAATGAGGAGAGTTATTTTCAGGATAATGATTTGATGTTTGCAGTTGACACCAGTGGTCGAGCTTATGAAGTGAAGGATGGTTGTCCAGTTGAAAAGGAAAAACTTGTGACAACAGAGACAGAAGAGGTGCTAAGTGATGAGGTTTTAGGAAGACGTCCTAAGGGTCCTGTGTACATTTGGAAGTGTAGTTCTATTTGCAGTGTGCGACAGGTTTCCATCAATTTGCTTTGTGATTTTATACGGACATTTAATAAGAAAAGTTTGAAGCAGAAAATGAAGTTGTTGCAAAATTTAGATCCTTGCAGTACATAATAATCTGGAATTGGTTGAGGTTCCTTCTGAATTGAAGGATTTAAATACTTATGAATGTATTTTGATTCAAAGTATCCATCCCTTTCAGGCTATTGTAAGAATGGAGCCAAAGACAGGGAAGTTGCCTCCAGCAGATTTACAGCGAGGATTAAAGGGAAGAGTTGTTTATTTGCCTCTAGATTTGAACAAAAACATTAACACAATTGGAATAGAAAAAGTGGAAGAGGAACCTCTGGTTATCTTAGTTAATGGGGTTCCGACAAAGAATAAGAAAATATGGCAAGATTTAGTGGATGTTAGGAAAGTCAAAAAAGCAACAGTGTATTTGAAGACAAATAATAAGTACTATAAGAATGTATATGTTGCAGAAGAGGAAGTAAGTGATGAAGAGGATAGCGATTTGTGTGCTGGCCAAATTGAGAAAGTAGAGGCCTCTAAAAGTGAAGAAATATATGAACATTATAGTGTTCATCCTTTGCATTCCAAGGAAGTCATGGGGAATGCTATTGAGTTGTTTCAAATGAAACAAGCTAAAGGGAGTCCCATTAGTGTTTGGGAGGAAAGTTTGGAAGCTCGGTGTTTCCCACAGCTATTTCCCACAGGTCGAGGAGGAAGATATGATGAGCGACCTCATCAAATTCCTGCGTCTGAATACCGGACTTTACGATTGTATGCAGACGATCCTAGGTTTCGTCAATGCATTCCATATTTGTTTCATCTCCTGTTTGAAAGCGATCTGTCTGGACTGTCATATGCAGTTAACCACATCTTAAAAAGTGGTATACAGATGCGAAATATCTCGGCAAGGGACTTTATGCATAAAGTCAATGTCCAAGACAGTATTTTGGATTCTCACTTAATTAATCTCATGGCGTGTCAGCGTGGTACTAATGAGTACTGGTACCATCGTCATGGTGATTTAAAATGTATGCTGAGGAACTTAGGAACTCCGACATGGTTCCTCACTCTGAGCTGTGCCGAGTATGGCTGGGAAGACTTACTTGAATTTCTACGAGAGGCAAATGGAAATATTGAAAACATTGAATTCAAGACACCTGGAGAACTGTGTTCTTTGGATCCTGTGAATGTATGCAGGTACTTCAATCATAGATTTGAAGCTATGATGTCTTTCATCACAAATAAGAAGAATCCACCTCTTGGAGAGGTGTTGGATTTCTTCTGGAGAAAGGAGTACCAAGCAAGAGGTGCTCCTCATATACATATGTTGTTGTGGATCAAGGATGCACCTAAATTTGGAACAGATCCGGATGACTTAGTGATGAATTTCATAGAACAGTATTCTACGTGTGCTGTTCCAAACGCAACGGAGAAGAAAAGCCTAAGAGAACAAGTTTTACGTTTCCAAAGCCATCGTTGTGGAAAGTACTGTCGTCGTAAATTCAGAAACAAGGACAAGTTCTACACCAAATGTCGTTTCAACTTTCCACGACCGGTGATTTCTAAAGGAAAAGTGAACAGTTTGATGTCTTCACTGCGACATAATGTGACGAGGAAATCACCCAAAAATACATACAATTTGAAAAGGAACGAAGAGTCCAAGTACATAAACGACTACAACCCAGTGATTTTGTCCATGTGGAATGCTAACATGGATATACAGTTTGTGGGTGACAACTGTATGGCTGTGGCTCGGTATGTGACATCTTACATCACCAAAAAAGAAAAGACAGAACTGAAGGATATGTGGGAGGACATTTCCCATGAAAAGAGCCTCAGCAAGAAGTTGTACAGTTTCAGTCTGAAGATGTTGTCGCATCAAGAAATCGGAGCTTACGAATGTTCAGATCGATTGTCTTCAGCAATTCTCTATGCCAAATCCAGGAGTATTGTTTGGGCGAGTCTTGGTCTTGCTGCAACGCGAAATCGGGTTCTAAAACCTGTCCGTGAAATTGAATATTTGGCAGAAAAGGAACCAAACAGTACCGACATTTTGAAGACCAACATGTTGGATACATATTATCCAAATCGAAGCAGTCACCTTGAGAATGTTTGTCTATATGAGGTTCTACAAAATTATATATTCAAGAGGAACATCAAAGAAGATATTGAGAAAGGAGTGTATGCTGTAATTGGAAGTGAGGGATGCCTGGTCAAGCAAAGAAAATGCCAATTAGTAAACCATCGAAAATTGAGTGGCGAATCTTCAGAAACAAAGGAGTTTTTCTATTTAGCACTTTTGCAACTTTTCAAGCCTTGGCGTGCAGAAGAGGAACTGCTTGGAGATTTCCTCTGTTACGAAGACTCTTTCAATGCAGCCAAGGAGTCCATAGAATGTCCTGCTTTTCCTAAATATCAAGAAATGCTAACTTTGGAAATTGAGCAGGAAGCAACGATTGCAGCCGAGATTGCCAGAGACAGTTCTCAGGACAGTCAGAGTTCTGTTTCATTGAGTCAAGATCCACTTGGAGGACCTATTATCGAAAATGAAGCTGCCACTGCTATGAATGAAGTGGAAAGAGCCATGGCACATGCTCAGGAGGATTTAGTTAACTTAGAAGACTTGGAAAAACAACTCAATGTTGAGCAGAGGAAAATATATGAAGAAGTTACCAAGCAAATTGAGCATGGATTAAGTCATGAGAAGAAAGAGTGCTCATGTACATCGTTGAAGCCTGTCCGACTGTATGTGAGTGGAGAAGCGGGAACTGGAAAAAGTTTCCTTATTAAAGCAATTTTATGCTATTTGCAGGAAAGGACTGAGTCATCGCTGTCTTGTGTTGTCACCGCTCCTACTGGACTTGCAGCACATAACATTAAAGGTATTACTTTGCATCGTCTACTGATGCTGCCGGTGGAGCATGACAACAAATTACAATATCACAAGTTATCTGGGGATGCTTGCTTTGAAGTTTCAAGAGTCTTGAGGAAAATGAAACTACTTATCATTGACGAAGTAAGCATGGTTTCCAATATCATGCTTGCCTTTGTGCATTTGAGAATGCAAGAAGTACTTAAAACTGAATATGATGTGTTATTTGGTGGCAAACACATCATTGTTTTCGGAGATCTTCTGCAGCTGACACCAGTAAAAGGAGAACCTGTGTTCAAAATACTCACGCATGAAGATACCAGGAAGTGCCTAGGGAGCATTGGCAACGTCAATATATGGTTAAACTTCAATTATGCTGAACTGCATGAAAATATGCGTCAGGCAAAAGATGAAGATTACAAGAATATTCTACAAGATATTAGAATTGGAAAAGTGACCGAGCATGGAAAAGAAGCTTTGAATGCACGATTACTTTCAAATTTATATCCCGAACAAGAGATTGTGGCTGAGAATATTTTTCAGAAAATTACTGAGAAGAAATCCGGAATATGTTTGATGCCAACTCTTGCAGAATGTGCCATCTTCAACAACAAAATGTTGAATTTAGAAAAGCAAGAGATTGTGAAACTTGAAGCTATTGACAAAATAGAGCACATGGGATCAACAATTATTTTGTCAGAAAATTTGAAATCAAAATTGGATTCATTAGAGAAGACTATATCTAAAACAGCGGGTTTCGAAAAGACTTTGAATGTGTGTTTAAATTGCCGAATCATTTTGAGAAGAAATTTACATGTTGAAAGAGGTCTGGTAAATGGATCAATGGGTAATGTTGTTGATTTTCAGAAGTACAGAAATAGAGATGGAATAGAATTTTTAAAAATTAAATTTGATGGCATTGAGGAAGTACAGCTAATTGGTCGTTGTTCTGCTAGGTTTTTGCTTGTTAAAGACTTATATGTTCGCCGTAAACAGTTTCCTGTTTGCTTGGCATATGCGGTAACAATTCATAAATCGCAAGGTTTAAGTGTAGACAGTGCATTGGTGAATATTGGCAGTTCTGTGTTCAAGGAGGGTATGGCATATGTGGCATTGTCACGAGTAAGAACTTTATCAGGATTGTACTTGATTGACTGTGATGTCACAAACATTTGTGCGGATCTAGATTGTGTTAAGGAATACAATAGGTTAAGAAGAGAGTATGCGCCACATTTGCCTCAATATCCTTTGTTTGAGAAACGTGTGGTAGGCCGCAAACGTAGAAATATCAGTAATAGTAGGGAGGTTGTTGCAAAAAGACTAAAAGTTAATGAACCGAAAATTGTTAGCAGAAAGAAAGTGGATTCTGTTGAAGATGTTGTCGGTTTTCAATTTGAAAACAGTTCTGGTGTCAACTGCTATGCAAATGTAGTGGTTAATGTTCTCTTTTCACTAGAGAGTTTAAAAGAACAGATTCTGTTGAATTCAGAACAAATTTTATGCTGTTTATTGAATTCTGTTTTCGAGAAATGTAGCAGTGATCGAACAAAAGTAGAAAGTGTGTCTGAAGTTCGTTATCTGTTAGATGAATGTTCAGGGCAAACAGACTTCTCTGAAAATAATCAGCAAGATTGTCAGGAGTTTTTAATGTATATGCTTGATGTATTGCAAGATGAGGGTGTAGATGTAGATCACTTGTTTGGGCTTTCTTATCAATGGCAGCATGACTGCGAGAATTGTAGGGTATCAAGTACTACTAGTGTAGACTCAGAAAGATTTATATATTTAACTTTGCCAGACAGTAAATCAGTCTCCTTTAATAAGCTAGTAAATGCAGCGGATCACAACATGGAGTGTAGCCAATGTAAATCTGAAATGATGTCAACATTATTTATACGTAGATATGGACAGTATGTCATTTTAATGATTCAACGATGTAGGCCTGATGGATCAAAATTGTCAACTTTAATAAAAAAATTTGTGGCTTCTCAGCTTTCAATATCAGGAAGGACTTTTGTAACTGTAGCAATTATCTATCACGATGGTCCTTCAACAACATCAGGACATTATACTGCTTATTTAAAGTCTCGAAACGGCTGGGCATTCTGCAATGATTCCGTTGTAACTTTCAAAAAAAAATTGCCGTTTGACCTTAAAAATTCTTACCTGGTGTTTTTAAAACCAAAATTTTAATGAAAGAATCTCGGGATTTCCTGTGAAGAATTGCAAAAGGTTCATGAAGTAGAGGGAATGTAAGTCTGCAATGCTGTCTAGATTATTGGTCCAAAACTTTTAATTATAATGTCAATTTAAAAATCCAACTATATAAACCTGATGCAAGTAAGTCTGCTTCATAGAAAGCAGTATCAGTGTCATAGGAAAAGGAGAACATGAGTGACAAAGAAGGGTAAGATATTAGTAGTCCAGGATTGTGAAAATAATCTCAAATGTTTTTTTTTTTAGAAAGTTGCGAAAATAGAAAATGTCGGGATTTGATTGGAAGAATTACAAGAGTAGCGAATCGCGGCAACATGATTTGGCCTAGTGGAAACATGTGATAGAATGAGAGAAGTGTTTTGTTCTATGTAACATATTTTTCGTATCGATGGAGGTTTTCTTTCAGAAAGTGGCGGGCTGAAAATATTTATAGCACAACAGAGTGAATGCTGTTCATAGGAGATCCTTCGACGTCATTGAAAGTAAGGTAATTTTAAGGAGTTTTGAAATCAGATTTCTTAGGTTGTATGGGTTTTTTAAACACAGTCATTTTGATTGTGTTTTTTTCCCCGCTGTTACATGATGAATACGTTCAAGTCACTGATTTAAGTGAAATTTGATACATTCTGAGAACAGCAAAAATAAACCATAAAACATGTATAATTAATGTTCTTCTGTTTGTACTTATGATATACATTTAGAAATGTGAGGTAGATATGGAAAAACTGAGTCTTCTGTAAGTGTCAATTTTAATGCTTATAGTGCTGTATTTCCGGGTACTGTTTGTTTTAAAAAAAGGAATAGGCCTCACCTCAAAGAAAGCTCTTCAAAGCACACATCTTATTTGCATCCTGAAACTATCATTTAAAATATTAGAGACAATTTTATGATGGCTTTACATCTTTTTTGCGCTGCTATTGCATTACTATTGTGAGACATCAGCAGTGCAAAAGAAGTACCATGTTCAAAAATAGGTCTCAGTTCATCAGCATGAAGATACTGTTTATGTAAAATATATTTCTTTAGGATTGTGTAGGGGACGTAGAGAAGCAGAGGCTTCTGTAAATGTCAAAATTGTTGAAAAAGTGTTTCTTCTTGAACCTTTTCCCTTTTCTTTTGTAATTTTTAAATACATGTAGTAATATTTTTGGAAATGTATGTTTTCTCTTTTACAGATTGAAAGTATGAAAAAATATTTAAAAAAGGTAACAAGAATTATAAGGTAAATGTTTTCTACTCTTTTTACCCGCAATGCACTGCGGATGATGTCACTGACACTATCTCTGATTTACTCTCTATAGCTGTCTTTCTTTTAACATTACTCTTTGTTTACTTCCCTTATACTAACTCTTCTTTTTTTTAAAAAAATATTTTTTTGGTTCGCTTCAAGTTCGCGAACCGGTCAGCGAACTTGAAGCGAACCAAAAGAAATAGAGCTTGCTAGAGTGTTAAACATTCTAGCAATTATATTTGAAAGGGGAGGTAGTTCTGAAAAGAACTTTTTTTTAATGTTTTTGTTGTTTTTTAATTTTTTTTTATTTTCTGAACATTTTTTGTTTTTTTTGTATTTTTAGAACAGTTTTATGTTTTTTTTGTGTTTTTCATGGAGGGGAAACAACAAAAAAACAGGCATCGAAAAGGGCTCAACAGGAGCAAAGAAAAAATTACTGTTTGGGTGGGTTAGGGCAGTTATGGTTATCATACACCAAGTTTATTAAGTTTACGCTCATGTTGCCACATGAGAGCATAGCACCACAATGTATGCACGTAAACTTCATGTGCTTGAAGTTTGGCTGTATGTTTGGCACAGTTTCCTGTGCCTCTCTTACAGTCAAATTTATATTAGAAGTTGATTTGGCCACAGGAGTTGTCGGGGGATTATCTTGCAGATCCCTTAACTCTGCCCGGCTGTAATTTAATGGATGCCACCTGACCATATGGCGATGCATAGTATAGTTGCCCATACTATACTTTTTCTCTGTGCCTCGAGATAATCTTTTTTTGCAAATTAGGCAGGTGGCATATTTGGCATTAACTTTCTTCTCCCCTCGAGGAATTGAGAAAAATTGCCAAATGAAACTTGTTTTCCTTCTGGAAACACGGGGCAACTCCGGAATAAATTCAGGTTCATCAGTGTCCTCTTCTTCTAAGTCGTCTTCTTCTTCCTCTCTGTTTGAGATGAATTGAGATGGTGGTCCTCTCTTGTCATGAGGAGGTTGAGGTGGTGGTGGGGGTCCTCCAGCTGAAGCAAAGATAGAAGCCATTGTAATCAAAATGGAAAATGGTCTTTCTCTCACCAAGATGAAAGTCAGAGTGAGGAAAGAAGAAGGGGTTTACGTGATTTTGGAAAAGCAAAAGTTCGGAACCAATGAAAAGTGTTATTTTTAGGTCACATGACCTAGTCATACATCATTTGGAAACCAAAAGTGAAATGAACCAATGAAAACTTCGATAAACAAGTCACATGACTTGTTCCGCTCACGTTACGCGGTGCGCGCCGCGTCCCGCATCGTTTCCGGTTCGCGGTCCCGAGCACTTTCGGGAGCGCTAAAGCGGCGCGTCATAAGACGCATTCGCGACAATTATACGTCGCGCTTCCGCGACGCGTCACAGTCCCGCTAACGTAACGTTTACCGGTTCGCGTACTAGATCGCGGCATCAAGATGAGCTAACGGAAAGCTTCCCGCTTCGCTTACCGGAAGCGAAGAAAAAAAATATTTCAATTAAAATTATCAATAAACATCTAAAATATATTTTGGTTTTTAAAGTAGAATACATTTTACAGCTACAGATGTTAGCTTTTAAAAAACCAATGAAATTCACAGAAAAAACCATAGGTTATAGTCCATATATAGTTAGGAATTTGCATTTATAAAACCTTGAAAATTCAATGAAAAAACCATTGGTTATAGAACATATATAGTTAGGAATTTGCATTTACAAAACCTTGAAAATTCAATGAAAAAACCATTGGTTATAGAACATATATAGTTAGGAATTTTCATTTACAAAACCTTATTTTACTCGCATAAAACCATTGAAATTCCATATATAGTTAGATGCGCTAACTATATATCGCGCACCCGCAATCCACTGCTGATGATGTCACATATTACATCATTCATGACATGGTCAGTGACATCACTGATGACATCACTGATGACATCTCAAATGACATCACTGATGACATCTCAAATGACATCACTGATGACATCACTGATGACATCTCATTTGACATTACTGATCACATCACTGATGATATCATTCATGTGATAATACGATGAACCTCTTCAGACTCTAATATAACCTTAGATACAATCAGTGTAAACAGACACTCACAGACTGTCACTCATCCATGGAGTTACTCACACACCTAGTTAGTCATGCAAAGAATCAATCACACCTCCATTTCCTCAACTATACAGTTATACAAACTTTACTTATTCAAACATATACTAACACATATTTACTCTCTTATACAATCCCTGATACAAGTTCACAATGATCCATACAGCCACTCACACATTCACTGGCTCTTATGCACAGTTATTTATATATGTCAACTCTCACATGTACTGTGTTTTACATATGTACTTACTTTGACATGTAGCACTGAGATATCCATTCACTCACCAATACACTCATGCACACAGTCAACCGCCCATACAGCTGTTTCCACATGCACTTTTGAACCCATACATCTAGTGAATCAACTGCTCACACATCTATGCACAGAGTCATACACCTCCCAGCCACTCACACACATACTCAGTCTCCCATACAAATACTTGGGCAACCAATCAATAACCCATATAGTTACTCATATAGCTACTGATCAACACATGCAGCAGTTTACAGAACAACAGATATAATGATGCACAAATTAATACAGTTTAATCACTAAACCATGCACTCAGTGAGACACATTTAATCACTCCCTCATACAATCAGTCATGCACCTACTAAATCCTTCATCCAGACATTTATACATCCACTCATTCTTCAATATGTAAGACATATTTTAACTTTACAGAAACATACAGTCACTGGATGTTGTGATCAGTGATGTCATCAGTGATGTCACTGACCATGTCATGAATGATGTAATATGTGACATCATCAGCAGTGGATTGCGGGTGCGCGATATATAGTTAGCGCATCTAACTATATATGGAATTTCAATGGTTTTATGCGAGTAAAATAAGGTTTTGTAAATGAAAATTCCTAACTATATATGTTCTATAACCAATGGTTTTTTCATTGAAAATATATATATATATATATATATATATATATATATATATATATATATATATATATATATATATATATATATATATATATATATATATATATATATAATTGTACACGGACAGAGAAACTGCACTCGCGGGGGTCAAATCCAAGGCGGATTTATTGCACACAGATAGTTACAGGTTCATATATATATATATATATATATATATATATATATATATATATATATATATATATATAAGTATATATATTTAAGTTCGGTGCTCACAGCTACACGCCGAGTGCGCGCTGTGATATATTTCTACAATGGCAGAAACGCGGACAAGCAAAAGGAAAGAGGCAGCTTCAAAGTTGTTTTCAGCCACTGTGACTGATGTTGGCAATGAAACGCTACCACCCAGCTCGAGGGTGGATGATGTTAAGAAGCTTTGGGACGCACTATGGAAAGTGCTTAAAAGGGAACAGTCCAAGTGGTGGGAGGCGGCTGCCCTCACAAAATATGTAGAATGCGGACGCATTCCACGAGGTCTCCGGATTTTTATAATCCCCACTTTCCAGAAGCCTAATCCCGAATTGATTAATGAGTGGATGACCAATAATCACTCTTGCTCTATGAATATGCTCCACATTCTTATAAAATATGCTGAAAAATAATGTGGCGAGCTCAACCTTGAAAGTGAAACGCTGATAGTAAAATTAAAAGAAAAATTAACCGAAAGTGAGTTCACTTCTGAAATGAATAAAATGGAAAAGCGATTGGAAAAAGTGGAGGAGGAAATAAAAGCTAAAAAGCACAGGAAGTTTGTAAGAGATGAGATTGACTACAAAAAGGGACAAATCCTCACCTTTGCAAAAAAATATGAAGCATTACGAGGGTCTACAAAAACACCCAAAAAAAACAAACCACCTGCAGATGAGCGGGCAGCTCAGGATGAGACATTAGTAGAAGGCGTTTCCACGCTTGATGAATCGGATGGGGAAAGTGTGGAAAGTGATGTCTCTCTCAATATGGAACCACAAAATGTAAAAGACCGTATTTTAAACGAGGGGGTACTTCTCTCCAAGGAACGCCAAACCCCGCCAAGAGGTCGTGGCAGAGGCGCAAGAGGAGGCAAAGGAGCTAGAGGAGGATTAACCAATGCAATGCAATCAGCAAGCCCCGTGGGAGTACAAACAAGGGGCAGGAAAATGAAAAAATGAAGAACCAAGACAACAAGACAGTGGTAAACCTTTCATCTCATGTTTTAACGTCTGAACAGTTGTATGTCTTGTCACGTGGATTGTCGTTTTGCCCGACAGCAAAATTTAATTTTACTGAAACTCGCATTGACCTGTTTAAGTTTACTAGAAAGTTAAAACTTAAAAAATGGTTTGCTTCCAGGCCACGGCTTAGACAGGAAAAGAATGACAATGCAAGTGCCCTTTGCATTAATGATGCAGAAACTTTACAGGCGGTACACGAATTGGCTGGCTGTGAGGGCATATCAGACAATCCAATCCTTAATCTGTTGGAAAGTGACATTGACATTGGGGCAAGCAGTGGGAGTAATTTTAAACCCAAATCCTTGTTTGTTCCTCAGATAAACAGCAACTGCATTGAATGTTTTGAAACAGGAATGATTAATGAGATGAGAAAGATTGATAGGCAAGGTTCCCATTGCAATTTTAACTTAAAGAAAAAACAGTATGTGGCATTAAAAGAAATGCAAGATTGGTCGGACGTGGTTATCAAAAACTCCGACAAAGGAGGCAATGTAGTTATTTGGCCTCTAGATATGTATTTAAAAGAGGGGTTGATGCAGTTAAATGATACTGAAAATTACAAAATGTCTACAATGCATGAGTATAATGCATCAAAAGAAATGTACTACTGTAAACTAAGTGACTGGAGAGACAGAGGTTTACTGGAGGTTGAAGAATATAATTTTCTTACATGCAAATATCCTCGTATTCCCGCACTAAATCTCCTCCCAAAATTGCACAAGAACCTGAAAGTGCCCCCAGGAAGACCCATTGTTTCTTCAAATGGCAGCCTGTTGGAAAACACCTCCAGGTATATTGATTATTTCCTACAGCCGCTTGTACAGTCCCTTCCATCTTTTATCAGGGACACCTCTGATTTTTTGAAAGTCATTAGTGACCTGGTATGGCAAGAGGAATACCTACTGATCAGCTTTGACGTTGCAAGTTTATACACTTGTATACCCCATGACCTGGGAGTTGATGCTTGCAAACATTTTTTAGGCAAGAGATCTGTTTCCCACTTTCTCCACACGCACATGTTACTGGACATGATGGATGTTTGTTTGAAAAATAATTTTTTCATTTTTAACAAACAGATGTACCAGCAAACCCGGGGAACTTCGATGGGCAGTTGCTTCGCCCCCAGCTTTGCGGGGTTATACCTGGGCTGGTGGGAGGAGCAAGTGGTGAACAACATCTCCCACTTCACTGACCACGTAGTTCTCTGGGCACGCTACATCGACAACATTTTTTGCGTGTGGAAGGGAACCTTAGAGCAAGCCACTGATTTTGAAAACATTCTGAACAATAACTCATTGAATCTTCAATTCACTAGCCACATGAGCACCAAAAAACTGGAATTTCTAGATGTCAGTCTTGAAGTTGTCAACGGGTCACTTATTAGCTCCCTTTTTCGTAAACCCACTGCTGGGAACAGTTTGCTCCATGCCAAAAGTTGCCATCCACCATCATTAATACGCAGCATTCCATTAGGGGAGCTTATCAGAGCTAAACGCAACTGCAGTGCTGAGGCAAGTTTTGAAGCAGAAAAAAACACCATGTGCAATAGGTTTAAGGAGAGAGGCTATAGCAACAAAGTCATCACGCAGGCCATTTCCAAAGTTGATAACATGCAAAGGTCTGAATTGCTAGTTCCTAAAGAAAGAAAAGAATCTGAACAGATCAGGTTTATAACCTGTTATGACAGCCAAACCTGGCAGCTTAGGAAGAGCCTAGAGAAACACTGGGGTATCCTCAAATTGGATCATGACCTCAATGAAGTACTTAGTGATAATCCTTCACTTACCTTCAGAAAGGCATGGTCATTAAAGGACTCTCTAAGTAAGGCCACACTACAACACCCCATAAAATCCCCCCAAGTGAGTGGATTTTTTCCTTGCACTAAATGCAAAGCATGTAGAAACAGCCAGAAGTGTAAGAGCCTCAAAATTTGCAAAGATCATACTGAGCACAAAATCACCAAAATGCTCGGTTGCAATACCGAGTATGCAGTATATGCGCTCAAGTGCCCATGTGACAAATTTTACATTGGAATGACCACTAAGAAGGCTAAACTACGGGCACTAGAGCATCTTCGTGCCATCAAAAATGCTAATCCACAGTACCCTGTGGCAAGACATTTTGCAACTGAGCATCAACAAAACCCCAATCTTGTGCAATTTTATGTGATTGATTGCGTCCATAGAAATGAGAGGGGTGGCAACAGGTTACTTGAATTACGCAAACTGGAATCCAAATACATCATCCGGTATAACACCATACAACCCTTCGGGCATAACATAGGGGAAGAATTGTCAGTACACTTACAATCATAAATCATAATAAGATGTCGGCTTTCCTGTACATATATTTGTTCCATTCTGATTGTTTTTAAAATTATGCACTTTTTAATCACGTGACCAGAAAGTTATAGCAAATCACTGACACATTGTTTTTCTAATCTTTAATTTTGTAGGTGTGCAGCATATACACAAGATATTTGGAATTATCGAGCCCACTTGGGCATGACACCTTCTAATTTGAAACATGGACTAATTCCACCATTCCCAAAAAATGGGGTGAAATTCCCATCTACCATCCGAATGTATTTACATCGATTAAGGACATGAATATATTTTTTTCATTTTCACGCATTAATTGGCAGTATTGTCCACACTGTGCCCACTGGGGCGTGACATCAATGCGCATTTTTTCACAAATCTTAATTTCATGAACTGTTTTCGTGCTAAACCAGTATGATTTCATTTGCCATAGAGAAATTGACTCTGTGTTGCTTAAAAATGCATTTCCATGAAATGGTGGTTCCTTTTATGTTGAGGCAAATACGCTTTTCATTTTTTCCAATTACATTCAAATGTGGATTATGCTGTGCAACTCGGTAATACGATAACGAAAACCTGTGTTTGCAACAAAGTAACAAAGTATCTCTTTAATGTCTATTGTTGGTCACGTGCACATCTTTCATGTTTGTATCACTTTAAATGTGGAATGGCCACCGTAACACTTTACCCGTGAGCAAGAGGCGAAAGCTTTGAAACGCGTTGGGTTTTCCGTGTGCCAATAAATATTGCACCTTGAACGAACATTTGGGCCCCGACTCTGGTGTTATGCTGATTTATTAGCGATTTGACTGCCAGGAATCTGTTTATATATATAGATATATATATATATATATATATATATATATATATATATATATATATATATATATATATATATAGATAGATAGATAGATAGATAGATAGATATAGATAGATAGATATATATATATTCACTGAAAAAACCATAGGTTATAGACCATATATAGTTAGGGATTAGCATTTAAAAAACCTTATTTTATTTGCACAAAACCATTGAAATTCCATATATAGTTAGTTGCACTAACTATATATCGCGGACCCGCAATCCACTGCTAATGATATCACATATTACATCATTCATGACATGGTCAGTGACATCACTGATGACATCACTGATGACATCTCAAATGACATCACTATATCAGTAACTATATGGGTTATTGAATGGTTGCCCAAGTATTTGTATGGGAGACTGAGTGTGTGTGTGGGTGGCTGGGAGGTGTATAACTCTGTGCATAGATGTGTGAGCGGTTGATTCTCTAGGTGTATGGGTTCAAAAGTGCATGTAGAAACAGCTGTATGGACAGTTGACTGTGTGCATGAGTATATTGGTGAGTGAATGGATATCTCAGTTCTACATGTCAAAGTAAGTACATATGTAAAACACACTCCATGTGAGAGTTGACATATATAAATAACTGAACATAAGAGTCAGTGAATGTGAGAGTGGCTGTATGAATCATTGTGAACTTGTATCAAGGATTGTATAAGAGAGTAAATATGTGTTAGTATATGTTTGAATAAGTAAGGTGTGTATAACTGTATAGTTAAGGAAATGGAGATATGATTGATTCTTTGCATGACTGAATAGGTGTGTGAGTAACTCCATGGATGTGTGACAGTCTGTGAGTGCCTGTTTACACTGAGTGTATCAAAGGTTATATTAGAGTCTGAAGATGTATTATCACATAAATGATATCATCAGTGATGTAATCAGTAATGTCAAATGAGATGTCAGTGATGTCATCAGTGATGTCATTTGAGATGTCATCAGTGATGTCATCAGTGATGTCATTTGAGATGTCATCAGTGATGTCATCAGTGATGTCACTGACCATGTCATGAATGATGTAATATGTGACATCATTAGCAGTGGATTGCGGGTCCGCGATATATAGTTAGTGCAACTAACTATATATGGAATTTCAATGGTTTTGTGCAAATAAAATAAGGTTTTTTAAATGCTAATCCCTAACTATATATGGTCTATAACCTATGGTTTTTTCAGTGAATTTTCAAGGTTTTGTAAATGCAAATTCCTAACTATATATGGTCTATAACCTATGGTTTTTTCTGTGAATTTCATTGGTTTTTTAAAAGCTAATATCTATAGCTGTAAAATATATTCTTTATTAAGTGACGTATCACGTAGCCCGTGAGACGCCTCATGATGCATCGCATAACCGTGACGTATCGTCTCTGCAGCGCAAACCAAACCCAAAACGTAAGCGCGCCAGAACACGCTTAAAGATATATATATATTTTTTTAACCTTAATTAGACAAAATCCACACGTGCACATATCACAAACGTTCAAAAAACACAATATGTCGGACTCCCGTTACGCTGCCGGTTAGCTGCCCGGTTAACGTACCAGGAAGCACCTTTACCGCGAAAAATCGCAATTTTTTTTTTTCACCCCCCAGGGAACTTTAATAGCCCCCTCATCAATCCTAGGGGTTCAGGAGGGGTCTGCCTTACCCCTTTCATTCATTTACACCTTTTTTTTTTCCAACTCTTGTCTCTCGTTCCCACAGAGAGACAAGATGGCGGCCGCTCCAGACTGTTTACAATGATAACAGCCAATCAGCTTCTCCTCAGACTCCCGTTACACTGCCGATTAGCTTCCCGGTAGCTGCCCGGTTAGCTGCCCGGTTCGCGAACCAAGACGCGTCTCTACGGCGAAAAAATCGGATTTTTTTTTTTGTTTTTGGGTTACACTGCCGGTTAGCTTCCCGGTTAGCTGCCCGGTTAGCTGCCCGGTTCGCGAACCAAGGCGCGTCTCTACGGCGAAAAAATCTGATTTTTTTTTTTTTGGGTTACACTGACGGTTAGCTTCCCGGTTAGCTGCCCGGTTAGCTGCCCGGTTCGCGAACCTAGACGCGTCTCTACGGCGAAAAAATCGGATTTTTTCTTTTTTTTTTTTGGGCCCGGCGTGGCTCTATAATATCCCCCTCATCAATCCTAGGGGGTCAGAAGGGGTCTACCTTGCCCCCTTTCCTTCATTTCCCCCTTTGTTTTGGCCTCCTCTTGTCTCTCGATCCTACCGAGAGACAAGATGGCGGCCGCACCGGACTGTTTAGAATGTTGACAGACACCGGAGAGCCAATCAGCTTCGCTTCGCAAAGTTCCGATACGCGAAAAGTTCGCGAACCGGAGCGCTGCCCGGAGCGCTGTTACAGATATATATCTTGATTTAAACGTTAATTTCTCAAAATCCACTGAAGCACATATATTGAGACCTAGCAAAGGCACATCGGGCTAACAGTCCCTACAATTTTGCCAAGTTTCGTGGAAATCCATTCAGCCGTTCGGGCTAAAAGTGAGTCCAACCGCCCTATGGAAATTAACATGGGAAAAACGCGTTTTGGGACCCCCCTTTTTTCTCGGCCCCCCCTTGACGAACCCCCCCCAAATTTTCAGGAGCTGCTCAGAAACAAAATGTGCCATTTTCCTGAAAATTTCAGCCGATTCCGTCCACAAACACCAAAGTTATTAGACATAGAATTTTCAAAAGTCCCATAGGAAAAAAATCCTAACTATATATACCTACTGGCTATCGCCAGTAGGTAATATAAAGAGAGAGATATATAGATATAATACATATACATATACATTTTTTCCCACTAACTTAGACCCAGCTACAGCCCAAACCACTGATAATTTACACCTAATTTGACAAAAAGCTAGATTTGTTCCAGAAAGAGTGCTTTTGGGGTTTTGAAAATTAAGGTTAAAAAGAATTGTATATATCACATTGCGGAGGATCTGCAGAGCTGACAGATCTCATCCTGAGAAATGATTGGCTGCCATCACCTCAACCAGGAAGTGGTGGCATCCATCTTAGGACTCAAGACTGTTTCCATTGAACCCTCCCAGGTAGGGTAGAGCTGGGGGGAGGTGTGGAGTATGTTTTAGGGGGAGGGGGCATATGGCCACCCTTCCCCAGTCTCCAAGAGGCCCAAGGACCCAACCCCCCAGGACCTGTATCTTAAATAAACAGGTGGGGGCCATTTGGCTCCCTCCCTGAGCCACCAGAGGGATCCCATCCTCGGAGACCAGTATGTTAAGTTAATAGAGGGGGCCACACAGCCCCCTTCCTGAGCCATACAATGGCCCCGTACCTCAGTTCCAGCTCAGTGACAGTGTCCCGAGGACCCCAATTCCCAGGACACTATTTCCATAACCACGAGCACGGGCAGGGAAAATACAAAGTTTTCCCATCAGGCAGTAGCACAAAGCTGCTTCCACCTGGAGGAAAAACAAAATAATTTCCCTGCTTACCACCCTTGGGCAGGGACATGCTTTGATTGCTCCCACCCTGTGGGAGTAAAAAAACACTGCTCCCACAGAACAGGGTTGCAGGAATGCCTGCCCATGCTGTACCAGAGATGGGTGCAAGCAAATGAGCTGGCAGGACTCTGAGAGCCCTGTGTCTTACCCCGTGGCCCCTAGCGATGGACTGGCTGTGGGGTGCCCCGGATGGGCCCCAGGGCACACCACTCCATAAACAAAATGCTGAGAATAGTCGTAGCATGCCCTGGGTGGGCAATGGGGCATGCCACTATTTAATAAAAGAAAGACAATGCCAATGGGGAAGCTGGGCATTTCGGGTAAGAAACCGTTGTGGGATTCATGCAAATCACAGCACCCTGGAAGATCTTGGTTGTCTAGTTTTAAAAAATATCTGTGGTTTGTAGGTTTCCATGGGTGGCGGCCGAGCATGGCTCGCAGCTACCCCTGTAGCATATCTAACCACGTTTTTAGTGCTGTTTGTATCAGTATCTCTGGGCTTACCCTCACAATTGAGGTACAGTTTTTATCAGGAGAATTGGAGGGATACTGTGTAGTAGGAAATGTGACTCCCCGCAGATTTCAGAAGTTTTATTCACAGAAATCTGAGAAAAATATGTGTGTTTTTTTACAAAGTCTGAGGTTGCAAGGAATTGCGAGGGAGAAATTAGTGTGGGATGCATGCAAAGCACACCATCCTGGACTCAGTCAGATATCTAGTGTTCAGAATTGTATGGATCTGATAAGTTTTTGCAGGTGGCATTTAACCAAAGCCGAAAAAGTGCAGCTGTTCACCATTGCAAGTGGGATGACATTGAGATTTAGCCACACTCTCTTTTCCAATATGTCAAAACAACACCCAAAAGAGTTAAATGTCCTCTCGCCTGCTTTGGGATAGGATGCTTTAATCCGCAAGGGAGCAGAAAGACTGTTGAGTTTTTGAGGGGGATGGTAGGGCCTGATGTTAGGGTGGACAAGAACCACCCCATTATTTTATTGAAAATAATATAATCCTGCTGAACAGTGGGCTATCTGCCCCCCAGGGGCATATTAGGGGTCACCTACGGCCTGCCCCTGGGGGGATGACCAGTTTGTCCCTTTTGGTGTGCCAGAGTGCAACACCCACATTTCTATTTGTTCCCCAAAAGGCAAAATCCCTGGTGTCAGGTGGAACCTCCCAAACTTTCCCTAGCATCTGGTGGTTTTCTGCCACCGGCAGGTACATTGAGATAATTATATTGTGTATCCTCCAAGAGGTGCAGAAAATTGTTCCCCATTTAGCTGGACCCGCCCTTATATATATTTTTTATTCTCCCTGGCATCTAGTAGGCAGGTCAGCGGTAATACATATATATGTATATATATATATATATATATATATATATATATATATATATATATATATATATATATATATATATATATATATATATATATACATATATATTCACTGAAAAAACCATAGGTTTGACACCAGTTATAGTTAGCTGGAAATTTTACTGACAAATAACCATTGAAATTCCCACGTTATAGTTAGTTGGACTCACTATAACTTGCGCGCCTGCAATGCACTGCTGATGACGTCACATATTACATCACTCATCACATGGTCAGTGACATCACTCATGACATCACTGATGACACCATCCAGGGAATGTGTGGCTTTCTGAAAAATAAATATGTTTTATATATGTATATGTAAAGGTCGATGGAAGAATAAATGTTTAAATGAGTGTCTTAATGGATGTTTTTTAAAAAAAAATTGATTGGTTAACTGGCTTATTGAGTGTATCTTAGTGAATACATATATTAGCGAGTATTGTTTAAATATTTAAATGTTTGTATCAGTGTTTCACTTTGTGTATAAGTGGCTGCATGGGTTGGTGAGTAGCTACATGTGTGTGTATATGGGTTATTAGATTTTTTTGTATCAGTATGAGTGTCTGTATGGTTTGGTGGGATGTTACTTAGCACATAGATGCATCAATGACTGACTCACTGTTTGTATGTGTTTTGAAGACAGCATATGTGCAGGACTGTATGGGTGGATGAGTGTGTATATGTGTGTGTTAGTCAGTGAATGACTGTCTCACTAGTGTCTTTACCAGTAACTACATACGTTTTAATCTACTATATGTGAGTATTGATATGTGAGTATATGTGAGAGTGAGAGATTGAAAGAGTTCTTGTTTAAATAAGTATGTGTTTCTATAAGTGATTGTTTAAGAGAGTAAGTATGTATAAGTTTCCTTAGAAGTAAGGTGGTAGTGTGTGTATAGCTGTATATGCAAATAAATGGATGTTCAATAGTTTATTTGCACGTGTGATTATGTGTGTGAGTAACTTTTGGATGACTGTCGGTGTGTAACAGGATGTATAGGTGTTTCACTACATATGATGAGTGAATATATGTATGAGTGACTATATAGAACTGTTGGTGAATGAGTGGATGTGTATATAGATGGTGCTATTACTGAATTGGTTGTTGTAACTGGTATGGGTATCTCTATTTTTTTGAAAATTTTAGTTTCTATTTTTGAATATGTGTTTCAAGGGTTACATTACACTGGAAGGAGGTCTGTCACTCTGTCACAAGGATGGTGTCATCAGTGAAGCCATGAGTGATGTCACTGACCATGTCATGAGTGATGTAATATGTGACGTCATCAGCAGCGCATTGCAGGCGCGCAAGTAATAGTTAGTCCAACTAACTATAACATGGGAATTTCAATGGTTTTATGTCAGTAAAATTTCCAGCTAACTATAACTGGTGTAAAACCTATGGTTTTTTCAGTGCATTTAATAGGTTTTTTAAATGCTAATTCCTAACCATAACTGGTGTGAAACCTATGTTTTTTCTGTGATTTTCATAGGTTTTGTAAATGCTAATTCCTAACTATATATAGTGCCTCAAACCTGTGTTTTGTTCAGTGAATTTCAAAGGTTTTTTAATAGCAAATTTCTATTGCTATCAAATATAATATTTTTTATAATGAATCCTATATTGTATATTTATGTAATACTATTTTTTTATGTATATTCTTCATTTTTTGGAGTGCTCCCGGTGCGCGTACCGGTGAGGTTCCGTGACAATTGTAAGTGGTGTTTTCGACTCACACGAATATGGTCGAGTCTGGTATCTATGAACCGCAAATGACGAGTTTAGTGGGTGTACGCGTTTTCGCTGTGCTAGCCTAAACCGTTTGTTTGTTTCGTGGGTTTCTTCATCTGAGCCCACGGGTTCCATCTTAGATACGGCAACCATTTTGTTTCTTGCCCTCAAGTAGCCAGCGAACGGACGCTGTCCGTTTCGCGACCCTGGGATTCCCAAACTCTTGCGGAAGACACGTTTTCTTTGAAGGTGTCTTTATGATGAGGGGGATGGCACTGTAAGGCAGATGGCCCCGCTCGAGGCTCATCTTGCCGTGCCGCTCTATTGTTTCAGTTGTGTATGCATTATGCACGTCCCCTTTGATGCCTGCAACTCGTGTTCCTTGACGCCACCCCTTTTACACCCCTTTCAATCTGTTCACTGTTTCCGTCTTCCTCTGCACCTGTTTCTGTCTCTTCCTTGATCCGTTTACTACTGATTGGAATGTACTAATGTTGGGAAGATGTACTTTTACAGTTGGGAACCGCCAAATGTTACTGTAATTATGTTCCTGGCCTTGAATACATGAAAGCGACCCCTTGCGATTTTTACGATGGGAACCAAGTTGTAAACCTTTGTGCACCATGTTATCCTATGTTTCCAAACTGTATAAGAAGCGCGATCCACAGATACAAGTGGAAGCAGTCTCCGTGAACTTACATGCTATGTACTTCTCGTGACTTCTGTGTTCCCTGCAGTAATAAACCTCGAATCTTTGACGCCGAAGGAAGTGTCCCGTGTCTCTGTCATTTGTACGCCGGAACAGGTTACCTACGAAGGTTTTAGGTGTTATCCCTGGCACCGCTGGGTCTTAGAGAAAACCCAGTCCTTCACCGGTGTGCGCACCGGAAAGCGCAGTCTTGCCGCGTGCCCCGGTGCAAGTACCGGTGAGCGTCCCCTTTGCGCTATTGCCGCGAACGAAAACATCATCGTGATGTATCGCGTAGCCGCGTCCGCGTGATACGCGTGGCGTAAGCGCACCCGGAAGCACCCGAGCGCATACGATCGCGTTACGTAAGCACCCCAGGTCATGTGACCTGAAAATAACACTTTTCATTGGTTCAGAACAGTTTTTTTTTCCAAATGATGAAAGCCCCCACCTTTTTTCCTCATTCTCACTTTGTACTTTGACTGAGTAAGACCTGTTTGCAGACCTATTTGCACTGAGAAATGGCTACAGTAGCGGCAGCAGCAGGAGCATCTCAACCACCACCACCACCACCACCACCACCACAAGGACCAGCACAACATCACAGTGGTGGAGAAGACGAAGAGGAGGAGGAGGAGGAGGAGGAGGAGGAGAGGCGGTTCCTGCCTGGAGATAATACCCCCTATAAGCCAAAGGAGCACATTGTCTGGGAGTTTTTTAAAATCCCAAGGGGCCTAAAGAAAGTTAATGCTCCAAAAGTTACATGTCTGATCTGTGGCACTGTACTTTCCAGGGGGAACCGTGCCAAAAAGTATTCTTTTGGCAACAATACTATAATTCGCCACATGCAACGCCGGCACCCAAACAACTATGGTGCGGCAGAGGTCAGAGAACTGAACAGAAACCCTCCCCAATCTTCTCCCAGCACCTCCCAAAGTAAACAACCCACTCCATCGGGTCCAGAGACAAGGGAGATGGTCCCAAATATCCAACCCCAGTTTGGAGATTTTAAAATAGTTTGTAAATTTTGCGGGACTACAATTTGCTATGGAGAGCAAAGTATTAAACTGATTAACCATGCTGGAGACAACCACAAGTGTAAAAACAAACCGTAATTCTTTCCTGTTTGTTTTTTGCTCCAGTTGAGCCGTTTACAATTCCCTGTTTTTTGTTTGTCCCCATAAAAATTACAAAAAAAATATAAAATTGTTCATAAAAGCCAAAAAAAGTAAAAAAATGTTCCAAAAAACAATTAAAAAAAATATAAAACAACAAAAAGAATAAAAAAAACTGTTCTTTTTAGAACTACCTCCAATTTATTAAAAAATGCTACATTTTTTATTTATTTATTTTTTTGACATTTTTAAAGCGCACTGTTACCCGGAGGTGACCTGGCGCTGAAATAATTACTGGTGCGTATGAACTGGGCGTTAGTGTGAGAAGAGCCATGTTTTAAGAGCTTTCCTAAATGAAAGGAGGTCTGGAAGCTGTCTACGGCTTAAAGGCAGCGCATTCCAGGTCTTCGCAGCTCCCATGGAGAAGCTCCTGCCTCCCCATCGGGCTTTCCTAATTCTTGGGATTACCACCAGTTCCTGCTCTGCGAATCTTAAGGTTCTTATGGGCTTGTACCATTGGAAAAGTTTCATCATGCATTAGGGGCCTAGTCCGCGCAGAGCCTTAAAATTACGCAGAGTGTTTTAAAAATTATTCTCTTGCGTACTGGGAGCCAGTGTAGCTTCACTAGGTCTTGGGCTACTGATGCAAACTTGGGCATGCCCGTTTCCAAATGAGCTGCTGCATTCTGCAGAATTTGAAGTTTATTTGACAGCCACTATTGGGCATTCAGCAGCAAGCTGTTACAATAGTCTAGCCGGGACAACACCAGTCCAGTGACCACTGTTCTCCTGTATTCGTCCACGAGGAACGTCAGGACTTTGTGAATAGTTTTCAGCACATAATGGGTAGTGGAGGACAGAGCATTAATATGTACCCTGAAGGACAGTGAGTTATCCATTGCTACTCCCAGGTTTTTGACCTTTGAAACCGGGGAGGGGGATCCCCCATTTCCTCTGGCCACCAGCGTGGGGACCAGAAGTTGTCACTGGACCCAAACAGCAATACTACAGTTTTTGATGAATTGAGCTTTAGGTAGTTTGCTGCCATCCAGATAATGATCTCCCACATACAGCTTCTGAACCTGTCTGCCGTGCTCTCTATTTCACCCGGAAGCAGCAACACCACAATCTGTGTGTCGTCAGCGTAGGAAGTAAGATTAAAACCAAAGAATCTAATAATTGGGGCAAGGGTGGAAACATACACGTTAAAAAGGGTTGGGCTCAAGGAGGACCCCTGAGGACCCCTGGGGAGCACAATGGGTCTGATTCAAAATCCCCCAGGGTCACTGTCTGGGTCCTGTCAGATAGGAAGGCTTGCAAGATTTTAAGTGCCTTACCTTGGATCCCACAGGCCCCCAATTGGTCCACCAATAACTTGTGGTGGACCGTATTGAAGGCCGCGGACAGGTCTAGAAGGATCAGCGCAGCTCTGCCACCTGCGTCCATCACAGTTCTTATGTCTTCGGCTGATTTAATCAGCGCCGATTCCGTGCTGTGCCCAGCTCGAAATCCATGTTGTGATGGGTCTAGACATTCATCCGTCCCCAAGAAGGTGCTCAGCTGTGTGTTTAAAATACTCTCCATGATTTTAGCTGGGAGGGGTAACCTAGCAATCGGTCTATAGTTGATCAGGTCAGTTATGTCTAGATTGGATTTTTTTAGAAGGGGCAGGATGGATGCATGTTTCCATTGTGTTGGAAACTCCCCACCTTCAAGCATGACATTAAAAATTGGAGTGAGTGTTGAGGCAATGGTGGAGGAGGCTAATCTAGCAATGGTGGCTGGACATGGGTCCCGGGGGGAGCCAGATTTTATTTTCTGTAGCCGGATTACTACCTCATCTTCCTTAATTGGTGCAAAGTTGAGTAGTCTTTCCAGGTTATTATCGGTCTCAAAACTTGTTTTAGAGACAGTTGTTTCCAAGGCGTTCGACTTGATTTGGTTATCCAAGGGGTAGAATATTGTTTCCACTTTGCCCAGAATTTTTTTTGCCAGGTCCTCGCACAGCTGCCGACTTGGGGGTATCTCCACTGGTTTGGGGATTGCTAAGGAGGACACTGTATGAAATAATTCCTGGGGGGAATTGCTTGCTTCTTTAATGCGTTTAGTAAAAAACGCGCATTTGGCCATACGAATCATCTCCTTGTAAACCCTTAATTCTGCATTAAGTAGTTTTTTGTCCTCCTCCCTGTAGTTCTTCCGCCAGGTTCTTTCCAGTTTCTTACAAAGCACTTTGTGGTCCCTGAGTTGTTCAGAGATCCAAGGTGCTGTAGGATTTGTACGTGTGCAATGGTAGATTGTGGGAGGTACTAGTTGTCTGCATGCAGCGTCCAGCCAGCTGGTATAGGCTGTAGCCGCGTTTTCAGCATTTTCTACAAGGGGAACAATAGATGTTCGCAGTAGACCTTCCAGTGTCCCGCCTTCTATGTTTTTCCATTTTCTAATCATTCTCGGTGGCATTATCGCCTTATTGAGTCTGACAGGGGGGGCAAGTAGAATTTTAAAGTGGACTGCGGCATGATCCGACCATGGAACTGGCTGTACCTCCGTAATTTCTAGGTTGGGGTGATTGGAAAATATGCCATCTAGGGTATGACCTACCCTATGAGTGGGCCCGCCAATCCTTTGTGATAACTTTACCCCTTGCAACAGTTCTACAAGATTCAAAGTATCAGTGTTTGACAAGTTTTCCAGATGGAAATTGAAGTCTCCTAATACTCTAAAGGTGTTAGCACATACCACTTCCTCCAACAGACTGCTTAACGCCGCAAAAAATGGGGCTTTAGCCTCAGGAGGCCTGTAGATAAGACAGCCTCTAAAAGAGTGGTGATCAGAAAGAGTAAGGTTAAAAACTAGTGCTTCGTCTAGATCGGTTGCGCCAGGCTGGAGGGTCCCTCCCATAGATTTGTGATAGATAATTGCCAGCCCAACCCCTCGTTTCCTTTCTCTATTTAGCGTAAAACATACATATTCTGTCATTCTTTTTTCCCCATGGTACGCTCCCTGGTACGCTCCGCGATGCGCGTACCGGGCGCTCCCCCCGCACAAATCGAAAGAAAAATAATATTTTTTTTGCCCTGCGGGGCCCTTTTGTGGCCCCCACATCAAACCTAGGGGGTCAGGGGGGTCTACCCTGCCCCCTTTTGATCATTTCCCCCTTTGTTTTTGCCACCTCTTGTGTCTCGATCCTACCGAGACACAAGATGGCGGCCGCTCCGGACTGTTTGGAATGTTGGCAGACACCCGAGAGCCAATCTGCCGTTCAGGCTAAAAGTGAGTCCAACCGCCCTATGGAAATTAACATGGGGAAAAAACGTTTTGGGACCCCCCTTTTATCTCGGCCCCGCTTGACGAATCCCCCCCAAACTTTCAGGGAAGGAGCCGAGCGCAGCGAGGCACATTTAAGGAAAATTAAAGGTAGATTCCTCAACCGGCGCCAAAGTTATTCCCAATAGAATGTTGCGGATTTCCTATGGAAAACAATCCTAACTATAACTACCTACTGGCCAGTAGGTAATATATATATATATATATATATATTCAATGAAAAAACCATTGGTTTTAGGCCATATATAGTTAGGAATTAGCATTTACAAAACCTTATTTTACTCGCATAAAACCATTGAAATTCCATATATAGTTAGAAGCGCTAACTATATATCGCGCACCCGCAATCCACTGCTGATGATGTCACATATTACATCATTCATGACATGGTCAGGGACATCACTGATGACATCACTGATGACATCTCAAATGACATCACTGATGACATCACTGATCACAACATCCAGTGATTGTATGTGTCTGTAAAGTTTAAATATGTTTTACATATTGAAGAATGAGTGGATGTATAAGTGTCTGGATGAAGAATTTAGTAGGTGCATCACTGACTGTATGAAAGAGTGATTAAATGTGTCTCACTGAGTGCATGGGTTAGTGACTAAACTGTCTTAATTTGTGCATCAGTATGTTTGTTGTTGTGTAAGCTGCTGCATGTGTTGATCAGTAGCTATAAGAGTGGCCATATGGGTTATTGATTGGTTGCCCAAGTATTTGAATGGGAGGCTGAGTGTGTGTGTGGGTGGCTGGGAGGTGCGTGACTCTGTGCATAGATGTGTAAGCAGTTGATTCACTAGGAGTATGAGTTCAAGAGTGCATGTGGAAACAGCTATATGGGCGGTTGACTGTGCATGGGTGTGTTGGTGAGTGAATGGATTTCTCATTGCTACATGTGCAAGTAAGTACGTATGTAAAACACAATACATGTGAGAGTTGAAATATATAAATAACTGAACATAAGAGCCAGTGAATGTGTGAGTGGCTGTATCGATCACTGTGAGCTTGTATCAAGGATTATATAAGAGAGTAAATATGTGTTATTATATGTTTGAATAAGTAAGATGTGTATAACTGTATAGTTGAGGAAATGGAGGTGTGATTGATTCTTTGCATGACTGACTAGGTGTGTGAGTAACTCCATGGATGAGTGACAGTCTGTGAGTGTCTGTTTATACTGAGTGTATGTAAGGTTATATTAGAGTCTGAAGAGGTTCATTGTATTATCACATGAGTGATGTGATCAGTGATGACAAATGCGATGTCATCAGTGATGTCATTTGAGTTGTCATCAGTGATGTCATCAGTGATGTCATTTGAGATGTCATCAGTGATGTCATTTGAGTTGTCATCAGTGATGTCATCAGTGATGTCATTTGAGATGTCATCAGTGATGTCATCAGTGATGTCACTGACCATGTCATGAATGATGTAATATGTGACATCATCAGCAGTGGATTGCGGGTGCGCGATATATAGTTAGCGCTTCTAACTATATATGGAATTTCAATGGTTTTATGCGAGTAAAATAAGGTTTTGTAAATGCTAATTCCTAACTATATATGGCCTAAAACCAATGGTTTTTTCATTGAATTTTCAAGGTTTTGTAAATGCAAATTCCTAACTATATATCCACTATAACCTATGGTTTTTTCTGTGAATTTCATTGGTTTTTTAATAGCAAATATGAAAAGCTTTAAAATGTCAAGTACGTGATAGATGAAAACATTTTCGTATTTATGCACGCTGATGTGCTTTGAACGCTGCACCCCCCCCCCTCCCCTCTTTTGTCTTAGTAGTACTCTCTCTTTGCAGATACTGAAGGGTAGTTAACGCAGGCCTTTACCCCCGTTGTAATCCGTCGTGCCTCCTTGTCTCTCCATTTGATTGATTGTTGTCCAAGCATTTACTGTTTTAGAATTGGTTCTCTTTGGATCATTCTCTATTTACAAACAAGCACAAAGTCGCAATACTCTGTTTAGTCTTTGCAGATAGTGAAAAATCGTGTAAAAAAATAAAAGTAATCGAGCAAAATCAGTAGGCCACTAATTGGATCTCTTTTTGACCTCGCTAAAATAGAAATATTAGGAACAACCCTTCATGAGAAATACGAAAATAGTGAGATGAACTGAGCTCCACACCATGAGGGCTGCAAGACAGCTCGGCTCCATCACCCATTCCCGCACAAAATAACGACAAACCCTATGCAAATATTAAAAATATAGACAACACACCAGCAAAGAAACAGGGTAAAACATTTTATTAAAAAACTATTTACATAACGTTGGTTTATAAGATGATGTCAGTAGTGGACCGATGTGTGAATAGATCGAAAACAGCACAAGGCTCCAAGATCCGGATGGCAAGCTCCTGGATGTTGGGTGCCATAGTTTAGAGTTCTGAATTTCAGCCTTTTTCAATGCCTGTGCTTTGTTGAATCAAAATGGCGGCTTGACACAAAGCTGACTCAAGCGTTGCTACTGATGCTATGCAGACCAAAACTGGTTTTCAGTTTGTACATTTTTCTAGATTTTTCAATCCAAGTTTGGTTGACTTTGTAGAACGATGGCTTCAGATTTTCAACATACGGTGTGGTGGCGCTGACTGGGAGGGGGCGCTTCGCTCCTGCCCCCTCCCCAAGTAAGATTTTCATACGTGAAAGTACGTTAATGGTTTTGGTCCCTGAGATGCTTCGATGTCACTGCCATTCTCAAATAGCATAAGTTCTGGATGTTGGGTGCCATAGTTAAGAGTTCTGAGCAGTGCTTGTAACACTGTCTGAAGCTTATTTCCACCTACTGCAGCTTCACTATTCTCAAAGTAAGTGAGTGTCGTTTGTGGACCTGACTGCATTAGAAAACAATGTGATATGTTACCTTCCTAAACAGCTTGACGGAGGCCCCTGAGGGGCGGTGTGATGGCCATGGACTCGGAGAAGACGCTTGGCTCCGACACCCTCCCCAAGTCTTATAGCACTGGTGTAGCCTGAGATCGCCCCCGACATAGGCGGCCGGCTCCCGGGGTCCGGCGGAACTTTTTGCCTTTTGATGACTCTTCAATTCTGGACCTTGTCCCACAATCCGTTTGACCTGAAGACAAGCTGTAGTGGGGCGCCCCTTTATCGTTTTAGTTGCCATTCCGCCCGCTTTTGCTACACTGTGCCTCTTCCGCCATTCAGCTGTTTACCGCCCGCTCTTGCGACTACAGCGTCTCGCTCACCATGTAGTTGAGATGCGCCCGCTCTTGCGGTGCAGCGATAGGCGGCTGCCACAGGACTCTCAAAATGGCGGCCGGCTCTTCGGTTTTGGGCCTGGTCCACTAAAATGGCCCTGGGACACCTTGGAACTCGGACGCTTGTCTGCTAGGGCTTGGCTCCCATTCTCGAAAAGCGTCCCCTCAGCCGTGAAGATTCTACAAAAGTCTTGGGGGCCTCCGACTCCCGCAGGCTTCTGGTGGGGAGCGGCTGCCATGATTGCTCGTGGAATGGCCACGACGGAGCTACGAGATGGTAGTGGTCTCATGCTGACGCCAGCTTTAGTCTGAAACATCCAGAAACACTATAGACTACCAATTCGATCAGTTCCGGTAGCGCCCCAACATGACCCGGAAGAGAAGAACTTGCCCTCCCCTCTTTGACTGATGGTTCTTGTTGCCTGTCCCCTCTGTTGTCATTTAACAGAACTTTTTGGACTGCTGAAAGGGGTTGTGTTCTGAACGCTGGTTGGTGGAGACATTTAGACTATATTCTTGACCTACGTTGTCGCGTAATGCGTTTTATGACACGCCGCGTTAGCGCACCCGGAAGTGATCCGAGGCGCGGCGCGCAGCGCGTAACGTAAGCATAACAGGTCATGTGACTTGTTAATAAAACTTTTCATTGGTTCATTTTACTTTTGTTAATTTAATGATGAAAAGCTTGGTCATATGACCTAAAAATTACGCTTTTTATTATTTTCGAACAATATTTTTTTTTCAAACATATGTTATAATATTCCAGGCTAATGTACTTTTCCGGAAAATTTACAACTGTCTTGCAAGTAAAATATATTCCTTTTTCGAGAAAAAGGGCGTTTCTTCCTTCCATGACGGAGCCGTTGAGTAAAAGAGATTCGGCCTGCTGTCTTAGTCGCCGATACGCCTGATTATCAGATTCTTATCGATCACTTTATGTTGCAGACATGAAAAACACAACTGCCCTTGACCATTTATCTTTACTGCGTTCCTACATATTATACCTTTTATCCGTCATGTAATTGGACTGCTTTATTTCACTTGCCTTTTACTGATTCGAAAACAGTCACTAAAAGTAAAAACTTTACCAATGTAAATACTACTACCGTGTTTTGTTTTAAAAACCTTTATTGTGAAAATGTCAGTATACAAATACGGGCCTATAACCACGTGGGCCGGCCACGGAGCAAACTGAAATCGTATATGATGAGGAGACATTTACACTGTAGAGGAACGTAACGAGCGGGCCATTAGGTTGCAAGAACTAAGGTGTGTAACAGTTGCGGAATCGGTGGACATACATTTTGTAATTAAAATAGAACAGGGCCACTTACAATAACATTTTCTAGATATACATTTGCGGGCAAGGAGTTACGAGTCCCATTTATACCGGCGCCATTTTGGGCGAGGCCGGGCAGGTCCAAGATATAGTCAAAATGTCTCCACCAACCATCGGCCAGACCAGAACCCCTTTCGGCCCTTTATGCTACAAGATGGTGTCTTCCATTCAGAAAATATTGTTGGCAGCATTTTGAAAGGAAACAGAAACAGCCGTTCTCCTAGTGAGTTTCACATTGTTACATTTAGGAAGAATGTTGAAGAGCAGTATGTGGAAAATCTGAAGCCATTTTTCTACAAACTCTCAATCAGACTTGGATGGAAAAAAAAAACCTGAAGAATGTACAAACTGAAAACCAATTTTTTTCTGTATAGCACCAACAGTAACGCTTGAGTCAGCTTTGTGTCTAGCCGCCATTTTCATTCAATCAATAGCGTCCCCCTGCACACATTCAGGGACCTGGTCGTGTCTTCAGATGAAACGCATTGTAGGAAAAGAAGCAGAAAGGAAAAGGAAAAAAGTTCAGCCGGACCTAGTGAAGCTGCAGCAGGTGCAAATAAGCTTCAGACAGTCTTACAAGCACTGCTCAGAACTCTCAACTGAGGCACTCAACATCCAGGACTTGCCATTCGGATCTTGGTGCCTTGTGCTGGTTCCGACCTATTCACACATCGGTCCACTACTGACATCACCTCATAAGCCAACGGGGCACCCCACGCCGACTTTCGGCGCAGCATTGTAGGATGGCCACACCAGTGCGGCAACTTGCTGGACACAACATCGGGGCCATCCAGATCTCGGCGCGTTCGACTCACTGTACCGTAACAGTGACCGCAACTCAGCTGGACACGCCGTCTTTCGGCGCAGCATTGTAGGATGGCCACACCAGTGCGGCAATTTCCTGGACACCACCTCGGTGCCATCCGGATCTCGGCGCGTTCGAGTCACTGTACCGCAACAGTGACCGCAATTCAGCTGGACACGCCGTCTTTCGGCGCAGCATTGTAGGATGGCCACACCAGTGCGGCAATTTGCTGGACACCACCTCGGTGCCATCCGGATCTCGGCGCGTTCGAGTCACTGTACCGCAACAGTGACCGCAACTCAGCTGGACACGCCGTCTTTCGGCGCAGCATTGTAGGATGGCCACACCAGTGCGGCAATTTGCTGGACACCACCTCGGTACCATCCGGATCTCGGCCCGTTGTGCTGCCTTCGGCCTATTCGCACATCGGTCCGCTACTGACGCCGCCTCACGTGCCAACGGATTTTCTACGCTTTTTGTAGCCCTATGCCGCATAACAGGTCATGTGACTTGTTTATAAAACTTTTCATTGGTTCATTTTACTTTTGGTTTCCTAAAGATGGAAGGCTTGGTCATATGACCTAAAAATAACACTTTTCATTGGTTTAGAACATTTTTTTTTCCCAAACGATGAAAGCCCCACCTTGTTTCTGGATCATTCAGACTGAAGCTGGCGTCAGCATGAGAGCACCACCATCTCGTGGCTCCGTCGTGGTCATTCCGCGAGCAATCATGGCAGCCGCTCCCCACCAGAAGCCTGCGGGAGTCGGGGGCCCCCAAGACTTTTATACAATCTTCACGGCTGAGGGAACGCTTTTCGAGAATGGAGCCCAAGCCCTAGCAGGCAAGCGTCCGAGTTCCAAAGTGTCCCAGGGCCATTTCAGTGGACCAGGCCTAAAACCGAGGAGCCGTCCGCCATTTTAAGAGCCATGTGGCAGCCGCCTATCGCTGCACTGCAAGAGTGGGAGCAACTCAACAACATGGTGAGCGAGACGCTGTAGCCGCAAGAGCGGGCGCAACTCAGCTAGATGGCCGCCACCTGGGGAGGCCCGTTCACGCCGGCTCCCCCACGCCCCCCCCCGGGCCGCCGCACGCCAATTTTCGGAGCAGCATTGTAGGATACCAAAACCAGTGCGGCAGTTTACTGGACATCACCTGGGTGCCTGTCGTACATGTTGTGTCAGCCATGTGACACTGGACACAGACCGCTACTGACGAGGCCTCCCCCCGCACCACCCGGGACGCCCCACGCTGTTTTTCTGTGCTGCATTGTAGGATCCCTAAACCAGTGCGGCACCCAGGTGACATCACCTGGGTGCCGTCCAGAACTCTGCACGTTGTGCTGCCTTGGGACTATTCGCACAAAAGACAGCTTCTAACCATTGTTGCTTTTTGTGTTGAGAAATGTTTAAATGTTTTTAGTTTTTGTTCCGTTCGTTAAAGTTAGTAGTTAATAAAGTTTTATAACCTTACTTTGTTGGAGTGTTATCTATTTTTTTAAAAACGGGTGAATGGGGCCTTGAATCGGGTTATTGTCATGTGTGGGCTTTGGAAGTGTGCTGCTGCAGGATCGGACATTTCAAACTCAAATGCACGTTCTTTTTCTTACCTTTCCGAAGCATGGAGCGCAATAGCAAGCAGAGAAAGGGTGATGCACGTGTTGAACACTACCTGACCTGGCAAGTTGCTGGCAGTGCCCCCCCGTCCGCTCCTGAAAGAGGGCACACACACACACCGCCGCTCCGAGTACTTCACAAATCTTTAAAAGACCATGCGCTTGTTCATGAGGCTTAAATGGTTTATCACCTCTTCTAGAACCCCTGCATCGACCCTCTGACGTTTCCTGGAAAAATGACCATGTAACCCAATACCAAGCCCTGTCAGCTGAAACCCCCAAGGAATCGTGGGGCATATTATCAAGGGGGTTTATCTCCGCTTTTTTGGCTTTAAAAGCCTTGAAAGCGGAGATAAAATTATCTCCCTATTACCAAGCTGTCGCTAACACCAGTTAGTGACAGCTAAAAGGAGATTGCGACCATCTTGGGCCCCGCTTTGCATGTCAGTGATACTTATCACTAATGACATGCAAAGTGGCGTGCCAAGATGTTAGCGACTAGAAACAGTCCCTAACATCGCTACCTTCTATTACCAACTTTTGGAGATATTCGCGCTAAGCGCGAATATCTCCAAAATCTAACACCTGCCCTGAGCAGTTCTTAGCCATGTTATCCAATGGGAGGTGGATAACATGGCTAAGAGCATTAGGTCGATAATACATGAATATCGCTGACTTTTCTGCGATAATAGCAAGGTTTATCTGCGATAAAAATCGCCGATGTGCGGCGATAATTTTTGTCTCTAAACAAGTTAGAGACAAAAACTATCGCTAGTTGTTCGTAATATGCCCCCGGGTTTTTGCTTGCAGAAATCGGGAGGCGGGAGACTAGCACTGAAACAGTAGTCACACGCCTGAATCAGGAGGATTGGCATGTCTGAATTCTCTACAGCTGGGGCCATAAACTACATCCGCAGGGTTAGGTGATAGCCTGGGACCAGCCTGGCATCTAAAATGGCTGCCGTGCACGACAAAATTGTGGCATTCGAAAAAAGGCAAGATGGCGCAGCCGCTGGAAGAGATGTATCAACATATATCAGCCTCCTCAGCCACCCTCAGGAAACATAGGGGATTAGGATACGTCTCCCGCACCCCCTTATACCTAGTACTTTAATTAACGAAGCACAAAATGGCGAATTCCCGTTTCGCTACCAGTTTGCGGCCCAGTTCGCGGCCCGTGAAGCGCTTCTACCGTGAAAAATCATTTTTTTTTATTTTCCCCACGGGACCCTTTAATAACCCCAACAACATTCCTAGGGGGTCAAGAGGGGGATACCTTGCCCCCTTTCATTAAATTCCCCCTTAGTTTTTCACCTTTTCTTCTCTCTCGATCCTACCGAGAGACAAGATGGCGGCCGCTCCGGACTGTCACGCAGCAAAAAAAAAAAAAAGCTCACGCACAGCCGCTGGAAGAGATGTATCAACATATATCAGCCTCCTCAGCCACCCTCAGGAAACATAGGGGATTAGGATACGTCTCCCGCACCCACTTATACCTAGTAATTTAATTAACGAAGCACAAAATGGCGAATTCCCGTTTCGCTACCAGTTCGCGGCCCGTGAAGCGCTTCTACCGTGAAAAATCTTTTTTTTTTTATTTTCCCCACGGGACCCTTTAATAACCCCAACAACATTCCTAGGGGGTCAAGAGGGGGATACCTTGCCCCCTTTCATTAAATTCCCCTTTCGTTTTTCACCTCTTCTTCTCTCTCGATCCTACCGAGAGACAAGATGGCGGCCGCTCCGGACTGTTTAGAATGTTGACAGACACCGGAGAGCCAATCAGCTTTCTGCGCGCAAAGTTCCGATAAGCGAAAAGTAAGCGGACCGGATCGCTGCCCGGAGCGCTGTTACAGATATATATCTTGATTTAAACGTTAATTTCTCAAAATCCACTGAAGCACATATATTGAGACCTAGCAAAGGCACATCGGGCTAACAGTCCCTACAATTTTGCCAAGTTTCGTGCAAATCCATTCAGCCGTTCGAGCTAAAAGTGAGGCCAAAGGCCCTATGGAAAAATGAATGGGAAAAACGCGTTTTGGGACCCCCCTTTTTTCTCGGCCCCCCCTTGACGAAACCCCACCAAATTTTCAGGGGCTGCTCAATGTGCCATTTTCCTGAAAATTTCAGCCGATTCCGTCCACAAACGCCAAAGTTATTAGACATAGAATTTTCAGAAATCCCATAGGGAATTAATCCTAACTATATATACCTACTGGCGATAGCCAGTAGGTAATATATATATACATATATATATATATATATATATATATATATATATATATATATATATGTATATTCACTCAAAAAACTATAAGTTTTAGGGGTGTTATAGTTAGCTGGGCAATTCGCTCATACAAAACCATTGAAACTGCTCCTATATAGTTGGTTGTACTAACTATATTTCGCGCACCCGCAATCCACTGCTGATGATGTCACATATTACATCATTCATGACATGGTCAGTGATATCACTGATGACATCTCAAATGACATCACTGATAACATGACTGATGACATCATCCAGTGAATGTGGTTTGCTTCATTATTTAAATATGCATTATATATATAGCAATTTGCATTGAAGAATGAGTGGATATATAAAAATAAATATTTGGAAGGAGGATTTAGTAGCAGTGTAATTGACTGGTTACTTGACCAATTTATAGTGTCTCACTAAATATAGTGGATAGTGACTAAACTGTGTGAATATCTGTATCACTTTGTCAGTTGTTGTGTAAACAGGTTCTCCAGTTGGTTACTATCTATGTGAAAGTCTATATTAGTTATTGATTAGTTAACTGAGTATTTTTATGGGAGAGTGAATGTGTGTGTGGTTTGGTGGAGGGTGTGTGACTGCCCAAAGATGTGTGAATAGTTGATTCAGTAGATATATAAAGTTAAAACTACATGTTCTATCAGTTGTTTGGGTGAGTGAATATCTTTATGGGTGTGGTGATGAGCAAATATATTTCTCCATGGTACATGTCAAACAAACTAGAAAAATAAAAGGCAGTGTATGTGTCAAAGGTTTTTTAAATGCTAATTCCTAACTATATAAGGCCTGAAACCTACGTTTTTTTCAGTGAATTTGCAAGTTTTTTTAAATGCTAATTCCTAACTATATAAAGCCTGAAACCTATGTTATTTCAGTGAATTTCAAAGTTTTTTTTAATGCTAATTCCTGACTATATAAGACCTGAAAGCCCACCAGGAATCTCCAGTATGTGCCAGGGGACTGCATTGCAGAGAGATGTAATGAAGCCACGCCCCTTTTTACACCTCTCTGCAACGCAGCCCCCGTGCATGTTTGAAGAGGGGGAACTACTTCCCCTTGCATACTGGGGGCCCTGGGGGCCAACTAGCCCACCAGGAACCTCCAGTATGTGCCAGGGGGCTGCATTGCAGAGGTGTAATGAGGCTATGCCCCTTGTTACATCTCTCTGTAACGCAGCCCCCTGCCGCGATTGCAGAGGGCGAACTAATTCCCCTTGCATACTGGGGGTCCCTGGGGGCCAACTAGCCCACCAGGAGCCTCCAGTATGCACCAGGGGGCTGCATTGCAGAGAGGTGTAATGAGGACACACCCTTTTTTACACCTCTCTGCAACGCAGCCCCCGTGCATCTTTGCAGAGGGGGAACTAATTCCCCTTGCATACTAGGGGTCCCAGGGGGCCAACTAGCCCACCTGGAACCTCCAGTATGTGCCAGGGGGCTGCATTGCACAAAGGTGTAATGAGGCTAGCCCCTTTTTACACCTCTCTGCAACGCAGGCCACTGGCGCGTTTGCAGAGGGGGGACTAATTCCCCTTGCATACTGGGGTTCCCTGGGTCATATCTGCCCAAACATTGATATTCCGAACGATTGAAAATAACTTTTCTTGAGAAACATTTGGATTTGGATTATCATGTCCTATACTTTGGAATTTTTGAAAGACTGACTTTGAGGATGCTTTAAATTACTCAAGTCTGCCCGAATAGTGTGGGTAAAATTGATACCTAGTCACTTTGAATAAGAATGTACTTACGTCTCGTCTAACATTTGGAAGAAATATCTAGTTATATGACAACAGGATACCGACATAACTTGAAGGAAATAAGAACGCCCTGAAGAAGTTCTGTTGTACAGAACGAAACGTTTCGGCTGGCTGTGGTACATAAACTTAAGGAAAGTAAAAGCATTTGAATATACACCAAGATTTAGAGCTTCAATAAGGACTCTAAGTGAAATGATTTGATTGGACTTATTGTGCAAGTGGTGCTGTGCCTAACTTTGGAATATTCTCCACTAGTCTCTACTACTTACTCTCTCCTACTCCACTACTCTCAAATACTCACTCTCTACTACTCATTCTCTACCACTCTACTACTCTCTACTACTCTCTCTCTACTACTCACTCCCTACTACTCACTATCTACTACTCTCTACTACTCACTCTCTACTACTCTCTCTCTACTACTCACTCTTTACTACTCACTCTCTGCTACTCTCTACTACTCACTCTCTACTTCTCACTCTCTACTACTCTCTACTACTCACTCTCCACTACTCTCTCTCTACTACTCACTCTCTACTACTCACTCTACTACTTACTCTCTACTACTCTCTACTACTCACTCTCTACTACTCTCTCTCTACTAGTCTCTACTACTCACTCTACTACTCACTCTCTACTACTCTCTACTATTCTCTCTCTCTGCTACTCACTCTCAACTATTCTCTAATACTCACTCTCTACTACTCACTCTCTACTACTCTCTACTACTCACTCTTTACTACTCTCTACTACTCACTCTCTACTGCTCTCTACTACTCACTCTACTACTTACTCTCTACTACTCCCTACTGCTCACTCTCTACTACTCACTCTCTACTACTCACTCTACTATTCACTCTACTACTCTCTACTACTCTCTACTACTCACTCTCTGCTACTCTCTCTACTGCTCTCTCTCTACTACTCACTCTCTACTCTCTATTACTCACTCTCTACTCTCTACCTCTCTCTACTTCTCTCTCTACTAGTCTCTTCCTCTCTACTGCTACCTCTCTACCTCTACCTCTATACCTCTACCTCTCTACCTCTCTCTACACGCACACATATACACATATATATATGCATATATATGCATATGCATTTATATATATGTATGTGTATGTATTTTTATATATACATACATATATAAACATATATAATCTGTATATCTATATAAATACAAATATAAAGGCATGCATAAATATATATATATGCATACAGATGCATGTTATTTACATGAAAGTTTAAAAAACACTAATAAAAGCAAAGCTAAAAAGCCACCTCATTACAAACAGAATGGCGTTTAACTTAAACGAGGGTGAGGTCTATTACATTTTCAATGCTTGTTTACTTTGGTTCCATCAAGAAGGCATTCAGATGTGTCACACATTTGCCATAAATTCTGAATGTTAGCACTCTAGTTGCTCATTAGATCACTGTAGTAAAGCTACTGCTCACCAGGGAAGTCTGCTGCTGGTATTCAAAGTGCATGTTTCAGTCTGCATGTCAGAATTTTTTTCATGAAATAGAAGAGGATTTGAGAAGTCACTCAAAATGATCCCTAATTTTTCTTTCTGAAGCACTAATCATACTTTCTATGGCAAAATGAACCCCCTCATTTTGTTCCTTTTTAAATTAAATGTTTTCAGACTTACCACTACATTCCAATCAAGATGACTTCTGGTGTGCCATACTTTTGTCATAAGTAAGACTGTTAGCGCTCTAGTTGTTCTTTAGAATACTCTGGGACATTCTGTCATTGGGCTATACTTGGGCAACATCTGGGTGATATTTGGGCTACATTTAGGCTCTTTTGTCTCTGGTGGCCATCTTGGGAGACTGCATGTCAGAATTTTTTAATGAAATTGAAGAGGATTTGAGAAGTCACTCAAACTGTGCCTTAATTTTTCTTTCTGCAGCACTAATCATACTTTCTATGGCAAAATATACCCACTCATTGTGTTCCTTTTTAAATTAAATGTTTTAAGAGTTACCACTTTATTCCAATCAAGATGGCTTCAGGTGTGCCATACCTTTGTAATAAGTAGGACTGTTAGCGCTCTAGTTGTTCTTTAGAACACTCTGGGACATTCTGTCTTTGGGCTATACTTGGGCTACATCTGGGTGATATTTGGGCTACATTTGGGCTCTTTTGTCTCTGGTGGCCATCTTGGGAGATTGCATGTCAGAATTGTTTAATGAAATAGAAGAGGATTTGAGAAGTCACTCAAAATGTGCCCTAATTTATCTTTCTGCAGCACTAATAATACTTTCTATGGCATAATATACCCCCTCATTGTGTTCCTTTTTAAATTAAATGTTTTAAGAGTTACCATTTTATTCCCATCACGATGGCTTCAGGTGTGCTATACCTTTGTAATAAGTAGGACTGTTAGCGCTCTAGTGTTGGATCTTTCGCCGACTCAACCCACAACCACAGAAGCGAGGATGGCCCCACTCTTCTGCCCCTGCTCGGATCGCCACACGCAAGTTAGTACAGCGTGACCGCGAACCGGGAAAAGGGAGAAGGTAGGAAAAAGTAAAACAAAGAAAGAGTAAAGCCAATGCTCTCTCAATATTACAGCACTGCAGACCCTCTTCAGTAGCGTAGGGAAAGGTCTTCTAACCTGCAGTCATAAGAGAAAAAGAAACACAGAAAAGACATAGTACATTAACACATGGCCCAGTGTTCCTTCACCTGAATCCTTGTTCTCACACCATAAACAAATCCAACACACCCCAATCCCCTCCTTACTTGTGTAACATTGCAGGATTGTCCCAAGGAGAGCGGAAGTCCATGTGATGTACAAGGAACAATTCCTCGAATACTCTTTATATATGAACAGGGGAAAAAGTCATACGTCTGACATAAAAAACCCCAGGAAAAACGAGATGTGCAAACCTACGCACGCATGAATCCAAAAATAAATACAACTAACTGTGGCCACAGACTAGACAGGCTTTCCTATGGTAGCGCTAAAAACTACGCCAAACCTCGGGCACTCAGAACCCGGAAAAAGCATCCCGCGATTCCCTCGGCGGCGAGGAGAACCCTTGAGCACAGTCCCTATACGATACAATAACACAAACAGTTTGTCCTCGGCTTAGCAAAGCGGACGATCCTCTTACGTTACCGCCGGTTCTTACTCGATCGGGAAGACGACCGGAGTTGCACCCATCCGGGCGGTTAACACGAAGCCTCGTGCAGCAGAACGCCTCCTCCAGCCGGGTCGCGTAGGGAAGCTAGAAGTCCCACAAGTTCCCACGACGATTCTAAGTAACAAGACTCTCAATCCAGACGCTCGAAAAACGCCAACAAGGTCAGAAACCAAGCACAGAGCCCAAGTGCTGGCGACCTAAAACCACGGAGGGAAAAGGGGCGGGGTTACCGAAACAAGGAAACAGAGAAAGGACACCCAAGGAAACAAGGAAAATCGAAAGAAGGAAAAAGACTAGACCAGAGAGGAAAAACCTGACTAATCCCTAACAGTACCTCCCCTCAAAGGCCTCCCAACCGGGCGAGGTTTAGACGGGTGACGAAGATGGAATAGTCTAACCAGTCTGGGCGCATGCACCCCGGTAGCAGGTTCCCAAGAGCGGTCTTCCGGTGGATACCCTTTCCAATCAATCAAGTACATCAACCTCCCTCGTCTCCTCCGGGCATCAAGTATAGCATTGACTTCAAACTCCACCTCACCTTCAACCATCACAGGAGGGGGAGGGGGCAGGGTTTGATCGGTGACTGTATATGGCTTCATCAACGAAGTATGAAACACCGGATGGATGCGATATTCATCCGGTAACTCCAGCTTCATTGCAACCGGGTTGATCACCTGAACTATGGGAAAAGGACCCACAAACCTAGGCTGTAGCTTCCTAGGGCCATCCAGTCTCAGATTCCTAGTAGACAACCACACCCGTTCCCCTACTACATAGGACGGAGAAGGAATCCTATGTTTATCTGCCTGTCGCTTCATGTCTTCTTTGGCCTTTACCAGGTGTTCTTTAGCCAGGTCCCATATCCGGCTCAAGGCCACTCCTAAGGCATCAACAGCAGGCACATGACCAGTAGGTTGGATAGGGATTGCCCTGGGATGAAACCCCATAGAACAGTAAAAGGGAGACATTCCCAATGCGGAATGAAAGCTGTTGTTGTACGCGAATTCCGCCAGAGGAAGGGCTACCACCCAATCACAGGTTAAAGAAGTCAACAGACACCTCAAGTACTGTTCCATGGTTTGATTGACCCTCTCTGTCTGACCATCAGACTGGGGATGATAAGCTGACGAAAGGCAGAGTTTCATATGAAGTGCCTCACCTAACTCAGTCCAGAACCGGGACACAAATTGAGAACCCCTATCAGACACAATGGCTGAGGGTAACCCATGCAACCGCACAATGGATGAAACAAATACCAAGGCCATTTCTTTTGCCGTGGGTAGCTTAGGTAAGGGGATGAAATGGCCCATCTTAGTAAAGGAATCAACCACAACAAGAATCACCGTGCAACCTGATTTCAAAGGTAGGTCTGTAACAAAGTCCATACTAATCGTATGCCAGGGTGCAGGGGGTACCGGTAAAGGCAGTAACAGGCCAGATGGGCTGGAATGAGATGGTTTACTCACAGCGCATACCGGACAAGAAGCTACATACTGCTGCACGTCATGTGTCACTGACTCCCACCAAAACCAACGTAAACAGAATTCTCTGGTTTTATGAATTCCGGGATGCCCAACCAAAGCAGATGAATGACACCATTCCAACACAGAGTCTCTTAAAGGAGGAGGTATGAACAATTGTGAGCCGCGATACAACAACCCATCTCTCTGTGCAAAGGAAGGCAAGGAGGACCAAGGTGTTAAATCTAGTCCGCTCAACTTATCTTTCACAGAGGCCACAAAATCATCCAGTGTAATACTCCCCACTATCTTCTCAGATGGAATAAAACACCCTGAGTCCTTGTCGGTCCCCCACTCATTCGGTTTCACATGGATGCGGGATAAAGCATCCGATTTCAATTGCTGAGCGGCAGGCCTGTAGGTGATAATAAAATCGTACTCATTGAAGAATGAGACCCACCTCATCTGCCTGGGGGTAAGGGCCCGAGCAGATCGAAAGAACTCAAGATTCTTATGATCTGTAAAGATGGTAATGGAGTGGCGGGCCCCCCACAAGTGATGTCTCCACTCTTCGAACGACAGTTTGATGGCCAGCAATTCTCGCTCAGCAACCGTGTAATTTCTTTCCGCAGGCAACAGGGTTTTTGAAAAGAAGGCTATGGGATGCATAAATCCTGTTTCAGCATCCCGCTGAGACAAAACCCCCCCCACAGCACCCAAGGAAGCATCGGCTTCAACAAAAAAAGGTAACGCAGGGTCCGGATGAACCAAAACGGGGGCTGAAGTAAACCTTTCTATCAACTGATCTAAAGACATTTGAGCCACATAAGACCACACAAAAGGGACGCCCTTCCGCAACAATACAGTCATAGGGGCCACTATCTCCGAAAAATGGGAGATAAACCTTCGATAGAAGTTTGCGAATCCTAGCAACACCTGTACTTCTTTCACATTTTTTGGCGCTGGCCACGAGGTGATAGCCTCGATCTTCCGAGGATCCATCCTAATGCCCTCTACCGAGACAACAAAACCAAGAAACTCCACTCTGTCAGTATGGAAAGTACATTTCTCAGGTCTTACAAATAACTGATGGTCTTTCAAGGTCTGCAAGACTTGCCGAACGTGTTTTACATGTTCCGCATCCGTGTTTGAGAATATCAATATGTCATCAATGTAGACTATCACGCTCACATCAAGAAACTCCCTCAGTACCTCATTGATAAAAAACTGAAAGGCAGCCGGGGCATTACACAACCCGAAGGGCATAACACAGTACTCATACAGATCGAACTTAGTCCGGAAGGCAGTCTTCCACTCATCGCCTTCACGGACTCGTATGAGATGATATGCCCCTCGGAGGTCTAATTTGGTAAACACCGTCGCATGCCTCAGCTGATCGAGCAATACCGGAATCAAAGGGAGGGGATACTTGTTCTTGATAGTTCCCTTATTGAGCGCCCTATAGTCCACACAGGCGCGAAGACCCCCTTCCCGTTTGGGAATAAAAAAGATAGCCGATGAAGCGGGAGAGGAGGAAGGTCGAATAAACCCCTTAGCCAACATCTCGTCTAAGTACTCCTTTAAATGTAGTTCTTCCGGCCCAGATAAGGCGTAGATACGACAACAAGGTAGAGTTGCCCCAGGTATCAGGTCTATGCGACAATCAAAAGAACGATGGGGAGGCAAGTCCCTCGCTCGCCCTTTGTCAAATACCTCAGCAAACTCCACATAAGCTTCCGGTATTTTCTGCACGTCACACCTCAATCCATCTCCTACTGCACAGGTTAGAGGAGTAACCCAATCAGTGGCAACTTTATAACAACTCTGCAAACAAAAGACTGAATCAAGTGTCACCGTCCTCCGAAACCAATCGATGCGGGGATTGTGGGATTGTAACCAAGGAACCCCCAACACAACACCAAACGAAGGGGCATCAATTAAATCAAAACCAAGGTACTCTGAATGTCCATTATCACATATCATGCATAAGGGCTCAGTCTGTCTAGTGATTGTACCTGAGGACAATTCTGTTCCATCTATGGCCCTCACCGGCTCAGGTTGCTCCTTCAGAATCCAGGGCACTTTCAATTGTTCCGCTAACTTGATGTCCATAAAATTGCCAGTGGCCCCGGAATCCAATAAGGCAGACACAGGAGTTCTATGGCTATTAGAAATCACTAGGCAGACAGTGATCATGAAATGTTTAGGGACTCGTTTGACTATGCCAGAAACCTGGTAGGAAGGGTTAAGTCTATCTCTCAAATCCAATTCAGCAGACGGCTGTACACAAGCCACCACTTTCTTCGATGACAAGGAAGAAGGTTTAACTGAGCAATCCCTGGCATAATGTCCTCCTTGCCCACAATACAAACACAAATTATGAGTTCTTCTTCTGCTTTTCTCATCGGCAGTTAAGGGACCCCGCACACCCCCAATTTCCATTGGTTCCGGGGTGGTTCTGATCTCACCTGAACTCTTACCCTCTGCTCTTGCAGGAACCATACGAGAAACCTGAAAGCGACTTTTCTCACCTCTCCGTTCTAATAGCCTATGGTTCAACTTCACCACAAGATCTATGAATTCCACACAATCTTCAGGGGGATTCACCACCTGTGAGACAATGTCTTTCAGGTCCTCTGACAATCCCTGGTAAAACAATGAAGTTCTTTTATCTACGGGCCAATGGGTTTCGGACACTAACCGGTTGAAGGTAGATATGTAAGTCAGTAAGTCCTGCTTTCCCTGTCTTAGTTTCAACAATTCTGCGTCGCTCGCTTGCATAAACGCATGTTTTGCAAAGAGACAACGCATCTGTTCCTTGAAAGCCACATAATTATACAATACAGGGTCATCATTATCAACCAGTGGCACTGCCCAAGACGCCGCAGTTCCAGCTAAATAAGATATGACAAAGGCTACCTTGGAAGAGTCATTAGGGAACGACGCAGGTCGACACATAAAGTGCAAATGACATTGATTCATAAATACACTATATTTGCTGGAGTCTCCAGTAAACCTTTCGGGAACCGCCAATGGGACAGGGGTGGGTGTAGTCACATTAACGGTTAAGGGGGGATTACTGGCACTCGCGCCCCTATCGAAATGAAATGTAGCAGGTTGTACTATAGAAGGTTTACCCATTCCCCAAACCGGATCCTTAACCTTCCCTGCACTCATCTCCTGACGTAACCCTTGGTTCTCTTGTTGTAATTCCTGCACCTTAATCTGAAGGGCGTTAACGGCCCCCATCAGTTCCTGCACTGTAGGAACCCTGTCTTCCAACTCATTCCCATCCTCATCCATTCTCGCTCGGGTGGTTTTAAAGTTCGTGGGCTTGGTTTTCTGTTGGATCTTTCGCCGACTCAACCCACAACCACAGAAGCGAGGATGGCCCCACTCTTCTGCCCCTGCTCGGATCGCCACACGCAAGTTAGTACAGCGTGACCGCGAACCGGGAAAACGGAGAAGGTAGGAAAAAGTAAAACAAAGAAAGAGTAAAGCCAATGCTCTCTCAATGTTACAGCACTGCAGACCCTCTTCAGTAGCGTAGGGAAAGGTCTTCTAACCTGCAGTCATAAGAGAAAAAGAAACACAGAAAAGACATAGTACATTAACACATGGCCCAGTGTTCCTTCACCTGAATCCTTGTTCTCACACCATAAACAAATCCAACACACCCCAATCCCCTCCTTACTTGTGTAACATTGCAGGATTGTCCCAAGGAGAGCGGAAGTCCATGTGATGTACAAGGACCAATTCCTCGAATACTCTTTATATATGAACAGGGGAAAAAGTCATACGTCTGACATAAAAAACCCCAGGAAAAACGAGATGTGCAAACCTACGCACGCATGAATCCAAAAATAAATACAACTAACTGTGGCCACAGACTAGACAGGCTTTCCTATGGTAGCGCTAAAAACTACACCAAACCTCGGGCACTCAGAACCCGGAAAAAGCATCCCGCGATTCCCTCGGCGGCGAGGAGAACCCTTGAGCACAGTCCCTATACGATACAATAACACAAACAGTTTGTCCTCGGCTTAGCAAAGCGGACGATCCTCTTACGTTACCGCCGGTTCTTACTCGATCGGGAAGACGACCGGAGTTGCACCCATCCGGGCGGTTAACACGAAGCCTCGTGCAGCAGAACGCCTCCTCCAGCCGGGTCGCGTAGGGAAGCTAGAAGTCCCACAAGTTCCCACGACGATTCTAAGTAACAAGACTCTCAATCCAGACGCTCGAAAAACGCCAACAAGGTCAGAAACCAAGCACAGAGCCCAAGTGCTGGCGACCTAAAACCACGGAGGGAAAAGGGGCGGGGTTACCGAAACAAGGAAACAGAGAAAGGACACCCAAGGAAACAAGGAAAATCGAAAGAAGGAAAAAGACTAGACCAGAGAGGAAAAACCTGACTAATCCCTAACATCTAGTTGTTCTTTAGAACACTCTAGGAGGCTGCAGTAGAACACAAAGGAATCAACTGACAGTCTCTGTCCTTGTTGGATGTACATGTTTTACTGAGAATGTCAGACTTCATTCTCACATGACTGAGAAAGATAATGTGAATTTACAGAAAATATGCTTTCAGTTTAGCTTATAGATCCCCTTCCAAACCACTGTGGGAAAATCATGAGATATTAGTTTTCTTTCAAACATGATTCATGATATCACAGCAGAAGGCTTTTTCAAATGGTAAAATCACCTTAAAACACACCACGATTCCTGAAATGAGTATGGTACCATCAACAAATGATTTATAATGTAACTAAAGTCCTAAAACCCTCTATTAACTGCAATGCTTTTTAATGAGGTGCTATCATGTATATTGGTCCCAAGAGGGCTGCCAACACTTCTTGGATGAAGTGCTGACAGCCAATCAGATCAGATTTGTGGTTAGGCTCCACCCAGATATATATATTTTTTTGAACCTAAATTACTCAAAATCCACTGGAGCACATATCTTGAGACATAGCAAAGGCACATCGGGCTACCAGTCCCTACAATTGTGCCAAGTTTTGTGGAAATCCATTCAGCCGTTCAGGATAAAAGTGAGTCCAACCGCCCTATGGAATTTAACATGGGGAAAACACGTTTTGGGACCCCCCTCTTAACTCGGCCCCCGCTTGACAAATCCCACCCAAACTTTTAGGGAAGGAGCGGAGCGCAGAGAGGTAAATTTAAGGCAGATTCCTCAATCGGCGCCAAAGTTATTCCCAATAGAATGTTGCGTATTTCCTATGGAAAACAATCCTAACTAACTATAACTACCTACTGGCGACCACCAGTAGGTAATAAATATATATATATATATATATTGTCGCTCCAGGTTGTCCACCTCTTGAGTAGCACACGAGCAGCAGCTTTATTTATGTGTAGGTGAGGGCGGGGATCCGCTTGTAGACGCCGCTCCGTAATGGATCTGCCCGACGCGTTTCGAAGCTCCATCTGCTTCTCTTCAGGGGCTTTAACGGAAGCGGTGTGCGCACCCGTTACACTTCTCCAATTAGATACAACTCACCCGCCGATGGGAGGCTCCAATGAGACTTCTGGGAAGTGTAGTGCGGAAAGCACACAATCAAGTCCTGTATGGACTCCACAAGTGGGCCCGTCCTCGATCCCATGTACGGCTGCTACTTCACTGCAATGACCCCCACGTTAACGGGGTGGTGCATACTCCGCGGCTGGACTGCCGCGTATAAATTGTCGCTCCAGGTTGTCCACCTCTTGAGTAGCACACGAGCAGCAGCTTTATTTATGTGTAGGTAAGGGCGGGGATCCGCTTGTAGACGCCGCTCCGTAATGGATCTGCCCGACGCGTTTCGAAGCTCCATCTGCTTCTCTTCAGGGGCTTTAACGGAAGCGGTGTGCGCACCCGTTACACTTCTCCAATTAGATATAACTCACCCGCCGATGGGAGGCTCCAATGAGACTTCTGGGAAGTGTAGTGCGGAAAGCACACAATCAAGTCCTGTATGGACTCCACAAGTGGGCCCGTCCTCGATCCCATGTACGGCGCTGCTACTTCACTGCCGTGACCCCCGCGTTAACGGGGTGGTACATACTCCGCGGCTGGACTGCCGCGTATAAATTGTCGCTCCAGGTTGTCCACCTCTTGAGTAGCACAAGAGCAGCAGCTTTATTTATGTGTAGGTAAGGGCGGGGATCCGCTTGTAGACGCCGCTCCGTAATGGATCTGCCCGACGCGTTTCGAAGCTCCATCTGCTTCTCTTCAGGGGCTTTAACGGAAGCGGTGTGCGCACCCGTTACACTTCTCCAATTAGATATAACTCACCCGCCGATGGGAGGCTCCAATGAGACTTCTGGGAAGTGTAGTGCGGAAAGCACACAATCAAGTCCTGTATGAACTCCACAAGTGGGCCCGTCCTCGATCCCATGTACGGCTGCTACTTCACTGCCGTGACCCCCATGTTAACGGGGTGGTGCATACTCCGCGGTTGGACTGCCGCGTATAAATTGTCGCTCCAGGTTGTCCACCTCTTGAGTAGCACACGAGCAGCAGCTTTATTTATGTGTAGGTGAGGGCGGGGATCCGCTTGTAGACGCCGCTCCGTAATGGATCTGCCCGACGCGTTTCGAAGCTCCATCTGCTTCTCTTCAGGGGCTTTAACAGAAGCGGTGTGTGCACCAGTTACACTTCTCCAATTAGATATAACTCACCCGCCGATGGGAGGCTCCAATGAGACTTCTGGGAAGTGTAGTGCGGAAAGCACAAAATCAAGTCCTGTATGGACTCCACAAGTGGGCCCGTCCTCGATCCCATGTACGGCTGCTACTTCACTGCCGTAACCCCCACGTTAACGGGGTGGTGCATACTCCGCGGCTGGACTGCCACGTATAAATTGTCGCTCCAGGTTGTCCACCTCTTGAGTAGCACACGAGCAGCAGCTTTATTTATGTGTAGGTGAGGGTGGGGATCCGCTTGTAGACGCCGCTCCGTAATGGATCTGCCCGACGCGTTTCGAAGCTCCATCTGCTTCTCTTCAGGGGCTTTAACGGAAGCGGTGTGCGCACCCGTTACACTTCTCCAATTAGATATAACTCACCCGCCGATGGGAGGCTTCAATGAGACTTCTGGGAAGTGTAGTGCGGAAAGCACAAAATCAAGTCCTGTATGGACTGCACAAGTGGGCCCGTCCTCGATCCCATGTACGGCTGCTACTTCACTGCCGTAACCCCCACGTTAACGGGGTGGTGCATACTCTGCGGCTGGACTGCCGCGTATAAATTGTCGCTCCAGGTTGTCCACCTCTTGAGTAGCACACGAGCAGCAGCTTTATTTATGTGTAGGTGAGGGCGGGGATCCGCTTGTAGACGCCGCTCCGTAATGGATCTGCCCGGCGCGTTTCGAAGCTCCATCTGCTTCTCTTCAGGGGCTTTAACGGAAGCGGTGTGCGCACCCGTTACACTTCTCCAATTAGATATAACTCACCCGCCGATGGGAGGCCCAATGAGACTTCTGGGAAGTGTAGTGCGGAAAGCACACAATCAAGTCCTGTATGGACTCTACAAGTGGGCCCGTCCTCGATCCCATGTACGGCTGCTACTTCACTGCCGTGACCCCCACGTTAACGGGGTGGTGTATACTCCGCGGCTGGACTGCCGCGTATAAATTGTCGCTCCAGGTTGTCCACCTCTTGAGTAGCACACGAGCAGCAGCTTTATTTATGTATAGGTGAGGGCGGGGATCCGCTTGTAGATGCCGCTCCGTAATGGATCTGCCCGACGTGTTTCGAAGCTCCATCTGCTTCTCTTCAGGGGCTTTAACAGAAGCCGTGTGCGCACCCGTTACACTTCTCCAATTAGATATAACTCACCCGCCGATGGGAGGCTCCAATGAGACTTCTGGGAAGTGTAGTGCGGAAAGCACACAATCAAGTCCTGTATGGACTCCACAAGTGGGCCCGTCCTTGATCCCATGTACGGCTGCTACTTCACTGCCGTTACCCCCATGTTAACGGGGTAGTGCATACTCCGCGGCTGGACTGCCGCGTATAAATTGTCGCTCCAGGTTGTCCACCTCTTGAGTAGCACACGAGCAGCAGCTTTATTTATGTGTAGGTGAGGGCGGGGATCCGCTTGTAGACACCGCTCCATAATGGATCTGCCCGACGCGTTTCGAAGCTCCATCTGCTTCTCTTCAGGGGCTTTAACGGAAGCGGTGTGCGCACCCGTTACACTTCTCTAATTAGATATAACTCACCCGCCGATGGGAGGCTCCAATGAGACTTAACGTGGGGGTCACGGCAGTGAAGTAGCAGCCGTACATTGGATCGAGGACGGGCCCACTTGTGGAGTCCATCCAGGACTTGATTGTGTGCTTTCCGCACTACACTTCCCAGAAGTCTCATTGGAGCCTCCCATCGGCGGGTGAGTTATACATATTTGGAGAAGTGTAGCTGGTGCGCACACCGCTTCCGTTAAAGCCCCTGAAGAGAAGCAGATGGAGCTTCGAAACGCGCCGGGCAGATCCATTACGGAGCGGCGGATCCCCGTCCTCACCTACACATAAATAAAGCTGCTGCTCGCGTGCTACTCAATGGTGCACAACCTTGGAGCGAGAATATATATATATATATATATATATATATATATATATATATATATATATATGAGGTACGTGTAGTTCCAGTACACCGCAGCGCAGCGCAGTCAGCCACACCGCCAGACAGGAACAGGCAAGACCCAAACGTGGTGCAAATGAATTTATTTAGTTAAAGCCCAGCACCAATCCGCCATGACGCATTTCGGCTAGAGATAGCCTTGATCACATGACAAACGTCACGGGGGATGACCACCCCTTTTAAAGTGCAATACAAGTCATCACATGTGATAGAAAGCGAAGAAATACTCTACTTTCTGAAAAAAGAGACAATTTATATATATATGGGCCATATGTAGGTAAAATCGATTTACTGATTCTCAATTACCGAAAATTACCAAATTTTACCGATTCGGTATTTGAGAATCAGTAAATCTGAGGGGTGGATATGTAGGTATTCCAGATGTGCTGGAATAACGAATCGGAAAAAAACGTTTTTTACCGATTCGGTAAATACCGAATCGGTAATGCCCATTCATTCCTATGGGCTTTGCAGCCCATAGGAATGAATGGGCATTACCGATTCGGTATTTACCGAATCGGTAAATACCGATGTTCACAAGGGTGCAGGGGGTGTCACTTTGACACCCTCTGGCACCCCCAAAACAGGCTCGGTGCCATGTGGCAGGCATACATGCCCTAAGGGCAGGTCTGCCTGTCATATGGCATAGGTGTGCATGCAGACATGTGCATGCACACCGGAATCGCTATTTTTACCATCAAATTGGATTTGATGGTAAAATACCGATTGGGTAAGGCCTCTGGGACTCAGAAGAGTCCCACCTACATCTGGGTGCCTCAGATTCGGTAAATTTACCAAATTTTTATTTTACCAATGCGGTAAAATTACCGACTCGGTAATTTTACCGAATCGGTAAAAAAATGCCCCCTACATACCTGTCTCCCATTTACCGATCAGAAACGGCCAAAATCGGCCGTTGCCGGTCGGTAAATGGCCTGAAACGGCCACCTACATCTGGCCCTATATTCACTGAAAAAACCATAGGTTTCACACCAGTTATAGTTAGCTGGAAATTTTACTGACATAAAACCATAGAAATTACAACGTTATAGTTAGTTGGACTCACTATAACTTGCGCGCCTGCAATGCACTGCTGATGACGTCACATATTATATCACTCATGACAATCCGCAACATTCTATTGGGAAAGAATGTGCGGAATTCCTATGGAAAACAATCCTAACTATAACTACCTACTGGCGACCGCCAGTAGGTAATATATATATATATTACCTACTGGCAGTCGCCAGTAGGTAGTTATAGTTAGGACCTAGTTTCCATAGGAAATCCGCAACATTCTATTTGGATTAACTTTGGCCCTGGTGGACGAATCTTTGCGAATTTCTAAAAGAAGATGGCTCAGTCTGCTGCGCTACTTCCCTGAAAGTTTTGGGGGGATTCGTCAAGTGGGGGCTGAGATAAAAGGGGGGTCCCAAAACATGTTTTCCCCATGTTATTTTCCATAGGACGTTTAGACACGGCTACAGCTCGAACGGCTGAATGGATTTATAAAAGATTTGGCAAAAAGGTAGAGTCCGGCTCGCAGATTACGCTTTTCTTTGAATGGTGTAAATCCGTTCAGTAGTTGCTGAGAAAATTAAAGTTGAACTCAATTATATATCTGTAAGCGCACACAGGAACGCGCACTAGTGCGGCTGTGCGCGAGCGGAATTTTGATTTGCTATTTAACGTCTGTCAACATTCGATTCGGAGGAAATCAGGAAGTGTTGACTGCCATTTTGTTAGTGCGAGTGAATATATTGCACAGAACAAAGGGTTAGAACTTGTAAAGGGGACAAGGTAGAGATTGTCTGGCCGCATAGGTTTTCTCAGGGGGTGCAGTAAGGACCCTGAACGCGAAAAGAAAAATGTTTTTTTTTTTTAAAGTTGCGGGGTGCGCGCACTCGGTCGCGCACCCCTATTTACAAGACTGTGAAAAACTATAGTGGAGAGCATGGAAAGGGAGCAGGGGGGAGACTGTTTGATCTCGTAGGATTCCTCAGGTGTTTATTGAGGACGCCGAAAGTCTAAAAGTAGCTTTTTGTTTGCAAAAAAGTTGTGGGGTGCGCGCACCAGGTCGCGCACGGCCAACAAAAAAATAAAGAAAGATGGAGATAATTTACAAGTTTGAGTGTTTAGATATAAGGTGGCTCTTAAAAGAGCCCTTGTGTTAATTGAGTTTTTTCTGCACTTATAAGTAAGTACGGATGCAGAGTCTCATGCTACAGAGGAAGATTCTATTTCCCTCATCCGTAAAATGAATACAATCTCTCCTATAGATGCCTTGCATGTTGTAACGCAAGTTGTTGTGGTATATAGAACCCATGCTATATTCTGTGAGGAAAGCAGAAACAGATATATATATCTATATATATATATATATATATATATTACCTACTGGCGGTCGCCAGTGGGTAGGTATAGTTAGGATTGTTTTCCATAGGAAATCTGCAATATTCTATTGGGAATAACTTTGGCGCCGGTTGAGGAATCTGCCTGTACTTTTCCTTAAATTTGCCTCGCTGCACTCCGCTCCTTCCCTGAAAGTTTGGGGGGGATTCGTCAAGCTGGGCCCGAGATAAAAGGGGGTCCCAAAACGTGTTTTCCCCATGTTAATTTCCAAAGGGCGGTTGGACTCACTTTTAGCCCGAACGGCTTAATGGATTTCCACAAAACTTGGCAAAATTGTAGGGACTGGTAGCCCGATGTGCCTTTGCTATATCTCAAGATATGTGCTCCAGTGGATTTTGAGTAATTTAGGGTAAAAAAATATATATATATCTATAAGTGCGCCCCGGTACGCGCACCGGGGCGCGGTCCAGCGCACTACGCGAGTTTGCGAGCAGAAAGCTGATTGGCTCTCGGGTGTCTGTCAACATTCCAAAGAGTCGGGAGCGGCCGCCATCTTGTGTCTCGGTAGGATCAAGAGACAAGAGGTGGCAAAAAAAAGGGGGAAATGACCAAAAGGGGGCAGGGTAGATCCCCCCTGACCCCCTAGGATTGATGTGGGGGCCAGTACGCGGGGGGAGCGCCCGGTACGCGCACCGCGGAGTGTACTAGGGAGCATACCAAGGGGAAAAAAGAATGACAGAGTTTTTAAAAAATGTATCATTTTTTTATGAATTGGAGGTAGTTCTACAAAGAACTGTTTTTTTATTCTTTTTGTTGTTTTATATTTTTTTTATTGTTTTTTAGAACATTTTTTTACTTTTTTTGGCTTTTATGAACAATTTTATATTTTTTTGTAATTTTTATGGGGACAAACAAAAAACAGGGAATTGTAAACGGCTCAACTGGAGCAAAAAAGAACAGGAAAAAATGAAGGTTTGTTTTTGCAATCGTGGTTGTCTCCAGCACGGTTAATCAGTTTAATACTTTGCTCTCCATAGCAAATTGTAGTCCCGCAAAATTTACAAACTATTTTCAAATCTCCAAACTGGGGTTGGATATTTGGGACCATCTCCCTTGTCTCTGGACCCGATGGAGTGGGTTGTTTACTTTGGGAGGTACTGGGAGAAGATTGGGGAGGGTTTTTGGTCAGTTCTCTGACCTCTGCCGCAGCATAGTTGTTTGGGTGCCGGCGTTGCATGTGGCGAATCATAGTATTGTTGCCAAAAGAATACTTTTTGGCAGGGTTCCCCCTGGAAAGTACAGTGCCACAGATCAGACATGTAATTTTTGGAGCATTAACTTTCTTTAGGCCCCTTGGGATTTAAAAAACTCCCAGACAATGTGCTCCTTTGGCTTATAGGGGGTATTATCTTCAGGCAGGAACCGCCTCTCCTCCTCTTCCTAATCCTCCTCCTCCTCCTCTTCTTCTTCTCCACCACTGTGGTGTTGTGGTGGTCATTTTGGTGGTGGTGGTGGTTGAGATGCTCCTGCTGCTGCTGCTACTGTAGCCATTTCTCAGTACAAATAGGTCTGCAAACAGGTCTTCCTCAGTACAAAGTGAGAATGAGGAAAAAAGGTGGGGGCTTTCATCATTTGGAAAAAAAAACTGTTCTGAACCAATGAAAAGTGTTATTTTCAGGTCACATGACCCGACGTTGCGCGATCGTATGCGCTCGGGTGCTTACGGGTGCGCTTACGCCGTGCGTATCACACGGACGCGGCTACGCGATACGTCACGATGATGTTTTCGTTTGTGGCAATAGCGCAAACGGGACGCTCACCGGTACGTGCACCGGGGCGCGTCGCAAGACTGCGCTTTCTGGTGCGCACACCGGTACGCGCACCGGGAGCGCTCCAGGGCAAAACATTTTTTTTTTAAATTAAGAATATACATAAATAAAATAGTATTACATAAATATACAATATAGAATTCATTATAAAAAATATTATATTTGATAGCACTAGAAATTTGCTATTAAAAAACCTTTGAAATTCACTGAAAAAAACATAGGTTTGAGGCCCTATATATAGTTAGGAATTAGCATTTACAAAACCTATGAAATGTCAATAGTGATGTAATATGTGACGTCATCAGCAGTGCATTGCAGGCGCGCTAGTTATAGTGAGTCCAACTAACTATAACGTGGGAATTTCAATGGTTTTATGTCAGTAAAATTTCCAGCTAACTATAACTGGTGTCAAACCTATGGTTTTTTCAGTGAATATGCTAATTCCTAACTATAACTGGTGTGAAACCTATGTTTTTTTCTGTGAATATATATATATATATATATATATATATATATATATATATCTATATATATATATATATATATATCTATATATATATATATATATCGAAAAACACACAGTTCAAATTCTTTAGAATCGCTCCTCAATTAAGGACACTCAGGTTGTTCTTTGTAGTCTCATAGCCACATTTATTCAAAAAGCATTCTTCACACACATGTCAAGTCAACAAATGCGTTTCGGCGTTGCCGCCTTCGTCAGTGTTGACTGACTGAGACATTTTTTTGTTTAAATAAAGCTTCACCATGACATCATGTCACATGATTAAAAACAACAACATGAAAGAAGGCATAACCATTTCATTCATTGTTATGTGGCGGCCATCTTACAATGTCTATGTACATCTATATTCACGTATTCTGAAAATGTAAATCACAATGTTTTTCGCACATATGCAATTATGATAGATACATAGTATTATATCATACTTGTAAATCGGTATATCTACCCTCAATCAAGCCCTGAATGGGCTATTAATTTAATCAAATCCATATCATAGATCAACATTATAGATGTACTTATGATCAGCCTCTATATATGCCTGATTCGTCGCGTATTTTTAAGTGATACTGCTGATCTCTTTCTCACGGATCTCGAAACGCGTTGGGTGTTTCCTTTGCTGATTAAACTTGACGACACCGCATCTGATTTGGGCTCCGACTCTGGTTCTTTCGTTGATGAAGTGCTGTAACCAGGAGTGTGTTGAATAATAGGGGTTGGCGTTCCCCGTCGAGAGTCCGCCGTCGAAGTTGGCTTAAGCATGCCAAACCTGTGTGTGTTTATATATATATATATATATATATATATATATATATATATATATATATATATATATATATATATATATATATATATATATATATATATATATATTCTTTCTCTCTAGATACAGGCCTTTTCCCCCTAGTCTGGTGACAGGACCAACTGGACCATTGAAAGTTTGTATGAGATATGAGCACATAGATTATTTTTTCTTTCCTCCCTTGTACTCCATTACTTACAGCACCTGCCTGGAAAATTCCACTGTGTGAGTGTTCTAGCCTAGTTGTGTCAATTTCAGTCCCTTTGCAGCACTCCTAGTGACTGGGCAGACTGGGCTCCGCTCTGAGTGTACTCTGAATAAACAAATATTGGTTTGTATTCTCTACTCTCTGACGGACTTCATTTGTGTGGAAGTCTGAGAGGTGGTCATTAGTGACACAAGTGACCTGAATCGGCGAACTTCCTTCAGTTAGCGCCCGAACAGGAACTCCTTCGGGTGAGTGACCCATCCCCTTTCCGCGGACGGGGGGGAGGTGGAGGCTATAGATGGGTCGGACTGATGGTCCAGGGATCCCTGTATGAGGGCATTGATTTCTCACAGCTGCCCCTTCCATCCTGCTGGACGGTGCCTTGCCCAATGGTCATCCTGACTGGAGTCCTAAATGGAGAAACCCTTGGATCTGACTGTTTGGTCTGAAGAGTCGGCAGTGGAGAATAGATTTGTTTAATCCACTCATATCAGGTGAGTTTCTTTTGGTTCCTTGTGAACATGGTACCATCGTGGTTTGACTTTGGTATGGTCTGATGACCGTTTTTGAAAAATGCATTCTTCAGTATTCCTATTCATCCAGATAATAGATATCAGTTTTGTTTTACCCTATCTGGTACGAGCTTTAGATTCTGTTGAGCTCCTCAGGGCTATACAGAGAGTCTGATGATTTATACTCAAGCTTTGAAGGGTCAGTTGGATTCCCTTACGCTTTCCACAGGTAATGTATTGGTGCAGTATGTTGATGACTTGCTCATCACTTCTGACACTGAACAAGGTTATAAAGACAGTAAAGTTCCATTGTTACTGCCTTTAGCTCATCATGGACATAATCTTTCTTTTTCTAAATTTTAGTATTGTTGACAGAGGTCACCTATGTAGGCCACCTGCTTTCCAAGGAGGGTAGGAGGTTGACCCGAGGTTGACCCGTAAGCGTTTCAGTCGATTGTTAAAATGCCGATTCCACAAATTCAAAAGGATGTGCCTGCTCTTATAGGTCTAACTTCCTATTGCATGCAGTAGATACCTAACTATTTTTTACTGATTAAGCCTTTGCTTGCACTAACAACTAAAGAAGTGCATGAGCCATTGCCTTAGACACCTGAATGTCAGCAGTATTTTGAACATTTGAAAACTGCGCTTTGTTCGGCTCCCGTGATTTGCACACCTAACTACAGCAAGCCATTTGTGTTATACGTCCAGATGGCTGGTTGTGCGCTCTCTGTACTAACACAAAAATGGGCTGGACTTGTACTTCATACTGACCTCACAATCATGGCATGCTGTGGACATGCTTTTGAATAAGACAAAGACAAAGCACCTCATCAGTGTACGTCTTACCCGCTATGGATTGATATTGTTTTCTAAACACATTACAATTAAAAGATATGCTACTCTGAATCCCGCAACATTACTACCCCTCCTTTCCAAGAGTGATGAAGTTGACAAACATGATTGCATCTTCTGAACGGAGGAAGAGACAAAAGGACGGGTAGATTTGACTGATGTTCCCTTATCTAACCCACAAGCTGAACAATATGTCAATGGCTCTTGTTTAAAGTTATCATATGGCAATACGACTGCAGCCTACGCTATTACCACACTGCACACGGTCAATGGCTCTTGTTTAAAGTTATCATATGGAAATACGACTGCAGCCTACGCTATTACCACACTGCACACGGTAGTAGAGACATCAAAGGTCCCTTATCAGACAGCTCAAGCTGCTAAGATAGCTGCCTTTATTTGAGCTTTTGAATTGAGTGAGGGACTGGTTGTCAATAGCTTTCCTGACAGTCGGTATACCTTTGGGGTTGTGCATAATTTTGGGCAACTCTGAGCGGAGAGAGGGTTCTTTACTTCACATGTCACCAAGACCCAACATGGCCACCTTATATTGAGGCTTTTGTCTGCTGTAAAGTTTAGCACGCATCAGAAGGTTAATGATGATATAGGTAGAGGAAATGCTTTTGCAGATCAGACAGCTAAGGAAAAGGCCGGAGAAAGATAAAAATAATGTTTGTAGCAGGTCCAGCTAGATGGGTCCCCGAGATTGCCATGTTTGAAGATACCCTCAAAAGTGTAAAGGAAATACAGAGTGAAGCCATGATAGAAGAATTAGCGGTGTGGTAGGAGAGTACAGCACAGTTGATTGGCGAAGGGTGTTGGATTGATAAATCAGGGAAACAGAGATGGATGTTACCAGATGCATATGTTCTTCCTGTGGTCACTATGGCCCACAGTCCAGCTCATTTTAGTGCTAAAGGCATTTGTAAGTTGTTGGATCCCGCATGGCAGAATGGCAATATTAATAAGACAGCCTCACACTTAGGGAAGTATAGCATGATGTGCATGATGCATATTCCTGGAAAAGGTACTCCTATACCGCTTGGTAATTTTGCACATCCACTTTTTCTTTTGAAGTCTTTCAAATGAACTACTTTGAGCTACAGAGATGCAATAATTTGAAGTATGTTTTAGTGGTTGTATGTGCATTTAGTAAATGGGTTGAGGCTTAACCCACTAAAGATAACACAGCCATTACAACTGCAAAGGAACTCCTGAAGGAGTTCTTTTCTCATTTTGGCTTGCCCAGAATGATCTGGAGTGACAAAGGAAGTCATTTTAATGCAAAAGGGATTCAATTGATTTGTGACGGTCTGCACATAAAGAGAACATTTCATGCTGCTAATCATCCACAGTCAGCAGGTTTGGTTGAGAAGTACAATGGTACTCTCAAGTTCAAACTGGCAAGCATTCAGGAGACAACAGGGTTACAGTGGCCAGATGCTTTACCATTAGCACATTTGACAACAAGAACAGCTCATTCTAGAACAGGAATGTCACTGTGCAAGGTTGTGTTTGGGTGCCCAGAGAATGTCTGGGGCATCCTGCGTCCTCGATGGTTCTCTGATATTGAGTGTTCTATGCTACTTGATTATCTGGGGCAGTTAACAGAAAGTTTACATTCTATTCATCAACAGGTGTGGAAGTCCCTGCCTTCTACACCAGTGGGACCCAGCCACAATATTCAGCCTGGTGATTTTGTCCTGCTCTGGAATTTCCAACGAAAGAAATGTTTGGAGCCACGGTGGAAGAAGTCGGAGCAGGTCCTGTTGGTGACGCACACAGCAGTGGAGGTTGTGGGCGTAAGACATGGGCACATGCTACCCACTGCAAGAGGGCTCCTCTGCCTCTACCCTATGACCAGTGGGTTGCTGATGGCATAGGAGACTCTGAGTGTGAGCATGTACCCTGGTTCGTCTCCTTTAGTGATGCTCAGCTGACTTGGACTCAAACGGATTGGGAGAATGAAGATGTGGTGAATTCTGCTGTTCCTCTGGAAATAGGAGCTATATTTTGTTGGCCATTCGGTGCTTGGAGCTACCAGGTACAATTTGCGTCCTCAGCTGAGGGAAAGTGCATCCAAGGAGAAACGAGATTAGGGATGGACTGCGTAAGATAGGTTGTACTGAGTTACAGTACCAGTGGTGATCTATTTGGCTTGGTGAATGATTTCTGTTTACTTGATTAGTTGCTTGATTAGCTAAGGTAGATCAAAGTATACCATTGAGGCATACCATCGTGATTGACGTTGGATACGAGTTTAAGACAGAGCGAGCTCCACTGACAGTGTTCAAGATCGCCAAAATATTTGAGGAACAACAGGAGCCTGTACCAGTGAGGCTCTGACGGACACTGGGAACTTGTATATTTCTTCTGCATTTCACCCCAATTTTTATCATTCGTTATGCATCCTTTTTGTAGGCTGATTGCTGAGGAAGAGCAGCCAGTGATTCTTGTTGCCCAACATAATGTGGTGTGGACCACCAGGAAGAAATAATGTGTGTTGCTCTTGTGATTGTATTGTTGATATTATTATGCGGAGTGTCATGGGTATTGGAAAATGATCAAGATGTGTTCTTATGTCCCAAGGTTAAAAAATGTCCCCGCCATAAAAGAAAAGAATAGCCAGAGCAGAAAAGAATAGCCAGAGCAATGTGTTTTTAAACACTCACAAGAAATTCTTTGGACAATGGACCGCTTGCTACCCCACTGAGTCTGTCACTAGTTTATGGGCTGCATATCCATTATCTCTTGTTAATTATACCTACACTTGTCCAGAGCAATTTACTGAAGTGAAAGGCATTTATGGTTTCGGCTATCCAGGTCCCTGTTTAGATTACAGAAAGCCATGGGAAATGGGTTAACCAGAGTATGATACAAACATATATTGTGATAATTTTTAAATTGGAAGAATAGAATGTCACATTGGGGGTTGGTACTATAAGGAATTGACAGTTACCATTGAGGCTTGTTGTTACCCTGCTTGTTGCCCCTTTGTGAACAGTACTGACACTTCATGGTATATCAATTGTTCTGGGATAGTGCTGTACAAAAATGCAATACCCCTGGTGAATGACAAAGATTCAAGTATGTTTGGAATGAACAGCAGATATGCTGCAGTAGATTACGAAGGACCGATTTAACCCCACCCGGGGTTTTACTTTTTGTCTAACTGCACCTATTCTAACGTCCTTAATGGTACCAATGATGTAGCTCTTAGGATGGTATTGCCTTTAGGCATGCCCTGTAAATATGCTAAGCCTAATGTCTGTTGGGTTAAGAGGACACTGACTAAAGAAGTCTGTGAGGGAGTGCCGATATAGAGGTCAACAACTATAGTAATAGGATCACCTTTGGATACATCCTTTCTTCCATTTTCACTTTGAGCGGTACCTCTATGGCCCAAGGTGAGAAAGCCAGAAAACCTTTTTTGTGCAATTTGCAAATATTACCCAACATTACCATAGCTGCTTTACGTGACATCACCACTCAATTGGAGAGTATGGGAATATATTCTGAGCAGACTTGATATGCAGTGGATTTTATTCTAGCCAAGAGTGGTGGTGTATGCGCGGTAGTAGGCAAACAGTGTGTAGGCGGGATCAAAATTTTTGAAAATAATATAACTAAACACATATTAGACATCCTCGAGAATGTCAAAGGAATGGAAAGTGAAAATTGGAGTTGGTCTCTTCTGGTGGTTGGGGCTGGATTCTTGAAAAAGTGATCTATTTCATTGTGATATTGGTGTTTTTTTATGCCCTCATTTAGTGCCTCCCCTTTTGTTGCTCTTATTGTACTACTCTTCTCACTCCTAAGAGGAAAATTTAAATTCATGATACCAATGCCGCAATTATGGTACAGAAAGAGATAGATGACCTAATGCAGATAGATGAGGGCATTTTTAAGACTTCTTCCCTCCTTACAGTCTCCCTTACCGATACTGGGAACATGGATTACTCAAAAGGATTTTTTGTTATTCATGCTTATAAGTTTCTGATTTCCTGATGTATCAATTTGCATTGTTGCTGCTTGAAAATGTTTTAGCTCATGCTAAAAGGGGGGTCTGTTAGACCAGAAATGTTTCTGCTTACGCATTATCCTATGTACGTTTGTAAGTTAGCATTTGCGGCACCATTTTCTATTTAGGTGCCATTTTGACTCATGATCGAAACTAATCCTTTGCTATTTCTGAAAAAAGTCTCCTTCTAAGATTAGCTTCCCCAAGGTTTGGGTTTGCTTCTTTAATGAATAGACTATTCTTATTAGCGTGTTCCTTTCTCTCTAGATACATGCCTTCTCCCCCTAGTCTGGTGACGGGACCGACTAGAGTGGCCTTGAACTTTGAAAGTTTGTATGAGATAAGAGCACTGAGATTATTTTTTCTTTCCTCTCTTATATTCCATTAACACCTTAGCAGCTATGGAACGTCCAGCTCCAGTGCTGAACGTCCCATTGCGCAGGTGCAGTTGGAACGTCCAATGGCCGACGGCAGCACAGAACTTAAGTGTTAATTGCAGCACCTGCCTGGAAAATTCCACTGTGTGCGTGTTCTAGTCCAGATGCGAAATGTACATAATGTATCTTTATGCTTGTCGATTTCAGTCCTTCTGCAGCACTCCTAGCGACTGAGCAGACTGGGCTCTGCTCTGAGTGTCCTCTGAATAAACAATTATTGGTTTGTATTCTCCACTGTCTGACCTACTCTTCATTTGTATGGAAGGCAGGAGAGGTGGTCATTAGTGACCCGATTGACCCAAATCGGGCCACTTCCCATATATATATATATATATATATAATCACTCTTCCCGTACAGCATTAGCATTGTTCCAAGAAGCAGGGGTGGAGAGTTTTGGTGCACAGGGGATACGTGGTCCAAAGAGGAAGTTTGAACCTGTTTTAAGACCTCCTGGCAAAAAGAACTGAAATTGCTTATTGTACTTTAAAAGAATGTCGGCAGACAACATGAACGAACGTGAGGCTGCTGCAATGAAAATGTTTTCAGACAGCCTCCCCATACCAGCAAATATACGGGACAAAAGCAGCAGTGAGCTTACTACCATTAACAGCAATTTAAAAGTCAAACGCTGGTGTGAGGTCAATAAATGTGAGGTATATCCTTCCTTGTTTAGATCGAGTGTACTTCCCTATCGTAATATTTAGGTTTAGTCCTTGTTCCAGTGTGCCTAGCCCCTCGCGGAAGCCACATTGTAGATCTGAGAGGATATTCTTGTCTTCTGTCCAGTCTTGCAGTTGGTTAAGAACAGTCCTGCCCATCACCTTTGCCAGAGATTCCAGCAAAGATATTGGCCGATAACGGTCTGGGTTCTATCTATCGCCCTTTATAAATATAGGGACCAGTAATGACTCCGACCAAGTCTCTATGAAACCTGTAGAACAACATGTCACTAGTACCCATGTCATAGTAGGGCTCCATAGTGGTATATTTGCTTTAAAAAGCTCTACTGGCAAGCCATTTGGACTGGGAGACTTCACTCCCTTACTAGCAGTTATTTCAGAAATGACCTCGTCAAGTGTGAAACATAGGTCTATTGGGTAGTTGTCTGAATTACTATCTACCTTGCGTGTTAATGACGTTTCGCTTCCTGTCAGTTCCTGCTTGTAGACCTTGGAAAAATACTCCACCCACTGTTGTTCATCTATTGCGATCTCTATGGATGGTGAATCTTGAGCTGCCAAGAATGGGGCATTTACCGCACCCCAAAAAGCTACGCTATCTTTATTCATGGATGCTTCATGTAGTGCCATCCAAGTCATATCTTTTAATTCCTATTTGCGTGCTTTCAGGGCCTGATTATATCCCTTTCTTGCTTTCCTTGATTCCCTGATGTTTCTTATAGGTTTATACAAGGCTTGCATTAATTTTAAATAGGCTTTTGTGCAGTTTGAAATAAACCATCCTCGGTTATTCGAGTGTGTTTTTTTGTTCTCGACCCTCAAGGCATTTTTTATTTCAAGTGTAATCTGCGCGTATGCCCTCAAGATCTAATCATGAGGGTTCGTCTCATCCAGAAACAATGAATAGATACATAACTTTTTTACCTCTTCATGCCACCAGCAGTCCTTCTTTAAATGCTAATTTCTGAAAAATAACTGAACAGAATTAACATCGAATCATAAAAAGCATGCTTTCAGCACAATGTTTTTTGGCCAAATTTGGGGCAGTTCCATATAACCCTTTTTTCTCCATTGAAGAGCAAAGTTCCCTGATGATACTGTGCTCTAGCTTGCTATCCATTTTCATTTTGAATGTGATTTTAATGTGATTGGTTATCTTGATCTGGTTTTCGGATTTGTTTCTGATTTCTCCTACAAGGTAAACGCTGATTTATGTGTTATCAGAACGAAATGCCTTTTTTTGGATTTGAAATTTTTTTATACTGGTGTTTTTGTGTAGTACATTAAATGTGTTTTTATAGTTTGAATATGATGTTTTGTTATGTGCAATATTTGAAAATATATGTTTGCGTTTGACTGATATTTATTTCACAAAGACACCAATTGAAATGATGTTTGGATACTCAATATTTTTGAGAGAATATTTTTATGATGATATCTTTTGTCCGATATCCAATATCACAACCTTTAGGAGTTTCCACTGCTCTAGTGTAGGGATGAAATAATTCATACAGAGATACTTTTAGAGTACAACAACTTTTAGGTCCTGATTTACTGTATGACTTCACAGGGGCTGATGTGATTCAAGGTGGCACTCTTCAGCACATATAGCTGTACTGATCAAGCTTCTTTTCATCAATGGTTAGCACAAGTGCAGCAGCAAAATAGCTTTGTATCACGGAGCAGTAACAACTCAATTTTAATATGATCAGATTTACAGAAACACCTGCAGGTTTTCACGCAAAGCAAGAAATAAATGTGACCTTGCTTTGTGTGATATCCTATATCAAAATGAACGCAGCTGCAAACAAGGGACGTATTATCAAGGGGGTTTAAAAGCCAAGAAAGCGGAGATAAAATTATCTCCCTATTACCTAGCTGTCGCTAACACCAGTTAGCGACAGCTAGTAGAAGATAGCGACCATCTTGGGCCCCGCTTTGTGAAATTTATCACTAATGATATGCAAAGTGGGCGTGCCAAGATGTTAGCGACTGGAAACAGTCGCTAACATCGCTCTCTCCTATTACCAACTTTTGGAGATATTCGTGCTAAGCGCGAATATCTCCAAAAGCTAACACCTGCCCTTGAGCAGTTCTTAGCCATGTTATCCAATGGTAGATGGATAACATGGCTAAGAGCATTAGCTCGGTAATGCATGAATATCGCTGACTTTTCAGCGATATTCATGCATTTCGGCCAATTTTTATCGCTTAGGAGATAAACCTTGATAATAGCATGGTTCCTAAGCGATAAAAATCGCCGCAGCCCGGCGATAAAAATATTGCCGCTAAGCCAACATAGCAATAATTATCGCTAGTTGTTGGTAATATGCCCCTTGCTTCCTACATGTACATGATGATTAACATCTATTTTACACCAAATTACAAATCCTGCGGCTAACCCATGTGTGGGATCCTCATGTTTAAATCTGTGCGTCAGGGTGTTTCTTGAGTACAAATGTCATGGAAAACACCACCAGCTCAATATGCAGCACTTGGGTACCCATTCACAAACTGCATTTGTAGTACGTACATAAAGTAATAGTAGAGTAATACTACTGATGTACTACAAAATGTCATTCACTAACCTTCAGCTGGATCACTGCCTAAGTGGTGGAGATATCTGCACACATAAGTATATATTTTTTAGAGTAATTGTGAGATAGACTTCAGGGAGTGACTGAAAAATAGGGAACACTTACCACTAAATGGGAGAGGTTTCGGAAAATTTAAGGAGTAGTATACGAAGGGATATAGTATTAGAAACACACATCCCAAAAAAGAGAAAAAATGCTGCTATTCATAAACTACACTCCTAATGTTACTACAGCCCTAAGGCACCACAATAGGCACACATGGACTCCAGCCTTTAAGTAGGTCAAGCACCAAACATGGGAACTCACAGGAAGTAGAATGCACTACCACATAGAAAATACACAGTAAACAATGGAGGCATGGAAATAAAATAACACACAGGAAAGATGGTCTAGTTGCATATCTATCTATCTATCTATCTATCTATCTATCTATCTATCTATCTATCTATCTATCTATCTATCTATCTATCTATAAACACACACACACACCCATATATATGCATATAGATATAGTTATTGATTACTCAGTGGCAGTCGGCACTGGGTTGTTATAGTTTGGTCAGTGGTTACATAGGAAATGTGATTTTTGTAATGCTAACTTTGGCACTGTTCGACAAATCTCCACCAAACATTCCAAAAGAGTGCTCTTTATTGCCTATTTTTTGCATGGAATGTTTTGGGCGGTCCTTTATCCAGGGCCAAGTAAAAAAGGGGTCCCAAAACACAAAAGAAAATTCATAGACTATTTTTTGACCGTGCTACCAAAAAAACTGCTGAAAGAATCACAGCAAATTTGGCAGAAAGCTAGATATTGGTCCAGAAAAAGTGTTTTTTGTGATTTGGTGTAAATCCATTCTGTAGTTTTTGAGAATGTAAGGCTTAATATATATGTATGTCTGAACATTTGGGTTTGCAAGAGACTGGCAAAAGTCTGGTAGGAGAGGCAATTTAAAAATAGAGCATTCTGATTGGCACAAAGAACTTATCATGTTTTTTCTCTTGGGCCATGTCGCTCCCAGTGAAACTAGACTCCTGTGGCCGCGAGCATTCTAATTGACAGCCACAAACATGAGAAAAATGTTGATGGCAGCCATTACAGGACACAGCGACATAGTTCCCTGTCCTGAAGGGGCAAATGAATTTTATAAGGGGCATGGTAGGGATACCCAGCCCCCCAAAGGGCATGCAGTGGGGACCCAGAGGGACCCTCGACCCCTTTGGGCCAAAATGTTTAAAAAATGGGCAATTTATTTACGCAATCCCATGGGACTCCTGCAGGTCTATTGCAAATACCCACCCAAATGGTTGCTTACATTCTTTATGAAGAGTGGGGCATACAGTCCTCCTCCCCGAAATGGTTTTAGTCCTAGGGACCCCATCACCTAAGGCACAATGAATTTGATAAGGGAAGTGGGGCTGCATGCCCCCCCCCCCACGCCTGTAATAGGGCTGGGGATGTCAAACCAACAGGGCTGTATTTTTTTTTAAAGGAAGACGGACATGCAGATCCCTCCCTCAGCCTTTAATGGCCCCCTAGGATCCCAACCTCTGGGGCTGGCTCATTTGCTATGTCCTGAGCAGCGCACTAATGCAGCAGGTGGGAGCAATCCCGGTTCCCACAGCATGCTGAGAACAGGCCGAGGCTGTGGAGAACCTGGGGCTCCCCCGTGGCGCCTTAATGTGTGCTTAGTGGGTGACCGGGTGGGCACTGGGGAACTACCTTTGCATGATCTGGGCTCTGTGGTCCTGGGGGACAAAAAGGATTGGGAGGGGAACCACTTGGACCCCCCTCCCTTTGATCAGCAAAGTGGTCTCAGGGGAATGGGGTCCCCGGGGAGGAAAATGGCTTGGCGATCAGGGACATGTTCACCCCTCCCTTAATAAATGTATATGGCCTTGGGGATGGGGTCTCCAGGACTGAAAACAGCTTGGGAAGGGGGACTGTGTGGTACCTCTCTTTAAATCTATGTGTTCCCACGGAGAGGGGTCCCTGGGGCCTTAAATGGGGTGAGAAGGGGGGCCCTACAGACACAAAAGGTACGGCCCGAGAATTGGGTCCCCATGGGCCTACAAAGGCTTAGGGAGGGGTACGGTGTTTCCCCCCCACCACATTTATTTACATTCCAGCCCAACGGGATGGGGTCACTGTGGCCTAATTAGGCTTAGGGACGACTATAACCAGTTACCCCCATGTGCAGGGATGCAGAAGTAGGGACAACTGCACTGTCTGACCGGCAAGGGTTTATAGTTCCAAGATACCTGTCAGGTGAACGTTTGCGCTCTAACAAATGTCTGTTACTTACTTACTTTACTGTTACTTAATGCAAAATGGACCCTAGTATCCAAAATGGATCTGAGGATGCATATTGTGCTTAGAGAATAGGCTATATGCAGCAGCACATGAACAGCAGAAGCCAGTTGATTGTGGTTGCTAAATATCATTTGTCTTCTGTTCCTGAGGTAGAGTACTTGTAATTATGCAAACAGTCATAATTGCGTGATTTTCAGTACTTTTGCATCTAAAGATTAACACAAAATTACAAAAATAACTCCAACAACTCTGTCATAATAAAAATTTCACCCAGGCCTACAAATAAACTACTTTGCTAAAATCAACCATAACATATTACAATGTGCTAAAACATTACATTTAATAAAGAGCATTACAAACCAACCCATACCATTAGCCCCGAACTCAATATTACTTACAAAAAATACTTACACAAGTTTGTAGTAGTACTGCATCTTCTAAAATTATCTTCCACGTCAATAATCCACAAAGATAAGTTCAACAAATGAAAAAATAGAAAGATTTCCAAAAAATGAAAAGCAATCCACAGCGAAAAAGTCCAATTGAAAATTCATATATCTTAATCCCTTCAACGTCCCAAAAATAATCAGATGAAATATAACCCCAATATCAAGTGCTAGTCTTGGTGATCTTCTCCGGTAGTGTAAAACCTTAACCCAGAGGAAGGAGCTATTCCTTTACTGTAATTAACACTCCTTAGCACACGTATATTAATGATTAAAGTTCCACAAGTACAACATATATGTTGTTAGTACTGACATAAATAATATGCACTATTTTCTTTTCTTTCTTCTTAGTAGTTCTGTTTAATTTACGTAGACCTTCCAAATTGCTCCTAACACATGTTTAGTCGCAACCGAAAGGTCGTCCCGTGACTTTCTCAAGGCTGTGTGATTACAAACACATAGAAACCAATGTATGTATTGGAAAATCAATCCCATCAGTTACAGAAACCCAAAAACAATTGGTTTTGGGAACAAAACATGACAAAGTGCACCTAATCAGCTTGTGATTGTCCTTCAGTGTCACTAATGCTATGACTTTGGATTCTTATATATGAAGCACAACATGTCTAAGTTGATATTAGGACAAAATATCAAATGCGGTTTGTCTATCTAGCTTAACTGACATAGTGCAAGAATTAGTCTTACGTCCCAAAACTTCTCTATGTTTCACTTTATATCGCAAGGGTACAGTGCGAAAACCACTCTCTGAATATGTATCTATAATCATGACTGTGGTTAAATTTTAATCAGTGCCCCCTACACCAATTCACAGTATGGATCGCTTCATTCATACAATTCTGTGCTAAGTTCCTGACCAGCAATGTAGACTAAACACATTATACACGCTTATCCCATTAAATCCCGCAATTGTTTCAAGCAAGATAAAACCAATCGGTTATCTCACTAATGTCTGCCAGAATCCTGTAATATCTCTCCTTATTTCAGGAAAGGTACGGTGCACCTTCCACTACCTCAGTATCAATGAAACCAGAAGTGCAGTTCTAACATATTCTTAGCAGTTCTCTTAACTAAAACACACTCGTATACTTCCTTACCTCGCTTTGAAGCTTGATGTCACCTCTGCGACACCACCCATTCTGTGTGAAGCTGAGTACGCTCACACAGACCTGTTTCCTGCGGTTGTCTAAATACCTGAAAAGTTTTGTTCTCCTCTCGTCATCAAATCAATAACATCCTACTCCCGAGGTGTGAACAGTGCGGACGGACGTTGCGTTCTCTCTCGATTTGGTGGCCATCTTTGCTTCCATTGTAACTAACCTATCTGTAGAAAATTTAAAGTCCATGATTTCTAATGTATTATAGTAAGTAACAAAATGAAAGGCCTAATTTTCTCTCTATAGGAATTCCGAAGTTCTATCTTGGATGTTATGCTCTACTATTATCATGAACTCAGTCAAGTCATACTACCTAATTGTGAGCAGTGACGACCAACTTGGCATTCTCTCTCACTATGGCAGACATCTTTACATATATTGAAAACTTTCATATTAACTATCATGTCTATGGGCATTTCAAAGTCCATATTTTCTGAAATAACGTAATAACTAATAAAAAAGCATTGGCCTAACTTATTCTCAAATGGAGTTCCAATTTTCTATCCTTGATGTAATAGATATATTACCTTTTCTGGTTTCTCATGGAAATTAAATCACAGATATATGAACATGAATCTTAGGTGAGTGTTTAAAGTAGTCACCAATAACTTTTTCTCTCCATCAATTTAAGGCCGTACGAAAATTCAGTTTGTCTAAAGTAAACCAGCAAACATTGCATTTGTGACCATAGTGTTTGAAAGTCATTTAGCACCATATATGTACGAAGGTTAATATAAGCATTTTGTTCTAGTGTTCCACGCCAACATGTATATTTAACAAATCATGGTGTCTACATTATTCACAACCGTACAATTTTCATGTTTTAAATAGTCAGCCCTTTTACTCCACATTCAGTAGATAGCTATATTGGAAAGGGGAGTCCTATATGGTTACATAGGTCACACACAACTCCACAGTTCTCTTTATGGGTGCCCTCGTTCCTAGTATTATTTCTGGGTTTAAATAAATCCAGTCTAAGCACTCTCATCTCCCCAAGAAGTAGTGTAATTCCTGGTCAATGTTCAAGCCCAGCTCTACACTGTGCAGTTTCAGTATCCACTGAGCTTCCCTTCTACGTGGCGATAGTTCCCTATTTCCACCTCTCGGGTGTCTAGGTACATGTTCTATCCCATAGAACTCAAAACATCCGTTAGTGGTCTGGGCAGAGCAAATTGACACATGGGCAGCCAAGGGCTATCTCATGTCACCCTGTTTGACTGCTCCTATGTGCTCGCTGATTCTCTCACGTAGTGTCCTGATCGTACTACCACTGTATCTTTTTGTACATTTGCACTCTATTGCGTAAGCAACAAATTTTGTGAGGCAATTTATGTTAGTTCTGATTTTATAGTTTCAAAATCTGTCTTCCTCCCACATGCCCGTTTGCATGTGCTACAGTGTCCGCAACCATTGAAACCCAATGTGTGTCTACTCAGCCAGTTTTCCGTAATCTCTGGTATCGGGTAACTGTGACTCAATATGTTCCTAAGGGAAACCCCTCTTCTGTATGTGATGTTTGGTTTTTCAGTGATAAAGTATTTTAGAGATTTATCAGTCTTAAGTAGGTGCCAGTGTTTGTTTAAACTCCTTCTCAACACTCCTGACCAGTTGTTGTACCCTGTGATCACTCTTATCTTTTCATCAGTTCTAATAGGTTTTGTTCTTTCCCTCAGTGTGTCAACCTGTTTGTTTTTGTCTTTTCTTTATGCCACTCTTGTTAGTAGTTTTTTGTTGTACCCCTATCTTAAATCTGGTTAGAACTCCTTTTTTACTTTCTTCAACTCAGTTGCGTCTCACTCTGATAAGTTCCCCATAAGGGATCGAACGAATCTGGTGAGAGGGATGTGCACTTGAAGCGTGCAGTAAGGAGTTGGATGCTGTTGATTTTCGAAACAGTCTACTGTGTATGTGTTTTTCATGCACATAAAATTCAACATTCAAGAATGTAATCTTGGTCTTGCTTTGTTCAAAAGTGAACTCTATGTGGTGCTCATTATCATTAAGATATTCCAAGAACCCCATCAGTTTCTTCTGTGTGCCAGTCCAGATAATGATGCAGTTGTCTATATACCTGCCCCAGAACTGTATAGAGTCATTCCATTTGGAGCCAATGCGCTCCAGATTCTCGTCTCCTCGAACGAACCCATGAACAGGTTTGCATACGAGGGAGAGAACCTGGAGCCCATTGCTACTCCCTGTCTTTGTCTGTATCATTGCCCCTTGAAACGGAACACATTGTTGTCCAAGATTAATTTCACCATCTCTATCTACATCTCTGTGTGATTCCAGGTGCTTGCTGACCTCCTGTTAAGCATCTTTTTAACCGCTACCAAACCAATGTCCCTTTTGATACTGGTGTACAGTGCTGTCACATCTAGAGTAACCATGGTCATATTATCTTCCCTGCTTAAATCAGCCAAGTTACCCAAGACATGTTTGGTGTCTCGGATGTACGATGGTAGATTGGTCACCAGTGGTTTTGGAAAGATGTCAGCATATTCAGATATCCTTTCAGTAGGCCCACCAATACCAGAAATGATGGGCCTACCTGGAGGGAAAGGAAGAACCTTGTGTACCGTATAGATGCATGGGTATCTTGGTCGGTCAACCTTGAAATACGTCAATTTGTTATCATCCAGTAACCCAAGCCCATGCCATCATCTTAGTTGTTTGTTAAAGTAATCTGTAAGTGTCTACATGGGATTGCCTTGAAGTAATTCATAGCATTCCACCTTGTTCAATTGTGTGATAATCTCCTGATCATAATCAGAACTGCGCATGATAACCATGTTGCCCCCTTTGTCTGCCTCTCAAATCATAATGTCTCTGTTGTTGCTTAATTCTTTTAGTGCAGTGCGTTCGTTGTGTGTTAGGTTATCCCTTTTTAGTCTAGATCCTGTGTTCCTGTCTTTGTGTTTGTCTAAATCCGCAATCACAAGTTTATGGAATAAATCTATATTGTTACCTGCGATTAATGTTGGGGTCCATTTCGAGTTTTCCATAAGATTGCTGGTTATACTGTAGTCTGTATTGATATTCAAATCTCTCATAATCATATAAGAAGTGATGACCTCGTCCTCACAATCTGTTAATGAAATCAGTAGTCCAGTATCTAATACTTCCTGTATAGACTGTTCATTGGATATCAACAACCTGAGATTTTGTTGCATATTTTTATTCACAGGATTTGTCAATTCAAAATGTTTTTTCAATTTGATGCGTGTTATAAATTTGAAAAGATTGATTTTAACTTCACAAATATCGCCAATGCTGTTTTGGCAAAAGCTCATACCCTTAGAAAGCACAGACAAAACATATTTAGAAAGGCAATCATTAGTTAAATTCATGACAGTTACATTGTTTATTTCTTCATGTTCCAAGATCTAGTCCTTACTCCTGGATGCTCTACTTTCAGCGCCCCCTCTTTTTCCCCTCCTTCTTTTTGTACCTGTACTGGTCCTCGGTACTCCCTGTTCCCTTTCTTGATTCTCCTGACTTCTAATAAATAACTGCTCTCTTTGTTAGGGGCATTAGTGGTTCCTTCACCTCTATCAGACTCACTCTCGCTGGTATGTACCGTGTCTAATGATGTGGAGCTTGAACTGACTGATGTTCCATTGTGGTAAATATAATTACCCGGACATTTTTCATACATTAATAACAATAAGGATAGCTCATAAAATGAGAGGCAGAGTCCGTGGTATCTGAGTCTAAAGGACTTTAATTCAAATGACTCGAGTCAATGAGAATCGGGTTCCATCACCACTAAGGTTCAGGAAGGGATATCTGACGTTTTATTAACATCACGCATTATATATAGTAAAACCACATTATTGCAATGAATACAGTAGGCGGAACACTCCAGGCGAAGCAAGTGAAAGGAGAGAGATAAGAACACATGGGCGTAAAAGAAGGCGTGTAAAGAGGCGTACATGTGGGTGTTCACTTGATGAGTCTTAGGAGTGTCATAGGTGGGTGGATGCATAGAGGAGGTCTGCAGGCACCTGCATGTGCACGCAACTGAATATGACGTGAAATTGACGTGTACCTGGGGAGAGCTGAGGGGTGACTTTAGCACTAGTAAAGGAGTCTGGAGTCTGGGATGTCAGAACGACCTGCACTTCTGACATATCTGATATCTTGTGTTTGGAGGATGTATTGTCTGAAGTAAAGGTCTCTCGAGCAGAAGTCGTTCAACACTAAATGCTAGTGTGTGCATATATTTCTTCGTGCATTGCGTGGGGGCCATGGGCCTACTATGGCAACGGGTTCAGTAAATCACTTGCATGGAGACAGGAAGGCTAGGCCCTATGCTCTGCAGGCGGAAAATGTTTACCTATTTCACTAGACTGGAATGTGTTTTTGCGGAGGCTGAACAGATAACTGTAGGCAAAATACCGTCTTGGCAGGAAGGCCAGGCCAGGCACCTCTCGGCTGGGCAGGGAGTAAGGGAGAGGTCAGGGATGCATACCTAGACTGCAGCTTTTCAGAGACAGAAGAGGCTCGGAGCCTGAATTCAGGGCCTGGCTCGGCTGGGCCACAAAAACGTGTGCTTCTCGATATTTAAACGTGTACCATGTAAATGCATTGGCAACGTAGGCCTCAGTGCAGAGTTAACATTTCATTCATAGAAGGCCTAATAGCTGTCATGCCAACATTAGACGGAAATGCAGAGGCATTATTATGACAGGCACGGGGATTATATGATAGCATGGACATACATGGAGCATGGGTACGTGGATAGGGTGCGAGGGGGGGACACACTGACCACATAAAATTTCTGTTTCCTCACCATCCCCGGTGCTCTGTGTTGGTTTTTTTTGGGACTAAGTGATCATACTTCCTGGCGAACGTGAAGATCATGCTGTCACTAGGATAGTCATGTTCGTCCCTTTATAATTTTCTAGTCTTACGTTGCTTTATGTCCGATACATGACATTGTATGATGTAATTCAAAATGAAGTAATTCTTCTCTGTGACCTCTGGTAGATTTAAGTCCTTGATTTCTGATTCTAGCTTGTCTATATCTTTTTGTAGTTGAGCAACCTTCCTATCACAATTCTCTATTAGAATCTCCATCAAATTACTTGAATTATTGATGAGTTCCTTCTCCCAGTCTGCCAGTAGGTCTGCTTCAAGATCCTCATAAGTTGGTATAATTTGGGATCTCAAGCCCCTGGGAACCCGTTTGACTCTTGACATTTCGCTCTTTCTAAGTCTCTCTAATCGGATAAATGTTTCCCTCTGACCCTCCTGTCTAGAGGATTGACCACCCTGAGCAAGTGAAGTAGTAGTTTTCTGACTTTCAATATTATTAAAGAGGTCCTCTGCTTCTCTATCTTTTTTTACTTTATCATTTGAAAAGGTAGTCATTGTTCCTTCTGGGCAGCCACCTAGACGTACTAATCTAATAAACCCTGGACAGTGGTATTGTGTTTAGGTATACCGGCGCCACCTAGAAGAATCATACACAATATTGTAATTAGCAAATTTTGTAATAGTGCTAGAAAGGTGAGGAGAACTACCAGACTCCCCAGGACAGGCCTCCGCCCACAAGAGCAAATAACCATCCCTAGCACACGTATATCAATGATTGGAGTTTCAGAAGTACGACATATAAGTAGTTACCAATTGGTTTTGGGTTACTGTAACTAATGGGATTGTGTTCCCAATACATTGGTTTCTATGTGTTTGTAATCACACAGCCTTGAGAAGGTCGCGGGATGACCTCCCGGTTGCGACGAAACACGTGTTGGCTGTTGGGAGCAATTTGGAAGATCGATGTAAATTAAACAGAACTACTAAGAAGAAAGAAAAGAAAATGTTGGATATTATTTATGTCTAACTACATATATGTCGTACTTGTGGAACTCAGATTTGCACTTCCTTCATGGAATGTGTCCCCCTTGGGCACTACTTCTGTCCTTCAAAATAGGCTCTGTTTTCGTAATGAAAATTAATCCAATACTTGTGGAATTCAAAAATAAATTCCTGGATTTTATTCATACATTATGTCTTCATTTCGAAATTGCTTTCACCACTCATTATATGGACTATTGCTTCCAATTCATTTCGGGTATTAGTTTACCCTTCATCAGGGATTAGTCCTAGGATGAACTTAAGCAACATGAGGGACAGTTTTTTTAAAACAACATTCATATCTGTTACATGTCAAATTGAGGTACATCATGCTTGATGTTAATAACTGAAGGTTTTATCATTACATGCGGTTTCAGAAACATTGTGCAGTATATAAGATTATCTGAATGAACTGTGAATAATCCGGTATTCGTCGTGAACTGGCTTCAAGGGGAGCATTAAAGCAAAGAAGGTGATGGGGCTAAGAACGGTGCTGCGACACATAATGTAATGTGGAAAAAACCTCCTGGTTGCGACGAAACACGTGTTGGCCGTTGGGAGCAATTTGGAAGAACTATGTAAATTAAACAGAACTACTAAGAAGAAAGAAAATAAAATTGTGCATATTATTTGTGTCTGTACTAACTACATATATGTTGTACTTGTGGAACTCCAATCATTGATATAGGTGTGCTAAGGAGTGTTATTTTTTCTGGTGGGCTGAGGCCTGTCCTGGGGAGTCTGGTGGTTCTCCTCACCTTTTAGCACTGTTACAAAATTTGCTCATTACAATATTGTGTGTGATTCTTCTATGTGGCGCTGTTATACCTAAATACAGTAACACTGTCCAGGGTTTATTCCTTACTGTAGCCTCTGTACCAACTGATGAAGGAATACTATCAGTGGAAGAGTGCCTCTTGCAAGAAACCATTGCTGAAGGAGGGGGGCTGAAGCAAAAGCTTCCAGGACAAAACAGCAGGGCAGAGATGATGGAAAATACTGGAGCAATATGCATTCCATAACAAAAAACAAGAAATAACAACGTAAAGAAGCAGAGCAAAAGATATTCAAACTAGGAGCCAGATAGTTTATGACGCTCTTCTACATAGACTGACCTGACCTATTTGTTAATCTCTAACCTAGACTCCAAGAACCATTAACCCCCCCATCTTAGGTTGGTGTGATGTTGGCAATGGGTGCAGTCAGGGGCCTAGTACAAGGTGTGCAAAGAATACATGGACACAGACAGTGTGATTACTAGTATGGGCACTGGTGCACCTCTTGTGGCCACTCGCTCATTTATTGACGCCTCGGGCCACGCCTGGCCCGAGTGCCTGAATGCGGCATATCTGGCACATGCCGGGTGTGAGCTGCACTGCTGGCTCACTACATCCCATCTCAATACAGTCTCTTTTTCTTTTCCTCACAAACTGGCCCTGGATCCGCCAGCCGGCATGCAAAGCCTTTTAACACGGAGCTTGGAACTGCGTTCCATCTCAGTCCATACCTTGGATGTTGGTTTGGGGCTTTGGATTACAAGAGTGCTTCGGGTTGGCCTCCTGGGCTTGAAGGGATCGTGCCAGCCTCTTGGTTGACTTCATCTGGCACTCCTGGGTGGTGGGTCAGAGGGGCGCCCGTGTGTTCTCCCTCAGTCCCGACTTCTCCACCCCCTTCTGCCTCCAGCTATCTTCCCCCAGGTGGTCGGGCCATGCTGTCCACTGCCTTGAGCCATTAGTTGTCCTGGTCACCCTCTCTCTTTCCTTTTTCGCAGTGACCATCATCCCTTTGACATTGGCTACTGTCCAGTACTGTCTTACTCATCGGGATTCCGGATTTTTCCTCCTGGCCGCTGATTTTCATTAGCACTCGGTCTCCTGGTTGAAATCACGGAGTCAGGCTTGTCTCTTGTGGCTAACATCTTTGTTTTGTATTTCCCTGTGCTCCCAGGCTTCATTTTCATCATATGGCGTCCGGGTCCACCTCGGGCAGATGGGAATGGTGTCTTGTTGTGGGCAGTTAAACATCAATGCCCACGGGGCTCGGTGCATGGTACTGTGCAGGGTGCTTCTGTATTATCGGAGGAACATCTGTAGGTGGCATCATTTATGTTGAGGGTCCTCATGACCCTTTCAATTTCTCCTGTGGCCACTGAGGGGTGATTTGGCGATTCTGTAGTCTGAAGTCACAGAATCCTCCTCCCTGGAATGACGGCCTGTTGTTACTCTTGAGCACTCCAGAGCATCCGAACATCGTAAACGTCTTCTCGAGCACTCGGCCATCAGGAAAACTCCCAAAGTCGATCCTCACTTTCTCCCACGGGGCTTCCCCATGCTCCTCCATTTGGATCGTTGCTGGTCGTTCCGGTGCACTCATGAGCTGGCACCCCCGGGCATTTCCTCACAGCCTCCTCCACTCTGCTCTCTAGCCCTGGAAACCAGATTTTTTCTCAGATCCTGGGCTTCATCTTTTCGATGCCTTGGTGGACTCCGTGAGCCAGTTGGGTTACTTGGTTGTGGAGGGTAAACAGGATGACAATGCGGGACCCTGCTAGTATAATCCCGTCTTGGATCACGTTCAGTTCATTTTAGATTTCCCATTTTTTTGTAAGGTACTCCCTCACCGGTCCTGACCAATCGTTGGCCATTTGCAAAAATCAATGCCAGTTGCCTCCTTGTATGGATTGTGTGCCTTGGTCAAGACTGGGACTTCATCCGCTGCTTCTGCGAAGTCTGACAGGGTCAGTGCTTTATGGCATGTAATCAATGAGATCATGTTTATGTGGGCTTCAAGCGCCTCAAGTTCCTGTGCCTCCGCTGGGTGTTCTCACGTGGCTGGGTGTCGGGAGAGAAAACCAGCAGGTTTTTTTTACGCCTGGCCTGTATATGATCTCCATCTCATACTGCTGCAGTCAAATGGCCCACAGTTCAATCCTTGGCAGGGTGAGGTGCGGATCCCTTGGACAGAGGCAATACTGCCTGGTGGTCCCTGACTACCTTGAACAGCTGGCCGCAGATGTATAGGTGAAAGTGCTGGCACACCCATCAGCTGCCGAGGGCCTCTTGCTCAATCTGCACATAGTGCTTTTCAGTGGGGGAGAGAGACTTGCTGGAGTGGTCCTACTCGGCCAATCTTCTGGGTTCTTGCTCCTGGGTGAGCACTGCCCCTATGCCTACTGGGCTGGCATCAACAAGGAGTTCTTTACACTTAGCAGGGTCAAAGTATACCAAGGTGGTGTGATCAAGGATGGCATTCTTGACTTTCTAGAACGCTGCCTCCTCTTGCTCTCCCCACTTCCACGTAGCGTCTGCCGAGTAAGGTTTTAGAGGGGCTCCAGGATGGTAGCCAGGTCCGGTATGAATCAGCCACAGTATGTGGCCATCCCAAGGAAGCTTTGCACCTCTGTTACCGTTGAGGGTGGTGGGGCATCCTTGATGGCCTGTGACTTGTGTGAGTCTACCTGGATTCCCTCCTGGTTGAAAAGGTAGCAGAAAAACTCTATCTCCTTCTGAAAGAAGAGGCACATCTCCCTGTGTAGGGTGATGCCACATTCCTGAAGTTTCCCAAAATCTGGAATAACCTACAATTTTAGTCATATTAACTAGAGGCAGGAATAAAATATTAGCCCACTAATTAGGTATTTTTAACTTTTGTTTTTCCACTCTACTTCCACTGCACTACACATTTTTCACAACTTAGTGCTCCTACATAGTTCCACAAGTCGCAGCACGCCTCAATCCGCAGCAGATTATGAGGACCCCAATGATGAAGCATGCCACCTAGGGGAAACCCTGTTAGGTGAGGGGACTCTAGAAAATATATATTTTTTCCTGAAAAGAGGATTTTCATACATGTTCAGTGAAAACCCTGTTCTTCCCCACGGTTAGGTTTTTATTCTGGTATTCCAGATTTTGGGAAACTTCATTCAGTTAGGAGGGTGAAACTAACCTCAACCTCTATCTCCCCCCCATCTTTTGATTGCCATATTCCTGAAGGCATTGTGGCCCTTAGGTGTTGGTAGTCTCCTCCGCAGTGGTGGAATGGATGAGAATGTCATGACTTATGTTCAGCATGCATGGCAAGCCTGTTAGAATCTCCTGTACTATGTCCTGGATTACCTCTGCTGCAGAGGATATCGTGAAGTCAAGGCATTTGTAGCGACGCAAACCCACATGGGTACTGAACGTTGGGATATATCTGCTCTCCTTGGCCAGGACCAGCTGGTGGTATCCTTCTTTCAGGTCTGGTTTTGAGAACCACCAGGACCCGTTGACGTACGCTAATGGATATCCTCCATTGTGGCATGATAAGGCGTTCCCGCTGAGAGGCCTTGTTAGGGAGGCACATGTTGATACATAATCTGATCTTCCCGCATTGTCGTGGCTTCTCTGCTATGACCATGGGGGACATCCATGGGGTTGGCCCAGATACTTTCTTGATGACCCTCTGGTCCTCAGCTTTTGTAGTTTTTGCTCCACTAGTGGCTGGAGGTGGCAAGGGATTCGCCTGTGTCGTAAAGCTGTTGGGCCATTGTCGGGTCAATGTGAAGTTTTACTGGGGCCTTCTTGATACATTCTAGCACTTTAAAGAGATCTGCAAATTGACTCAGCAACTCTTCAGTCTGGTTCGCCCGCAAGCTTCTCCCAAACGTCGCTAGGCCTAGGCCTTCTGCGGCATGATTGCTGAGTAACGTGTTGGCCTCTTGATACAGGATGTGTACCGTTTTCACAATTCCGTATTCTTCTGACCGGATCAGCACTCTCATCTTCCCTCATAGAGGCAGGGGTGAGTTGCTTCTGTATGCAAAGATTTTCGTCTTTGATGTTGTGAGTTAGGGCCTGAGTCTCAGCTGGTTATACTGTTGGATACCAATGACGTTTACGGATGATCCGGTGTTGATGACCGCCTTCACCTCTGACCCGGCTATTCTCAGAGTGCAGGTGGGCTGTGGTTTTCTTCATTTTTAAACTCTTGTATAAAAGAGACTAGATATGTTTTGCTTTTGTTTTTCTTCTTCTGTGGAGGACGTCCACTCGGAAAGTGGCCTGCTCATTCTTTCTGGCACTGCTGTAGGTGCCAAGGAGGCGCGCGACAGGTGGCGCACCATTATCCGCATTGGTTCTTTTTCCAAAGGGGGTGATGGAAGGAGCGTTGACAATACAAACACTCACCCCCAGTCAACTGATCTAGGTTTAATCTATCGCTGTTCTTTAGCTCACTCCGCCACCCCAGTTCAGACATGGCCGTATGCAAATCAGTCTGACCTTGTGCCTCATGGGAACTGTCCAGCCCGAACTGCCAAGCCATGTCTTCCCTGGACCGGAATCAAGCTTCCCAGGACCTGTTTCTGGCATTCCAGCGTCTTCAGCCGGGCTTGCTTGAATCCAGTGGCAAAATGAGCAAGGGACTCACGTCTGAGCATACCCTGCCAACTTAGGGCGAACAAAGAAAAACCAAAGGGGGTGATGGACGGAGCGTTGACAATACAAACACTCACCCCCAGTCAACTGATCTGGGTTTAATCCATCACCGTTCTTTAGCTCACTCCGCCACCCCAGTTCAGACATGGCCATATGCAAATCAGTCTGTGGTTTTTGCATTGGTTCTTTTTCCGGCACACTGAAGCAAAGTGATTAGGGATCCAGCAGTGGGAGCACGTCCATCACTGGGCCCGGCATGCCTTGATGGGGTTTCTTCGTGCCCTCAGTATCCACATTGGCCTTTCGGGGGTTTGGGGGAGTCGTCCTCGTTGCCAGCTCCCTCTGTCTTGTGGTTTCACTGCATAGGCTCACTCGGTTTTGACCATCACGTTCTTGTTCGAGGCCCAAGTCAGGGCTAAGTCCATCTCGACGGCTCTGGCTGCTGAGAGGTCATGAGTCCAGACTAGGACTAGAATGTAGTTGAGGGGTATGTTCGGCTGCATTAGGATCAGCCCTCGTATTACTTTGCTGCAGACACCTTGTATGATTTGAGCACAAATCTCTCTGGTGGCTCGATCTACTGTTGTATAGGTGCTGGCGAGCTCTCTGAGTCTGGCGTAAAATGCATTGATCAACTCTCCCTCTCTTTGTCGGGCCTGGCACAGTTTGAACTTTTGATGTCCGGGGGTTGAACAGAAGATATACCTCTTCACCCGCATAATGGAGCAACAACGAGTGTTTCACTGCTCTGTCTGTCTCCCATGTAGTTTCCCGGTCTCCCCAGCCATGTCTTCCAGCATAGGGAAAGGCAGTGGTGGAGTCAGCCCCACACTGAATGGGGGAAGCACCCCTGCGGGGGGCATGTTGTGTGACTATGCAGGTGGGTGACTGGTCTGTGTCAGGGCTATCTCCCATCTTGTCACCCTGGGCATTTCCCTTGTGTTACTCTGCAGGCTCTCTCTTCTTTTGGTGTCTTTCACCTTGCGATAGCCACTCGCAGGGCTGTGGGATCTGCTGTGGCTTGGCCTGGCCTCACTGTGTCCTCTTTCTTTTTCCATTTTAGTGGTATCCAGCTGCAGCATTGGGTTGGGGTGTGTAGAGGAGATGCTCTTTGTTGGGCCCCAGAAAAGGTAGGTCCTCTGGTGGATACACAGTCCCACTCCTTGGCTGTCGGGGGGTGGAGACCCACCCTGACTTCAGAACAGGTAAGTCCTCTGGGGAGACACAGCCCCAATCCTTGGCTGCCGGGGGTTGCCTGACTTCTTGACTTCTAGGCTATATACCAGCTGTGATCTGCTGTCTGTGGCAGGATCCCCTTAAGTGTGTGGGGTGTGTTCTTGTGCTGGGGCTCTGGTGCTTGGGATGAGGGCAAGGTGGAAGGCAGCGTGCCATGGAAGGCAGCTGCGCGTCATAGGGTGACATGCCACGCTCTTACCAGCTTATCAGCTGGCCCGGCGTACTGCGATCAGCAGCACAGGTACCTCCCTCGCATGGGCTTCCTCAGTACTGAGCTCATTGGAGAATGGCTTGCGGTTGGCTGTCTGCTCCTCCTTAGAGCTTCTGAGGGGGCGTGCTGCTTGGGACACGTAGCTGGTGTCAACCAGTTCTGCATGAGCATGGGCTTGGCTACGCGCTCGGCGGTTAATGTGATGGTGGCAATGGGTGCACTCAGGGGCCTAGTACAAAGTACGAAAAGAATAATGGACACACACAGTGTCATTATTAGTATGGGCACTGGAGCGCCTCGTGCGGCCACTCCCCCTTTTATTGACTTGCCTCGGACCATGCCTGGCCCGAGCGAGTGAATGCGGCAAATCCGGCACAGGCCGGGTGTGAGCTGCACTACTAACTCACTACAGTTGGGACCAGACCACGTTGTAAACTGTGTGGAACCATCTTGTATTGGGGCCATATTTATTATTCATGATGGCACCTGTGTACACATAAATGCCAAGTTACCATCCCCAACCGTGGATGAAGGTAACTACGTGGAGGCCGTTAGAGTTCTCAAATAGAAAAGGTGAGATTCTCACCCCAGGAACTGCGCAGGACTGAGGAACATTCAAAATGTTGACCTTCAGAGTGTTTTTGCCCACCCCTTAATAGTGGTGACTGAAAACAAAACTGATTGCTTGAAAATGTAAATGTAAATGTATGTAAATGTTTTGCGATTTATATAGCGCACGTATCACCCGAAGGCATCAAGGCGCTTGCCTTGGGAACCCGTCCTGGGATTCCCCTGTGAGATAACCCCAGCAGGGTATCCACAAGGTGAAAGCCAGGAATCCCGCCGCGAGGGGCCGTAGTGGAGATTAAGCAAGCTATTGCCCCGAGTCGCAGAGTGTGAACCCGTGAGTCAAGTAGGCACCGGAACGAGAATTATCGAGTCCGAAGAATTTTTGAGCCCAAGACCCGCCGAGGCGGGGAATTGAACCCTGGTCCAGGACCGATCTCAGCTTCCGGGTCTGCCGCCTCTAACCCCTGAGGCACACTTCTCCACTGTTAGGTAAATTAACTTATCAAACACAATTCCTTTAAAGCCCTCCTAAAAAATAGTGGTTCATAAGTGAAAAACGGTCTTGAATGAATGAATGAATTTGAATTTGTATAGCGCTAGCTACCCGGAGGCCTCCTAGCGCTTGCGGGCGGAGAGACAGGGGTGCAAGTGATGCTAGTGTGCGGTAGTGAAAAGATGGGTTTTGAGACGTTTACGGAATGCTAGCAGATTGGGTTCCCCTCAAAGAGTAAGGGGACGAGAGGCCCAGAGGTTGGAGGCATTCAAGGAGAAAGAACGTCCACCCCGCTTGGATCTGCGTACTTTCACGGAGGTGGAACGAAACGCTGAGCTGGAGCGTAGATTCCTAGGGGGTTGATAGGGGGTGACCCGGGACTGAAGGATGCCTGGGCCTGATTTCCACATAGCTTTGTGGGCTATGCACATGGCCTTAAACTGTATCCTGGACCAGATAGGAATCCAGTGGAGGTTACTCAAGGTGTGTTTTGCAGTCTGTCTCCTGGGAATCTGGAGCAAAAGATGAGCGGCACAGTACAGAATAACTTGTAGCCTCTGGGTAGTGGACTGGGGCACCCAGGTACAGAGTGTTTCCGTTGTAGAGGCGGGACAGTATGAGGGCTTGGACCACAATCCTCCTGGCCTGGAAAGGGAGCAGGGGGAGAATCTTTCTCAGCATTCTCATTAGACCAAAGCAAGTGGCCAACAGCTTAGAAGCTTGGTAATTGAACCAAGGGAGCTTTCAAGCCATATGCCAAGGCTCTTGATCTGGTGCTTTGGGATGGGCATGGGGCCAAGACAAGTTGGCCAGATAGGTGTTGACGTGGGAGATGGAGATTTACCCAGAAACATCAGTTCGGTCTTGTCCCCGTTCAGCTTGAGGTAGGAACGGTCAATCCATTCGGCTACCGCCTCTAGGCAGGCACCAAGAGCACCAGAGGATCCCTCCGTGGTTGAGTGCCATCACCAATTGGGTATCATCTGCGTAGGTGATGATTTTGATGCCGAATGGAAGGACTATTTCTGCGAGTGGGGCCATGTAGGTGTTAAAAAGCGTGGGGCTCAGGGACAAACCCTGGGGGACCCCACAGCTAAGAGGCCACCGATTGGATGCGGCAGTTCCCTCAAAGACTTGGAAAGACTTGTCCTTTAGGAAGGATTGGAACTAGGCAAGAGCTTTTTGACACTCCCATGTTTTTTAGCCACTCTAGCAGGATGTTATGATCCACAGTGTCGGAAGCGGCACTGAGATCTAACAGAATGATAGCTGATGAGCTGCCCTGATCCAGGAGCCACATAGCTTCCTCAGTTACCGCCAGTAAGTAAGTATTTTATGGTGGAAATATTCTGCTAGGTTGTTTTACCGGTCTGGGGCTTCGTTCGACTTAGGAGGTGTGTGTGGCACAGAGGAGAGAGACTTGGCAATACAAAAGATCTCTTTACAGGAGTTAGCAGTCACATTGATTTACTCCTCATAGAAGTTGGTTTGGGCAGTTTTGATCTCTGCATTATACCTCCTAATTGCCTCTCTATAGTCCTCTTTCTTTTCTTCCGAGAAGTTCTGTCTCCATCTCCTTTCAGATTTCCTACAGATCTGTTTAAGCTCACTTAATTTAGGGGTGAACCGGGTGAAGATTTTTGCCTAAGACTCTTGTGAGAGTTTTTTTTTTGGAAGTACAGGGTCCAAAGAGTTTAGGATCCATGAGTTGAAGTTATTGTTAGCCACCTCAATGTTAGAGTTAGCCTGGGGTATGGTGGTGCTGAGAACCGCGGTCCATTGGTCAATGGAAAGATTTGACCATTTCCTATTGAGTGTCAGCGTAGTGTTTTGAGGAGGAGGGGGGGCGGGAGACTCCCAAATCAGGGGAATAAGCAACTGATCTGTCCAGGGGAGGGGGACGGGAGAGTCAACATGGAGATTCTGGTCATTACTGAACACTTTGTTGAAGAGATGGCCCTTGTCATGTGTAGGGGCAAAGCCTTTCTGTTTAATTTGAAGTGCTGCAAGGCTGGTGGATAACTCAATGGCCAGGGGCTGAGAGTGGTCGTCCATATGGATGTTAAGGTCACCTAGTATTGTAAAATTGGCTGGAGTTAGGGCTAGATTGGCGACCAGAGGGGGGAGCTTGTTAAAGAATTGACCTATAGGTCCTGGGGGACGGTAGAGCAGTAGGCCGGAGAAGGTGCTAGTGGGAGAGAGCTCCAGGGAGAAGTTCATAGACTCACAGTTTGGGGGTCCGTCCATAGATGACCAACACCTGAAGTTGTCTTTAAATATTATAGCTAGTCCCCCACCCCTTCTAATCTTATGATCCACTCTTTGAATTAAGTAGCCTGGTGGCAAGGTTTGCATGACAAGTGGGTCGACTTCGTGTTGAAGCCATGTTTACCGTCAGGAATACAGCATTTGGTTTGAGATCATCTAATAGTAGGGTGATATCCGTTGAGTGCCTAGGAAGGGAGCGGCAGTTCAGAAGGAAGAATTTGAGTGGGAGATAGGGTGCCTGTGTTTCCTTGCTGTGGAGTTGGAGCTTATAATTACAATGTGCACAGCGCGAAGGGCTGTTAGCTAAGTTCAGTGAGTGTGAGCAGTTGCTACCAACGGCCCTTCTCAGAGCAGTCAATGACTGAGCGCTGTACCTAAAAGTGTTTTTGAAACTGGCAGGGGTCGTGGCCCCTGGTCCTGGCCTGGCATCGATGAGCACAGATGGGCTTGCCTTTGGCGGGCCACCAGCGCGCCCGCTGCGAGCATCTCCTATCGGGTGTTCGGCCATACGTGTAAGTAGCGGTCCAGCGCGAAACTAGACTGCCGCCAGAAGTGTCTCCTGTAATAGCCCTCCGCTCAACGGCACTTGCCGAGCCGGACCGGGGCGTGGGAGCACTCCACTAAGGGTAGGTAGGGCTTAGTAAGGGTATTTTAGTTTCAAGAATGCAAAGCAGTTTCTATGTGCAAATGAGCGTGCTACAGAGCATACAAGTAAAACAGGCTAAAAACTTTTCTTTTGTTAAAAATAGTCACAAGCAACTTAGCAGCTAGCAGCACTACCTCTAGTCAGGTTCTTGCCGCGTCCGCTGCGCGTGTGATCAGCCATCCGTTTAAGTAGCGGCCCAGCGCGAAACTAGAGCGCTGACTGCCGCCGGAAGTGTCCAGCCTTGGGGGTGTCTCCCGTTACCGCCCTCCACTCGATGACACTTGCCGAGTTGGACCGGGGCGTGGGAGCACTCCACTAAGGGTAGGTAGGGCTTGGTAAGGGTATTTTAGTTTCAAGAGTGCAAAGCAGTTCCAATGTGCAAATGAGCGTGCTACAGAGCATACAAGCAAAACAGGCTAAAAACGTTTCTTTTGTTAAAAATAGTCACAGGCAACTTAGCAGCTAGCAGCATAACCTCTAGTCAGGTTCTTGCCTTGGTTAAAGGCATCTGCAATCCTGTAAAGAAACAAATATAACAGCTCTCAGCCTCAGTCATGACACAACCCCATTAATAAATGCACGTACATCTGGCCAACCATGTGCTTGGAGCCGCTAATCAATGAATTGTTTTGCATTGGAAAAATAACCACTGCCTCACCAATTGAACAATGGTTTACATGCCTCTGGCACGTCTTGGACATGGAACTCCTCTCACATAATACAGTGTACACAGAAGGTACATTCGCCCATACGTGGCAAACATTGACACATTTCATGACAATACTGGAACACATATGTTTCACACCTCCCAGACTAAAAGCCTTCCAATTGTTAGATTAAAGCATTCTGGCATTTTACAGATTGCTTCTACAAGTGCGGTCACATAATGATCACACTGTCCCAACCTCTCTCTATATTGGCGTCAATGCCATTCCTCCCTCCTCCCCCCGGAATGATCCATTGTTTGAACTTACTTGATTCAGTGCTGTTAAACTCAGTTTTTTTTTATAACTTGCTGTATTAGCCTCTCTTGGACGCCTTTCCAGACTTCATTGCTCACGAAGATATGTGCATTATGTGGTAATATTTTAAACTTTGTTGACAGATCATGTCGTTCTTAAGTGCAGGAATTCTGGATACTCTTCTACGCTTTGGCAAGCGGTTCCCTTTCTGTTCTTTTATAATGAAAACTTGTTAATACAAATATATCGAGTAAAACAAATGCATGTAAATGCAACAAATGGCCAACAAATGACCAAAAAACATTACTTATGTATACAATAAAACATGCAGAAAATCCTGAATCACCAACAACGCAAAATGCAGTAAAACATTAGAGTTACATGCCATACACTTCACACACCTACACACCAAAACAAGGACTAACTCTCCTTCCAAACCTTTAGTTTTCTTTAGAATAAAGTTACACATAGACTTTTTATCCAATAAATGGGAATCATCCTGCTCAGCTTCACCACTCCAACCACTCTAAATGAAAAAAATGCAAAAAAGACGTTCCCATGCTTATAATAGTAAAATAATCTGGTTTTTGAATAAAAATCTAAGAGAGGCTTCACATTATTTCTTTCTATTTGTTAAATATTTATGTTTAGAAACAAGTTAAATGAAAGTAGATAATGTATTTTAATAGTTAGGAGCAAACAAAAATGTTTACAAAAATAATATTAATTTGCTTAGAATGTTATCATTTAAAAATGTTAACCATTATCATTTATGAATGCAAGTGTAAATTTGCAACAATGTTTGTTTTTGTCAAAAATGCACTGACATATACTTTTATTTAAAATGATTTCTTACTAAAGAATGCAAATGTATACTTATTAAAATATAAAATTGTATCATATTAATTTACATCTATGAAATGTGAATGGATTTTTTTGTTTTTAAAAACATATGGCAAACTCTACTTAATTTTTTATGAGTTAAGATTGCACATTATAATAATCAAAAAACACACAAAATGTATATACTCTGGACGTACAAATTCTTTAAAAAGTTATTGAGTAATACAGTTATTATATCTGAGTTACAATTTGGCTTTCGGCAGGGCCTAGGTATGCATTGGCCAAGCAGGGCAGGCCAATGGCATCCGTAGACTTAACTGCAGCCTTTGACTGCGTAGTGCACAACAAGTTATGGAAGATACAAGTTGGTATGGGCGTGGAAACTTCACTTTCACATTTTCTGAGGCAGCTCTATTGCAATGGGAAGGCAAGGGTTCGATATGGTGCTAGCAGTGAATGCACAGTATTTTTCAATATACAGAGGGGAGTAAGAAAGGGCTGCATATTTTCACCCTTTTTGTTTACACTTTACACTAATGGACTGAGCCAAGCCTTGGTGGATCAGTGCTTGGACCTGCCGCAAATCAAAAGCCGCTCTATACCCCCCCATCTGTACGCAGACAACACCATACTGATGTCCCAAATGGCCCTGGGGCTTCAAAGGGTACTCACAAGTTTTACTTTATTTATGCATAATCTAGTCCTTCGAGTGAACTCCTCAAAAACATTTAGTATGAAGTGTGGGACAGGTAGCATAAAATATAGAGACATATACATTGACAACAAAAAGGTTGATTTTACTAAGACATACCCTTATTATGGTATTGTCTTTGACAAGAAGGGGACATGGTCCCAGGCAGTTCAAGATAAGGAAATAAAATGTTGAAAGCCACTGCCACGCTAGCTAACTTTGCAAGGAAATTGGGAAGAAGACGCACTGAAGAGTTGCTACACATATACCAGGTAAAATGAGTTACGATTCTCATGTATGGTGCAGGTGTTTGGGGCTACTGTGATTCGCAACCCCTCCAGTTGGTCCAGAATGTCTTTCTAAGATTTCTGCTGATGGTCCCATGCAGTACTTCTACCTATATATGTCATTCAGAATTAGGAATGCCATAAATATCGGATCTTATAAAAATTCAACCTGTTCTGCTGGGGCATAAGATTTGGACTTCCACAAAAACTACTTTTAACCAGGATAATATAAAAGACAATCTTAAGCTACAAAGGGTCTCTAATATACCATGGCTAAAATATGTAAAAAAATTTATGAATGAACTTGGGCACCCAGAATATTATGAAGATGCCAGCTCCATAACTTCGGTTACCAGAAAATATATTAAAAGAAACTGCATGACGCTTCTGGAGACAAATAGATTTTCAGTAGAAACAGTGAGGCCAACTGTGCAGTCTAACTAAAATGATACTGACCACCTACGGTATTCAGCTGTATCTTAAAAGCAGATAAGGTGGACACAAAAGATTTGCACTGACTCGCTTTAGACTAGGGATCTTTCATAGATAAATTTCCCACCGTAATGATCCCTCTTGTCAGTAAAGCCGGTCCTGATGCGTCATGTACGCGGGTACCGGCAAACGAATATAAAACTCCTTTGCTCATGCACTGGAATGCTTCATGTTCTATCATTCGGGACCTATAGGAGGCTCTTCCAGGTTACTCATTTTCAGTTCTTCCGGTTTGCCCTCGGGATTCCACGGTTCTTGTTCCTGCTCTCGTGTCGCATCCTCAACTTGCAGCTTCTTGGTGTTGCGCTCTGGGCATTTGGAGTATTCCTGCCTCTCCTGTTTGTTGACTCCCGCCTCTCTGCAGCCTGGAAAGTTCTTCAATCCTGTAACAGAACAGATAAGAAAAAGACAAATCAAAGCCTTTCATTGTACATTACATTATCTGCACTCTCTGCACTGCTCATGAGCAAATGTTACTTTAAAAATCAGAATTACTTATCTGATAAATACCCTTGTCGATAGAGATATGCTTTTTCTTTCTTTTCCTGCTTATGGTTAAACATGGCTACTCCTGAAAGATAAAGGAATGCCCTGTTTATCTTTCCTGATGTTCAGGAGGAGTTTAATTCTATTCAAATACTGAATTTATGTTTATATAACATTTATCCTGCTGCTAAAGAATTAGTTCCTTATGCAGGAGGACAGTCTTCAAGGATCATTACCAGTAGTCCATAGGTGGGTGTCAGTGTGCTCTCCTTCTTTTTTTCCCAGCATTTCTTTATTGCGTAACCCTATTTAATGTCCCTCCTTTCATTTTCCATAGACAAAGACTAATGAGCTCCACTTGAACAAGTTGTCATTACCCAAAGGAAGAATGGAACCATTCAGGTACTTTAGAGTCACACATATGCCCTCATACTAAAGGTTAAACTCAGCACTTCTGCATACTTACCCATTCTGTCTTTGTTTATTTGGTAGGGGTTTCTCCTGGCGGTTTGGTCCAGTCCTTGAGTGGAGGAAGTTGTAGGACAGCTTTATTTCTCTTCCTTCTCTGTTATTTCCCTATCTTTTCCTGGTTTGATGTTGTTACTTTGACTCAGTTGGGTATGATAGTGGCTAAGGGAAGTTGGGAACACTCATCATTGCATGGCGTTCCGGCAAAAATGTAAGTAGGAGTCTAACAGGTTTAGATTATTGAGTAATTGTCCATTCAATTATATATCTCAGCAATCAACAATGCATGTTGTTCAATTTTGTAAATTTTATGAAATATAAAGAAGGAAACAGATTTTACCAATTTTAAGGTTACTTGGTATCAGACAATGTCGTCCTGCATTCTTGTCACTGCAATTTCTAGAAAAGGAAAATTTTATAAGGTCATTAGCATCGTTTTTTACAAAAAAGTATTCAATGTGGAAAAACTATTTTATTATGAAATTTTAGAAATGTAACTTTATAGTGATAATTATATTTCAGAAATGATATTCTAAACCTACTTCTGATTATACAATATTGTGTGATTTTATGTGCTTTTATGATTTTATCAAAAGAAATCGAATAAAGCTTTATTGAATTGAATTGAATAATAAAGTTGCTAAAGTTTACAAATGATTTTTTATTTTGCTGTAAGGTCTTTCAATTGTTAGTTACACTATTTTTAAATGATGGCAAACATAGTTCATATTACAGATTTGGTCTTTGGGGGCACCTTCCCCTTTCTGAATTAATTCTCATCCCAACTTGGGGGTCGGTAACTCATCAATAGTTTGTGCAGTGCCATTGCAGTTTCAAACCATGGATTCATTCCTTTGAAAATGCTAAACAGGAGTAGACACACCCTTCAAGCCTCCTCCTATTTGCTATTCGGAAAGGATTGCAAATCCCTGTACAAGTCAGAAAGTCTTTTCAGATTTGTAAAAAGTACTTTTGTACATTGACAAACCCTCTTGTGGTTCTAAATCCACTGCAGGTTTTGCAACCACAAGAGGGCTTTCTATGATGGGCAATTAGAAACAAAACTGAAAGTAGCAGAGATGAAACTGCCATCCTCACATAACATAGGGCCAGATGTAGGTGGACCATTACCGATCGGTAAACCCGAAATTCAGTAAATTTCAGGTTTACCGACTGGTATTGAGCCATTTGCTATGTAGGGGAGATTCGGTAAATACCGAATCAGTATTTACCGATTCTGTATTTACCGAATCATCATTTACCGATTCGATATTTACCGAATCGGTAAATGACATGTAGAAAGCACTTTGAAGAGTGCTTCTGTGCTTTAAGGATTCGTTATTTAACACCAAATATTAGTTGGTGGTAAATAACGAATACCTCTGTAAATGTAAATCTTTGCATTTACACCAGTGCCATGTGGCAGAAATGGGCATGTATGTGTGCCACATGTGCACACAAGCACTATTCAGGGGTGCAACAGGATATCAATGTGACACCCTGCCACCCTTGACCCTTTCCCTATTTTACCGAATCGGTATTTACAGATTCTGTAATTCACATTCATTCCATCTGGCCTCCAGGCCCATAGGAATTAATGTGAATTTCCGAATCAGTAAATACTGATTTGGTAAATACCGAATCTTAACGATTCAGTAATACTTATTGAATTTTTCCCCACATAGTATTTACTGATTCTAAAATACTGAATCGGTAAAATTAGGTATTTTAGAATCGGTAAATGTACTTTACCTACATCTAGCCCTTGGTCTTCTAAACACAAATAAGTGCAATGCTATTAGAATACATGGAATAGGCTGAAAGGAAAGGGAACATTCTAGCTAAATATTTGGAGGAGAGGACCTATGGGAATGATGAGAGACCTAGCAGGATTCAGTTCAGGCTGATTAAAACACTTATGGGGCTGGAAGCTACAATAAAATATTTAGGAATACACATAAATCATGATCCAGGAGATGTAATTAAAAAATAATTATTGGGTACTGTATGAGTAATTAAACTCAATAGTTGGTTGTGGGATCAACCTACCACTATTAGCAGCAGAGTGATTGCACTTATGAAGATGGTAATATTATTCAGATTGGTCTACTTACATAACAAAATCACTAAGAAACCTACAGAAAAAGGGTCAGGTTAGCTTCAACTGGAACCATGCATTAAATGGGACACACGTTGCTTTCTACCACCCCGGGTGTGAGCTGCACTACTAACTCACTACAGTTGGCACCAGACCACGTTGTAAACTGTGTGGAACCATCTTGTATTGGGGCCATATTTATTATTCCAGTGGTCAAGAAATACTTTTTTCGGTTCAATTTTCAAAAACCATAAAAGTACAAGACACACATAAAAAGAAAATGGTCCAGGGATCACAATACATCATTAAAAATGTTACATTTTACGGTTAAAAAGAGGCAAGCGTTAATAAAAACATTACAGAGTAAAAAACTAGATTCAGTTATACAATAGGCTATGTTGGTAGTGGGTATTCTACATCCAATTAATCTTTTTACCCAGTCGCACTGCAATAGTTAAAAATTTGGCCACATTATAGATTTCCCAGATATCAGTTAACATCTGAAGATATAATAAAGCTGGTTTAACCTGCCTGAACCCTCTCCCCTTTAACAGGGGAATAATGATTTTTTTCCTAATGTCTTTGAAGTGGGTACAAAAGAACAGGTAATGGGCAGTATCCATAATTGAGTAGCCGTCGCAATTACATATGTTCAGTTCCAAGTCCCTGGTCCAGCCAGGGCGGCCGGAAATTAACAAATGGACTTTGTTCAATCGGAACTTAGTGAGAAGGTGCCTGTGGTTTGGGTTGTTGACGACCTTCAAATAAAGTTCCGGTTCATGATCTGAAGAGACAAGCAATTGATGAGACCTAACAGAGGGTTTTATCAGCTCCCTGTTTTCTCTGTCCATTCCACTATACAACAAAAAAGTGTTCTTTGTCCACTTCAAGTCAGCCTTCACAAGGGCGGATGGATTGTGAAACAGTTCAGGCCTTCCCAGCTTTACACACAATTGTTCAACATATTTCAGCCAGGGGATCTTGTTCGAATGATCTAATTTTAAGCAGTCCTTCACGATTTCATGATTAACTTCAAGCTCTGGATTGAGCCACACAGATATCCATTTCAGAAGGGGGGCCATAGAAACTCGATCTTCCAAAAAATCCACCCCACATTCCTGATGTACAATAAAGCTTGCCGTGGATTTTGGCAAGGAGAGAATGGGTTTTAAAAAGTTATCTTCGATCACTTGGAGAAATTTGACAGGCCTAAAGCCCCACAGGTCTGCGCCATACATAGCGATGGCTATACATTTAGCAGCATACACTTTTAGGACTGCCTCTATGGGCTTCACCCCAAGTTTACGTGAGAAACCAAGGACTGCAGATATGGATCGTGCCAAAACCTTTTTTTTCTCCAGCATTTGGGGGTGCCATGTAGAACAATCGTCAAACACAACACCCAGATAAGGGAATCTGGAAACTCTTGATAGCTTGTGGCCATTACAGTGTAAAGTCATGACAGTTTTTTGGCCTTAGCATGGTGGCCTACCACCATTACATGGGATTTGCCAAAATTGATACTTAAATCCAGCTTTATCATAAAATTATAAAAAGAGTTCAACAGGCTTTGCAGACCCACTGCAGTTTTAGCTATAAGAGCAGCATCGTCTGCGTACAGTAATGCGGGCAATGTATATTTCCCTGCCCTAGTTATATCTTTACATGCTGTGCCCAGTATTCCACCCAGATCGTTGATATTTAGTGTGAAGAGCAGGGGAGCAAGAATGCAGCCCTGCCATACACCGTTGGTGATACTAATTTTCCCTGTGCAGTTCCCTTTTCTGTCATAACGGACAGTAGCGGTAAGGTCCTTGTGGAGGTCTGCTAGGAAATACACAATGTTTGGGTCAATACCTATACTAAGGAGCTGGCCCCACAACTTGGATCTGTTAACTCGGTCAAATGCCGAGGACAGATCCATGAAGGCAATGTACAGGGATCCCTGCTTTACTTTGGTGTATTTTCCTATCAACAGTTGTAGATTTAAACTCTGATCAATGGTGCTCCGTCCCTTTCTAAATCCATACTGAAGGGGGGAGAGGGTGTTAGTCTCCTCTAACGATTCAGTGAGTTTACTGAGAACCACTCCCCCTATGACCTTAACCGCGGAATCTATTAGGGATATGGGGCGATAATTTCCGGGTTCCCCCTGTCTCCTTTTTTAAAAATAGGGACGATTACTGATTGGGTCCATGATTCTGGGATACCTACTTTAAAAATGCTGTTGAAAACTCTAGCTAAGATTTTGGACCAAAATAAAATATCCACTTTAAAAAGATCGGCGGGAACCCCATCCGGGCCGGGAGCTTTATTACTAGTCATTTTTTCAATTGCTAAGGCCACCTCTTCCTCATCCACCATTAGGCTATAGGGGAGTTGGTATAAACTGGTCATGTCCTCAGCCCCAGGGGTTTCCTGTTCATAAACAGATTTAAAGTGCAAGTGCCATTTGTCTTCTTGGATGCCACAATCCAGTTCATTATTGCTTGAGTCCGAAAAGAATGGTTGGTTGACCACGGCCCAGAATTTGGCGTTACTTTTCAAGACATCAGTTGAGGTCAGGTCGGCCCAAGCGTCCTCTCTAATCTCACGCCGCCTTTTCTCAATGGTGATCTTGTATGCTTTCCTAAGGGTAGCCACGAGCTTTCTGTCTACTGGTTTGGATTTTTTTTTTTTTTTTTAAATTTTTAAAAAACCTTTATTTGGGATCAGAACACACAGCTATTCAGCCTAACATCCCGGAGGCAAGGCAGCAAACATGGAGGAGGTCGGTAGTGTTCAACAATAGAAACATAATCAGCAAAGGTTAATTTTTATAATAGAGAAACAACAACTGGCGCCCGTGGGCGCGAACGTGGCAGTAAGCACAGTATGACGCTGAGTGTCAGGGATGGGTAGGGAATAGGGTAGGAATACCATCAGGAAAGGAAGATCACAGGATGGGACGGAGGGAGACGGGGGAGGGAATCAGGAGGAAGAAACACTTCGAAGCTCAGTTGGTGTCACAGGTCAGGGAAAGACAGCATCCTGTTGGTCAATTGGTTCAGGTGGTTGGCAAACACCCCCCCTTTAATCATTCCATGCTCCCCAGACTTTCGTCCAAGTCCGCGGCCTCCCCCTGGCTACATAGACCGTCTTTTCCCGAACCATACACCAGTCCATGTTGGCTTTCCACTGCACCAGTAAAGGGGCCGCAGACGCACCCCACCGCTGGGCCACGTCCCTCTTAGCCACCATGTTCCCAAGGGTGACCCACCTAGTCTGCGCAACAGTATGGTCGGACGGTTCCCAAACATTTAGGAGGCATCGACGGGCCTCCGCATGGGAAGCCACGCCAGTAACTTCCGCCATCACGCGGTGGACCCTCCTCCAGTAGGAGGCGATCACTGGGCAGTCCCAGAGGATATGTAGGAAGGTGGCAGGAGCCCCACAACCCCTGCGGCAAAGACCGTCAGAGGAGAAACCCATGCGCATCAATCGGGGCCCAGTCACGTACACCCGGTGGAGGATCTTAAACTGCACAAGGCGAAGACGGGAAGAGATGGCAACCTCCTTAGGAGAGGAAACCGCACTCTGCCAATCCCCGTCGTCCAGCTCAAGGCCATCCGCCACCCACTGATCTCTCAGGCCAAGAAGGAGGTCTGTGCGTACATTTACCAGCTTCTTGTACGAAAGGGAAATCGCACTGTCTGGCACATGCCCGTCCAGGATCCTATCCTCCAGCGGGGAACTTTCAGGGATGACGCCATCCGGCGGGGAGGCCGAAATCAGCGCATGTCTCAACTGTGCATAGCGGAAGAACTCCGTCGCGCCCAGCTGGTACTCAGCCTGTAACTGGGGGAAGGTCTTAATCAAGCCCCTAGAAATCATATCCTCAACCCTACTGATGCCAATGAGGTCCCACTTGTCAAAACCTTTGGTGTGCCACAGCCTACCCAGGATGTCGGAGTCAAAGAGGGGAGTGAACCTCGTGAGCCTGCCCTGCCATCCCTGCGCCTTGGTAACCGCTTTCCAAATACGAACCGCCGTGCGAGTGGGGCCCGTCAGTTTGCGGTCAAAGGACTTGGAATATAGGGCACGGTAGTAATTACCGCCGCCCATCAGCCATCTATCCATGGCGTATCCAGGGTTCTCCACTGGGCCATAGAAACCATGGTTCAGGGCAGCGAGCTGTGACGACCAATAGTATCGGCGCACGTCAGGGAGGGCTATGCCCCCATCATACCAGGGGAGTGTGAGTTTGTGGAGGGCTACACGTGGGCGACCCTCCCAGAGGAGATTACGAAGAAGGCCGTCGATGTCGCGAAAGTAGCGGGCAGGGACAGGGTCTTGCGCGTTCTGTAGAGCATAGAGGAACCTGGGAAGAGCCATCATTTTGAAAAGGGCCGCGGGGCCCAGGAGGGAGAGTGGGAGGTGGCGCCAGCTGTCGACGTCCCGCCGCAGCCGCTGAAGCGGAGGGAGCAGATTGTTATCATAACGGAGCTTAGCATTACCGGATATGTATATACCCAGATATTTAAAGCCGCGTGAAGCAATCTGGATACCGCAGCCCCCGGGGAGGCGCGGGGTATCCCCTTTGAGGACATAAAGGGACGACTTGGCCCAGTTAATAACCAGGCCAGAGTATCGCCCAAATAGTCTGATGACATCACAGGCCACAATAAGGGACCTGCCCGGTGAAGACATGTACAGCAGTATGTCGTCAGCGTAGAGAGAGACCCTGTCCTCAAAACCGGGGGCCCATTCAATACCTCTCAAGTCGGGATGGGACCGCAGCTGCGCCGCCAGGGGTTCGAGAGCCAGGGCAAACAACAGGGGGGACAAGGGGCAACCCTGTCTGGTGCCACGGCGCAAAGGAAAGGGCGCCGACAGGTGGCCATTGACCGTTACATTGGCCATCGGGTCCGCATAGAGGAGTTTCACCCAGCTAATGAAGATCGGACCGAACCCGAGTTTAGCCAGAACCGCCCATAAGTAAGGCCATTCCAGCGAGTCAAAGGCCATGGTGGCATCCAGGGACGCCAACACCGCTGGGTCTTTAAGGGTGTGGGCCCGGGCCATAACCCCATGGAGACGGCGCAAGTTTAGGGCAGTGTTGCGGTGGGGGATGAATCCAGATTGGTCGGGGTGGACGAGGTCACTAATCACTCCAATCAACCGGTTAGCCAGGAGCTTGGCTAGGACCTTAGGTTCCACATTAAGGAGGGAGATGGGACGATAAGAGCGACAGACGTCCCGTGGTTTGCCTTCCTTGTGGATGACCACGATGGTAGCCAGACGTTGGTCCAGGGGAAGGGAGCCTCTCTCGAAGGATTCAAGGAACATCTTGCGGAGATGTGGGGAAACCGCATCCGATCGGATTTTATATAGTTCCACTGGTATACCGTTAGGCCCAGAGGCCTTACCTGAGTTAAGGGAGCGGATCGCAAGGTCGATCTCATCCGCGGTAATGTCTCTATCCAGGTCCACCCTCTCTTCCTCGGAGAGACTGGGTAGGTCGATGTCAGCAAGGAAGGTCGCAGTGTCCTCCTCCGAGAATTCCGAGGCAGACTCATATACTCCACGGAAGTAATCCGCGAAGGAGTCAACAATGGCGCTGGGGTCCGTGAGGATCGTACCGTCGTCTCCAAGGAGCTCCGGTACTACTCGGCTGGCCATCTCCTTCCTATCGAGCCAAGCCAATAGTTTCCCGGCCTTATCGCCCACGTCGTAGATGCGGCCTTGCTGTTCTTTGGCGAGAACAAGAGCGGCATTAGTGGCCAAGTCATGGTACTCCGCCTGTTGCAGCGAAAGATTGTGGAGGGCTCGGGGGTCCGGATCGGAACGCAGCTGGGCCTCGAGGTGAAGCACCTCCTGCTCAATGGCCAGCATGGCCGAGTCCCTTTCACGACGGGTAGCCGCGATGAGTGCCTGGGCCTCACCACGGAGCACCGTCTTAAAAGCTTCCCACAGCGTAACGGCTGACTCCACCGAACCCACATTTTCGGTAAAATACAGGTCAATAGATTTGGCCAAAAGGGTGCGGGTCTTAAAATCACGAAAGTACCAAGGATTGACCGCTGCCGGGTGTTCCGACAGTGTCACGCCAAAATCGAAGGAGACCCACAACGGGGAATGGTCGGAGATGCCTCGGGCAAGGAAGCGAGCCTCAGACACAGCCAGGGCATCTGAGGCCAGTGTAAGTACATAATCAATTCGCGAGAGACTACCGTGCGCACCCGACAGGAAAGAAAATTGACGAAGCGTGGGGTGCAAAAGCCGCCACGCGTCCACCAGCCCGGTAGATTCAAGGAAGGACGGTAGCCACTTCTGTGGTCCACGCAGGTCGCGAGGCGGTTGGCGATCGAGGAGACCAGAGCAAACCGCATTGAAGTCGCCCCCCACAATCAAACGACCAGCCGGCATAGACAAAATGGCACCACCAAGGTCACGAAAAGTACCAGACTGAAGCCCCGGGGGGACGTACACAGACAACAACGTGAGGGAACGCCCTTCCCATCTCCCGGATACAGCAGCGTACCTCCCCCTATCATCTATCAAGGTGGTCTCTATCTCTAAGGGAAGGGAAGCGTGCACAAGAATCCCCGCCCCCCTGGAGCCGGAAGAGAACCCCGAATGAGCCACCATTTTATAGCATTTGCGATTCAGGGCTTTACAGGCATTGCCCACCAAGTGCGTCTCTTGAAGAAGTACAACATCCGGCATATGCCGTTTAACCAGTTGAATGACAATCCCTCTCTTGATACGATCCCCCAACCCGTTAACATTCCAACTAAGAATTTTCAACACCCTACCCCTCATCCCTCCACCACCCGCCCCACCCATCACCCAAAGACACTTGCATCAGAAAAAGTCCAGGATCACCATTGACCGCATGCCACAAGGGAGAGAAAAAGAGAAACACAAAACAAACCATAACTGTACCCAACCAACCCCCCACCCTGCACCCCTGCGTTAGACTAAAAAGCCACCCCAACCTGCAGTGTGCCTGTCGCCCCATTAACTACTCTACCAGAGACCCAGAGGAGGAAGGAATCCCCGTGGAATCGTCCCACCACCCACCATAAAAATAAAGGAGAGAATAATCACATCAAGACAGTAGTCCGACGGTCATTCGAGGCAGGGGTAGCCCCGGTCCCCAGTTCATTCTTGCCGCTCCGCTCCGCCTGAAGCTCCTCCAACTTCTTCCTCTCGCTCTTCCCGTTCTGGTGTTACTGTGTCCAGCCACTCGCTCACATTGTCCGGGTAATCAAAGAAGTAGGCACGGCCCTTAAATTCCACACGGAGCTTCGCAGGAAATTGCATGGAGTATTTGAGACCCATGTCCCTGAGGCGTCTCTTGACCCCCGCGTAGCTCAGTCTTTGGCGTTGCACCAGCCTGGTGAAATCCGGGTAAAAATGCACCTCTGCGTTCTGATATTGCAGCGGCCCGTGCGATCTGGACGCTTGGAGGATCGCATCTCGATCTCTGAAGTTAAGAAGGCGCGCCACAATGGGTCGCGGCGTCGCCCCTGTTTTGGGTGGACCACCGGGCACACGGTGGGCACGTTCCACCGAAAAGAAGTTGCTCAGCCCTGAGGGCGCCAGATGCGTCTTGATCAGTTCCTCCACAAAGAGGTCCACTGCGCCATCCTCGGACCCTTCTGGAACCCCCACTATGCGGACGTTCTGCCGCCTGGCTCGCCCCTCAAAATCCTCCAGCCTTTTCGAGAACTGATCGGCAGTCGATCTCAGGTTCCGGACCTCCGTTTGTAGTTCAGAGACATCCGAGGTCAAACTAGTGGTCTTAAGGTCTAGCGCTCTCACACGGTCATTCGTCCTGCCCAAGTCGGTCCTGATCAAAGCAATATCAATGGCCATGGAATCCACCTTGTGGGACAGGGTCTCGTGCTGGTGTTGGGCGTCGGCACGGAGGCTGGTGATGGCGCCCATAATGTCCACCAGGGTAGGGTCCGAGCCGTCCGGCGGGACAGTCGCTGGAGTTCCCTTGGAGACAGCACCCGACGCAGGTGGTGATTTGAGATTAACATACCGCTCCATACGGTTGTTCTGCGTCTGCGGTTTGCCCCGACTGCCCTTATTCGATGCCCTCTCCGGGTCGCCTCTGCCCGCCATGTTGGGTCCTCAAGAACAAAGGACCGGTGGTCGTCGGTCAGGGTCCACGGCCAGGAGTCAATCAGATCAGAAAAGACAATCAGGCCGACCAGGGCAGGGCTAGAGCACCACGTCTTCACCAGGGAGATGGCAAGCAAGGCTCTTGCAGCACGGTCGAGCGAAGTGGCGAAGTGACGAAGTCCGGACGGACGATGTCGCCGTTACGGAGCGGAGTTCAGCTCGACGTAACTTCGCTCAGGAGCCACCGATTTGGGATCCGATTGCAGCCCCCGCCCCAGCAGGCCGCCAGCTATACAGTGCCACCAACGTGGGCCAGGATTCCAGGCAGGATAATTGCGGTGGATCGGACGGTCCACAGAGCTCCGAGCTTACGCGCCCATCTTGGTCGCCCGCGAAGCTCCTCCTCCTGGTTTGGATTTTAAGGCTACTTTTAACTTGTGATTAGCAGCAGAACATTTGTTGTCAAACCAGCCTACCTTTCTTGAGTTTTCCTTTTACACTGTCGTGTCAGGTGGGACACGATGTCGTCGCAGACCCTATTGTACGCCTCTAACACCTCTATGTCACCCGCCTGGTCATTCAAGCAGAGTTTAAAGGCCTCCTGGCTACTTATACACAAATTACCAAAAAAGTCCTCAGGGATTATTTATTATTCATGATGGCACCTGGGTACACATAAATGCCAAGTTACCATCCCCAAGCGTGGATGAAGGTAACTGCATGGGGGCCGTTAAAGTTCTTGAAAAGAAAAGGTGAGCTTCTCATCCCAGGAACTGCGCAGGACTGATGAACATTCAAAATGTTGACCTTCAGAGTGTTGTTGCCACCTCTTAATAGGGGTGACTGAAAATAAAACTGATTGCTTGAAAATGTTAGGTAAATAAACTTATCAAACACAATTCCTTTAAAACCCCCCTAAAAAATAGGGGCTCATAAGTGAAAAACGGTCTTGAATGAATGAATGAATATGAATTTGTATAGCGCTAGCTACCCGGAGGCCTCCTAGCGCTTGCGGGCGGAGAGACAGGGGTGTAAGTGATGCTAGTGTGCGGTAGTGAAAAGATGGGTTTTGAAACGTTTACGGAATGCCAGCAGATTACGTTCCCCTCGAAAAGTAAGGGGGTAGAGTTCCAGAGGTTGGAGGCATTCAAGGAGAAAGAACGTCCACCCCACCTGGATCTGCATACTTTCACGGAGGTGGAACGAAACGCTGAGCTGGAGCGTAGACTCCTAGGGGGTTGATAGGGGGTGACCCGGGACTGAAGGATGCCTGGGCCAGATTTCCACATAGCTTTGTGGGCTATGCACATGGCCTTAAACTGTATCCTGGACTGGATAGGAAGCCAGTGGAGGTTACTCAAGGTGTGTTTTGCAGTCTGTCTCCGGGGAATCTCGAGCAAAAGACGAGCGGAACAATACTGAATAACTTATAGCCTCTGGGTAGTGGACTGGGGCACCCAAGTACAGAGTGTTTCCGTTTTCGAGGCGGGACAGTATGAGGGCTTGGACCACAATCCTCCTGGCCTGGAAATGGAGCAGGGGGAGAATCTTTCTCAGCATTCTAATTAGACCAAAGCAAGTGACCGACAGCTTAGAAGCATGGTAATTGAAACCAAGGGAGCTTTCAAGCCATATGCCCAGGCTCTTGATCTGGTGCTTTGGGATAGGCATGGGGCCAAGACAAGTTGGCCAGATAGGTGTTGAAGTGGGAGATGGAGATTTACCCAAAAACATCAGTTCGGTCTTGTCCCCGTTCAGCTTGAGTTAGGAACGGTCCATCCATTCGGCTACCACCTCTAGGCAGGCAGCAAGAGGGCCAGAGGATCCCTCCGGTGGTTGAGTGCCACCACCAATTGGGTATCATCTGCGTAGGTGATGATTTTGATGCCGAATGGAAGGACTATTTCTGCCAGTGGGGCCATGTAGGTGTTAAAAAGCGTGGGGCTCAGGGACAAACCCTGGGGGACCCCACAGCTAAGAGGCCACCGATTGGATGCGGCAGTTCCCTCAAAGACTTGGAAAGACTTATCCTTTAGGAAGGATTGGAACTAGGCAAGAGCTTTTTTGACACTCCCATGTTTTTTAGCCGCTCAGCAGGATGTTATGATCCACAGTGTCGAAAGCGGCACTGAGATCTAACAGAATGATAGCTGCTGAGCTGCCCTGATCCAGGAGTCTCCTAGCTTCCTCAGTTACCGGCAGTAAGTAAGTATTTTATGGTGGAAATATTCTGCTAGGTTGTTGCACTGGTCTGGGGCTTCATTCGACTTAGGAGGTTTGTGTGGCACAAAGAAGAGAGACTTGGCAACACGAAAGATCTCTTTACGGGAGTTAGCAGCCACATTGATTTTCTCCTCATAGAAGTTGGGATGGGCGGTTTTGATCTCTGCCTTATACCTCCTAATTGCCTCTCTATAGTCCTCTATCTTTTCTTCCGGAAAGTTCTGTCTCCATCTCCTTTCAGATTTCCTACAGAGCTGTTTAAGCTCTCTTAATTTAGGGGTGAACCAGGGTGAAGATTTTTGCCTAAGACTCTTGTGACCTCAGGGTTAGATTTAGCCTTGGGTCTGGTGGTGTCGAGAACAGCGGTCCATTGGTCAATGGAAAGATTTGACCATTTCCTATTGAGTGTCAGCGTAGTGTTTTGAGGAGGAGGGGGGGGGGGAAACTCCCAAATCCGGGGAATAAGCAAGTGATCCGTCCAGGGGAAAGGGACGGGAGAGTCAAAATGGAGATTCTGGTCGTTACTGAACACTTTGTCGAGGAGATGGCCCTTGTCATGTGTAGAGGCAAAGCGTTTCTGTTTAATTTGAAGTGCTGCGAGGCTAGTGTATAACTCAATGGCCAGGTGGTGAGAGTGGTCGTCCATATGGATGTTAATGTCACCTAGTATTGTAAAATTGGCTGGAGTTAGGGCTAGATTGGCAACCAGAGGGGGGAGATTGTTAAGGAATTGACCTACAGGTCCTGGAGGACGGTAGAGCAGTAGGCCAGAGAGGGTGCTAGTGGGAGAGAGCTCCAGGGAGAAGTTCATAGACTCACAGTTTGGGGGTCCGCCCATAGATGACCGACAACTGAAGTTGTCTTTAAATATTATAGGTAGTCCCCTACCCCTTCCAGTCTTATGATCCACTCTTTGAATTAAGTAGCCGGGTGGCAAGTTTTGCATGACAACTGGGTCGACTTCGTGTTGAAGCCATGTTTCCATCAGGAATAAAGCATTTGGTTTGAGGTCATCTAATAGTAGGGTGATATCCGTTGAGTGCCTAGGAAGGGAGCGACAGTTCAGAAGGAAGAATTTGAGTGGGAGATAGGGTGCCTGTGTTTCCTTGCTGTGGGGTTGGAGCTCATAATTACAATGTGCACAGCACGAAGGGCTGTTAGCTAAGTTAAGTGAGTAGGAGCAGTTGCTACTAACGGCCCTTCTCAGAGCAGTCAATGACTGAGCGCTGTACCTGAAAGTGTTTTTGAAACTGGCAGGGGTTGTGGCCCCTGGTCCTGGCCGGGCATCGATGGGCACAGATGGGCTTGCCTTTGGCGTGCCTGCTGCGAGCATCTGCTATCGGGTGATCGGCCATACTTTTAAGTAGCGGTCCAGCACAAAACTAGAGCCGCCGGAAGTGTCTCCCGTAACAGCCCTCCGCTCAACGGCACTTGCCGAGCCGGACCGGGGCGTGGGAGCACTCCACTAACGGTAGGTAGGGCTTGGTAAGGGTATTTTAGTTTCAAGAGTGCAAAGCAGTTTCAATGTGCAAATGAGCGTGCTACAGAGCATACAAGTAAAGCAGGCTAAAAACTTTTCTTTTGTTAAAAATAGTCACAAGCAACTTAGCTGCTGGCAGCACTACCTCTAGTCAGGTTCTTGCCGCGTCTGCTGCGCTTGTGATCGGCCATCCATTTAAGTAGCGGCCCAGCACGAAACTAGAGCGCTGACTGCCGCCGGAAGTGTCCAGGCCTGGGGGTGTCTCCCCTAACCGCCTCTACTCGAAGACACTTGCCGAGGTGGACCGGGGCGTAGGAGCACTCCACTAAGGGTAGGTAGGGCTTGGTAAGGGTATTTTAGTTTCAAGAGTGCAAAGCAGTTTCAATGTGCAAATGAGCGTGCTACAGAGCATACAAGCAAAACAGGCTAAAAATGTTTCTTTTGTTAAAAATAGTCACAGGCAACTTTGCAGCTAGCAGCACAACCTCTAGTCAGGTTCTTGCCTTGGTTAAAGGCATCTGCAATCCTGTAAAGAAACAAATATAACGGCTCTCCGCTCCAGTCATGACACAACCCTATTAAAAAAATGCACGTACATCTGGCCAACCATGTGCTTGGAGCCGCTAATCAATGGATTGTTTTGCATTGGAAAAATAACCACTGCCTCACCAATTGAACAATGGTTTACATGCCTCTGGCACGTCTTGGACATGGAACTCCTCTCACATAATAAAGTGTACACAGAAGGTAAATTCGCCCATACGTGGCAAACATTGATGCATTTCACTGCCAATCCTAGAACACATATGTTTCACACTTTCCAGACTAAAAGCCTTCCAATTATTAGAATAAAGCATTCTGGCATTTTACAGATTGCTTCTACAAGTGCGGTCACATAATGATCACACTGTCCCATCCCTCTCTATATTGGCGTCAATGCCATTCCTCCCTCCTCCCCCCGGAATGATCCATTGTTTGAACTTACTTGATTCAGTGCTGTTAAACTCAGATTTCTTATAACTTGCTGTATTAGACTCTCTTGGGCGCCTTTCCAGTCTTCATTGCTCACGAAGATATGTGCATTATGTGGTAATATTTTAAACTTTGTTGACAGATCATGTCCTTCATAAGTGCAGAAATTCTGGATGCTCTTCTACGCTTTGGCAAGCTGTTCCCTTTCTGTTCTTTTATAATGAAAACTTGTTAATACAAATATATTGAGTATAACAAAGGCATGTAAATGCACAAATGGCCAACAAATGACCAAAAAACATTACATATGTATACAATAAAACATGCAGAAAATCCTGAATCACCAACAACGCAAAATGCAGTAAAACAGTAGAGCTACATGCCATACACTACACACACCTACGCAACAAAACAAGGACTAACTCTCCTTCCAAACCTTTAGTTTTCTTTAGAATAAAGTTACACATAGACTTTTTATCCAATAAATGGGAATCATCCTGCTCAGCTTCACCACTCCAACCACTCTAAATGAAAAAAATACAAAAAAGACGTTCCCATGCTTATAATAGTAAAATAATCTGTTTTTTTAATAAAAATCTAAGAGAGGCTTCACATTGTTTCTTTCTATTTGTTAAATATTTATGTTTAGAAACAAGTTAAATGAAAGTAGATAATGTATTTTAATAGTTAGGGGCAAACAAAAATGTTTACAAAAATATTAATAATTAGCTTAGAATGTTATAATTTAAAAATGTTAACCATTATTATTTATGAATGCAAGTGTAAATTTGCAACAATGTTTGTTTTTGTCAAAAATGCACTGACATATACTTTTATTTAAAATGATTTCTTACTAAAGAATGCAAATGTATACTTATTGAAATATAAAATTGTATTGTATTAATTTACATCTATGAAATGTGAATGGATTTTTTGTTTTTAAAAACATATGGCAAACTCTACCCAATTTTGTATGGGTTAAGATTGCACATTATAATAATCAAAAAACACAAAAAATGTACATACTCTGGACGTACAAATTCTTTAAAAAGTTATTGAGTAATACAGTTATTATATCTGAGTTACAATTTGGCTTTTGGCTGGGCCTAGGTACAGTAGAGCAGGGTCTAAATTTAAGCATCTTACTGGGGAAGTATGCATTGGCCAAGCAGGGCAGGCCAATGGCATCCGTAGACTTAAATGCAGCCTTTGACTGCGTAGTGCACAACAAGTTATGGAAGATACAAGTTGATATAGGCGTGGAAACTTCACTTTCACATTTCCTGAGGCAGTTTTATTGCAATGGGAAGGCAAGGGTTCGCTATGGTGCTAGCGGTAAATGCACAGTATTTTTCAATATACAGAGGGGGGTAAGAAAGGGCTGCGTATTATCACCCTTTTTGTTTACACTTTACACTAATGGCTGAGCCAAGCCTTGGTGGTTCAGTGCTTGGACCTGCCGCAAATCAATAGCCGCTCTATACCCCCCCCCATCTGAACGTAGACAACACCGTACTGATGTCCCTAATGGCCCTGGGGCTTCAAAGAGTACTCACAAGTTTTACTATATTTATGCATAATCTAGTCCTTCGAGTGAACACCTCAAAAACATTTAGTATGAAGTGTGGGACAAGTAGCATAAAATGTAGAGACATATACATTGACAACAAAAAGGTTGATTTTACTAAGAAATACCCTTATTATGGTATTCTCTTTGACAAGAAGGGGACATGGTCCCAGGCAGTTAAAGATAAGGAATTAAAATTTTGAAAGCCACTGCCACGCTAGCTAACTTTGCAAGGAAATTGTGAAGAAGACCCACTGAAGAGTTGCTACACATATACCAGGTCAAATGTGTTACGATTCCCATGTATGGTGCAGGTGTTTGGGGCTACTATGATTTGCAACCCCTCCAGTTGGTTTAGAATGTCTTTCTAAGATTTCTGCTGATGGTCCCATGCAGTACTTCTACCTATATATATCATTCAGAATTAGGAATGCTATAAATATCGGATCTTATAAAAATTCAACCTGTTCTGCTGGGACATAAGATTTGGACTTCCACAAAAACTACTTTTAACCAGGATAATATAAAAGACAGTCTTAAGCTACAGAGGGCCTCTAATATACCATGGCTAAAATATGTAAAATAATTATGAATGACCTTGGGCACCCAGAATATTATGAAGATGCCAGCTCCATAACTTCGGTTACCAGAAAATATTTTAAAAGAAACTGCATGACGCTTCTGGAGACAAATAGATTTTCAGTAGAAACAGTGAGGCCAACTGTGCAGTCTAACTAAAATGATACTGACCACCTACGGTATTCAGCTGTATCTTAAAAGCAGATAAGGTGGACACAAAAGATTTGCACTGACTCGCTTTAGACTAGGGATCTTTCATATATAAACAAATTTCCCACCATAAATGATCCGTCTTGTCAGTAGTGCCGGTCCTGCTGCGTCATGTACGCGGGTACCAGCAAAGGAGTATAAAACTCCTTTGATCCTGCACTGGAACGCTTCATGTTCTAGCATTCGGGACCTATAGGAGGCTCTTCCAGGTTACCCATTTTCAGTTCTTCCGGTTTGCCCTCGGGATTCCACCATTCTTGTTCCTGCTCTCGTGTCGCATCCTCAACTTGCAGCTTCTTGGTGTCGCGCTCTTGGCATTTGGAGTATTCCTGCCTCTCCTGTTTGTTGACTCCCACCTCTCTGCAGCCTGGAAAGTTCTTCAATCCTGTAACAGAACAGATAAGAAAAAGAAAATCAAAGCCTTTTATTGTACATTACATTATCTGCACTCTCTGCACTGCTCATGAGTAAATGTTACTTTAAAAATCAGAATTACTTATCTGATAAATACCCTTGTCGATAGGGATATGCTTTTTCTTTCTTTTCCTGCTTATGGTTAAACATGGCTACTCCTGAAATATAAAGGAATGCCCTGTTTATCTTTCCTGATGTTCAGGAGGAGTTTAATTCTATTCAAATACTGAATTTATGTTTATATAACATTTATCCTGCTGCTAAAGAATTAGTTCCTTATGCAGGAGGACAGTCTTCAAGGGTCATTACCTGTAGTTAATAGGTGGGTGTCAGTGTGCTCTCCTTCTTTTTTTCCTAGCATTTCTTTATCGCGTAACCCAATTTAATGTCCCTCCTTTCATTTTCCATAGACAAAGACTAATGAGCTCCACTTGAACAAGTTGTCATTACCCAAAGGAAGAATGGAACCATTCAGGTACTTTAGAGTCACACATATGCCCTCATACTAAAGGTTAAACTCAGCACTTCTGCATACTTACCCATTCTGTCTTTGTTTATTTGGTAGGGGTTTCTCCTGGCGGTTTGGTCCTGTCCTTGAGTGGAGGAAGTTGTAGGACAGCTTTATTTCTCTTCCTTCTCTGTTATTTCCCTATCTTCCCCTGGTTTGCTGTTGTTACTTTGACTCAGTTGGGTATGATAGTGGCTGAGGGAAGTTGGGAACACTCATCATTGCATGGCGTTCCAGCAAAAATGTAAGTAGGAGTCTAACAGGTTTAGAATATTGAGTAATTGTCCATTCGATGATATATCTCAGCAATCAACAATGCATGTTATTCTATTTTGTAAATTTTATGAAATACAAAGAAGGAAACAGATTTTACCAATTTTAAGGTTACTTGGTATCAGACAATGTCGTCCTGCATTCTTGTCACTGCATTTTCTAGAAAAGGAAAATTTTATATGGTCATTAGCATCGTTTTTTACAAAAAAGTATTCAATGTGGAAAAACTATTTTATTATGAAATTTTAGAAATGTAACTTTATAGTGATAATTATATTTCAGTAATGATATTCTAAACCTACTTCTGATTATACAATATTGTGTGATTTTATGTGCTTTTATGATTTTATCAAAATAAATCGAATAAAGCTTTATTGAATTGAATTGAATAATAAAGTTGCTAAAGTTTACAAATGATTTTTTTATTTTGCTGTAAGGTCTTTCAATTATTAGTTACACTATTTTTAAATGATGGCAAACATAGTTCATATTACAGCTTTGGTCTTTGGGGGCACCTTCCCCTTTCTGAATTAATTCTCAGCCCAACTTGGGGGTCGGTAACTCATCAATAGTTTGTGCAGTGCCATTGCAGTTTCAAACCATGGATTCATTCCTTTGAAAATGCTAAACAGGAGTAGACAAACCCTTCAAGCCTCCTCCTATTTCCTATTCGGAAAGGATTGCAAATCCCTGTACAAGTCAGAAAGTCTTTTCAGATTTGTAAAAAGTACTTTTGTACATCGACAAACCCTCTTGTGGTTCTAAATCCACTGCAGGTTTTGCAACCACAAGAGGGCTTTCTATGATGGCTAATTAGAAACAAAACTGAAAGTAGCAGAGATGAAACTGCCATCCTCAAAAAACATAGGACCAGATGTAGGTGGACCATTACCGATCGGTAAACCCGAAATTCGGTAAATTTCAGGTTTACCGACCGGTATTGAGCCATTTGCTATGTAGGGGAGATTCGGTAAATACCGAATCAGTATTTACCGATTCTGTATTTACCGAATCATCATTTACCGATTCGATATTTACCGAATCGGTAAATGACATGTAGGAAGCACTTTGAAGAGTGCTTCTGTGCTTTAAGGATTCGTTATTTACCACCAAATATTAGTTGGTGGTAAATAACGAATACCTCTGTAAATGTAAATCTGTGCATTTACACCAGTGCCATGTGGCAGACATGGGCATGTATGTGTGCCACATGTGCACACAAGCACTATTCAGGGGTGCAACAGGATATCAATGTGACACCCTGCCACCTTTGACTCTTTCCCTATTTTACCGAATCGGTATTTACAGATTCTGTGTTTCACATTCATTCCTACTGGCCTCCAGGCCCATAGGAATGAATGGTAAATACGATTCAGTAAATACTGAATCTTAACGATTCAGTAAATCTTACCGAATTTTACCTCACATAGCATTTACCGATTCTAAAATACTGAATCGGTAAAATTAGGTATTTTAGAATCGGTAAATGTACTTTACCTACATCTAGCCCTTGGTCTTCTAAACACAAATAAGTGCAATGCTATTAGGATACATGGAAGAGGCTGAAAGCAAAGGGAACCTTCTAGCTAAATATTTGGAGGTGAGGACCTATGGGAATGATGAGAGACCTAGCAGGATTCAGTTCAGGCTGATTAAAACATTTATGGGGCTGGAAGCTACAATACAATATTTAGGAATACACATAAATCACGATCCAGGAGATGTAATTAAAAAATAATTAGTGGGTACTGTATGAGTAATTAAACTCAATAGTTGGTTGTGGGATCAACCAACCACTATTAGCAGCAGAGTGATTGCACTTATGAAGATGGTAATATTATTCAGATTGGTCTACTTACATAACAAAATCACTAAGAAACCTACAGAAAAAGGGTCAGGTGAGCTTTAACTGGAACCATGCATTAAATGGGACACACGTTGCTTTTTACCATAGCAGCTCTAGAAATATAACTACAATATCACTGTCCGGAGGCACACACACATACAACTGGTGGGACCCTATCCCACAGTACCCACTCCTTTTAGTGGAAAGTGATACTTCATTCTTGTGCCAGTGGCAAACATATTATGGCATGGATGAAAAACTCTTCAAAGAGAGCCAAATGCGATACAATGCACAAAATGGACATGGAACTAAGTACTGGGACCTCCATGCTTTATTCGCCAACCTCTCCAATACAACATTATTCAAAGCTTCCCCTCACCACTAAACACATGGTCAAAAAGCATTAACTGACTTAAATACACAAAGTGGGCAGCCTATTGGAAGAGGCACATTGAAAATATAGCAACATATCAAAGAAAGGACTGATACAACCCATTAGATATTTTAGTTTGAACTATCCCAGACAACCACAACCTCTGACCTGAATGTGAGAAGTCCCGATTTACTATTCAGAATGACTATTGTAGCTTCAGTCTTAGCAAAACTGAGGAAAGGGCATTCATTGGGTCAAACTGATTGACTATTCTAACTTCAGTCTGTCCAACGTTAGGGAACAGGATGGATTGTGAGGTCAAGTTTATTATTCTAACTCCATTCTAACAAACACTGGGCAAAGGGCATACATTTAGGGGAGTTCAGATTTATTATCCTAACTCCATTTCCGTTAACACTAGGGCGGAAATCAGGTTTAGTATTCTACCTCCAGACTTATTAACATTATGGACAGTGCATACATTGGAGGCAATTAAACATAATAATTTAATTGCAATCTTAGGAGGATCGAAGAAAGAGTATGCATTGGGGAGATGTAATTTAACATACTGAAAGAAATCGTAGTTTAAGTAAGTAAAACTAATTCAATTTATTAAACTAATCTTTCCCAAAAGATTACTCTTAAAAAATGAGTTACAATATTGTTTTGTCATAAATTATATTTAACATTTATAGGTTTCAATGATATTTGTTTGTATAGTTAAATATTCACTGCAGTATAAACACTTATAATTTTAAGTGTATTAGATTAAGTTTTAAAATACTAGAAATAGAACAATTTAACTATTAGTACATTACAACAATAAAGCTAATGAATAAAAGTAGTTTTTTATCCTCATGTTTAATTTACCATCATTTATTAAATTAGGAATGTGAATGTGAAGTAATATATAAAACATATATTTCAATTTTGTAAGCATTAATTTTCAATCAATTAACTGTTTACATAGTTCGTTTTTCAATATTGGAGTTGTAAGGTGTAGTTCTCCCATGACATTATGCCAACTGATCAGGTTTAAATACACCTTGGTACCAAGCTGGCATCTGATCCGCCAAACTATTTTTGAAGACCCTCTTAGACTTAGAGAAGGGGAAGAGAATGAAGGTGCAATTTCTCCCCTCACTTCGTGGCAAAGTGAGAGGTTTGAATTTTATTTATATGCTGCACTTTTGCAGTTTTGGCCATAGAAGGCATATAATAGGTAAGCAATAATGCTGCTCTTGGGCAAGGCAGTATGGCAAGCCTCCATTCTCTAATGTCAAGATAAAGGACCACCTGCTACTATTAACAGTTCCTAGGGCAGGGAAAATACAATTATGAAAAATAACTTCCCTAGTCAAGTTTATAACAAGACCTATTCCAACACAATCATGATATTACAGACCCAGTGTACACTACATTTTCAGTAGTGTACACACAAATTCTAAATCAGATCAATATTTGTATATGGTGGGCTTACCTGCTCACTTATGAATAATGCAGCATCTGGTCTACCAGCTGCTTCTGCCTTTATTTTCCATTTTTTTTCTTTTGCATTTTATAATTTTCCTATCAATGTTTGAAAGTTTAAGATGAAAGGTTAAAAAGTTCTAGATTGATACACCATAGTCTGTGGCAATGTTCCCTCTAATTTTTTTCCTCTGTGTGCGGCCCTGGAGGTTCTCCGTGCGCTGCAACCATGGCCATGTGCGCCAGGAACCAAACTGTGAGTGTCTGCGGCGCCAAATGGCACTCAAACCTTTACTTTAAAAAGTGAAAAGATGGTGCATTTTCACACATACAGAGCTAAAATAAGGGTCTTAAAGGCAGTTTGCAAATTTATTGTATTGCCTGTATTTTCATTGTTGTGTCTCTGACTGCTTTTGTCTGACTTCCCCGCTGCCTGTACGTGGTCGTGCCCCTTTTTCTTCCCTCTGTTCCCCTCGCTGTCCCTGTGCTCTCTCTGCCCGGTCTTTCCTTCTGTACCCCTCGCTGCCCGTGTCTCTGTCCAGTTTTCTCTTCTGTTCCCCTCGCCTCACTGCCCCATGCCTCTCTGCCCGTTCTGCCTTCTGTTCTTAGCTGCCCCTATATTTCTATATTCTGTATTTTGCCTCTGTGCCATTAGTTTTTTGCGCTCGTCTAGCCTCTGTGCCACTCTTTTTTTGTGACCTTCTGCCCTCTGTCCCACTCGTTTTTGTGCCCTTCTGCCATCTGTCCTTTTGTGCCCTTCTGCCATCTGTCCCACTCGTTTTTGTGCCCTTCTGCCCTCTGTTCCACTCGTTTTTGTGCCTTTCTGCCATCTGCCCCACTCGTTTTTGTGCCCTTCTGCCCTCTGCCCCACTCGTTTTTGTGCCTTTCTACCCTCTGTCCCACTCCTTTTTGTACTGCCCTCTGTCCCACTCGTTTTTCTGCCTTTCTGCCATCTGTCCCACTCGTTTTTGCGCCCTTCTGCCCTCTTTCTCACTCGTTTTTGTGCCCTTCTGCCCTCTGTCCCACTCGCTTTTTCCTTGTTTTATGCCCCTCTTGCCTTCTCTTCCGCTCAATTACCCAGCCGCTGTGCCCCCTGCGGCCCCGCCCTCCTGACTGCCCACTGTGGCCTTTTGTTTAAATATTGCTTTTAATCAGAGCCCCTTCACGGGCTCAGATTAACATCAATACTTAAACAAAAAGCCACAGTCTGCTCCGCGCTTTAATAACAAAAGTGTAGAGACAGTTTCCAAACACAGCGTGTGCTAAAGTAAACGCTGTGTTTGGAAAGTGTCCACGCTTTTGCTAGTAAAGCGTGGGGCAGACTGTGGCTTTTTGTTTAAGTATTGATGTTAATCAGAGCCCATGAAGGGGCTCCGATTAACAGCAATATTTAAACAAAAGGCCACAGTCTGCCCCGCGCTCCCACATAGCCACCAGCCCCCCCGCCTCCTTACCTAGGCTAGTCATATTCCCGCCGCTCGCTTCTTCAAAGCAGCCGGTGGTGACTCTCTCGCGCGACGTCCAGTGTGCGCGCTCCTAGCCAGTCGGTGCGCAGGGATGCAAGGAGAGGTGCGCGCGAGCGCGCGCACCCTATAGGGAACGGTGGTCTGTGGTTTTGGCTGCAAACGATGGTTCAAGGATTGTTTGTTATTTAGATTAAAAAAATAAACAAATCCTATTAGACAAGGGAGTTTTTTGTCAAGTTGTCCCTCATGGGTCAATGGTCCCAAAGAAGGGACCATGGACATGGACCCAAAATGATGATGGGAACAGTTTCTCCTGTGGATGCCATTATAGAATACAAAGCGAGGTCCCAGCATCTGGTAAAAAAAAAGGCTGCCTAAGAGGGCAGGGGGGCCTCTTTTTACCCACAGGTCTTAGTGGAGGACCACGAAAATGCCCCCCCCCCCCAAATGTGTGAATTTTTGTTGTTTTTGATCATTCATGACTTTCAAGAATTTCCTGCACTAAACCCTCCCCATGCAGCCAACACCAACAGCACACAGCATTCAGCGTTGTGCAGAAGTCATGGCCAGATGGCCTGGCATCTGGACAGGCCCTACAACTCACAGCCCATAGATGGTCAATCCTTGTTGAGCATGGAGCAAGGCTGTATGCAGTCAGTTTGACCACAAACTCCTCCAGGTCCTGCAGCCGCCCTCCACAGGTGGCCAACCACAATTATGCATGGCCTTGAGTAATCTGCAGTGGGATCAGCCACAGGACCTGATCTCTGGCCATAACCTGTGCACAGCTCTCCACAGACAAACAGCACCTGAAGTCTAAGGCTTACAGCTGTACTCAGCAGGGGTTGATTGCAGGACCTAGACTCTGTCGAGGCCCTGCACTAAACAACCCATGAATAGTCATCTCCACATCACACAGCCATTTGTAGCAGGTTTGCCCACAGTGCCAGACTTCCACCCTTTAATTGTGCGCAGAGTGTTGGTCAGAGAGCCTGGTATCAGGCCAGGCTTTACATCCAACAATTCATGTGTGGCGTTAAACTGTGCACACCACGGTTGACAAGAACGTCTGACCTCCCGTCTCTGCACCCTTTGGCCATGTGCAGTGGGATTAGGCACAGGGCCTGGCCTCCAGCCAACACGTCGCAGGTAGCCAAAACCTGCAGCGCAAGCCCTTCAGCATTGCCTGGCCGGCCCCGTGCACAACCTCTGTTGCTGTCCAGCTTCTGCTGCACAGCTGGGGGTTGGCCACGAGCCTGGCCTCTGCCCATCCCTTTTGCCCAACTCTCTCTGGGTGACCCATACCTACAGGTCATGGGCTGTGTCCATACGCAGTGTGGGTTGCCTGTGTTTCCAGGCCTCAGCCCAGGTCCTGCAGCAAGCAATCCATAAGTGGCCAACTCTGCTGCACATTGCTGTGGGCAGTGGGATTGCCCGTTTGCCCTGACCTCCACTCCTTGAGCCGTGTGCAGTGGGCTCAGTCGTAGGGCTAAACCTTCGGTCAGCCCCTTTGCCAAACTCTCTGCAGGTTGGCAGCCCCAGAGTAAACCGCCTTTGGCTGTTCACAATGGGGGCTGGCCAAAGAACCTGGCCTCCAGTAAGGTACTGCATCCAGACCTCCACAGGCAAAAATCCCCTGCTGCGCTGAGCCTTTGGCTGTGTGCAAAGTTTTTAATGCAGGGATTTGTTTCTGGCTATTTAGTGCACCCAGTTATCTGTGGGGAGACAACACTCTCAGTAGATGATCATCAGCCATGTGCAGCAGAGGTGTTCTGCAGGGTCTGGCCTCCGGCTAGACTCTATACCAACTCGCTATTTGCAGTGAACTTCTGCCAATGCATGGCTATGGTCATGCACAGTGTGGTTGGCTTCAATTACTAGCCTCTGACCAGGTCCTGCACCCACATTTCTGTGAGCAGCCAACATCTGCTGTCTATAGTACCTTGCCTATAGCCAGCCCCTACACAAACTCTCTGTGGGCACCCATATTTTGCTATGCAGAGCTTTTGGTTGTGCACAGTGGGGGGGTAGCTGAAAGGTTTGACCTCCAGGCAGGCTCAGTAACCAACTCTTCACAGACATTTAGGGGCATATACACGGGAAGTGGTGGAGTGAGGCGTTAGCCTTCCTGGCTTAATGCCTCACTCCACCACTTCAGAAACGCAGGGCTACACCATATTCACAAGAATATGGTGCAGTCCTGCATTTCCCCCTGTGCTGGCGCTACACTTATCAGCCTAGCACCAACGCAGGTGCCTTTTGCACCATAGGGCCAGGGTGTCTGTGAGCAGGGAAGATTGTTTATGCACAGGAAGGTCCTTCCTGCACATAAACAATCTTGAAATGCTGTTTTGTAACTTCAATGTGTTCTGTTTAATACAGCACACATATAAGTTGCAAAATAGCATTTAAAAACAAATCTTATTTATGTGCAGGAAGGGGGGGCCTTCCTGCACATAAATAGTAATTGGCTTTTTGCTGTTTTCGTGTGTCCTGCACAACGCATCACACATGAATACAGCAATAACGAGGAGAAATGAACCATTCTCCTTGTTGCACCAGGGTAAGACCAGGTATTGCCTAGTCCTAATCCTGGTGCTGCCTCCTATTTACACCTGCCTTGTAAATAGGGGCAACGTCAGAATCAATGGGTGTTGTAGTGGAATGCCCACTGCAACACCCATTGCCCTCCCCTTTCACGCTAAGCATAGCATGAAAGGGGGCCTTATTTACAAGGCAGTGTAATGCCATGTTAAGTGGCTTAACGCTGCCTTGTATACAAAGCAAAGTCCCTATCGCCCCAGGAACATCATAAAAAGTGACATTCCCATGGCGCTAGGGGCTTGTAAATATGCCCCTTCATCCTTCAACCTTGTGCAATGGGATTCATTTCAGGGCTTAGGAGCATATTTACAAAGGAAGTGGCGTAGTGAGGAGTTAGCATATGGAGCAGCCCTGCGTTTGCCCCTGCGCTAGAGCTGCACTTAGCAGTCTAGCGCCAACGCAGGCACCCTTGTACCATAGTGCCTGGGTGTTCTGTGTGCAGGGGAAGATTGTGCATGTTCAGGAAAGTCCCCCTTCCTGCATATAAATAATCTTGAAATACTGTTTTGTAACTTCTATTTGTGCTACTTAATGCAGCAAATATAGAGGTTGCACAATAGAATTAAAAAAATATATTGGTCCCCCTTCCTGTACATAAACAATCATTGGCCTGTCCTGTTTTCATGTGTGCTGCACAACGCAGCACACATGAAACAGCAAAAACGGCTGTGCCAGGGTAACACCAGGTTTCCCTGGTCTTAATTCTGGTACTGCCTCCTATTTACGCTTCCCTTGTAAATAGGAGGTGGCTTCAGAATCAAAGGGTGTTTTGGTGGAACACCTACCTCAACACCCATTGGCCTCTCCTTTCATGCTATTCAAAGCTTTAAAGGGTGCCTTATTTATAAGGCAGCATTAAGCCACGTTTAGTGGCTCACCGCTGCCTCGTATAGAAGGCAAAGCCCCTATTGCAACAGGAGCGTCGTAAAAAGTGACATTCCAGTGGTGATATGGGACTGTAAATATGCCCCTTAGTCTCCAGCCTGGCCCTGCAATCTAGCCTCCGCGGATAACCAATCTCCGATGTGCACAGACTTCACGCATGTGCTGCGAAGGGTTGGCCACAAGGTCTGGACTGTGGCCGGGCCTTTTCCCACTCTGCCAAGTACAGCCAACCCCAACTCCAACATGAGTCAAAAATCAGCATTAGCTTTATTTTCTTATTCTTACCATGGGATTTGCAAATCCTATGATGAAGGGCCCGCGGATAAGAATACTATCCATGAATCCAGCATAGAGTTCACAAATCCCATTATAAAAATATTTTTGGGAATTTTACTTGGGGGAGGTCACTTTGGTGTCTACATGGTCCTGGTAGATCAGGGTAAGTTCACCCTGTCCTGCTATGTACTTTGTTGTACTCTTTTTCCACCAGCTGAAATGTTTCTGAGATGGGTAGCCAATCAGAACATACTGGATGTACAAGTCCACAGCCAGATTTGCAGAGTCACAATTCACAAATAGAGAAAAAGCTCCCAAATCCAAGGGGTGCCTTTTTAAAAAAAAAAATATGCGGGGTAAATCCTTTGTTGATTCTGCAGAGGATCAAACAATCAATGGTTCACATACCTCGTACAGGTAACACCTTTTTTCCCTACCTGAACAACTTTCTGAACATGAATTTCTTGCAAAATTCCTGTATGGACCTAAACCAAAATAACAAAAGCACAATCCTTAATTAATGTTCTACATTTGTGCTACATTTGGCATAATTCCATTCAGCTATATTTTTTTTGTACCAAAGAGCAAACAACCTACAGAAGCTGAAAAGGGAAACAGCACTTTCAAGACCCCGGGCCTGATTCACAAAAGTAAACTTACGATTTTGTGTAAGTTTACGATTGTTTTGGTATTCACAAACGGATTTACAAGTATCTTTACGATTTTGGATACTCTACATACAAAAAAATAATACTCTCCTATCTTTCCATGTGCAGAGACTGCATACTACTTGTAAGTCCTTTTGTGAATTACCAAACAACGGTAAACTTATACAAAAATGTAAGTTTACCTTTGTAAATCACCCCTCTCTTTTTCTTGCCCCCTCCCTTGACTGACAGAACTGCATGAAACTTGCCATGAAGTACCCAAAGTGGCACCAACGTTATTACGAAAACAGAAAATGCATTTCCTATGGAAAATCTGACCCAACTATAACTATGCAGCCATTATCACCACCGCTTTAATACATATATATGTATATGTTATAAAAGAGTCTGATTCCTTCCTAGGGCAGGGGAACCTAGGGGCATATTATCAAGGACCGGAGTTAAAATTATCGCCGTTTTATCGGCAGGAAACTGCCGATAAAGCGGCGATAATGGGCTTGATAATACGCCCTTGTTAATTCTCATAGAAGCCCATGTTCTGATGTTAACATGGGCTTCTATGGGAATTAACAAGGGCGTATTATCAAGCCCATTATCGCCGTTTTATCGGCAGTTTCCTGCCGATCAAACAGCGATAATTTTAACACCGGTCCTTGATAATATGCCCCCCAGTTCTGTGCTCCAACAATTTTCATACATGCAAGAAGCACTGTATTTCATTTGGTACTCTTCTACGCCCCAGGCTTCTTTGCACAACTCAATGTTTCCATTCTCCCTGCATGACTATCAAATGTTGCTTGCGTTGCTAAGAGCGCCGAGTTGGAAGAATGCTCCAAAACGTGATCACCCACTTCATCATTTTTAAATATTCTTAGTTTTGGATATTTAATAACAAGACCTACAGCTTTCACTTTGGTCTCAGTAATTATTCAGATGGTAAAAGAATCTGCGAGCCATTGAATATGCTCGTGTTGTGCAGCACGACTGAGAGGCAGCAGACAGTTTCTCTCTGAAATCCCCAGGACTTTTTGCTTCCAAAAAAGTGCCCAACTGCCACTCTGCCCTTTCTTTGTAATTTATTTTTTCTCCCATCGACAGCATTTTTATTGAGATATGTAAGCACTGTAAATCATATAAGACCACTTGTCAATATCCCTTGAACTAGGCTGGCTGGTGCGTTGTGCTGAGTTTTACTTAAACACTGCTAAGCCTCATTGAAACACATGGTTCATCCACGCCATATGATTTTGTTGCGCAATGAAGCATGAAATCCCCATCCATTGATTTATTCGTTTATTTATTTATTTGACTACCGGATTGGCGTTTGCACACTTTAAAGAGGAAAATGAGAGATACATATTTTAAGTGTAATAGGGCAACAGGTCCTATGTTGCTTTACTGGGATGCTATAACAACAAAAAAAATATTACAGCATAGTGATGAAACTGGGGGCCTCATTTATGAGAAATGACGCATCACTGTGTGTAAGCAGCGATGCGTCACTTCTCAGTGTGCACTCCTTGCGACATTCCTGATGCGTTATATTTAATGTATGACGCATCATGTCTGACGTATCTGTAAGCACAAAAGTGACGCATTGCTGGAGTGTGTCACAAAAGTGACGCAACTCCAGCAATGTGTCCTTTCACATGGGGCAAGCCCCATGTGAAAGGGCCTGCGTCAGTCTAATGCCTGCTGTGAGGCAGGCGCAAGATTTTGACGCAACGGCGTCCTAAAAGTGACGCAGTGACATCTCATAGATTTCACTGCGTCACTTCAACGACCCTTTCTTGCGTCAATGCGCCCCCCCTTGCATACATTATACCTGCCGCAGGTATAATGTGGCGCAGGCATTTACAAAGTGACGCATCTACCTAGATGCGTCACTTTGTAAATATGGCGCAACAAGGCGCATTTTTTACACCACTTGTGCGTCACAAAAAGGGACGCACTGGCGGCGTAAAGGTGACCCACGGCCTCATAAATGAGGCCTCTGGTGTTTGGGTAGGGAAAGGAGAAAGTGGAGAATTTAGGAGTGGAAGAGCAGTGGAAAGAGGGTATGGGAAGAAAGCGAAAAATACTTTTAAAAGCCATTTTCATAAGAGGAGCTTGTATATAGTTTTATATCTGCAAATTAATTACCTTTACAAAGTTACTCATGTCAGTTTAGGATTTCTTATGTTTGATAAACTGACTTTATAGAATGTTTGTACAGGGAATACAACATGACACGCAATAAGTACGATAAAAGATGTTACCAGGGCCACAACGGTTGTTCAATTTCCTGGTTCAGAGGCAACATAACAACATATGTACCAGAATGTAAGACCCTTGGCAAATTGTCCCGGTCACTTCCCTCATACTTAACAGTGTGTCAAGGGGCATCCCCAGGCGGTGTAAACAGGGCGCTATTTCTGTGCATACCAGTCCATCCCCACCCTACTACCAGAGGGTGGGAGGGACAGGGCTCTTCCATCGAGGAGCAATGTCCTGCTTGGACACCTTAAGGGCTGTACTCAGGAATATTCGTCCTGCCCTTGAGCCCTCCAGTACCCCCAGAAGGAGCATCAAGGGTGAGGGACGGCCCTGCCAGCCCAGTACTCAGTTAATTCCCCTACCACTGTAGTCAGCGGGAGCACCGCTGCAGCGGGGGCAGGTGAATTCAGAAAGGGGGCTCACTCAATGTAAACTAGCCGGGGTAAGATAGGCGCGATATAGATAGTATGTCTGAAGGAGGTGCAGCCTGGAGGGAGGAGAGGTTTGTAGTCCGAGGTGCCATCATTGCATCCCCCCAGCTGTCATCCTCTAGGGGGCCCAGCCAGCCTCCCAGTGGAACGGAAGGTGATCCAGGGTACCCGGGGATTGATTATCAAGGTATAGTAGATTTCGGAGACCCCACTTTTTTTTTGCCCAGGGCACCAATAAGAATCTTAACCTCCAGCAAACTAAACTCCAGGAGTGGATCACCCAGAGACATATGAGTGAGGAATGCAAGTTGAAATTGGATGTATTTGTAGAATTGTGTAGAGGTGAGTGCGTAGCTATACTGGTTTTCTTGGAAGGAACGCATATGCGACCCTAACCACATGTCACCCAGATGCTGATGAGGTGACATTTCCCAAAACCTTGTAGCGCCAACACCTCTTGCGGCCAAGTGCCATGCAGGAGTGGCATTTGTTGAGTAAGTGTTGTATCCCAACGAGTGTGGCAGAGAGCAACCCTCCAGCCGAGGAAGACCACTCTGGTCACCGAGGGAGTGGCACAGGAGATTGGGGATCCGTACAGCATAGCCAGAATTTGAGGGAGAGATGATGGTGGGCCAGGGCCACATACAGATTCCGAAGTCAATGCCTCGTACTGCAGGCAAACAGAAAGCCGCATCGATCCGGGTGTATGAGGGTGTATGAGGATATGGAGGACTTGCCTAAGATTGCTGTCCAGAAGCATAGCAAAGATCTTGAACTCACTGTTGATTAAGTATACTGGGTGAAAGTCTGAACAGGCAGTCGAGGAGGCGCTGCCTTTGGGATCACCACGATTGTGGCAGCATCTATCTACGGAGGAAAGGCGTCCCTTTGCTGTACATCACTATAAATGGCCAGACTCTGGGGAGTCAGAAAATCCTGTAATGTTAAATAACACTAATCTGGGAAGCTATCAGAACCAGAGGTCTTTCCAGAGGTCACTGCTGAGATAGCAGCCCCGACCTCTTCAGCCGTTAAGGGTTTGCCCAGTATCTGAGCTTTGGCAGAAGGCAGGCGAGGGAGAGACACATTGTTAAGAAACTGTAAGGTGATATCAGAGTTCACCAAAAGAGTATGGTAAGCATTGCCCTTGTTTATTCTATGATTTTGGGCACAATTCTGCTTGCTTGCGTGCAGGCTAGAGGTCAACCAATATAGCAGCTGCTCATTTTCTCTCCCGTCCATAGACCATGGCTGCTGTGACATGCCAAAGGTGCTTAGCAGCCTCCAGGGATTGGAGGCAGATCTTTTCACACAAGAGGCTGAATTGTCGGGTGACCTCACATTGAAGGTCTCCCACAAGGCTTTCCTCCAACCTCAAGGCACAGGCCTCTAACTGAGGGATACGGAGTGAATGAGCTTGTTCTTGTTCATGAGTTACCCCTTCACAAACCTCCTTTTGGTTGCTTTGCTGCCAGCCAAGATGTTGCCAACAGAGCTGATAGAGCTTCATTGTAATGGAAATAGGCTTGCAACTCGGCTCCAAGTGCATCACCTCACAGAGAACAAGAGTGGTCGCCCAATCAGAGAGGTATTGGGCCCCGGAATGTCGGAAAGTGGAGTAGGGACACATAGCAATAACCTCCAGGACAGGTACTGCATTGAAGCCACCTCCTGTTAGCATCAGTCCCTGAGGATGGTCGAGATGGATCTGTGCAAATCATTGAGTAAAGTGTCTAGATTCACTGGGTTGAATATATGCATACTAGGTTAATTGTTTGACCTTCAACTACACTGGTGAATGCAATGAAACGGCCCTGAATGTCTCTAATGTCACAGCTGATGGCCATAGGAAAGGAGCGACAAAGCAAGATCGCCACCCCCACGAACCCCGAGTAAAGAACGAGTGAAAGACTCTATCAAAGTGTCTACGCACCAGAAAGAGCCAACGATTACCCTTAAGGTGAGTCTCCTTAAGCATCAGGACCTCAGAAATGTGTCGATATGCAAAACCTAGGACTGCAGGGCGCTTCATGCAGGTCTAGATGTCTATTAATATTCCAGGACACAACTCATATGGAAGACTGATCTGAAGGAAGAGGCTTGTGCATTGATAGGTGGGACGTGTGGGATTGCTGCACTCCGCAGCATGGGCAACAGAACTGTGAGCCCCAGGCGTTTAACAGGGGGCCACATTACTGAGTCATGCTGCTTGAGGTATAGAACAAGTTTGTGCCTGAGTGCAATGAAAAACAAACAAATATACAAACAGTTCAAATGAAAAGAACATATTACTGAGTCCTCACTCCCCAACAACCACCCCACCACATGCTTCCACCTCAAAAGCATCTGTTGCCCTGAAAAAGAAAACAGAAGCACAAAACAGCTTGAAAATGGGAATGTGAATGGAGTGGTGGATCCCTTCTCGGTGCTGGTTAAATGGAAGCCATCAGATGAACAGCATTTTCAAATTACAAAAGGAAATGTCTCAGTGTCCCAAACCACAGAGTGATTAGAAAATTTTATTGTCAGAATCTGTGATAAATTAGTGGGCGCTGGCAGTCCAGTTGGGAGGGGGGAGGCCGCTGCCAGAAGGTCTTTGTGATTCGTCGGGTGCCCCGCCACACCAGAAGCCCAGCGGGAGCACTTTGAGAATGGAGACTGGTGGGACAGAAAAGAAGACTTTGATCATTTGGCGTTGAGAGTCATTCGTGAGCGATTGCAGTACCATCATGGTCTAGGCGATCTGGCTGGTGCAAAAAAAAAAAACATTGGCATGTGGAGTACTAAGTGTGGTTATTTTAAAAACACCTCATACCTCTATAATACACTACTAATCACTGTACCTGTATGTCACTTCTGCAAGTACCTGCTTTCTCCCATTAGGAGGGTGTTGCTGTATTTTTCTTATTCCATCTTTCAATTGGTGTATTTTCTCTCTCTTGCACTTGGTAAATAAATTATGCTGAAAAATAAGTGCTAGTCCCGAAAAATGAGCGTTGTGTCCCCCACCATCAATCACCGGCTCAAATGAA